>NC_060149.1:186075290-186700290 GCF_021461385.2 Schistocerca piceifrons
TTCTTCTAGGTATTGTAATTTTTAGCAGCAGTAATGAATAAGCACAGCAGCAGTTAAAGTATCATCGCAATATCAATTACGACTGACAGCACTTGTCGATGACGACGAAGAAAGTAATCGAAAGCTTGATATATCATTTAAGACTGACACAGGAAGAAAGGCGAGATTTTCGGTAGGGAACTTGCCCACGTGAGGCAAAAGTCCCTAGTTCGAATCTGGTCCTGCACACAGGTGTAAGCCGCCAGGATATTTCAACAATGCTTTTGTTCAGTGTCGACTACATTTGTTTCCTAAAGACACACTAACAGTATAATTGTTCCACAGACATAATGTAATGTTTTAATTTACTTCCTGAGCTTTTGTATCAGCTAGAAGAGCCGTAAGTTCAGTTGATGAGTTTCATGAGATTGATGCTACGCTATATCACGTCTGCTAAATACGAGGGTTATTCGGAAAGCAAGGAACGATCGGTCGCGAAATGAAAAATATAGTGAAAATCTGATGAAGGTTTGCACAGATGCTTTCGGCACTGTGTCTAGTAGGTCCATCGATCGCATCATGTCGCTCTTTTCAGTTCTGAGCTCACAGTGAGACCGTAAAAATGGCTAGAAATTAGCGTCTCCACCAAGTATGAAGGGCTGGCGAAAGATTTCGTCTAAGCTATGCAATCCAAATAACATAACTGTCATGCGGTTCGTTCTACACAATTCTCGGCCGCATTCTGCAGGGGCAATGAAGACGCTCCTGCAGCGTTTTCGACGGGAAGTGTTTGATCACCTACAATAGGACCCGTAATTGGCTACCCCTGAGGTCTATCTCTGCTCACATGAACCGCTGACTATGAAGACAATATTTTGACACAGACACGGAGCTGCAGCCCAGAGTAGAAAATTGTCGAAAAGCACTGGCGGCTGTCTTCTATAACGAGGTAATTGAGAAGTTGGTACAACGCTACGACAGAGGGCTAAGTCTGAGCGGCGACTGTGTCCAGAAGTAGCTGGAAGGTGTAGCTAACCGTTGCAAATACAACAGTTTTGATTTTCACTGTGGTTTCCATTTCGCGACCTATCGTTACTTACTTTGTGAATAGCCCTCGTACCTAGGCGTAACGTTGCAATGCGTTATGATACGGAAACGTGCGCATAAAGTTGGATGCATGTAAGGTGAATAGTCGGACTTTGATTTACTGGGAGAATAATAGGAAAGTGTAGCTCATCTATAAAGGAGACTGCATACCGAACACTTGGGAGTCCCTTTCTTGAGTACTGCTTGAATGTTTGGCACACTCAGAAGGTTGGATTAATGGAAGACGTACTACTATGTCCGTTATCAGTAGGTTCGATCAATAGGCGGGTATTACGGAAATGCTAAAATGGGAATCGCTGAAGGACGACCTTGTTTTCGCGAAACACTATTGAGGAAGTTTAGAGAACCGCTATTTGCGACTGACTGCAGAACGATTGTGCTGCCACCAGCGTACACCTCGCACCTCGTGTAAGGACTGCGAAGACAAGACAAGAGAAATCTGAGCTTTTGCAGAGACATATAACCAGTCGTTTTCAACAGTGGAACAGGAAATGGAATGACTAGCGTTTGTACAAGGTACCCTCCACCATGCACCATATCGTGGCTTGGGAAGTGTGCATGCTTTTGTAGATGTAGCTGTAGATATATTCTGTAAATAGTATAACTGATATCCGTTCGAAGAAACGTGTTGCTACACATTTATTGTCCAGATATTATAACTTATAATTAGAATCTGTCTGCTGTCTACCTGATTACAAAATAAGACCTTAGAAGCATTGTGTAGTTAATGGTCATCTGCCTTACCAAAGGTTTCGTTAAGTGTTCGAAGAACTCTAACTCTTTAAAAGATATTCTATGTTTTTTTTTAAATCTCTTACTTATTTTTCAGAAATTGTGATCCAACGCCATGTGCGCACGGTAGCTGTGAAGTTAAGTCACCTTTTTTCCAAATGACTTCAGGTGAACCCCAGAGGCTATATTGTACTATTGACAACAAAGTATTATCTACGTTAAGTATGCCTGATTGACATTTTATGACACCTATTGCTCCTTGTGGCTGAAATTGAAAGTGATTTTTTTTTTTCAGTCAAAAATTGCCTTGATGAATAGGACGTTCTTCAAATATGTACAAGTTCCGCGCTAGAACAGCATAAAATTTTCAATCTGTACTTTTCATAGTAAACTGTAAAAGAAACATCAATAACTTTTTCCGGAAAGCCGTTCCAGTATAAAACTTTGCCTTCTGAGTGATCTTTACCCTCTCTAGCGGTGTGTAACAGGAATAGTGGAGCACACACACTTGTGAGCCACAATATCGTGACCGCCTGCATAATAGCGTGTTTTTTTCGACTTTTGGTACGCCATACAGCAGAGATTACGCATATCATGGATTCGAAAAGTTCTTGTTACATTTCCGTATGGATGGGGTACCTGATGCCTACGCTCAGAACAAACAAGCCGGTGGTTCGTGGGCGTAGAGTCCCAGACGCGTTCCATAGTATAACGCTAGCGTCTATGTCACTCTTCCCTAACAACCGAACCTTTGGTCCTGTCACGGGAAAAGCCACATATAACGTGCTAATGTTCCCCTCGGAGAGGATTTCGAATTTTCACTGCGTGTGTGCCTAACGGGCAAAGTTGTCGGAATATAATTTTGAATATGGTGAAAGTAACAAAAAAATTAAACGGACTTTAACCTCGGGAGTTAATAAAAGTGGTAAAATCATAAGTGAATGAAAGAAAATGAAAGGTCATCAGCTTAATTTGGCACATTAATTTGGAAATATGTGTTTAAATAAATAGAATATTGATTATTGAAGTTACTTTCGTTGGTATTTCCCTTTGAATAGCGCACAGGATACAAACTGACACAGTGCACTCTGAACTGTGTGTAGCAGCAGTTACCAACAACGCACACAGCAGTGAATTATAGGAAGCAGATTTGTATCAAACTCATACTAATGACAGCTACACTCAAGATCATTACTTAATCAAATACTTAAATGTTACTGCATGGAGTGCAGGAATAAATTTGGACATAAGGGGCTTTTATCTTAACTGACATGAAAAAAAAAACAAATAAAGATGAATAACATTATAAATACACTGTTTAAACTCCTCTACCTATATCAGTTTTCCTTAGCAATATTAATAGTTCAATTTTTTTCTAATTGGTGGAGAATATGATGGGGACCCATAAAATAGTATAGTTTCACTAGTCAACGCTCCCTGATTATTATAGTGGAAAAGACTAATTCAATAAGCTAATCATTCACTTTGCAAGACAATAAAATACAAAACTGGGCTTACCTACCTTCAAAAAAAAGGTACCATTGACGATATAAATCAAACCCACACTATTTTTAAAATGAGCTTAACTTACTTGCCTTTTTATCGCCTGTGGAGCAGGTATTCTAGACAATAATATTTACACAGTCTTGCGCTGTAATCCTACAAAACTACATTTTGTAATAGACTAAGGATACTTTATCAAAAGTCTATCCAACTTCACTTTTGTGGTTTTAACTTTAACTTTTACTACTTCTTTTAAATTAGACAAAAAATCACTTTTAAACGCTTGAATGCAATAATTATTCATTTAAATCTGGATACTCGGTTTTAGTAGCACTGAGGTGAGGACCCTGCATAGGTTCGTAATCAAGATAGAAAATATGGTTCCGATCATGGCTTTATAATCTTGTGGTCATTATTAACTCTTTCGGTCACGAATTATCTTTTTTCCTGGAGAAAAATAATGGATTTGCTATCCAGTTCTTCGAATTAAATTATGATTTTTCAGATGTATAAAATATTCCGAGGTGCCCCCCAAGGGGCGATACAAAGCATCCCCAAATGAGGACATTGTGTTCAAGTGGGTGCAGTATAAGTCGAGAAGTCGAAGTACTTTATTTGATTTTATTTCACCAAAATGCATAAATTACACAAAACGTACTTAATGATTATATACATAAACTATGGTTTTACACTTGTGAAGAATGATAATCAAAGAAAGAATTTTTTTCTGTCCATACATAAATGAATGTTACATTTTACACAATAACATGTGGTTTTGCCTTTGCAGCCCTGTTTCTTACACCTATCACCTGATTTTTTGTCTCTGACCACTGGAAGATGCCCAACGTTGTCCAAACGAACATCAGTTTCCTGACGAACTTCCGCACTGGCTCGTTTTGAAGTTCTTAGAGATGGCATTGGACTCTCACAAGTGGAACGCCCCCTTTTCCTGGCAGCTGGTTTACCTGTTTTTGTCAGTATTTTGGCCACACATGACATAAAATGAAGCAAATAAAGGGTCCTATTTTTAGGAACACCTAATTCTGATGCGTTTTTCTTGTACTCAATGCATGCATTTGCACGTGCAATATCAATTGCATGAGCAAACATGCGAAGCGTCCACTTTCGCGACTGATGAGTGTGCGATAAATTGTGATCGGAAAATTCATCTTGTCGACCCCTCCCATATGTTGATTGCAAACTTTAATAACTTCTGTCCAGTCGATTTCAAATTATTTCTCTAGAACCTATAGTAAAAAATGATATTACGAAAAGAAAACCTCATATAAAATGTACATCTGAGTAACCAAGATGAAAAAGAGGCAAAATTAATTTTATGTCGATTTTGAGGTGGGCACAAGGCCGTATAGATTTTTTCAGCGCCTAAGTGATGGAATATGTTTCAGGTTGCAAAACTGGCTATAAACCATCCAAAACTGCTGTCGAAAATCGTATTCTGTTTCAAAAGCAGCTAACTGCTGTCTTCGGGTGCAAAGCCCTCCAAATGCCCAATAGGCGTGGCTGCCGCCCTGCCATATCCGGATGCAAAGCACGTGAGCGGACATCAGACTTACCACTCTGGACATTCGAAGTTACCTTTCAGTGTGTTACGGTTAGAATGGATCTGTTTCTTATTCAGCTTCAGGTTGGCTGTGCTATAACAAATTCGTACACAACAATAACATTCTATCTGCAAATGCATAGTCGTTTGAATACGACGAGTGTTTCGTGATTATCTCAGTGTCACTTATCATGCAGTTAGCGGGCTTTGCGTCGAGGCTACTCACCTTACAATATACCGTGTTATACACTCCTGGAAATGGAAAAAAGAACACATTGACACCGGTGTGTCAGACCCACCATACTTGCTCCGGACACTGCGAGAGGGCTGTACAAGCAATGATCACACGCACGGCACAGCGGACACACCAGGAACCGTGGTGTTGGCCGTCGAATGGCGCTGGCTGCGCAGCATTTGTGCACCGCCGCCGTCAGTGTCAGCCAGTTTGCCGTGGCATACGGAGCTCCATCGCAGTCTTTAACACTGGTAGCATGCCGCGACAGCGTGGACGTGAACCGTATGTGCAGTTGACGGACTTTGAGCGAGGGCGTATAGTGGGCATGCGGGAGGCCGGGTGGACGTACCGCCGAATTGCTCAACACGTGGGGCGTGAGGTCTCCACAGTACATCGATGTTGTCGCCAGTGGTCGGCGGAAGGTGCACGTGCCCGTCGACCTGGGACCGGACCGCAGCGACGCACAGATGCGCGCCAAGACCGTAGGATCCTACGCAGTGCCGTAGGGGACCGCACCGCCACTTCCCAGCAAATTAGGGACACTGTTGCTCCTGGGGTATCGGCGAGGACCATTCGCAACCGTCTCCATGAAGCTGGGCTACGGTCCCGCACACCGTTAGGCCGTCTTCCGCTCACGCCCCAACATCGTGCAGCCCGCCTCCAGTGGTGTCGCGACAGGCGTGAATGGAGGGACGAATGGAGACGTGTCGTCTTCAGCGATGAGAGTCGCTTCTGCCTTGGTGCCAATGATGGTCGTATGCGTGTTTGGCGCCGTGCAGGTGAGCGCCACAATCAGGACTGCATACGACCGAGGCACACAGGGCCAACACCCGGCATCATGGTGTGGGGAGCGATTTCCTACACTGGCCGTACACCACTGGTGATCGTCGAGGGGACACTGAATAGTGCACGGTACATCCAAACCGTCATCGAACCCATCGTTCTACCATTCCTAGACCGGCAAGGGAACTTGCTGTTCCAACAGGACAATGCACGTCCGCATGTATCCCGTGCCACCCAACGTGCTCTAGAAGGTGTAAGTCAACTACCCTGGCCAGCAAGATCTCCGGATCTGTCCCCCATTGAGCATGTTTGGGACTGGATGAAGCGTCGTCTCACGCGGTCTGCACGTCCAGCACGAACGCTGGTCCAACTGAGGCGCCAGGTGGAAATGGCATGGCAAGCCGTTCCACAGGACTACATCCAGCATCTCTACGATCGTCTCCATGGGAGAATAGCAGCCTGCATTGCTGCGAAAGGTGGATATACACTGTACTAGTGCCGACATTGTGCATGCTCTGTTGCCTGTGTCTATGTGCCTGTGGTTCTGTCAGTGTGATCATGTGATGTATCTGACCCCAGGAATGTGTCAATAAAGTTTCCCCTTCCTGGGACAATGAATTCACGGTGTTCTTATTTCAATTTCCAGGAGTGTATAAAACGTCTAACATTACCTCCATCATTGTCCTTTTTTTCAAAATTATCACCAGGATCATCGGATAGATCGTCAATTTCAGATTAATTAAGGAGCTCTATAGTGGTTCAAGTGGCTCTGACCACTATGGGACTTAACTTCTGAGGTCATCAGTCCCCTAGAACATAGAACCACTTCAACCTAACTAACCTAAAGACATCACAAACAGCCATGCCCGAGGCAGGATTCGAACCTGCGACCGTAGCGGTCGCAAGGTTCCAGACTGAAGCGTCTAGAACCGCTCGGCCACCGCGGCCGGCTTAAGGAGCTCTACACACAGCGAAATAATGTCCTAAATTTCTATGCTATTACAACCTTTCAGTCACAATGCCTTCATTTGGAGATTTGTATAAAGTTATAAATATGTCACTTACCTTACGTTCTGAAAGACACCTTTAGTTTTCACGTTCAATAATGCATCTTTCTACGCACAAATAATTTTTTTAACCTAAACTTAGAAGATATTAACCGACTGATGGGAGGTACAAGGATTACCGAGAGGCGCCCATGTGACTGTGCACATTCAGTTTTGTTTTGTGGTACCACAGATTAACAGGAGATGTCGACACTGTTCTCAAATAAACTCTCTGCTTGTGACAAAATATGAGGACAACAGTCACAAATGGTCAAATTTAACGAATTTTAATATACTAAGCATTTATTTGGTATTCCCTTGCATGAGGACGCCATGACCGAAAGGGTGAAAACACCACACAAATGAAGTGGTCCAAGCCCATATACACTACTGACTGTATGAAGTTAGTGAAGCAGTGGCGAAAATTGGTGGCAAGCGACATGGCGGCTAACTGTACTCACGGCTCTTGATGTTGGAATGCTCTATAAAATCTCGTCTTGGCGTCGGATTTTCGACATATTAGAGCCATTCTTTTAAACGCAAAATACCAAATAATAGCCACGTCCTCATCCGAGGCAAATCCTTTGTAAAGCAACTTCCAATTGCCTCTCTTAGCACCGTCGAAGTGTACCGTGCTACAGCTAGCATATTTCGTACCGTTCACACCAAGGAACCGCTCAGTTCGACCGCCAAAACCACATTTTACATCGCGCCATTCCACTTCTGTTGCGGGGGGACTTCCCTACAGCTTATACATGTTACAAGTGCCCTAAGCATGAACCAGCTTTCAATAAACATTTTCTTTTTATGAACTTACACATATTATAATTGTTGTATCGACGGACCCAACCAACCAACCAACCAACTCGCGCACGCGCGCCCTGACCTTGACATCGCTGGCCACAGATCCTGTCGCGGCCGTCGGCGTCTCAGGGCGTTACCGCCGACGGAAGAGGTCGCGCCATGGCTGAGCTCGGGTCCGCAGCGCCCTCTGCCTTTTGCATATAAGGAGGAGCGCTGGCCCCGAGACGAACAGTCTATTGTCGATTGTCTATTGCTAGCCTTTCGTGGAGTTTATAGCGGAGCCATTGCAGTGTGATATTTGCTATTGTATTCGACTA
Organism: Schistocerca piceifrons; assembly: GCF_021461385.2. NCBI lineage: Eukaryota > Metazoa > Arthropoda > Insecta > Orthoptera > Acrididae > Schistocerca > Schistocerca piceifrons. The sequence continues at coordinate 186,083,358 of NC_060149.1, forward strand.
GGCTCAGTACACGGATTACTCTTGGATGCTACTTGGACTTGTATTGCTGGTGCACGTTTCGTCAGAAACAAACATAAATTATCTCTTCATTGTGACTGGCGCAATTCTTGTCATTAAATATTTTTCGGCCAACAGACATAGCTACATCTTGGTCACTACCCATGCTTTATACAATTTGTGGTGGCTGCCTCAAAAGTACCGCCGAGGACCTTGGGTTTGGGAGCAGTCGCAAAAATAATAATTTATCAATTTAACATACCCTTTTGCTTTTTCATATATACATTACAAAACTCTAATTTTCTTGTCACATGGCTCTGAGCACTATAGGACTCAACTGCTGAGGTCATTAGTCCCCTAGAACTTAGAACTAGTTAAACCTAACTAACCTAAGGACATCACACACATCCATGCCCGAGGCAGGATTCGAACCTGCGACCGTAGCGGTCTCGCGGTTCCAGACTGCAGCGCCAGAACTGCGCGGCCATTTCGGCCGGCGTTTCTTGTCACATACCTCAAGGACTTCAAGTAACGAAGAATACACACTTAATAATTGCAGATACACAGTTACATAATATAAACCTACTTACGATCGATATGTGTTGCAATAGGTTTGAGCTATGGCGAATTTGGTGTCCAAGACATCACCATGCATTAACTCTCATCCTCCTCAAACCTCTGTAGTACGAGTCTGGTCTTGTTATACGAGCAGTTATCTTGCAACAAGATGCCATCGCTGTCGAGGAAGACAGCTAATACAAAGTGACACGAGTGACACGTAAAAGTGTTAACATAGCCCATAGTTTTCACGGTGCCCTCTATTACTAACATGGGTTCCATGGAAGCCCAAGTGAATGTCCCCCATAATGTAATACTGCCCTAGTCGGCCTGCGCCTGTGGTGCGATGAGTATTTCGAGTAGCCTTCGGCCTGGATGAAACCGTACCCGGAGACGACCATCATCCTCGTGTAATCCATAAACGTGAGTCACTCGACGAGACGACACGTTTCTACAGACCCACCGTCCGATCTCGATGATCCCGTGCCCACTGCATTCATAACTGAAAATATCGCTGCGTCAACAGTGGGCATGTAGTATTCATTTGCTGCGGAGCTCCAGCCAACAATGTGTGCTGAACGGTGTGTTCCTAAACACTTGCGGCAGCACCAGCAATGACCTCAGCAGTCTCAATGACTACAGATTGTCGCCTATCGTGCTTTACAGAGCAGACAAGCCTCTGATATCCACGGGCGTGGGAGTCGAACACCTTGTCGCCTACCCGTGGTTTCGAAGTCCGTCAACCACTTGTCATAGATGCTCAAGACAATAATACGCGAACAGCCGACCATCTACGCCGTTCTTGAGATTGTCATTCCAGCGTGCCGAGCCATATCAGTCAGCCATTTATCAAAGCCGCTTATGTCAGAGGGATTCCCCATTCGTAGTCGGTATCTTCGCTAGTGTTATTTTCCATTAATGCACACTCCGTTAATATACTTCTGCTACCGCGTCACGTACCCGTAAGCCAGCAAGCGGTGTTCAGCGACGCGGTGTGCAGTGGTCATAACACTTCTTTCATTAAAATAATAAATATCAGAAAAGTTATTCTGATTCAGCAATGGTCTATACCGTATATCACTAAGTAACTCCAAGGTATATCAGCACGTTTTATTTCTGTCGGTTTTGCAACTCGGTGCGGCGATGTACACCGAAGAGACAAAGAAACTGGTACACCTACCTATAATCGCGTAGGGCCCCGAGAACACGCAGAAGTGCCACAACATGACGTGGTATGGACTGGACTAATGTCTGAAGTAGGGCTGGAGAGAACTGATACCATGAATGCTGAAGGGCTTACCATAAATCCGCAACAGTACGAGACGATGGAGATCTCTTTTCCACAGCACGTTGCAGGGCATCCCAGATATGCTCAATAATGTCTATGTTGTGGAGTTAGGTGGCCAGCGGAAGCACTTAAACTCAGGAGAGTGTTTCTGGAGCCACACAATAGCAATTCTGGACGTCTGGGGTGTCGCATTGTCTTGCTGGAATTGCCACAGTCCGTCGGAAAGCACAATGGACATGAATGGCTGCAAGTGATCAGACAGAATGCTTACTTGCGTGCCACCTGTCAGGTTGGCCAAGTGCCCAAGTGCTACTACAGTAGTGGATGGCCGCTACCTACGAATTATGGCTCGGAGGAACCCTGACAGCAAAGCCACCATATTGAATAATGGTTTTCGTGCAGCCACAGGACGTCGTGTTACGACTCAAAGTGTGCGCCATAGGGTGAATGATGCTCAACCTCACTTCCGACGTCCATGGCGAGGTCCATCTTTGCAGCCACGACACCATGCAGCCCGATATAGATGGGCCCAACATCGCTCAAGATTGACATCACGTTCTCTTCATCGACAAGTATCGCATATGCCTTCAACCAGACAACCGTCGGTGACTTGTTTGGAAGCAACCGGGTCAGGCTGAACGCCTTAGACACACTGCCCAGCGAGTGCGGCAAGGTGGAGGCTCCCTGCTGTTTTAGGGTGGCATTATGTGGGGTCAACGTACGCCGCTGGTGATCATGGAAGGCGCCGTAACGGCTGTACTATACGTGAATGCCATCCTCCGACCGAGAGTGCAACCATATCGGCAGCATATTGGCGAGGCATTTGTCTTCATGGACAATTCGCGCCCCCATCGTGCACATCTTGTGAATGAATTCCTTCAGGATAATGATATCGCTCGACTAGAGTGGCCAGCATATTCTCGAGACATGGACCCTATCGAACATGCCTGGGTTAGATTGAAAAGGGCTGTTTATGGACGACATGACCCACCAATAACTCTGAGAGGTCTACCCCGATTCGCCGTTGAGGAGTGGGAGAATGTGGACCAATAGTGCCTTGATGAACTTGTGGATAGTATGCCACGACGAATACAGGCATACATCAATGCAAGAGGACATGCTACTGGTTATTAGAGGTACCAGCGTGTACAGCAATCTGGACCACAATCTTTGAAGGTCTCGCTGTATGGTGGTACAACATGCAATCTGAAGTTTTCATGAGCAATAAAAAGGATAAATATGATGTTTATGTTGATCTCTATTCCAGTTTTATGTACAGGTTCCAGAACTCTCGGAACCGTGGTGATGCAAAAGTTTTTTGATGTGTGTATATGAAGGGCTTCATATATTCGTCACGCTCCACATTCAGCTTGATTTAGCGGCCCAGAGATGTGGCTGGTCTCATGTTTGGCTACGTTCGTAGGGTGCCAGCTCACCTCTGTCGTAAACTCAATTTTGAAGCTAAAATTAAAATGTAAAGGAAAAAACAATGCAGGCAGATATTGCGGTGAAATTTAAAAAAAATATTGTCACGTTGATTTATAATTTGAACAAGTAGTTTATATCTATTTTTCCAAGAATAGTCGTAAGTATATTGACTAAACACTTACACTGCAGTCTGAGGGGCTTTTACGTAAGGGTGGCCGTTAATGGCTTATGCTGTAACAATTCACAATAAAATTTGTATGTCGCTATCACGGCACTCGACAGTCTGTTCACAGTTTACAAAATACATTGTTGTCTGCTGTCGTTCACATTAATTGGCCAAAGCATTGCCGAGATATTAGCTTTTGAACTTCCGTAACTTTACAATTTTTAAGATTACGATAACTTTTATACCGTTACATATTTTTGTGGATCGTCTAGATAATTCATTTTTACATATTTTTCTGTCCATGAGTGCCAACTCGCATCTCTGTGTCACTCCAAGTTCTGTTTTTATCAATTTTTCCCTGGCATATAAATTCCTCCAAGCGAGAAAATACGGTCATACGCGTCCCTTCCAAGCTTCTGCCCGGGTTTTTCCAAGGCCGCTTAAACGCTAGTCCCTCGCCACGGCTCCGTAGCAACCGCCAGCCACGTGCTCTACGGTGGGAAACTGCCGCTCTAATCTCCCCGCCCAGCTTGTACGCTCACTGATTCAAGGAAATTGTATCGGCAACAACTGAGAGATTTATACCAAATAAGTTAACAAAGGACGGATATGATCCCCCCTCACTTACCGACCTTAATGACAGTGAAAAATGAAACCGCGTGTACCTAATGGCAGTTTTGGAAAAGCAATCGTCACCGAAGTTAACCTGTCGGTAAAGAGGGAGGAAAGGGTTACATCTAAATGAAAGGAAATGTGCTAATGAAACTGGTGGAAATTAATTTTGAAAAAGAGTAAAGTTAATAAAGAAGGTAAATGTGCAGCCGTTACGTTAACAATTAAGTAGCGGTAATTAGGTATTTGAGATTTGGGGGAAATCACGGTCGCCAGTCCTAAGGACAATTACTATAGTAACTGAAAAAGAAAGGTTATTACACATATAATTAGCACTAGAAGCGTGGCAACTGAAGGTTGACACGTGTAGTGTGAAAACTGAAAGTTTGTCAGAAGTAATAAATTTCGCTACACCCTGACTTAATTTAGCAAAAGAATTAATAACCGGAAAATCGAAAGTTAATTTAGTGACTGAAGTTAATAGTGAGCTTTCTTTCTGAAGCACATCGAAATTCAGTAAAATACGGTTAGTCTTGGACTACCTCAACAATCATTTCAAAAACTACTTGAATCTACGCAATTTAGAAATAAGAGATTTAACTTTGAACTTGAATTAAACGATTCTGAACAATTAACAATAGTAAAATTTAGTACGTACCAAGCTGAGCTGCAGTCACAGGTAAGCTAAAATACGGTAACAAAACTCGCACTCTTAATTTGTGCTTGTGTAATCTAACTATTGTAGCCAGCTAATGCTTGAATTGAACTTTGAAATTAAAGCAGTGAAATGGAATTATGCTGGCGTTTGAATTTCAACGACACTCGGGTTCATTTCGGAAAAGGAAGGGACCCTGCTTGGCAATGCAACTGGGACAATGAGCAACAGAGGTTCATGCTAAGTTGCTGTAATTTTGCGAGGCAAATGGAACAATTTGAAAAGCTGAGGTCTGCCATACAGTTCTGAAACTTTACGTGCTTTTAGTCTTCCTTGTTGGTTGATTGAAGGTTTGAAGCCGTCGATCGAGGAGGCGGCGACAGTCACTCATTGTCGGCCGTCGCTGTTGCGGAAGCTGGATGTTGGCGCGCCTTCTTCTCGACACGGTCACCAGGCGAAACGGGCTCTTGATGTGCGCCAGCTAATGCTTCCCGTCCGCGACACCATGTCAGAAACTATCATCGCAAGTCGAGCGCAATTACATGCTGCCAAACCCCGAAAGCGCGGCAACTCGCGGGAGCGTCACACCACGCACCTGCTCCACTCGCTACACCAACCCGACTTTGACTGTTCCGCCCGCGCTCCACGCGGCAGAGTTAACACTACCAAAGATCCTACAAACTTTGATTCTTTACACGACCTATCGATGTAATCGTTCGATAGCAGTTTTCCCTAGGCAAGACCCAGCGTAAAAATACAAATAATATTTACGAAACAAACCAATTATACATCGACATGAGTGCATAAATATATATATATATACAAACAGTAAAACAATTACAATATATAAAGAGACAGAAATGTCATATCTTGAGGTAACAAAACAGGGAAAAAAAATAATAGTACAATAGATGGAAATAGGAGGATATGCATTTCCGGCGTTACACGTGCCCCACATTGTCTGAGGATGTTCGTGTAACGTAAACAGACTCAGAAAATGTCCCAAAAAAGAAACAGCGGAAATGCATATGCTCAAAACATCAAAAAAATTTAGCATTCGTCTAATTAACCATAAACCAATTTGTAGACAATAATAATTGAGTGGAGAAACTCCTAATCTTATTCCACTCTGTCATCTTGCACAAAATAAAACAGATTGACAACATATCAAAATTCATAGAAAACATAGAAAACGGTTTAGCTATTCCAAAATCATTAAAATTCGTAACACTATAAGAAATGGAATACTATTTGCAAAATTGATCAGAGTACATGGTCATAAAAAACAGGTATATCAAAATACGCAAACTAATAATTAATTACATAGAATACACATATTTATGTAACCTTTTCATAATTAATATTCTCGTCATGTCCAATTAACGCTAAACAAGAAAATAATATACAGCAGATAAAATAAAACATAAATATTGACAGCAGAATCCTTTCACATCAGCTGTCCGGGAAGAAAAGCAACTCCACATTCCGTACTCGCGAGTACAAAGGATGCCGACAGCGGCACAAGAGCCAACAGCGGCACAAGAGCCGACAGCGGCTCGCCTCGCCAGTATTGTTGCGCCCGCGTGTGCGGCACGCTTGATCTCACTCGCCCTTATGACGGCGTTTCCAGAACGTCCGTTTCACTGAATTCTTTAGGAAAAACTCACTCCCGAGTAATCTCAAGGAGTCCCTTAATACTATCACAGTGGATAACTCAACACTGTCCATCATCACACGCATGTACTAGCCTGAAACTTAAAACAGCGTCTAAGTACATCGGCAATGACTAGTAAATCACATATTTATGAAATCTTACAGCTATTTACAAAATCATATTTACATTCCTTAATCTACTGTGACTCAGCTGAAAACTTAAACTAGCAGCTTGGATTTTTCAGTTGATTAGATCATGATTAAATTGATTAAAATTAAATTGATTAATCAAAATTAATTACTTATTAATTACAACTTCTTTAATGACCTTGGTCAGTCAAAAGCATGGCAATCTAGCAAATCGTTAAATCTTACACTCTATTTTACATACTGTATAAATTACCCATTGTGTGGTATTAATCGATCCTAGGTTGGTACAATTTCAAGTCTACAATATTCCGTAAGCATTTGTGTGAGGCATACCAATGACTTTATATGGTCCATTATAAACAAACTTAAATTTAGAGTTTTCATGGTCTATCTCGCTCGATTTCTCATGAGCTTTTACAAGTACTAAGTCTCCGATTGCAAACTTAGCAAAACGCGCTTTAGCGTCATGACGACGTATGCGAGCATCGGCTTTTAGCTTCATTACTTCTCGCAAACGATCTTTTTTCACACCAATACTAATGTCAATCCGTGGAGGGAATTCGATTATCTCTTCCAATTCACTTTCTACACTTTTGTCAATGCCGAAATTCCTCATGTTACGGCAGTTCAAACCCATTCCTACGTCAATGTCATTCGGCCAGTTAACAATGTGTATAGGCTGGTATTGCCTATGCGCACCGTCTCCTGCCTCGTCAAAACTAACTACTATTGTTTTATCTTGTGACGTACATGTCAAAGTTTTGCTTTCGCAGTTAATCACTGCACGGTACTTTAATAGCCAATCTAACCCGATAATTACTTCCGTAGTTAAGTCTGGCACGACGACAAACTCTTGTTCAAATCGTGCCCCACATATCTCGAAGTTGACAAAAATCTGTTTTGTGACCGGTTTACTGGCCTTCCCAGTAGCACCGATAATTTTCACTCCTGTTACTGGCATAACTACGATGCCAGGTCTGTCTTTCAGTAACTCAAATATTTTCCCAGATACAGCACTCAATTCTGCACCGGTGTCAATCAACACGTTTAGTTGTAGGTCGTGCATATTAACAGACACTACTATCTGTCTACACTTGTCCTCGACTGTTTCTTTATTTTCCCACAGTAAATCCTCGTCTATATCCAGGTCATTCCAGAAAAAAACATCCGGCTTTGATCCTAAATCCGGTTTATCTGGCGGCTTTTTCAGTCTCTGTTCACATACAGTTTTAATTTCAACACGTTTGTCCTGAGGCTTAGTCTCTAGCTTCGCCTCCAATACCGAAACCTTTTCCTGTAACTCGTCAACTAGTGAGTGCTGCTTTGCTATCACTTCACTAATTGTCACCTTCGTTGATTCCACTTTGGTCAGATTGATCTCATCTGCCAATCTACCTGGAGGAATGTGCCCAGTAGCATCTGAAATTACTTCCTCTGGATCTGCGCAACCCACACTGCTATCGTCTGACTGTATAATGTCAGCTCTAACCTCATACAAGCTGTAATCTATGTGCTTTTCTACCAATCGTGTCCGGCTATCACTAAAATTTTCATAATCTTTCTCCTTAATACTCTCGCAATGTTTAAACTGGAGGTTTGCGTCGGATGGGTCGGTTACTTCTACCACTGAAACTTTCGGTAAGGTCTGCCGGTTAGGGCCAGAACTTTCCGTTACTACTTCAACATCTAACTCCTGCGGGACGAAACACGACGAATCTTGCTCGTGCTCCCCCTTAACATCAACTATTTCTAGTAAAGTCTGCCGATTAGGGCCAGAACTTTCTATCATTTCACAAACACTATCTTCTTGCGGGACGAGACGTAGCAAATCCTGCACGCGCTCCCCATAAACACTTCTCCCATACAGACCCCTATAATCTCTTAGTTCGTCGTATAAGCGACCGAACTGCCTTAACCAGACCTCATCCCTCTCTGCATCCCCTCGCTCGATGACGGACGTGTTATCCATCTGATCTTCTCTCAACAATTGCGAATCATTCTTAAACTCAATCTCCAGTTCCGCTGCGGGTATTACAGCTGCCACTTTATGATCGATTTCCGGAACACTACTTAAATTGTTCTCACTGACAGCGAATGTATTTTCTACTGCCGTGTATACAGCTGATCTACTACTTGTGGGCGCACTCTTTTCTCTTAACACTGGCACACTCTCCCGCCGTTGATTATTCCACACGGAATTTTCATAATGACGATACCTGGGTTTTCTCCTGTTATTGGGCCGCCAAAATTTCTCCACGCCCGGTCGGCCCCTCACCGGCGCGGCTAATGGTTTCCCTGTCTCGTCCCAGCAGATACGCTCCCCGGATACTGCTGAGGCGGCTGATCACACCCTCTGGCGTTATTACTATTCTGTAAAGCCCGTATCACGTTAGTATGATACTGGTTTCTGTCATTCCTGTTATCATTTGCATTGTACCGATTGTTATTACGGCCCGAACCATTATTGTTATTGCTGCGGTATGCATTATTCCCATAGTTATCGTTGTTGTGATTCCTGTTGTTGTTACCACGGCCTCCACCACTGTCGCGATTATTGCGCCAATTGTCCTCGTCCTCAACTCTTTCCAGGAAATCATTGATTGTCCTGTAATTGCTTCCTACGTAGCGTTTTGTATCATCTGGAAGCTTCTTGTAGAGTTCCCAGACTATTTCGGATTCCGTGCGGCGATCACGCAAATATTCCAACTTGCGGATCCAGCCCTCACAAAACTCCCTCATCGAACCGCGCGAATTCGCATCGAAAGGCCTCGATACGACAAATTCGCGCCAGACACTTTGCTGTTTTTGCTCCGACCAGTATTCAGCCAGAAACAAATTTTTAAACTCGTCAAAAGTCAGGTGCGTAATGTTGAGGTTTAAGCCCCAACGCTTGGCATCACCAGCCAGCACATCAATAACCGCATTAATTTTTCTCTCATTAGTCCATGATCTGGGTAAAACTCTTTCACAATTTTTAATGAAATCCGTCGCGTGTATACCGCCTTTTTTCAAGGGGTCGAACCGCTCCTCTTTCGTCAACAATTCCGAACTATGTGCACAGATTGGCACATAGCTCTGTTTTTCGTCAAGTTTCTTTTCTAATTCCGACACTCTCGTAATTACTTGGCAAGTGGTTGTCGCAAGCGTTTCCACTTCCCTCTTTTTCTCTTCGCAGGTATTAGCCTGCTCCCTCACTTTAGTGTCTACTTCGGACACTAAAGCCTTTAAAGTTTCCACCTTCTGTTGATCCTCTTTTTTCACTAATTGAATTTGTTCCGTCACCTTATTCTCGATGATCGGAGCTATTGCTTCTCCTACACTTTTCTCGATTCTGCTAATTTCGGAATCAAAACGAGTATTTATGCTCGCAATTTCCGCCTGAACGCCTATCATTTCCTGTTTAAGATTACCGATTTCGGTATTAATTACAACAATATCTTCTTTGATTTTATCAACTTTTGTATTAACAACTCCAACATTGTTGTTAACAACATTAATAGCTTTGTTCTGATTGTCTAGCTTTCGTTCAATTTTTTCAGACTGAGCTTCTTGCTTGGCAGACAGAGCTATAATTTCTGCCGATTGACTCTTGATTTCATTAATCAAAACATTCAATAAATCAGTTAAATTCCCGGAGACTACCGGTTTTACTTCCGTAGCTGGTTCCTCTATATATGTTCCCCCGTATTCATCATCAAGGGGTACAGATTTGATTTTCGCTTCCGATTCCGAAACATTTTCTAAAGTTTGGAATTCCATTTCTGCTCTTTGTTGCGTTTCGGCGGTCGCGTCTTTCATGCTAGCCGCCTGCCCCTGAACAATGGGAACCGCCGTGCGCGTTTCCCACTGTTCGACCGATTGTTCCGTATCCAAGTCTACCAAATTTTGGTAATTGTTGCCTTCACTCATTTCAATAATTTTCAATATAAATGACAAATCTCAAATGTAATTAGGATTACTCCCACTACTTATTCTCGCTGACGTAACGGCCTGTACGTAACCAGTACTTTGTTACGAGATTTGCACAATGCCAAATTCGTGTCCAGAACAACCTCAAATCCGAAGATTGTCCTGTCACCAGGTCGCCACGTGTAACCTCCCCCTCACTTACCGACCTTAATGACAGTGAAAAATGAAACCGCGTGTACCTAATGGCAGTTTTGGAAAAGCAATCGTCCCCGAAGTTAACCTGTCGGTAAAGAGGGAGGAAAGGGTTACATCTAAATGAAAGGAAATGTGCTAATGAAACTGGTGGAAATTAATTTTGAAAAAGGGTAAAGTTAATAAAGAAGGTAAATGTGCAGCCGTTACGTTAACAATTAAGTAGCGGTAATTAGGTATTTGAGATTTGGGGGAAATCACGGTCGCCAGTCCTAAGGACAATTACTATAGTAACTGAAAAAGAAAGGTTATTACACATATAATTAGCACTAGAAGCGTGGCAACTGAAGGTTGACACGTGTAGTGTGAAAACTGAAAGTTTGTCAGAAGTAATAAATTTCGCTGCACCCTGACTTAATTTAGCAAAAGAATTAATAACCGGAAAATCGAAAGTTAATTTAGTGACTGAAGTTAATAGTGAGCTTTCTTTCTGAAGCACATCGAAATTCAGTAAAATACGGTTAGTCTTGGACTACCTCAACAATCATTTCAAAAACTACTTGAATCTACGCAATTTAGAAATAAGAGATTTAACTTTGAACTTGAATTAAACGATTCTGAACAATTAACAATAGTAAAATTTAGTACGTACCAAGCTGAGCTGCAGTCACAGGTAAGCTAAAATACGGTAACAAAACTCGCACTCTTAATTTGTGCTTGTGTAATCTAACTATTGTAGCCAGCTAATGCTTGAATTGAACTTTGAAATTAAAGCAGTGAAATGGAATTATGCTGGCGTTTGAATTTCAACGACACTCGGGTTCATTTCGGAAAAGGAAGGGACCCTGCTTGGCAATGCAACTGGGACAATGAGCAACAGAGGTTCATGCTAAGTTGCTGTAATTTTGCGAGGCAAATGGAACAATTTGAAAAGCTGAGGTCTGCCATACAGTTCTGAAACTTTACGTGCTTTTAGTCTTCCTTGTTGGTTGATTGAAGGTTTGAAGCCGTCGATCGAGGAGGCGGCGACAGTCACTCATTGTCGGCCGTCGCTGTTGCGGAAGCTGGATGTTGGCGCGCCTTCTTCTCGACACGGTCACCAGGCGAAACGGGCTCTTGATGTGCGCCAGCTAATGCTTCCCGTCCGCGACACCATGTCAGAAACTATCATCGCAAGTCGAGCGCAATTACATGCTGCCAAACCCCGAAAGCGCGGCAACTCGCGGGAGCGTCACACCACGCACCTGCTCCACTCGCTACACCAACCCGACTTTGACTGTTCCGCCCGCGCTCCACGCGGCAGAGTTAACACTACCAAAGATCCTACAAACTTTGATTCTTTACACGACCTATCGATGTAATCGTTCGATAGCAGTTTTCCCTAGGCAAGACCCAGCGTAAAAATACAAATAATATTTACGAAACAAACCAATTATACATCGACATGAGTGCATAAATATATATATATATATACAAACAGTAAAACAATTACAATATATAAAGAGACAGAAATGTCATATCTTGAGGTAACAAAACAGGGAAAAAAAATAATAGTACAATAGATGGAAATAGGAGGATATGCATTTCCGGCGTTACAAGGTCACAACATTGTTGAAGAAACAATGAAAAAGCACGCCAAATTGAGACCAGCGAAAATCATCAAGATTGGCGATTTTTTACAGAAGCTCTAAATTTAGCGCGGACTTCAATGCGAGATGCTCATAATAGATTCCACAGCGAGAGATCCAAAGAGAGTCTGGTCGTATGTAAAGTATGCTGAGGGGTTAGACACAATCAATGTGTTTCTCGGCGTTATAGCAGTGGAAATACTATCCGCGACAGTGGTGCTGAAGCAGAGTTACTAAACACAGCCTTCCGAAATTACTTCACCAAAGAAGACAAGATAAATATTCGAGAATTCGAATCAAGAATGACTGACAACAGGAGTAACTTAGAAGTAGATATCCTCGGAACAGTGAAGCAATTTAAATAACATAACAAACGGAAGTCTACTGGTCCAGACTGTGTATCAATTAGGTTCCTTTCAGAGTATTCTGATGCGATGGCTGCATACTTAATAATCTTATACAATCGCTCGCTCGACGAAAAATCCATACCCAAAAATTGGAAAGTTGCACAGGTCATACTAGTATTCGTAAAAGGCAATGGAAATAATTCACTGAATTATGGATCCATATCATTAACGTCGATTTATTGCGTTCGAACATTATGAATTACCTCGAAAAAAACGGTCTGTTAACACGTAGTCAACATGGATTTAGAAAACATTGTTCTTTTCAAACATAACTACCTCTTAACTAACACGAGGTATTGTGCGCTAACAAGGGAATTCAAACTGATTCTGTATTTCTAGATTACCAGAAGGCTTTTGAGATCGTACCTCAGAAGCGGCTTGTAATCAGATTTCGTGCTTATGGAGTATCGTCTCAGCTATGTGACTGGATTTGTGATTTCCAATCAGAAAGGTTACAGTCCGTAGTAACTGACGGAAATGTCATCGAATAAAACGCAGGTAATTTCTGACGTACCCCAAGATAGTGCTACATGCCCTTTGCTCTTCCTTATTTATATGAACAATTTACGAGTCTGTTTCAGCAGGTTTCTCAGGGTTGTCTGCAGATGATGCTGTCGTTTATCGTCTAGTAAAGTCATCAGAAGTTCAAAACGAACTACAAAATGATTTAAATAAGATACCTGTATCGTCTGTGAATTATTAGTTGACCCTAAATAATGAAAAGTGTGTGGTTATCCACATGAGTGCTAAAAGGAATCCGTTAAACTTAGGTTACACTATAAATCAATCAAATCTGAAGGCCGTAAATTCAACTGAATACCGAGGAATAACAATTACGAACAACTTAAATAAGAAAGAACACATAGGAAGTTTTGTTGGTACGCGAACCAAAGACTACGTTTTATTGGCAGAACACTTAGAAGATGCAACAAATCTACCAAAGAGACTGCATACGCTATACTTGGTACTCCCCTTTTTGAGTACTGCTGCGTGATGTGGGATTTTTACCAGATAGGGTAAACGGAATACATCGAGAGAGTTCAGAGAAAGGCAGTTATTTTTGTACTATCGAGAAACAGGGGTGAGAGTGTCACTGACGTGATACAGGATTTGGGGTGGAACTCATTAAAACAAAGGCGTTTTTAGTTGCGGCGGGATATTCTCTAGATATTTCAGTCACCAGCTTTCCGCTCCGAATGCGAAAATATTTTGTTGATGCTAGTCTAGATAGAGAGAAATGATAAATGACGTCCCATACTCCGAGGAGTGTAGGGAACGATGCGGGAGAGCCGCACCGCCGACTAGCAAGGTCATAGCGGAGGTGGTATGCTATTGCCTTCCTCCGATCGTAATGGGGATGAATGATGATGATGAAGACGACACAGCGACACCCAGTCGTCTCGAGGCAGGGAAGATCCCTGACGCCGCCGGGAATCGAAACCGGGACCCTGCGCGCGGGAAGCGAGAACGCTAGCGTAAGACCACGAGCTGCGGACAGTTAGAGAGAAACGATCATCATAATGAAATAAGAGAAATCAGAGCTCGCACGGAAAGATACAGGGGTTCGTTTTTTCCGCAGGGCGTTCTTGCGTGGAATAATAGAGAATTAGTTTGAAGGTGGTTCGATGAATCCTGTGCCAGGTACGTAAGTGCGATTTGCAGAGTATCCATGGAGATATAGATGCAGATGCAGGTGTGACCCAGGACCGTTAATAGGTAACAATTCGAAAGGAAACATAACGAAACACCCATTTATTACTTAAGCACATTTGTTTGTATTAAAACCTAAACATTATGTGTTTACATTATTCCAAAAGGAAGAAGGATCCACATTACTGTACGTGCAGAACATAGGGTTAATACAAACAGATATGCTTGAGTGATAAATTTGCAGTTTCGTTATGTTTCCTTTCGAATTGTTACCTAATAATTGTACTTCGTCACGCCTAACTGAATTCCTCATGCAGAAGTGGATTAATTAAGCATCTGAACCGAAACCGTCGTGAAACGGAAATGGTACATTTCCAGACATGGGTTCCTACTGCCTCGGGCATGGATGTGTGTGATGTCCTTAGGTTAGTTAGGTTTAAGTAGTTCTAAGTTCTAGGGGACTGATGACCACAGCTGTTAAGTCCCATAGTGCTCAGAGCCATTTGAGCCATTTGGGTTCCTACTAAATGTATAACGTACTCACTCCCTTCTACAAATCCTAGAAATTTGGAAAGGGAACTTTCGAACACCCTACTTAACATATGGATATTGAGAACTGCATAAAATGGTTTATTCTGTGGGAATAGAGTGTTGGAATAGTTAAGCAATTTTTTACTCTCATAAATACCGGAACGCCGTACGGTGATCTAACAAAGGCATGGGAATGTGGATATTCCGTGTAGCGGTTTAGAAACAAGGTTTCTATTCCGAAATTTACTGGGTAGTAGCGTCAATGTTGTCTGCTTTCCGCCAAATTTACATTTCTCTTGCTTCCTTCTCAGAAGTTGAGACTTGCGTTTTAAAAAAATTCAGTAATTTATGAACACATAAATCGAAATGAAAGCAAACTTAAATCTTACCTGTGTTGGCGCATTACAGGCTCACACTGAAATACGTCGACATCGAAACTCGGGGGGAGAGTTCTGTAGTAGTTTTAGGACCTTCCCTCCACGATATTGGCTACGTTCTACAGATAAAAAATACTGATGCCAGTAATCATTAAAGTAAGCTCATTGTTGCACGTCTAGCTGCCGCAGTTGACGCACGGGACGAGCGAAATAATTTATCTGTTCTCCCAACTGTACGTGGAAAAACAAAAACATCCATTATTACTGGTATAAGAGCAATGACTTCCGGCATTTCGCCGCAGAGAAATAAGCGGATTATGGTCTTACATGAATATAATAATACGCCATATATAGCGGTACGTTCTCGGAGAGAGTAAGTGGATGTTTATTGCACTTCACGAGTCCCGCTTCATTGCTTCTATCTACGCTGCCCACATCACTTATTCGAGTGGTGTGTCGTTTATTTAGTAACAAATTAACACGTGCCGCCCAGTTACGCTTATTAATTAGAGGGATATAGGTGAGCATGCTGAGAGTGTTCCAGTAATATTTGAGCTTCGAGTGCTCAGAAAATCAAAGCTCGTTAACGTGGGAAGCTTGCGATGAGAGCCAGTCACTGCCACGAGCTCTAATTTTATTTTCAGCATCATTCATTTTAAGCGCTCGCAATGCAATTCTAACGTAGAATTTATTTCCAAAGTTACAATTTCAACAACTTCCTGGTGTGAAATACAAATATCGCTGAAAAATTTGATGAATGTTGCTCAGTTGCGAATAGGTTTCCATCATTAATCAGTTATTTGTGATTCTAAACAAAACATAATTTCTTACCTTTTTCAGATTATTCTACTGTTCTCAGAAATTTGATTACTACAGTCTTCTCTCGAAAATCACTGTCAGTGAACCGTGGAGTAACGTTACAGTTTCAAAGACATAAACATGAATTTTCTGTTCGTAGAAGTCTGTTCTCACTACAGCGAGGTCATATCCTGAAGTCGAAAGATTTATAACTAATAACTACTAACATAGATTGTTACATCCTTACATTCACTGATAAATAAACAACAGAGTCGCTTGGCAGAAAGAAATGCGCATCGGCGTTGGTACATTATTTCAGGAAGAACATCGTTTGTGATAAGTTTGCGCTAGAATACATGGAGGAAGCTATAATTCACTTAAAATCCCTAATTAAGTGTGATAATTCTTTTTAAATATTGACGATGGTGATATCCATTTTCCATTGAAGCCCTTTCTGTACTATAGCTGCACGGTATCGTGTTCATTGCAGTCATTTACTTGTAGCTTCAGCCATTAGCCAATTTAAAGCAGTAACTATAAAATCATATCTGTTATACGTACTCTTAACGGCAAATCTATTGGCGAAAGAAACAAAATAAAAACGATGTTGAGGAAACGAAGTGGAACATGTGAGGACTTCTGGTCTCACAGTAAACAAACTGCGTTAACATTTCAGGTTTATGTGTTGCTTTGAAGAATATACTTAGCTTTTTATTTTTTCGAGAGTGTGTTGAACGTCTGAGGAAAGTATTTTATAAACAATCTTATGCTATATTCCCAGGAAGAGTCATGCGTTGTCTTTCACATAAATCATTATGAGTATTGAAGTATGCTGTACATATTTCTTTGGTATGTATGCTACCTGGAAAGTAGGATTACACTGCGTGGTCGAAGCAAAGGAAGATATCAGAAATAGATAGGCTTAGGCGAAGAAAGTTTTCTTCAATAAAAGAGATCTACTCTTCAAAAAACATTCCTGAAAGTGAGCGTTGAGAATACAGCAGCGTGTAGAACCGAAACGTGAATTAATGGAAAAGAGAGAAGACGAAACTTAAATTCGGTGCCATCGAGTAATCTTAAAAATTAAGTGAAACTATAAAATACGTAATGAAGACGCACTAAAGAGAGTGGATGTAAGACGAAGGCTGTGGAAGATTGTTCCCAGAAGACACGACAGGTTAATAGGACATCTCCTAGGGCACATAGTAGCAGTTCGCTTTGCGATCCAAGGAGCAACAGAGTGGGAAAACTAGTAGAGACGTAACAGACTAGAAAATGCAGGACAGGCTAGAGAAGACGTTGAATGTGATAATCAAGAGGAGATGAAATGATTAGAACAAGACAGAAAAAATGAATAGCATTAAATTGGTCGAAAAATAGATAGCTGGTAGGTACATAAGAAACAACGGGGATTCGCGAGACATCTTGTCAGGCACCCAAAACTGGTTGCAGGGACATATTGGGTGATAATAACAACGTGAACGCTAAATCATCCACAACTTATCATCGTGAAAATTGCCACTATCGGATTTACGTACCATGGTCAAAAAGTCACACCAACTCATCCTCTGTTAGTTATCAGTTGACAAAAAAAAAAAATGGTTCAAATGGCTCTGAGCACTATGGGACTCAACTGTTGAGGTCATAAGTCCCATAGAACTTAGAACTACTGAAACCTAACTAACCTAAGGACAACACACACATCCATGCCCGAGGCAGGATTCGAACCTGCGACCGTAGCGGTCGCGCGGTTCCAGACTGTAGCACCAGAACCGATTGACCACCAGCGGCCGGCCTATCAGTTGACAAACAGCTATAAATTAAGCAACGCCTTTTCGCCCGAAGTTCATTAATTATCTTACGAAGATAACTCCTACTGTGTATGCTCATAAGATAAAATTGAAACCCAGAGAAGCGTATTAACAATTGGCCGTAAACTATAGTTTTCCTCATCTATGAAAGAGTTCATTTACATTTCCCTATTATGCCTTGAAAATAAAGTGTAATAATTTGTAATTATTCTTTCTCGTGATGCGTGGAAGCCTTCCTACAACGCTTCTCACTTAAGACAATTCAGCACTTGCGTGACGCTGTTACGTGTGCTGCATAAAACGGCCTCGAAACACGCAGCCCTCGTCATGCTCTCCTGAGGTCACATTTCTTAATCCGGCTTAGTACCGATCCCACACCCTTCGCAGACATCGTTAGTTCCGCGCACGAAAATCCTAAGATCAATGACGCTTGCAGATAAGGAGAAATTTCGTTAACATTTCGAACGAAATCAACAGAGCGCAAGTATAGGAGGAGGCATTGGAGGGGGGCGGGGGTGTTGACTGCAGTAGCATTCTACTCAGCTTTTCTGAACATGCGTCAACGGTCTGCCGAAAAATATGTGAGGTGATTTAAAAAAATCTTTCTTGGATGACTCAAGTGTCATAGTGAAAGACGTGAAATGTAACGTAAATAACTGGGCAAATAGAGTAGTAACATTATCTATCACGGGACTGTTGCTGAAGTAAAATGTTACTGTCGGGAGGCGACCAAATAATAAGCAAGACGAACATTTTTACGTCTTCGGACTGATGATAGATGAAAACCTCCTGTGGAAGTATCACTTTCAGAATACTTTTCAGAAGCAGGAAGCTGCTATCTTTTCTATAAGAACGCCTAAATTCGTTTATTCAGTTTGCTGCAAGTCTCTTATGCCTAACTGTGTTTCATTTGGGGGTAACTGGAACTCACAAAAAATGTTCTTAGTCCAGAAAAAGGTTGTCAGAACGATCTTCGGTGGTACTTCGCGAACTTCTTGCAGGTCTTAGTTCAAGCATCTCGCAAATCCAAACCTTCCACCCCTGTAAATTTACTCACTCATGGGATTTGTATTTCATAAATGGATGTCTACATTACTAAACGGGAAAACGATTAGCGTTTGTATAACATCTCTTTAACAATTGTACAGAGATGTGTGCTTTACTCAGCAGATTTCAATTTCAGTAGACCTCCAGTGGAACTGAAATATCTGACTGATAAAACCCAAGTTCTTCAAATCCAAAAGTAAAGTCTCTCCTATGGTATACTGTTTCTATTACGCACGGGATTACAGCGTAGTGGATGAGCACTTTGCAGTGTAACATGGTATTACTGAATACGCTAGTATAGATTTGCGGGTATTTTTCTTTCGTCTTCTGTTTTAGGTATACAAATTTTCGCATGTGCTGAAGACCATCCGCTGTTCCTTATCTGTATGAACGATTTAGGGGAGATGTAGAACAGGTTGTTTGCAGATAATACTGTCAAACATGGTTCAAATGGCTCTGAGCACTATGGGACTTAACTGCTGTGGTCATTAGTCCCATACAACTTAGAACTACTTAAACATAACTAAACTAAGGACATCACACACATACATGCCCGAGACAGGATTCGAACCTGCGACCACAGCCGTCGCGCGGTTCCAGACTGTAGCACCTAGAACCGTTCGGCCACTCCGGCGAGCAATAATACTGTCGTTTATCGTCTAGAAAAGTCATCAGAAGATCAAAACAAGTTGCAAAACGATTTATAAAAGATATCTGTATGGTGCGAAAATTGGCAGTTGTCCCTAAATAATGAAAAGTGTGAGGTTATGCATGTGAGAGCTAAATGGAATCTGCTAATTTTCGGTTACATGATAAATCCGTGAAATCTAAATTCAGCTAAACAGCTAGTAATTACAATTACGAACAACCTAAATTGAAAAGAATACATAGAACATATTGTGTTGAAGACGACCCAAAGACTGCATTTTATTGCCAGAACACTTAAAAGATGCAACAGATCTTCTAAAGAGGCTGCCTACATGACGCTTGTCCGACCTCCTTTGGAGTTCTGCTGCGCGATGTGGGATCTCACCAGACGGGGTTAAACGGAGTACACCGAGAAAGTTCAAAGAAGAGCAGCTCGTTTTGTATTATGGAGAAATAGGGGAGAGAGTGTCACTGACATGATACAGGGTTTTGGGTCGACATCATTTTAACAAATGCTTTTTGGTTGTGACGGGATCTTCTCCCAAAATTTCAGAATGTTGTGTTGACGCCGACGTAGATAGGGAGCAACGATCATCATAATAAAATAAAGAAATTCAGAGCTCGGACGGAAAGGTGTAGGTGTTCGTTTTGCCGCGAACTGTTCGAGATTGGAATAATAGAGAGGGTGGTTCGATAGCTCCTGTGCCAGGCACTTAAGTGTGGCTTGCAGAGCAGCCACGCAGGTGTAGATGTAGATGACCGAGTAAAGTTGTCTGACATGGTGCCAAGGAACGTAATGAATTAAAATTAAATTAAAAAAATATAATTTCCGCATTAGAGTATTACATGTTCAAATGGTTCAAAGCACTATGGGACTTAACATCTGAGGTCATCAGTCCCCTAGAACTTAGAACTACTTAAACCTAACTAACCTAAAGACATCACACACATCCATGCCCGAGACAGGATTCGAACCTGTGACCGTAGCAGTCGGGCGGTTCCGGATTGATGCGCCTAGAACCGCTCGGCCACCACGGCTGGCAGTATTCCATCTCTTCTACATTTTTTTATGGCAGAAGCACGAGTATAGTGTACAAGCGGTATGTACTCAGTGCACACTATATTTATGTAACATAACACTACCTGATTCCATTTGTTTCTACCACATCTTTGCTGTCGTAATTAAACAGGACAATTGATATGCTACTAGTCTCGGAATGCTAATATAGTCTGCTCTTAGAAGAAAACAAAGCCCCACAAGGTCAAATGAGAAAGGCTGCAGTAGTGCCTCTCGGGTAGCGGAAGGCAGCAGCCATCTTGAAGTTACCGTGGCTAAATTTCGCGCGGTGTAATAAAGAGAGGCGCGACAATTCCATAATTCCTCCGAGGACGCATCCTCTATTCGTGACGTGTCGTAGGGCCGGCAACACGGCTCGCAAGTTACGATCCACTTCTCGGAGGCGCGTGCTGCGCAAGGAAAACTTTACGCCCCAGTTGCTCGTTAATGCGACGTACTTGTAGAGTGGAAACTCGTTACTTGCCGCTCAGCCAGGGACAGCGGTTCATTTATGCCACTGCGTGCACTACAACTTACGTGATCTATCTACGCACGCCCGTCAGCGTTTGCTGTCAGCCAGACGTCTTTTACGGCTGGTTTTACACGAAGACGCCCGACATTTGGCATCCTTTTTCCAAACACGTTTCCTGTAAGTTATATGGGATATTTGGGGAATACGTGCTTTCCTTTCACCACTACATACTAACTTTTACCATTACTTAGAAAATAATCCACCAGAAAACGATTGGAATTGTTGTTACTAATATTGAGGGTCACTCTCCTGTCCTTCATGCTGATTCCATGGCTTTTCCTATGTTCTTTTAAGTAAGTTACGGAATTTATACATATATATTTTAAAATGATTATTATAGTCCGCTCCACAGCATTCGTTTGGCTCTGTTATCACTGGCTACTATGACATCTTCTGTACTTCGGTTCGATAAAAATAAATTCTAAGCCCCCCACTGAATAATGCCATAAATCCCACTTGTGAATTTCAATAACATAACGATGAATTATTCTAGTTGCAGTCCATTTCAGGATTTTGGTATTAGAGTTTACTTGTGTTTTATTCTACGTACCCTGTAAATATAGTAATTCATAAAATGTCTCCATATCATAATATTTATTTCATAAACACAGTAAATAATAATTTCACAGTAACAAGAAACACTGGATATTTTCTTGCGCTTTTACCAACATACATTCTGATGGAATTTGCAGAAGTTAAAAGTATTGTAGGCCTACAAGACCTAACACAATGTCAGTTCACTGTGAACTGTCTGTTGACGCGTCTCTGAAATCTGTTTATAGAAATGCCATTTTCCACCATTGTAAGGGATGTGACATCACAAAAACGAATTATAAATATGTACTTCCCAGTGGAATTAAGCCGCCTGAACTCTAGTGCTATCTTAATTTATATTACTTTCAGTTTTGTATATTGAATTACAGTGTGCTGCGCGGGATTAGACGAGCGGTCTAAGGCACTGCAGTCATGGACTGTGCGGCTGGTCCCGGTGGAGGTTCGAGTCCTCCCTCGGGCGTGGGTGTGTGTGTTTGTCCTTAGGATAATTTAGGTTAAGTAGTGTGTTAGCTTTGGGACTGATGACCGTAGCAGCTAAGTCCCATGAGATTTCACACACATTTTTTGAATTACAATGGCAGAATGTAAATTTACGTGGCAGAAACCATACCTGAGTCCAAAATTCTTTCCACAACTAGTTCTGCCATCTTATCAAAATAAAATAAACGTATTTTGTATGAAATTCGGGCGACTGAGAATTGATGTGTGAAATGTCTCATCCTCCTGATTCCAAAACTGGTCACGGATAATAGAAGTCTGTGATATTTCCGAAATTACAGAAAGCTGAATAGTATGATTAGTAATTTTAAATATCAGTTTAGCTAAAGCGATTGGGCTACAGCTGTATGTGTGAAACATTATCTTCTTTCTTCGCGCGTCAGTTGAATGAACGTTACTTTTGAAAACAGACGTTTAGCTGAATTTTAGTATTAGCCCACTGCTTCTTTTGTACATACGTGATGAGAAGGTCCTCCATGAAACCTATTATACCTTCATGGTCTTTAGTTGTTATAAATTCTCAGTTCATGGTAGAAAAAAATAGGATGATGAATTTAACTGGTTTCACAATGGTAATATGGAATTCTCACAGGAATTTTAAAATACGTTTCAAAGAGATTGTATGGTATCTATTGAATCCGCAAGCAATTAACAGTGTTTTGCTGTTGCTATGAACATGTGTTTCGTGTAAAAATATTAATTTACTTGGTATTACTCTAGATTATGGTCAAAGAGTCTGTTGCTAGATATGTTGACTAACTTTCCTTCAATAATCGGTCATCTGTTCTGAAAATATATCTCGCTAACGAAATTTACGATTAGTAGCAACAGTAAACGTATGTTTGGAACTCGCAGGTCGGCCTCACATTTCCAAAGACTATATTTAGTGTAAGGTATAGACGGCATGTCCACAGCTCGTGATCTTGCGGTAACGTTCTCGCTTATCGCGCACGGGGTCGCTGGTTCGATTCCCGGAGGGATGAGGGATTTTTCTGCCTCGAGATGACTGGGATTTGTTGTGTCGTTTTCATCATCATCATTCATTCCCATTAAGGTCGGAGGAAGGCAATGGCAAACCACCTTCGCTAGGACCTTGTATAGTACGGCTGTGCGGGTCTCCCGCATCGTCCCCTACGCTCCTCGGAGTATGGGACCTCATCATCATCATCATCATAGACGGTATACCATTGGGATTTAGAAGGGATGTGTTAGTGATAGAGAGAGCATAAAATATTACGATGTGTCCTGATCTGTTATCCTTGATATTATTAGTTACAAACCTAATAACTGAACAGTTCCACTAATTTCATATCCTATGTTAATTCTTCACACAATGCTATCTGTATCTCCCTATTTACGACTAGCACTCGCCTGTCTGCCACTTTTAATAGAAAGTATTGTGTTACCAAAAAATGGTTCAAATGGCTCTGAGCACTATGCGACTTAACTTCTGAGGTCATCAGTCGCCTAGAACTTAGAACTAATTAAACCTAACTAACCTAAGGACATCACACACATCCATGCCCGACGCAGGATTCGAACCTGCGACCGTAGCGGTCGCTCGGCTCCACACTGTAGCGCCTAGAACCGCACGGCCACTCCGGCCGGCTGGTGTTACCAACTAGTGTTTGTGGGTTACAAGGAATATTGCATTTTACTATCAAAACGTAGGGCTTGGTGATTCAGTGGCAGCCTACACCTAGGGGTTCTTTGCCCTCAAACAATTTTGTACGCATATTTCAAAAATCTCAAGTTGCTCCATTTATTCGCTAACTGCACACTACTCAGAATGGACAAGAAAGAGTTATTTGGGTACTCTGAACCAATCATTTGGCTGTAATAAGAGTCAACGTACCCTGGCAAAGTGATGTACAAAGTATGACAATTGTAACAACCAACACGTCGACATCAGCAGAAAAGTGATCGCGGCCTTCTCTTAGAAATCCAGCGAAACCTGTTAAATAAAAGTCATATATTACCAGCAGGGAATTCATTAACGCCACCACGAGAAAATGGCATCTCGCTTGGGATAACATCGAGATACGCATCAATTCTCAGCATGTTCCGTGGATGGATCGGTATTGGCATTTAATATCCTTAGATGAGTATTTTTAAGTAGCCTTGACAAAATGGCAGTCACAAATTGCATTCAGAACGAGTAAAATCGTTTACTTGAATACGAGGGCAATTAGAGCCAATCCCGGGAGCTTATTGAAATGTCTCAATGAATGTCAAATGTCAACATGTGCAATATGTAAATCACGTTTTAAACCATTAACACGTAATTAAATCGGGTACATCAGATTGATATGGAAACGCTGCTACATAAGTAAAGATGTGGATACAGCACAAACTCGTCACACTTCCCACAAGCCGAGGTAAACTGAATCTCTGTTGCGCTGGAATTATCATGAATGGTAAAAAGCCACCTCAGAGTATACGCTTTTAATTTCAAATGCACTGAACGCTTCGCACAAGGCTTCCTTACCCTCTCTTTGGCTCCGTCCAGCTTTTGTTTCCCAACGAAGTTTTTGTACGTTTTGTATCTGCGATGATGCATGTGTCCTCTGTTTTCGTAGGAGATCCCAGAATGTGTATCTTATACGTATCAAACGTACGTAACTCCGGTTTCTTGTGATTGTGCTACACATCCGCCACATCTTACTTCGTAGAACTGAATATTTATTACCAAGTATCCAAGATATTTAAAAGGACTGTTTTGTTTGTCTGCTATGCAGATACGTTCTCCTACCTTTTATAATAAGTTTTGAGTGTTATTAACGACTTTGGCCACAATAACCTTACAGTCACTGATCTGTTCACTTACCTTTGCCAGTGGTTCAAAAATGGTTCAAATGGCTCTGAGCACTATGGGACTTAACATCAGTCCCCTAGAACTTTGAACTACTTAAACCTAACTAACGTAAGGACATCACACACATCATTTGCTGCACACAATTGCAATCTCTGGCGTAATGAATGTCGTACACACCGCAGTACATCTGGTGTAATGTCGCCGCAGGCTGCCACAATACGTTGTTTCATATCCTCTGGGGTTGTGGGCACATCACGGTACACACGGTACATGATGGCCACCACATTGAACATCTATTGGCCTGACATGTCGGGACGCACTTTATTCCACTCCGTAACTGAAAACGGAAACCACGTGTGTACGTGTACCTCACCCCTCATGGTAATGTACATGTGCGTCAGTGAAAAAGAGCAATAAAAAGGTGTTAGCATGTGGACGTAATGTGCTGTTCCAGTCTCTTCTGTACCTAAGGTCCATCACCGTTCCCTTTGGATCCCTACGTAATTCGGTGCTCTCAGATACACACGATCGAACAGCGGAGGAGTGGTACTCAAGCATCAACTTTAGGTTACAATATCTCCGGATGTAATTAACATTTTACAATGCAACAAACGGCACTGATTACGTATTTGTTTATATGTTCAGATGTGGCTCCATTCAAAAAAACGTAGGTTTGTGTTAAAAAACATACTTCCGTGCATTTTTGTATGGTTTGTATTAAACAGTTACACTAGCCCCTCTGCACACGTTCGGTCTGTGGAATCGGTTCAGTATTTGATGTGGTTTACGAAATATATCCAGCGGTAACGTTAGGTGACTCACCCTGTATATATATATATATATACAGGGTGATTCAAAAAGAATACCACAACTTTAGGAATTTAAAACTCTGCAACGACAAAAGGCAGAGCTAAGCACTATCTGTCGGCGAATTAAGGGAGCTATAAAGTTTCATTTAGTTGTACATTTGTTCGCTTGAGGCGCTGTTGACTAGGCGTCAGCGTCAGTTGATGCCAAGATGGCGACCGCTCAACAAAAAGCTTTTTGTGTTATTGAGTACGGCAGAAGTGAACCGACGACAGTTGTTCAGCGTGCATTTCGAACGAAGTATGGTGTTAAACGTCCTGATAGGTAGTGTATTAAACGTTGGTATAAACAGTTTACAGAGAATGGGTGTTTGTGCAAAGGGAAAAGTTCTGGACGGCCTCCAAGAAGCCCTGATCTTACCCCCTGCGATTTTTTCTTATGGGGGTATGTTAAGGATATGGTGTTTCGGTCACCTCTCCCAACCACCATTGATGATTTGAAACGAGAAATAACAGCAGCTATCCAAACTCTTACGCCTGGTATGCTACAGAGAGTGTGGAACGAGTTGGAGTATCGGGTTGATATTGCTCGAGTGTCTGGCGGGGGCCATATTGAACATCTCTGAACTTGTTTTTGAGTGAAAAAAAACCTTGTAAATACTCTTTGTAATGATGTATAACAGAAGGTTATATTATGTTTCTTTCATTAAATACACATTTTTAAAGTTGTGGTATTCTTTTTGAATCACCCTATATATATATATATATATATATATATATATATATATATATATATATATATATATATATATCGACGCTGGGGATGAAATTCACCACTGAGAAACAAAAATCCGCTCTTGCTGATGTCTTGACGCTGACCAGCACCATCGCTGAGCATTACGGGTGAGGATTAGCATATTAATGATATTGATGTGTCGGCGCAACAGCTGCCCCGTCGCTCGTTTGAGTATACACAGCGAGCGTCGTTTGCATACAGACAGGGAATCAATCTCACCTGTGACCATACTGAATCAAATTAGGTTCCTGGATAAACTTTGCATGACACACTTCCAATGTAATCGTGTACAGAAAATATAGCGTACTTAGTCCAGCCAGTTCATCCATGTTTTTGGTGAATTTTTCAGATGTTTCACTCACATCTTCGGTTCTGCTGTATGGTTCAAATCGTTTAAGTATCTAGGAGAAATATTGCGGAACATAATGGAAACCGCGGCGTGGAACTAGCAGTGTTGCGAGGGCTTGTAAAGCTGGAGTGCACCTGTAAATGAAACTGCTAACAAAACAGTTTTAGCCGGCCGGTGTGGCCGAGCGATTCCAGGCGCTACGGTCTGGAACCGCGTGACCACTCCGGTCGCAGGTTCGAATCCTGCCTCGGGTATGGCTGAGTGTGATGTCCTTAGGTTAGTTAGGTTTAAGTAATTCTATGTTATAGGGGACTGATGACCTCAGATGTTAAGTCCCATAGTGCTCAGAGCCAACCAAAACAGTTTTACAGTTATTACCATGTATACATGGAAGAAGAAATCTAAGGATTACAATGTTAGGATACTAGCAGGTAGGTATAGTGCATACCGATATGTAACAAAGATTCTCATCGAATCTAAACGGCCGGCTGGAGTGGCTGAGCGGTTCTAGGCACTACAGTCTGGAGCTGCGCGACCACTACGGTCGCAGGTTCGAATCCTGCCTCTGGCATGGATGTTTGTGATGTCCTTAGATTAGTTACGTTTAAGTAGTTCTAAGTTCTAGGGGAATGATGACCTCAGAAGTTAGGTCCCATAGTGTTCAGAGCCATTTGAACCATTTTTGAATCTAAAAGGGAAACTTTAGAAGAGAGACGGGTTGCTCTCGAGAAACTCTGTTGGGTAAATTTAGAGAATAGGCTTCCGATGAATAACTGACCTACTTATGCGTTGTCCAATCTTTTTATTTTACTTGGAAATGACAGTGACTGTGTTTTGCTGATGCAATGGACAAGACTCTTTTAGCTCTGTCATATACAAGGTGGTTACAACTAAACTTTTGCTACATAATCCAGTGTAGATCGAAATCTATTTACCGTACGGGTACCAAACTTTACAGGAATGATATTCAGACTATGCGCTTGCGGGCTCTCAAATAATAAAATGTCGACCTCAACTACGTACCCTCAGACTCAGAGTTGAAATAAGAAAAGTTTTGGCTGGTTTCGATGTGTAGGGGGTGGGATACGTAGTTGCCGGTTACATGCCAAATACTGCTGAGTCTACACGATACAATATGAATACACACATGAATCGAATGGTCGAAGGTTCCTATCACTCGGCAAATGCGAATTTTGAATGTAACATAGGAATTTATAAATGAAAGATTGCAATTAAATAAAATCTGCACGTCCTATTTTGACGACTTTAAATGATGAGTACGGTAGCAGAAGTACTTTTAAGAATGCCGTTTATTTCTGCAAAACACTTATTGGTCTCGATGGTCCAACAATTAAATAAAAACTAAGTTGCGTAACAGGGAAACAATAGATTCCTACTTCACGTAATTAGTTATGAGCGCCGGCCGCTGTGGCCGAGCTGTTCTAGGCGCTTCAGTCTGGAACCGCACGACCGCTACGGTCACAGGTTCGAATCCTGCCTCGGGCATGGATGTGGTTAGGTTAGTTAGGTTAGTTCGGTTTAAGTAGTTCTGAGTTCTAGGGGACTGATGACCTCAGCTGTTAAGTCCCATAGTGCTCAGAGCTATTTGAACCATTTAGTTATGAGCAACAACACAGGTCGCGAGATATTCACTTCTAAACGCATACCACGTCTTCCTTGCAGAAGCCACAGAAATCTCACACGTGCAAACTGCTCAACACTCTCCAAGTATTTCCTGCGAACCTTCCGTCCCACCTTCCCGTCCAGCACTCCCCATCTCCTGTGCGCACCCAATGCTCCTCCCCCACTTCCATACCGTCTCTCCACTGACGTCGGCAGTCGCCTACCGTAGTAAAGAGCGCTGTTATTGGTTAGAGCGCTCCCGCCATGTCTCCAAGCCAACCCACAATCCCAAACACATTGAAACACACACGAAATACTGGATTTACATTTAAATAACTTGAAATTAAATAATTGTTCCTACGGCTGGACCATAAACACGCTCTAACACACGTTATTCAATACATAAACAAATTAAATAAACACATATTAAAGGAATAGAAGCAAAAGTAGGCCAGTAGCCTAATGTCTCTGTGAAAACATAGTAAATATTTGACCAGTTTCTTCATGAATGGTATATATCGTCTATAAACAAAGACATTGACGAATAAATATATTTATAAGCATGCTGCTACCGTTTTTTCGTGTATTCAGGTTACATGCCTGTAATACATACCAATTTAGGTTTACACTAATAGCTTTCTAAAGACACGTCGATCGACAATATCGGATGGACTGTTTAGATTTTGTAAATTCGTTTCTGGGAGTTACTTGTATAATTTACAGTCAGATACTAAACTTTGAACTAATAAAGATATTGAAAATCTGATTACACCATCAGAATCGTGCAAATAATGGTAATGTACATGTTTCTTTTTAAGATATCATGATTCCTCTGGCTATTATTAATTTCTACATGAACTGTGAAATGTCTGCCGATATGTTTTCACAAAGTCCACCATCTTTGGCACTCCCGGCATGCAAATCTCCTTCATCAACAAAATGCGCAGCCCTCGACACAGCGTCAACATGGGATTCCCAACTAGGCTTTCGGCCTGGACCACAAGCTGGGGCTACCTCTCTTGCTCTGGCTAATATTCAGCACCACGCGGTTGCTGACAAGCCCCAGCTTGCCGTGCGGCCACGCCAACTTCGAACTTAGAATATTTTCAGGGCGCCACAACTTGCCCATTACCTTACATGCTATACGACTTGCGTTGCTAGAAGCTTTAGTGTCATATTTTGCCGTTAGGCGGCCTTAGTGGTACGGCGACATACAGATGAAACTGGAGCATCATTGTACATTACAGTTGCAGACAGTCAACAAGGCCCACCTGGACAAGCTCTTAAAGCTATTTTATCAAAATAATAGCAATAGTACTGTTGCTCTTCGTCAGTATCGGCGCCGAGAGTTCCTCTTTCAGCACCGGCGTTGGAGGACATGATTTGGAAATTCTAATTCACTGGTAATCTGGGAACTGCTCCTGGGGAAAGTCGACGGCCAATTGCGCCACAAATTGTTGAGTAGTTACTGCGACCGTGGCTGCGAGTGCTGGAAGCACTGTACAGTTTTCAAACAGTGCACTTTCCATGGTCCACATTTCGAAAGGCGCTGCTAACAGTTGTGAAATGGTCTTTCTAGTGGGGTTCCAGGCTGTCGTGGACGCAGATGGTAGTCACATTTAGCAACGCTTGTAACC
Organism: Schistocerca piceifrons; assembly: GCF_021461385.2. Lineage (NCBI taxonomy): Eukaryota > Metazoa > Arthropoda > Insecta > Orthoptera > Acrididae > Schistocerca > Schistocerca piceifrons. Next base: position 186,113,531 of record NC_060149.1, read on the forward strand.
TGGAACGTAATCATGGAACGCAATTAACAAATGTTTCCGTCGCATGTGAAAATTAAAATGTGTTTCTTTCAAAGGTTTATTCATTGTTTCTCTAACGCATATCCTAACAAATGTATCCACAAAGTTTCATTATCCAACGAGCACTCATTTTTCATGGGGGCCATGGTGTAGTCCAGAGAACGAGGTGTCATGTAGAAGTTGGTACCTCGCGACGGAACCACAAATAACGACAGTCCCCGCCTGAGGCATCAACGAATCGGAGACGTCAGCGTGTGCACCGCCCCGCGTATTTCCTTACTCCACCGCAGTCGGAAAGTTATCAATGTGCGAGCGCTGCACCGTGCAGACCAGACGCTATGTAATTAGCAACCACTTGTAATCATCGCTTACGACGACAGTATTGTCTTAGCATATATCAGACTGCGTACTAATAGAATAGTTATTCAGAATTTTGTATCAAATTATAGACAGTTTTACTCTTATGTGAAACTATCATTCTGCAATGAACGAAGTGTTTAATGTTATAAGTGTCAGTGACAGTATCAGATACGTGTAATCTGTGAGGACAATAATTGGTTCCATAAATTGCTAGTAATCTGCCAGTGTGTTGCTGTATCTGCTCGATATCTTCCTGAAGTAGACTCGCTACAATAAACCGTAAGGGCCCTTTCAAGTAGCGCAAATTTAATTATAATTACCCTGTACACGAGGAGAGAGAGCAATGTATAAATACAGGATATCAGTAAAACTTTTGCTTCCTATGATTTTAAATTACACAAATTAAAGCAGTCGCGATTCCGAAACGAAAGATGCTGTTTTGAATAAATAAAGTATCATCCTAATTGTTTTTCACTTGCTGAGAAATAATATGGCGTCAAATATAGTAAACAATGAGCAAATCTCTCTTAAGTGTGATTATTTGTTTACTTCGCCTAGACAGTAAACATAAATCAATCATCAGAAGATATAAATAGACTGGTTTGGATTATATCGCCTCACGTTAACTTATACCTCATTGAACACTTTAGTTACGGTTTCTCAGAATCATGGAGCCTTTATTGTTTACCAAGACATCTTTACTGCTGTTACGTGATAAAAATGTACATCACCACAACCCCACAACAAAACACAGGACAAACATCCTATACACATGCGAGTAACCACATTAACACATCTTATTTGAAAAGAAGAGGTTGGTAACATGATATTAAATAAATTATTGTAAGATGATGAAATGAAATCATAGTTTTCAAACAGCAGCAATGTAAACTATTAATAAATTTCACACTGAAAAATAGAGCATTATTTAATTTAGTGGCACCGTTTTGGTTCACTTTAGGAGTAAGTACATATTCCTAATAAAGGTAAGGTGATACCAAGAAAATAATGTATTAAAATTTTCAAATTTACTGAACATATAATCATACTTAGCATTTTCCTTAGACCATATCGTGATAAAACTTTGCTGGAGGCATATACTTTGCTTTGATATGATGAGAGTGAGCTGCAATCAGTTGCAATCTGCCGCTGATATTGTCCTCGATATGTTACTACCCCCCGATCACACATAATTGCAACTGGCCTAAGTATGCCGGTAGATGGATAGTACTAATTTCATCACAATTATAGAGCGCTGAGAACGAGCAAGTGGACTTTACTGTAAGCCTGCATAACCTAACGGCATTCAAAATAATGCTTTCCCCGTCAACTCCTCTTCTGCTCTTAATTGACTTCTCCTTAGCTCACACGTTACATCCTGCTTACTCCTCGAATCGAAGTGATTGTCCTATCTAAGGTTCTTACCCTCAGATTATATACTCATATTTATATTACATAATCCGTGAATAAGAATCAGTGACTATACAATCTTTCTATACGTTATTACTACTGCAGTGCCCAGCATTGCCCGGGATGTTTAGTGTCTGCCACTAAAACTGATTGGGCCTGTGTCTTGTTGATACTCATAACGAATGCAATCCACATGGGAAACTGAAATTGCTTTAAATCGAAGGACATATTTAAAACACCGGTTATCAACGGAATGCGAACAATCAATACGTCTTCACCTGTGGCATACCTCGTAATAATATTGGCCTGTACTTCGTTAGGAAATAGGTCCTTCCCTGTCAGCTTTGTTCCGTTGCATATATAACAACTGCAACTAATGAATAAATAAGAGTTTGAAATCACATTGCTGTCAAATTCTCGAGCTTTCACTCGTCTTGCAATCTAGTGACGTTTAATGGTATTGTCTCCAAGACGGGTAGTGTCGCTGTAATTTATTCTTGTGGCAGGTATTACAGTCAGGTTACCTCAATATATTTTGTTTGTTAGGAATTTAATTTTTCATTAATTTTCTTCATTGGTTCATCTGAAAGTAGGAGTTGGAAGTAAATCGGCCAACAACAATTAAGTAAATCGGTCAAGTAGTTTTATAGCTGTTTCTTAACAACATTCCCCCTTTGTACATTACGCTCATATGTGTTTTAAGTTAGATTACGAACTCTTATGTAGACGGGGATCTTCCTCTTGTTTTGAAAGTAACCTGTGAAAAATTTTATCAAGATCGGAAAAAAATTGCAGATTTGTGTGAATTACAAAACAAACAAATGGAAACTCTTCTTTATATTTATAGACTGAGATAACAGACATTACTAATGTGGTGCGTAACTTTATATCAAAATTGAATTAAAATATAAGTTTACCTTTTTTGTTACAATAGCAACTATTTTCAGACAAAAGGAATTGATAAAAAATTATGCGTCTTGTGTTTTCGCACTGGACTCGGATATATATGTTGCAGTAGAGATCATTAGAATAAATTAGGAGGGACGTACTGACGTACATGGGAAGTCAGTCATCCATCCCTGCATTCTGGAATCGGACAGGAAGATGGTGGCAAATACCGGTACGAAGCTTCCTTTCCCAAGGACTGAACGGTGGCTTGTGGAAAACAGGCGTTGTGCGTGGTCCTGCTAACTTGCTGTCCAGTTTAACTTGACTTACTGCAGTAATGATAAACTCTTACCTTAAAGGCAAGTCTTGATTAACTCTGTCTCTTCATGAAGGTAGGTCTACCTGATAATAAAAGCCCTGAAAGCATCTAACTACAAAAGAAAACACTGCTGCACAACAGCAGTGCCAGATTGAAATAAGAGTGAAGTAGTTAGAAGCAGGCGAGCTTCATTCTCAATTTGTATCTGTGAGCGTATCTACAATAGGCAGTGCTTAGATTAAACATCCCATTTTCTCTAAGTAATGCAGAAGATATACGGTTTACGCCCAACATCAGACTTTAAATAAAATCTGTTAATTTTTTTAATAGCGTGGAAAGACTTTTCTCTCATTCTGTAAATTAAAATTTGTCTATAAATGTTGACCGTTAAATCATTACCGCAGTTTTTAAATAATGCAGTTGCAGAAATTACATGAAATTTGATATGAATACTTTATAGAGAAAGTTGCAGTTTTACTGTAAATGTGGACCTCAACAAAAAAGAAGTATCTTCCTAGTTGGTGTTTTTAAATTTTCTCAAATAGGTGTGGAGACTTAATATGTAAGCATATCTGACTCTGCATTGAATCCTAGAAAAAGATCGCGAAACGAGCATGATTAGTGACTTCTTATTCCACCAACCACATCCCTTCTAGAAACGTATTTTGCTGCCACATTTTATGAGAAGGAACGTCAAAATGAGTTTCAGTGTTCTATGTGAGGCAACGGACAAGGTTGTGTAAGTGACCAAGAAAATCGTCTGTTTGACCACTACGTATCCGATCTACAAACCATGAAAGGAAAATGGCTAAAGGTTCACCTGTAAATATTATGTGCAGGCCCCACTGAAATTTCTGACTATGTCGAACGAGAGTAGTAGTGCTCTATTTCAGGCAGATGAAGCACCTAGCTATCGGCTGAATTATTTGCAGCAGTTCATGGATGTGCGGTAGCAGGTGATTCTTGTCCGTAACAGAATGAATGTGTTTTTATAAAACTTAGGTTGCACAAGAGAGAAGTTCGTTTATTTTGTAGTTGTTACACAGAGAAATGAGATACGATGCAGACAGCTACAAGTACATGATGGGAGACCTCGTCTGCCGTAGAGATAGAACACATCATGAGCTCAAGACAACGAGGATAGTTCTCTTGACACATTGCTTCAATGAGGTTGTAGCCAACCGGCATTATACATGTCTGCAGTTAGCCATCCGTGATCTCAGAGCCTATGCTGTAAATTATCACGGTATTATCTTCACCTCCCTTTTTGTATCGTTATGCATCATACACTTAGATATTTAGTTATGCTTACCTCCATTATCCGTATTGTTTTTTTTTGCTATCTTTAGATTCTTTGTCAATGTGCCTTACCTTATCCCACCGTACAGAATTCTGTTTTTCTTACATTTATCTCTTATATTGACTGTGTTCACCATCATCTATATCAACATTTATAACGCGCAAGATCCTCACTGTTTGTGGTAGAGATTATTTCGTGTGACACTCTTATTTTCCGTGTTCCTATTCTATTCGCGCATGGAGCAAGGAAAGAATGTAACAGGAAAGAATATTTAGCTGCAATTTTTTGGAACGTACTTTCTGGAAATATGATGAATTTCTCCGTGATGCACAGCTCTAAATTTGTAGCCTCTGCCGCTGGAGCTGGATTAGCATCTCCGTGATATTCTAGAATGTAGTTAACTAATCCGTACAAAATCGCGCTGCTGTTCTTTAGATTTCCGTTATATCTTATTAAGGAGAGAACGAGGGTTTTCGAGTCTGTTTCCTTTGTAGGTGAACCAAATTTCCTTATATTGTTCCAGTGTGTCCCGATCTATCGTTTACCTTTCCTGTTAACCGCTCAAGAAGCGTAACATTTGATAATTCACGGTTATTACTACTGCAACGTTTGCTGGCTAATCGTTGAATGTCACATTAGCATGGAATTCCTCCCATATATGCGCAACGTTACATACGTTTATGATGGTCAGCTGGGCGTTGCGATTTTCTAATATACTCTCTAAGAGAAAATACACTCCTGGAAATGGAAAAAAGAACACATTGACACCGGTGTGTCAGACCCACCATACTTGCTCCGGACACTGCGAGAGGGCTGTACAAGCAATGATCACACGCACGGCACAGCGGACACACCAGGAACCGCGGTGTTGGCCGCCGAATGGCGCTAGCTGCGCAGCATTTGTGCACCGCCGCCGTCAGTGTCAGCCAGTTTGCCGTGGCATACGGAGCTCCATCGCAGTCTTTAACACTGGTAGCATGCCGCGACAGCGTGGACGTGAACCGTATGTGCAGTTGACGGACTTTGAGCGAGGGCGTATAGTGGGCATGCGGGAGGCCGGGTGGACGTACCGCCGAATTGCTCAACACGTGGGGCGTGAGGTCTCCACAGTACATCGATGTTGTCGCCAGTGGTCGGCGGAAGGTGCACGTGCCCGTCGACCTGGGACCGGACCGCAGCGACGCACGGATGCACGCCAAGACCGTAGGATCCTACGCAGTGCCGTAGGGGACCGCACCGCCACTTCCCAGCAAATTAGGGACACTGTTGCTCCTGGGGTATCGGCGAGGACCATTCGCAACCGTCTCCATGAAGCTGGGCTACGGTCCCGCACACCGTTAGGCCGTCTTGCGCTCACGCCCCAACATCGTGCAGCCCGCCTCCAGTGGTGTCGCGACAGGCGTGAATGGAGGGACGAATGGAGACGTGTCGTCTTCAGCGATGAGAGTCGCTTCTGCCTTGGTGCCAATGATGGTCGTATGCGTGTTTGGCGCCGTGCAGGTGAGCGCCACAATCAGGACTGCATACGACCGAGGCACACAGGGCCAACACCCGGCATCGTGGTGTGGGGAGCGACCTCCTACACTGGCCATACACCACTGGTGATCGTCGAGGGGACACTGAATAGTGCACGGTACATCCAAACCGTCATCGAACCCATCGTTCTACCATTCCTAGACCGGCAAGGGAACTTGCTGTTCCAACAGGACAATGCACGTCCGCATGTATCCCGTGCCACCCAACGTGCTCTAGAAGGTGTAAGTCAACTACCCTGGCCAGCAAGATCTCCGGATCTGTCCCCCATTGAGCATGTTTGGGACTGGATGAAGCGTCGTCTCACGCGGTCTGCACGTCCAGCACGAACGCTGGTCCAACTGAGGCGCCAGGTGGAAATGGCATGGCAAGCCGTTCCACAGGACTACATCCAGCATCTCTACGATCGTCTCCATCGGAGAATAGCAGCCTGCATTGCTGCGAAAGGTGGATATACACTGTACTAGTGCCGAAATTGTGCATGTTCTGTTGCCTGTGTCTATGTGCCTGTGGTTCTGTCAGTGTGATCATGTGATGTATCTGACCCCAGGAATGTGTCAATAAAGTTTCCCCTTCCTGGGACAATGAATTCACGGTGTTCTTATTTCAATTTCCAGGAGTGTAGTAGTGTTGTTAGATGGCCTCATGAGGGATATCGTGTCAAATTCTGCACAATTGGTGCGTCAGGCAGTCAGAATCCCGTGATAGTTGTAGGGCCCTGCCCATAATGCTCCAAGCCTTCTCAACTGGAGAGACATCCGGCAAAGTTGCTGGCCAAGGTAGGGTTTGGCAAACACGAAGACAAGCAGTAGAAACACTCGCAGTGTGTGGGCGGTCATTATCTTGCTGAAATGTAAACCCGGGATGGCTTGCCATGAAGAGTAACAAAACGGGGCGAAGGATATCGTGGACCTACTGAAGTGCTGTAAGAATGACGACCGTCGGGGTCCTTCTATGCAAAAAAAATGGCATCCCAAACTATCATTCCTGGCTGTCAGTCCGTACGGCGGGCGAGAGTCAGGTTAGTATTCCATCACAAACCGGGACTTCTCCAGATATGTGTTCGGTTTGGAATCTCGTTGACTGGAGTAGAATTGTCTTCAGTGATAAGTCCCACTTAGAACTGAGCCCCGATGACCAGCAAAGACACGGAATGTGTAGCGTCAATGGGGCATGGAATCAATATATTAATTATATGTGTATAACCCAGAATTTGTTAACTTTTGCGTACGTTTCATAGTGTGTTTTAGCCGCTCTATCAAATATCATTGCAATATTCGTCTCTAAAAAGTAAATAACTAAGCTGGTAAGTAAAGTTGGGGTGACAAAGACATTTGCAGTTAATCTGCGGATCAGGTAACTAGTGCTTTCCATTTTTATACGTTTTGAGAAACGGATAAGAAGTGAAAAAATTGAAGAGGTCTCCGGTTATGTAGAACTGTTAAACCTGTAAGAGAATATTTAGAAACATCACGTGTTTAAGCTCTAGTATTATTAAATTGATTCAATAAAAAGAACATATCCACATGTAGTTAAGTAGACTTCGTGACTATCCTCCTGCATGTTTACTGCACAGTGCATTCTGTTTTAAAACGAGGAGGTATAAGTTATAAAATACGTTGTAGAGTTAAACACGCAAACTGAGTCTGTCATATTTAGTAAAATAGCGTAGTTTTAAAATAGTTCCCTGTTAGTCTCAAGACGATTTTACAGCGAGTGCAGGAGGACAACGACCTCGGTAAACCTTTACCTGCCGCCAAAGCTTAAGTCTTTTCATGCCTCGCGGGCCAAATTCTGCGTATTCGTAAGCGACGAGTGCTTGTGGAAGCAAGGTGCGAGTCGTTGAGAGCACGGGGAACCTGTCCACCGAAGTTTGGCGAGTGCTCCAACTTCGCTGGAGGCGTGCGCTGTCGTGCCAGAGCAGCATCTTATGCGATGGAACTTTGTCCACGGGACCTCAGATACGAAATTAAAATTCTGCTCGCGTTTAGATAGATAGATAATCCGCTACAAATGCTAAAACGTTGCTGTAGAAAGCAAAAATAACTTCAGTGCATTTGCAACTGTTTCAATTCCGGAATCGCATGTGATACTTTTTTAAATAAAATATAAAATTCCATATGTATAAAAAAGTTGATACTGGCCTTTCCTTATTTTTTCATTCGTGTTAGAAGCATCACGTTACAAATTAAAATAGAGAAATGAAGCACCAATTGCCGGATACATCTGTTCTATCGTTACTGCAGTTATAATACAAATTACATGTTGCAAAAAATGTTTTACTAACAGGTCTACACTATTATAACAGGCCACGCAATGACCACGGTTATAAGAGCCTTCCTCGTAAACCGCATGTTGTTACTGGAACTATACTGTAAAAGAATCAGGTGGCGGACACAGATAAATAGCCTAACTTAGAGAAGTGTATTGGACCCAACGGTATTTAGTGTTTATACGAACGATCAACCAACAACAAATGAATCGCCGAACTTCATATACGCTGTTGAATGAAATTTAAACTTACAGGGCAACACGACTGAGAAGTATGAAGGGAAGCTCAAAAATGGTTCAAATGGCTCTGAGCACTATGGGACTTAACCTCTATGGTCATCAGTCCCCTAGAACTACTTAAACCTAACTAACCCAAGGACATCACACAACACCCAGTCATCACAAAGTTGAGAAAATACCTAACCTCGTCGGGAATCGAACCCGGGCGTGGGAAGTGAGAACGTTACCGCACGGCTAAGAGCTGCAGACGAAAGGAAGCTAAAGCTCTGAGCGTACATACTGAGGGATCGAGGTTACATGAGCAGAAGCGCTGTTGGAGCACCATTAGTACCCCAGGGACCGGGTTGATCCGCTGGACAGGTCCCTGAAATACACCGAAGTAAATGGAATGTGCTACACCACGAATGACTTGGCTGAACGCTACGAAACTCATGCTTTATTATTTCTATGTCTGTGAGTTAAAATTTTATCGTTATGGTAGCTTATTTTCTGTGCAGAACAAAGTCATTCCTTCGGATGAAGAACAGTGAGAGTACATGGTAGCTGTTGGGTTTGTGCATCGTTACTGGTACTTATTTTAAGGAAGATCCAATCACTGGCATGCGGGATATGGGAGTATTATACACTACTGGCCATTGAAATTGCTACACCACAAAGATGACGTACTACAGACACGAAATTTAACCGACAGGAAGAAGATGCTGTGATATGCAAATGATTAGCTTTTCAGAACATTCATGCAAGGTTGGCGCCGGTGGCGACACTTACAACGTGCTGACATGAGGAAAGTTTCCAACCGATTTCTCATACACAAACAGTAGTTAACCGGCGTTGCCTGGTGATGCGTTGTTGTGATGCCTCGTGTAATGAGGAAAATCCGTACCATCACGTTTCCGACTTTGATAAATGTCGGATTGTAGCCTATCGCGACTGCGATTTATCGTATCGCGACATTGTTGCTCGCGTTGCTCGAGATCTAATGACTGTAAGCAGAATATGGAATCGGTGGGTTCAGGAGGGTAATACGGAACGTCGTACTGGATCCCAACGGCCTCGTATCACTATCAGTCGAGATGACAGGCATCTTATCCGCATGGCTGTGACGGATCGTGCAGCCACGTCCCGATCCCTGAGTCAACAGATGGGGACGTTTGCAAGACAAAACCATCTGCACGAACAGTTCTACGACGCTTGCAGCAGCATGGACTATCAGCTCAGAGACCATGGCTGCGGTTAACCTTGACGCTGCATCACAGACAGGAGCGCCTGCGATGGCGTACTCAACGACGAACCTGGGTGCACGAATGGCAAAACGTCATTCCAGGTTCTGTTTATAGCATCATGATGGTAGCATCCGTGTTTGGCGTGTATTCGTCATCACCATACTGGCGTAATACCCGGCGTGATGGTATGGCGTGCCATTGGTTACACGTCTCGGTCACCTCTTGTTCGCACTGACGGCACTTTGAACATTGGACGTTACATTTCAGATGTGTTACGACCCGTGGCTCTACCCTTCATTCGATCCCTGCGAAACCCTACATTTCAGCAAGAGAATGCACGACCACATGTTGCAGGTCCTGTACGGGCCTTTCTAGATACAGAAAATGTTCGACCGCTGCCCTGGCCAGCACATTCTCCAGATCTCTCACCAATTGAAAACGTCTGGTCAATGGTGGCCTAGCAAATGGCTCGTCACAATACGCCAGCCACTACTCTTGATAAACTGTGGTATCGTGTTGATGCAGCATGGGCAGCTGTACCTGTACACGCCATCCAAGCTCTGTTTGACTCAATTTCCAGGAGTATCAAGGCCGTTATTAGGGACAGAGGTGGTTGTTCTGGATACTGATTTCTCAGGATCTATGCATCCAAATTACGTGAAAATGTTATCAAATTTCAGTTCTAGTATAATATATTTGTCCAGTGGATACCCGTTTATCATCCGAATTTCTTCTTGGTGTAGCAATTTTAATGGCCAGTAGTGTACACACAATCGGTTGTAGTGCGATGCCTGAAGAACGAATGTTGACGAGATGGATCAGGACAACAGTATGGGAAGAAAAGTTGGCACTGGTCTTTTCTGGACTACACCACGAGAAGATTGTCGAATCGGTCGAATGGCTGCGGTAGAAAGACGCACGCTGACACTTGAAATCCAGGCGGAGTGTCACCAGAAACCGTTGGGATAGATTACTGGAAGTTGGTTTGGAATCTCGAGTTGTTATGCATCGCTTTTACCGCTGACATCATACCACAGACAACAAAGACATGCACGGTGCAGCTTCAGACTAAATTAGGACTTTGAGTGGCATTCTTTTCAGCAATGAGTGTCGCTTCTTTCTGTGCTGGTCACAAGGTCGCCATCGTGTCTGTCGACGACCTGCTGAAAGTTCAAAGGAAGCAACGATTCTCGAACCGATACTTTACCAGATTTTGGAACCATTGTCTGATGTGACAGCATGATTGATTTATAAGAAAAAGCTTTCTTTTTCCCGATGCAATAACTATTGAAGGGAGGCTGCACGTTCGCCCGTATGATTCAAGAATCGTAAACGTTGTTGTCATGCACTTTATGAACAGGATACCAAATGTAAGATTGCATCAGCATAATACAAGACCCCATACTGCAGTTCACCACTACTGCGTCGAATAATGTACAGCTCCTTGACTAGCTGCGTGGTCAGTTGATTTGCCAGTCACACACGAGTAACACGTCGGGGGTGCGATGGGAAGACATACAGCTTCATGCCGACTTCAGCCAACAATCTTCCACAACGTGAGTTTCATTCCTCAAGGTAACATTCAGATGCTGCTTGTTTACATGTCACGATGAAAACAAGACCATATTAATGCATATGGTGGTCAAATGTCATACTGATGTTGATGATGAACACCAGTTTGAAATGCAGTGGACTTTAATTATTTAAAACCCATCATGTGTTAATACCTTCGCAAAGTCTAATAATATCGTATTTCTGCTTCATAGTGTAGCTCTTTCCATTTCCGTTTGTGTACAAGCAGCACTGCACCAAACATCAAATAGGTGCATGTGACAGGAACAATATCCTTCAGGAAGATTAACAATGGAAATTGTGGCGTTGAAACATATATGGTAGAAATAGAAGCATTCGCAGTTTACTGATCCACCTGTGAACATATAGTGGGGTGACAAAAGGCATGGGATACCACATAATATAGTATCAGACCTCTTCTCTTTTTACCTGGCGTAGTGCACCAACTCGACGTGTTATGGTCTCAACATGTCATTGGAAGTCCCCTGCAGAAATATTGAGCCATGCTGCCCCTATTGCCGTCCATAATAGTGAAAGTGTTGCCGGTGCAGGATTTTGTGCACGAAAAGACCTGTCGCTTATGTCACGTAAGTGTTCAAAAAACAATATGTGAAATCTTATGGGACTTAACTGCTAAGGTCATCAGTCCCTAAGCTTACACACTACTTAACCTAAATTATACTAAGGACAAATACACACACCCATGCCTGGGGGAGGACTCGAACCTCCGCCGGGACCAGCCGCACAGTCCATGACTGCAGCGCCTTAGATATAAATGTTCGATGGGATTCATATCGGGCAATCTGGGTGGCTAAATCATTCGTTCGGATTGTCCAGAATGTTCTTCAAACTAATCGCGAACAATTGTGGCCTGGTGACATGGCACATTGTCATACATAAAATTTCCATCTTTTTGTGACAACACGAAGTCGAGAATGGCTGCAAATGATCAATGATCCGTTCAGTTGGACCACAGAATATAGTCCATTACATGTAAACGCAACCCACATCATTATGGTGCCACTACCAGCTTGAACGGCGCCTTGTTGACAACATGGGTCTATAGCTTCGTCGGGTCTGCGCCACACTCGAACCTTGCCACCAGCTCTTACCAACTGAAATTGGCACTCATCTGAATAGACCACGGTTTCCCAGTCGGATAGTGTCCAACCAATATGGTCATGAGCCCAGGAGAGATGCTGCAGGCGATTTCGTGATGGTAGCAAAGACACTCGCGTCGGTCGTCTGTTGCTATAGCCCATTTCATAGCACTGTCCTAACGGATATGTTAGTCGTAAGTCCCACATTAAGTTTTGCTGTTATTTCTCCCAGTGTTCCTTGTATGTTAGCACTGACAACTCTACGGAATCAACGCTGCTCTGGGTCTAAAGTGAAGGCCGTTGGCCACAGAGTTGTTCATGGTAAGATGTAATACATGAAATATGGTATGCTCGGCACACTGTTGAGGATCTCGGAATATTGAATTTCCTAACGAATTCCGAAATGGAATGTCTCATGCTTCGAAACTACCATTCCGCGTTCAGAGTCTGTTAATTCTAATCATTCAAACCTTAATCACCTCGGAAACCTCTTCAGATGAATCACGTGAGTGCAAATGACACAAATGACAGCTGCCCCAATGCACTGCCCTTACATACCTTGTATACGCGATACTACCAGCATCCGTATAATTGCATATCGCTACCCCACGGCTTCTGTCACCCCAGTGTGCCTGTCCCGTCTGATAAAAATCGGCTCGCGCAAAGTAAGTTGACGCGGCAGTCATCAAAAATGCCGACTGCCACACACGATATGATCTCCAACCTGGCTGAAATTACCCCACTGACAATTCGATGAGACGCAACTACCTACTAAGAAAGACCGAAGTCTTTCACGTCTGAACTACACCCACTGTACGGGGTTCGATCATCTAACCCAAGACTGACATCGAGGAAAAGTACTTCTGATCAGTCGGCGACTACGATCTGCACCTAAAGTGGACATGTGGTCAACTTAAAAAAGAAAAAGAGATCTGTATGGAAGCATCACTGGCACTAGCCCCCAGCAATCACGAAAACCGAGAAGTCTTGAAATCTAAGAACACACAGTGTGCGAACATTATGAATTACCCCGAAGAGAACGGTCTACTGATACACAGTCAATAAGGATTTAGAGAACATCTTTCTTGTGAAACACAACTAGCCCTTTACTCACATGAAGTGTTGAGTGTTATTGACAAGGGATTTCAAATTGATTCCGTATTTCAGGATTTCCAAAAGGCTTTTGACGCTGACCAACACAAGCAGTTTGTAGTGAAATTGCGTGCTTATGGAATATCGTCTCAGTTATGTGACTGGAGTCGTGATTTCCTGTCAGAGAGGTCACAGCTCGTAGTAATTAACGGAAAGTCATCGAGTAAAAACGAACTGATTTACTGATTTCTGGCGTTCGCGAAGGTAGTGCTATAGGCCCATTGCTGTTCCTTATCTATATAAACAATTTAGATGACAATCTGAGCAGCCGTCTTAGGTTGTTTGCAGTCGATGCTGTCGTTTATAAACTAGTAAAAGTTATGAGATGATTAAAGCAAATTTCAAAACGAATTGGAAAAGGTATCTGTATGGTGCAAAAATTGGCAGTTGACCCTAAACAACGAAAAGTGTGAGGTCATCCACGTGAGTGTAAAAAGGAACCCGTTAATCTCCGTTTATACGATAAAACAGTCAAATCTAAAGGCCGTAAATTCAACTAAACACCCAGTTACTACAATTACGCGGCGGAATCTTCTCACGAAATTTCAATCAGCAACTTTCTCCTCTGAATGCAAAAATATTTTTTAGACGCAGACCTACATTGGGAGAAACGATCATCACAATAAAGTAAGGGAAATAAGAGCTCGCACGGAAATGTATAAGTGTTCGTTTTTTCCGCGCGCTGTACAAGACTGAAATAATTCGGAATTATTGTGACGGTGGTCCGTTGAACCCTCTGCCAGGCACTTAAATGTGATCTGCAGAGTATCCATGTAGGTGTAGATGTAGATACGTGAACCAGGGCGAACCAGATGCTGACGGATCCGATTCAGTCGAGCTAAACTATAAATGCTAACACATATGTGCTTAACTGTACTGTGTAGCTAAGCCTGTAGCATGTGTGTCTCTGAATAGAACGGTTTGTTCCTGCACTTACAGCAGAGCTTCTAACAGCGCATAAGACTTCAATTAAAACAGCAGTAGCCGAATTGTTGCCCCACGTATAATCGTGGGCTTGACATCTAAGGTAAGTCCCATCTTGTGTGTTATCGATGAGATTGGTGGTTACGTTCCCAGCGACCCAGCGAGACACTGAGATGCACTATCAGTCTGCAAACTATCGCCGGAACAACACAGGTTGTTGGTGGAAGTGTTATACTCCGGGTAATGTTTCATGACATTAATCGCACTCGCCGTTGAAGCGAAGCACCGGCAGCTGTCGGAGAATGCACTGCAGAGAACGTTTGCAACCCGACAAAACATTGGCTGCATTTTCAATCACTCGCCCGCCGACCGGTTACTGCCTGCGCTATACGGGTATGACTGCTATAATGCTGTTCTCCTATTCGACCCAGGTACATCCGTTTAATGTCCACAGATGCAAAACAAGACATTCTCTCGAATAATCAGAACTCCTGGTGAACGTTAAGGTAGTGCTAAAGAAGAGAGAAGTTGTGTGTGTGTGCGTGTGTGTGTGTGCGCGCGCGTGTGTGTGTGTGTGTGTGTGTGTGTGTGTGTGTGTGTGTGTGTGTGTGTGTGCGTGCTTGTGTGTACACGTGCGTGGTTTTGAGTATTTTGTATCCTCAAGAACTAGATCTTTAGTGGTCTTGTTAAAACAGTCCGAGAATGATGTATTTAGATAATTCAAAAACACAGAAAGCATAAAATACTAACAACATTATATTCGCATCATGCTCTCCTCCCACTTCCATCCAGTCTCCCCATTCACGAGCGCTATTATGGCTACAGTGCTCCCGCCATATCTTCAAGCGAATGCACATTCACAAACATAATGAAACACAATCTAAATACTGGATTTACATTTAAATAACTTGAAATTAAATAAATATTCCTACAGCTGGACCATAAACACGCTCTAACACACATTATTAGATACATAAACAAATTAAATAAACATATATCAAAGGAATAGATCAAAAGGTAGGCCAGTAGCCTAATGTCTCAATGCTTTCTAAAACACAGTAAATATTTAACCAATTTCTTCATGAATAATATATATCGCATATAAACAAACACAGAGACGAATAAATATATTTTTAAGCATGATGCTACCGTTATCTCGTGTAACTGTGGGGTACTTATGGCCTGACGCGATCGATAGTAATCGGCCAATCTGACCTCCTATAACTCATTTACTATTCAAGTTATATACCTGTAATTTATACGAATTAGGTTTACACTAATAGCTTTCTAAAGACACGTCGATCCACGAAATCGGATGAAGCTTTTACATTTTGGAAATTCTTTGTTGGGTGTTACTAGTCTAATTTACGGTCAGATACTAAACTTTAAACTAATAAAGGTATTGAAAATCTGATTACACCATCAGAATCGTCGTGCAAATAATGGTAATGTACATGTTCCTTTTTGAAGTGTCATGAGTCCTCTGGCTACTATTAATTTCCATGTGAACTGTGAAATGTCTGCCATTAAGGTTTCACAAAGTCCGCCATCTTTGGCACTCCCGGCATAGAAATCTCCTTCACCGACACAAAGCACCGCCCTCGTCACAGAGTCAACATGGAATTCCCAGCCACGCGGCCGCTGCACCCCTCTTGCCTCGGCCAACGTCCGGCACCACGTGTACGGCCTGCGTCCCGTGCGGACCCTACTCCCTCCGAACTTGAATATTTTCAGGGCGCCACCACTCACTCATTTCCTCACACGTTCCACCCGCTTTCAAACCCAGTTCAGTCAATACATAATAAACGCGATGAACATGCGAGCAGAATAGATAATCTGTGACAGACTTCGAATGCCATTTGGATTTAATAAGTTAACAATATAACAGGGCACCAACATGATTTAAAACTGTATGAATCTTAATTTGATTGATAAGACACGTCGTAGTTGTGAAGTAGGGCCCGTTTGATGCCATAGAGTTTAGGCTACAATGCACCGTAATAAAAGAAGCAAAGTCATCGAGAGGCTGTAAGTTGTGTGAACAGTATTGGAGGGCTTTCACTTAGTTAGGCCTATGGTTCTGATTTTTCAGGTTATTAAGTAATATGTTGGCAACACTGAGTACACCAGGTGCCATACGCCGTTGTTTTTGCATGGAACAATAATAAATAAACATTACTCAAAGTTTTTGTTTGTTAGTTATAAAGTTAAGACCATCTTAATCATAAAATGGATCCGTGGACCTGCAACCCAATACAACCAACGACCACGAGGTAACCGTATGGACGAGATTTGTGGATTAGAAAATCTGTTGTCATAATCCTGCTTTTTATGAACTAAAGAACGAAGAACAAACAGATCTCTGCGCATAAGTGATGCAGAAGTCATCACAACAGTCTATACCGTAATTACGAACCTTTGTGGGTAAACCTAACAACATTGCCTTGCAGATCGTCTGCAGCATTCAACAACGTTGGCTGTAGCAACCTATCTTACCACCACAGACATTTGGTCTTCATTTAAATAAACAATTGGAGGGAAGAGAAGAGAGCAACAGTTCCTATAATAAGGAAGCACGGTAGCTCAGTCTACTGCTAATCACAAATTTTCCGAGAAAAATCGAGAGAGGTGGCTGTCTGTGCGTAGTGATGGAGGTGATCTAACTTAGAGACCGTAAAATCCTCCGAAATTCTTGCTAGAGTATCACACCTTTACGTCCTAAAACTGACTGACAATTTTCCCCGTTTCGAACTGAAATGCGTATTACTAAATTTTACTACGCATTATGTTGTAAGAAGACAGTGTACCGTTGCCATTAACGGCAAAACGAATACAATTCTCTTGTAAAACTTTCCTGAAATAATTAAGACGGCCCTTATACGGAATCCATTTACGCACAGTGTTTTGTAATTATGAGACAAGCTTTTAATGGCAATGGGCAAAGAAAAAAGCAAAAAAATAAGGTAAAACAAAAGATAATGATCCGCAGTTCAAAAACTAGTCATGCGTATACGATCCAGTTACCAGTCAAAGGAATGAATACCAGAAATGATGTCGACCAAAGTTCTCGATAATGTATTACGCAACGTCGAACAAAGAATTTTCTCCGCCTTATGCTATCAGAAACCACTTGTCCTGCTAGAGGAGGTATGTTGATTGTAGAGACCGATTTATCGCCGACAAAGGGTCTTAATCTCCTGGGAAGCTTCTGCCACTGGCTAACAGTCACGGCTGAAAAGTGTTTAATTTGACATTCTCTGTAATTAGAGTTAGAGGTTAGCATCACGTAATTTCAGTTGTGATTTTCATCTGCGATGTTGATACGAAGCCTGTTCGGGTACTTTATAGGTAACCTCGGCATTTATACATGTGTAATAGGTCTACATATTTATCGTACTACATAACGAGATTTAAATCATCTGACGTCGTAGACGTGTTTGCGTAAGCATTATTATGAACGGTTTAAGTCGCCTGTGACGTCTTGTAATTGTATTGAATACTACGAGATATTCTATAAAATTGTATTAATACTGCGATTGGTTTGTGTTTTAATAAATTGTTTGATCAAATAATATCTATGACTGTAGTATGTAGTCTGCAAATCGTGCCGTACGTGGGGGTACAATTTTTTATGAACTCCATTACCTTAATGGACATTGGTTTGACGTGTGAGAAGAATAGTTATGGTTAACTTTTTATTGTGTTTTATTATAGACCGCCTTGTGGTAAATATAGTGGTTTGATTCTTAGTAGGCAAATACTTTTTATCATTTTAGTTTAGTGAAAAACATTTTTATGCGATGACGAGAAATGTGTTGGCTTTAATGTGGAATAAATCTTACAATTGTTATCATGGCTGCGTGGTACACCATTGATAACATCATAAGCTCTGTGTAAAAATTTTGAAATCGCTTACTTATTTTATTAATTCTCATTTTTTAATTTGATTCCATATCTGGAATTTGTTTCACCCTTGAGCGATCTGTGTCGCAACCCGGATATGTTGTTCGAATTACGCCACGTCTGGCGTTAAGTTTTCAGAGCAGTTTGTTATTTTGTAACGTTTGATTTAATATATTACACATTTTGAATATTTGTTTCGCCTGCTGGTGGTTTATGGTGTAACCTGAGTATATACTTGTATCGCGCCACATGAGTCGCTATATTTTGTACAGTCTGTTATTATTTTCGTTGAATCTGGATTGGTTACCACCAAGAAATGATTGAAATGTCCTAATTATTATCACATAATTTGTAATGATTAGATTGCAGTATTAGAACTGTTTATTAAATAATAAAAGATTTTATCTTCTGTGCATACTGCTACAAGAGACCTATGGTCAATTAACTGGTACGAGTGGTGGTATCTAGCTGCATTTCTCTTCGCACTGCTCATTGTAACTTGTCTGCTGCATGCTAAAGCATGTTTATTCCCCTTTGAATTATTTGCTACATTTGTTGTACACACACATACATAACTTCATTCAATCACTTATGAAGACGTACGTCACTCCGTGCGTATCTTGTTGCAATATGAATTATTATCACTATCATGCTGTACTGGTATTACTATCGTAACAGCTGCTGTAATTATGTTCCCATAGTATGGTTTGAGAACGGACCCAACATTACAACGAACCAAACATGCCAAATTTAAACAGACACAAAATTCCCAAGATTGGCGATCTTTTACAGAAGCTCGAAATTCAGCCCGGACTTCAACGCGAGATGCTTATAATAGTTTCCAAAACGAAATTTCGTCTCGAAGCCTAGCAGAAAAACCAAAGAGATTCTGGTCGTATGTGAAGTACACTCCTGGAAATGGAAAAAAGAACACATTGACACCGGTGTGTCAGACCCACCATACTTGCTCCGGACACTGCGAGAGGGCTGTACAAGCAATGATCACACGCACGGCACAGCGGACACACCAGGAACCGCGGTGTTGGCCGTCGAATGGCGCTAGCTGCGCAGCATTTGTGCACCGCCGCCGTCAGTGTCAGCCAGTTTGCCGTGGCATACGGAGCTCCATCGCAGTCTTTAACACTGGTAGCATCTCGCGACAGCGTGGACGTGAACCGTATGTGCAGTTGACGGACTTTGAGCGAGGGCGTATAGTGGGCATGCGGGAGGCCGGGTGGACGTACCGCCGAATTGCTCAACACGTGGGGCGTGAGGTCTCCACAGTACATCGATGTTGTCGCCAGTGGTCGGCGGAAGGTGCACGTGCCCGTCGACCTGGGACCGGACCGCAGCGACGCACGGATGCACGCCAAGACCGTAGGATCCTACGCAGTGCCGTAGGGGACCGCACCGCCACTTCCCAGCAAATTAGGGACACTGTTGCTCCTGGGGTATCGGCGAGGACCATTCGCAACCGTCTCCATGAAGCTGGGCTACGGTCTCGCACACCGTTAGGCCGTCTTCCGCTCACGCCACAACATCGTGCAGCCCGCCTCCAGTGGTGTCGCGACAGGCGTGAATGGAGGGACGAATGGAGACGTGTCGTCTTCAGCGATGAGAGTCGCTTCTGCCTTGGTGCCAATGATGGTCGTATGCGTGTTTGGCGCCGTGCAGATGAGCGCCACAATCAGGACTGCATACGACCGAGGCACACAGGGCCAACACCCGGCATCATGGTGTGGGGAGCGATCTCCTACACTGGCCGTACACCACTGGTGATCGTCGAGGGGACACTGAATAGTGCACGGTACATCCAAACCGTCATCGAACCCATCGTTCTACCATTCCTAGACCGGCAAGGGAACTTGCTGTTCCAACAGGACAATGCACGTCAGCATGTATCCCGTGCCACCCAACGTGCTCTAGAAGGTGTAAGTCAACTACCCTGGCCAGCAAGATCTCCGGATCTGTCCCCCATTGAGCATGTTTGGGACTGGATGAAGCGTCGTCTCACGCGGTCTGCACGTCCAGCACGAACGCTGGTCCAACTGAGGCGCCAGGTGGAAATGGCATGGCAAGCCGTTCCACAGGACTACATCCAGCATCTCTACGATCGTCTCCATGGGAGAATAGCAGCCTGCATTGCTGCGAAAGGTGGACATACACTGTACTAGTACCGACATTGTGCATGCTCTGTTGCCTGTGTCTATGTGCCTGTGGTTCTGTCAGTGTGATCATGTGATGTATCTGACCCCAGGAATGTGTCAATAAAGTTTCCCCTTCCTGGAACAATGAATTCACGGTGTTCTTATTTCAATTTCCAGGAGTGTATGTTAGCGGCAAGAGACGACCAATGCATTCTCTATGTGACAGCAATGGAGATATTATCGAAGACAGTGCTGCCAAAGCAGAGTTACTAAACACAGCCTTCCGAAACGCCTTCACAAAAGAAGACGAAGTAAATATTCCAAAATTCAGATCAAGAACAGCTGCCAACATGAGTAACGTAGAAGTAAATATCCTCGGAGTAGTGAAGCAACTTATATCACTTAATAAAAGCAAGTCGTCTGGTCCAGTCTGTATATCAATTAGATTCCTTTCAGAGTATGCTGATGCATTAGCTCCAGACTTAACAACCAAAGACTGGAAAGTTGCACAGGTCACACCAATATTGAAGAAATGTAGTAGAAGTAATCCACTAAATTACAGGCCCGTATCATTAACGTCGATATGAAGCAGGATTTTGGAACATATATTGTGTTCGAAAACTATGAATTACTTCGAAGAAAACGGTCTACTGACACACAGTCAACATGGATTTAGAAAACATAGTTCTTGTGAAATACAACTAGCTCTTTATTCGCATGAGGTGTTGAGTGCTATTGACAAGGAATTTCAGATTGATTCCGTATTTCTGGATTTCCGGAAGGCTTTTGACACTGTATCACAAAAGCGGCTTGTAGTTAAACTGCGTGCTTATGGAATGACATCTCAGTTATGTGATTGGATTTGTTATTTCCGTTCAGAGAGTTCACAGTTCGTAGTTGGCTCTGAGTACTATGGGACTAAACATCTGATGTCATCAGTCTCCTAGAACTTAGAACTACTTAAACCTAACTAACCTAAGGACATCACACACATTCATGCCTGAGGCAGGATTCGAACCTGCGACCGTAGCGGTCACGCGGTTCCAGACTGAAGCGCCTAGAACCGCTCGGCCACCACGCCGGCTACAGTTCGTAGTGATTGACGGAAAGTCATCGAGTAAAACAGAAGTGATTTCTGGCGTTCCCCAAGGAAGTGTTATAGGTCTTTTGCTGTTCCTTATCTGTATAAAGGATTTGGGAGACAATCTGAGCAGCCGTCTTAGGTTGTTTGCAGATGACGCTGTCGTGTATCAACTAATAAAGTCATCAGAACATCAAAACTAATTACTGTTAGAAAGGATATCTGAATGGTGCGAAAATAGGCAACTAAAGTGTGATGTCATGCACATGAGTGCTAAAAGAAATTCTTTAAACTTCGGTTACAAAATAAATCATTCAAATCTAAAGGTTGTAAATTCAACTAAATACCTAGGAATTACCACTACGAACAACTTAAATTGGAAGGAACACCTAGAAAATATTGTGAGGAAGGCTAACCAAAGACGGCGTGTTATTGGCAGGACACTTAGAAAATGTAACACATCTAGGAGACTGCCTACACTACGCTTGTCTGTCCTCTTTTGGAATACTGCTGCGCAGGGTGGGATCCTTACCCGATAGGATTGACGGAGTACATCGAAAAAGTTCAAAGAAGGGCAGCACGTTTTGTGTTATCGGAAAATATGGGAGAGATTGTAACTGAAATGATGCAGGATTTGGGCTGGACATCATTAAAACAAAAGCGTTTTTCGTGGCGACGGAATCTTCTCACGAAATTCCAATCACAAACTTTCTCCTCCGAATGCGAAAATATTTTGTTGACACCGCCATCTATCACAAAGCGGCCGGCCGGTGCGGCCGAGCGGTTATAGGCGCTTCAGTCTGGAACCGCGCGACTGCTACGGTCGCAGGTTCGAATCTTGCCTCGGGCATGGATGTGTGTGATGTCCTTAGGTTAGTTAGGTTTAAGTAGTTCTAAGTTCTAGGGGACTGATGACCTCAGATGTTGAGTCCCATAGTGCTCAGAGCCATCACAAAGCGAAAAAAGTGGTCCAACTAAAACACTCATATTTCTTTACGTACTACACGAATATGTAATAAAAATGATGGTTCCTAGTTAAAAAAAGCATTTGATATCCGTTTGACCTATGGGAGCGCCATCTACCGGGCCAACCATAGCGCCATTTGGTTTCCCCCTTCAAGCCAGACAAGTTTTGTTCATTGCAGTTTTTTCGTTTGACGCTTATTTCGTGAGATATTTGGCCCGGTCACTATCAATGGACCACCCTCTTTCCTCAAATTGGATCGGACATCAGTATATGTTATAGATATACTAAGAGAATAAACTATTTTGTGGTATTCCGAATGAGACATGGTTTATGAAGTATTGTGTTTTATCATAGAGTAATCCATTTGAGGCACTGAGAACCATAAAGCATATCATCGTCGGTTGTGAAACTGTAGTATTTATTCGTGCTTATGACATCTGTTGATTTTATGGTTTATCTGTACTGTAGGCCAACATTGTACATGTATTCGAACATTTACGAAAAATTATTTCACAGGTTTCTTTGATATTCACTTAAATAGGGGGGCCGGCCGCGGTGGTCTAGCGGTTCTAGGCGCGCAGTCCGGAACCGCGCGACTGCTACGGTCGCAGGTTCGAATCCTGCCTCGGGCATGGATGTGTGTGGTGTCCTTAGGTTAGTTAGGTTTAAGTAGTTCTAAGTTCTAGGGGACTGATGACCACAGAAGTTTAGTCCCATAGTGCTCAGAGCCATTTGAACCATTTTTTAAATAGGGGGGGGGGGGGGGGGGGAGCGAGGACGGTATGCTTTTGGCCTTTATGGATCTCAGCGCGTCATTTATATTTTAGTCAAGTGACCTTACTGGTAGATAGTACTACTTCAATTTAATCGTTTCAACAAACGGCAGTTTCTGTTTGGAGCTGGTTGTCTGCTGTGCTGGAATCGGCTTTCCTGTGGAGTGTCAACATGAATTCTGTTGAACCTGTATTAAGCGCTAACATAAAAGAAAATCACCAGGAAAAGTTAGCTTCAAGGAAACTAGGGCATTCCAGACAAGATTCGTTGACTGAGAAAGTGAAGAAATCAGATAAGCGTGACTGCAAGCGAACATTTAACAAAGAAGTGTATAAGCGTAAGTCGTTATGTGGGTGCAACGTAATAATGTCTGATTTTCAACCCAGAAGTTAATTCGTTAACTAATACATGAATCAGAGATCTTGCACATTTGTTCGAAAAAATAAAAAAGCACGAATACTTCCATTTACACAAAAATGCGAAACGGAGAGTAGCGAAAGCTTGAACATAATTTCGTTCTTGCCATAAACTGTGCTTAATTATGTACAAAACAACAAAATTCCACAAAACTATTCTTCCTTTTTCCAGAAAAGTTATGCGTATTATTATTATTATTATTGACAGCGGCTGAAGTTGTATAAATATATTGATGAGCATAACTGTTATACAGCAGATGCTGTTAATTTCGCAGTCTTATATTCACCTGAATTTAAAAATTTGTGAACACCCAGACTGTATAAAAAGGTTTTCAGAAAATACTGCAACCAGTCGCCTTTTATGTAGATGTATTTTATTTAACCATGACCGGTTTCGAGCTGCCTAGCAACTCATCATCAGATGGTATATACATTTAGTGCTTTTTTGTACCCATTGTGTGGGTGGTTGAGTATCTGTGGCTAGACAGAAACGAGAACAAATAATCGCTACATGTGGTACAGTATCACGAAATATTTACAGCATAATTTATGTTTAACGTATAAGAGCAAATAATCACTACATGTGGTACAGTTACATGAAATATTTACAGTTTAATTTACGTTTTGAGGTGTTACTTACAGATAAATCTTTCTGCAGGTATATATATCTCTTTTAGGACGTATTTTTGAAACCATTGTGTCTTGTTTTTCACAATTTCACAAGTTAAAACTTTCACTAGATGTATATTACTTTTATGAGGCACTGTTGGAAACATATATCTTGTTTTTCGTAAACATCGCTGAACACACTTAGCCACAGATACGAATACAGGATTTACACATTATAAACAAGCCAAAGATTGCAATATAACTACAGTATCAAAGATTTCAAGTTGACCAGAGGCATTATTAGTCATCGCACACACTGACAAGAGATTTGTCTTTATTACATAGAAAATAAATGTAAATTAGCTTAAACTATTAAAATGTTTATTTATAAATTAACTGTGCAATTTTAACAGGTATATAAAACTAAATTTTTTACATTATATTTCAGTTACATTTAAGATTATTGGTATTGAGAGTATTATGACAGCTAATTTCTTGCCCCTTCCATTGGCTGATCTTGGCATATGATGTCAGGGATGAGAGGTTGATGGTTAACTTGAAATAATAAGTAATGCTGGTACTTGAAAGGGTGTGGAAAAGGAGTTGGCGGTGGGGGGGGGGGGGGTTGTTTTTTTAGTGGTACAAGCTTTTATGTGTGTGTGTGGGGGGGGGGGGCATTTTGTTTCTGAATTACTGTTTAGTTTTTTAAGTTCAAAGAATCCTTAAAATTCTGAAAGAAGGAGTTATTCGCCAATTCTGTCTGCTCATTTAAAATGGTATGTGGGGAATTATGTTTGTGGGTGAAAATCTCTAATTGTTCGAGAAGATCCATCTTGAATCCCTTGTCTACAGTGTGTAGGATTTGAAGGTTAGTTTTAATGTCTGTTATGGAATGTTTATTATCTGCTAGATGGGTAGCAAAAGTGGATCTATTTAAGTTGTTTAGGCGAAGTGCATCAGTGTGCTACCCATCTAGCAGATAATAAACATTCCATAACAGACATTAAAACTAACCTTCAAATCCTACACACTGTAGACAAGGGATTCAAGATGGATCTTCTCGAACAATTAGAGATTTTCACCCACAAACATAATTCCCCACATACCATTTTAAATGAGCAGACAGAATTGGCGAATAACTCCTTCTTTCAGAATTTTAAGGATGCACACTGATGCACTTCGCCTAAACAACTTAAATAGATCCACTTTTGCTACCCATCTAGCAGATAATAAACATTCCATAACAGACATTAAAACTAACCTTCAAATCCTACACACTGTAGACAAGGGATTCAAGATGGATCTTCTCGAACAATTAGAGATTTTCACCCACAAACATAATTCCCCACATACCATTTTAAATGAGCAGACAGAATTGGCGAATAACTCCTTCTTTCAGAATTTTAAGGATTCTTTGAACTTAAAAAACTAAACAGTAATTCAGAAACAAAATGCCCCCCCCCCCACACACACACACATAAAAGCTTGTACCACTAAAAAAACAACCCCCCCCCCCCACCGCCAACTCCTTTTCCACACCCTTTCAAGTACCAGCATTACTTATTATTTCAAGTTAACCATCAACCTCTCATCCCTGACATCATATGCCAAGATCAGCCAATGGAAGGAGCAAGAAATTAGCTGTCATAATACTCTCAATACCAATAATCTTAAATGTAACTGAAATATAATGTAAAAAATTTAGTTTTATATACCTGTTAAAATTGCACAGTTAATTTATAAATAAACATTTTAATAGTTTAAGCTAATTTACATTTATTTTCTATGTAATAAAGACAAATCTCTTGTCAGTGTGTGCGATGACTAATAATGCCTCTGGTCAACTTGAAATCTTTGATACTGTAGTTATATTGCAATCTTTGGCTTGTTTATAATGTGTAAATCCTGTATTCGTATCTGTGGCTAAGTGTGTTCAGCGATGTTTACGAAAAACAAGATATATGTTTCCAACAGTGCCTCATAAAAGTAATATACATCTAGTGAAAGTTTTAACTTGTGAAATTGTGAAAAACAAGACACAATGGTTTCAAAAATACGTCCTAAAAGAGATATATATACCTGCAGAAAGATTTATCTGTAAGTAACACCTCAAAACGTAAATTAAACTGTAAATATTTCATGTAACTGTACCACATGTAGTGATTATTTGCTCTTATACGTTAAACATAAATTATGCTGTAAATATTTCGTGATACTGTACCACATGTAGCGATTATTTGTTCTCGTTTCTGTCTAGCCACAGATACTCAACCACCCACACAATGGGTACAAAAAAGCACTAAATGTATATACCATCTGATGATGAGTTGCTAGGCAGCTCGAAACCGGTCATGGTTAAATAAAATACATCTACATAAAAGGCGACTGGTTGCAGTAATTTCTGAAAACCTTTTCACACCACAGTCGCAGTGTTCCACATCCACAATGGATAAAAGTCTTACCCAGACTGTATATCTAAGAGCCGCCAGTGCCTACGACTTTGAGGAGAAAATCCATTACACATAAAAATACAAATAAAATACGGGCACATTTTGGGAAACGGTCAGTCCATTTAACGTTGCAGCCTTTTTGGTAATATATTGATAAACGCTACCTTGCTACACGAGTCTATTGGTATTATACATAAGTCTTAACTTGAGTATGGAATTTGTCGCAATTTACGTGTGGAGTTCAACAATGTACGTAAGTGAATCCTAGAAGGTCGGAAAACCTAAAAGTGACAGAATAGAAACTGAAAATTAAGTGGAATGATTCGATTAGGAAAGAGCACGTTTTTGGCAGAACGGCCGAGGAAATAAATACGTTGTATGTGAAAAACAATAGGTAGACAAGAGATAGGATGATGGGACATGCGTAATGGCACGAGGCATTAAATTCCGTGGAACTAAAGGGATAAGAAGTGCGCTTTTATGAGCGACGTTTTGAAACGTATTAGATAGCGCATGCCGTCGCGCGCTTGCTGTTGAGGATATCACGTGATTATGCGTCAAGAAAAGTCAGCTCGTTTCTCCGACTTAAATACGATTGAACACGCATGACACGGTCTATGACGAAGAACTTCGATACAGATACCGCCACCACGATAAGTTGGTGCCTCCAGAGGACATTAGACCAGGAAACATTTCTGGAGAGCAGATCAACAGGTGAGGGAGACGTTGTCCATCCTGAAGAGTGATCTGAGGTCACTGCACCCAATGTTGATGTCGTATACCACTGACGGCAGGAAATCACACTCGGTAAGTATTACGCTGGGCCCGGGGCCTGAGTTCGAAATCGTGGAATGTCCGTATTGATTCGTCACTTGTCGCCGTATTGCCAGAGCACCTCTTAGTGAACATATTACAACCGTACCCCATGTTATTTCGAGAATAGGGAGTTTGTTGGAGAAGAGAATGCGGTATAATCTCAAAACAGATTAAATTATATTATATCTGTTTTCAATAGATAACAGTTAATTGGAGATAATTGTGGCGACACCTTTCCGGAGATATATTTATGGAAGTGCGTATCCGGTCTGATCAGCAATTGCCAACAGCCGTAACATAGAGACATAGTTGTTTTAATCAATGTTTCTTAATTTATGTGCTTGCTTTGTTTCAGCATCCGAAATACTGGTGCATTACAAAGTTTATGATGGCCCAACAGGTAACGTAATAACGAATAGCTAGCTTTAAGCAATTCTAAACATATAATTTTTCAGATACTGAAATTCGGTAACTTTACTTGTTTCCAAATCTAAAGAAGGCAAGTACTGACAAATGTGATTATTACCGAGCCATGTGTTTAGTAAGTCAGCGAATACTGAAACGAATTATTTACAGGAGTATGAAAAATTTGGTATAAGCTGACCACGAGGAAGATCTGTTTGGTTTCTGGAGATATGTAGGAACACACGAGGCATTTGTGGCTTTAGAGGAAGCTTTTAACGATATTTACTGGAATACACTCTTTAAATTCCGAAGGTCGCATTGTTCAAAATACGAGGAATGAAACATTATATACATTTTATACAGAAAACTGACTACTGTTAGGGATACGAAAGATATGAGAGGGAAGCAGTAGCTACAAAGGAGGGAGACTAGGTTGTACCCATTCTATGGACTGATTATTATAACATCAATTATTATAGTCACTGACATTTAATTTACCACTAAAAAGCAAACCTGTGTGAAAATTTTTTTCAAGAAACTGTCATCAGCATCGATATATTTGGAGAAATGCATGATACACAGCGTGCTGTCTTACAATAAATTTATTCACTACCAGTTTCCATCATGGCTCATCTTCATAATGCTAGCACAAAAATGTAAACAAAGTGAAAACAGTTAATATCAAATTAAACTACATTTTCATGAGAATTTGTAGTCCGAAAAATTAAGAGTTCTTACGAAAAATACTTATTGTGATAACTTCACATGGCATACATAGTATTTAAACAGGAAAATATGCGCTATTGATGACCTGAAAACGTAACGACGTAATACAGGCCTAACCAAGCAGAAATGGCACTAAAATCATGAAAACATGTAAGAACAGCAGTGCACAGCATCATTGCCCAGGCACAAGACCCAGTGCGCTAACATGCAAGAGATGATCAAAGAAGTTACTAGCCAACGTCAAAGATCAAGGGTCAAAGAATAAGTTACAAAACATGAGTACACCATATTACAGTCACAGAGAGCTACACATGCACTCATATTACAATGAAAGAAATATGGTAAGAGAAGATATAATTGTAGATGAATATTTCTTTTTCCTATTTCTGGTTTATATTTGAATTATTTATTTTTATTTATTTATTTTTGTTTACTTCCTTCTCCTTTCTTCCGGTACAGTTTTATGTAATATAACGGTTACATGGTAAAAACCAACCAACCATTTAGCGAAAACCACCAGAAATGAAAAATATGCATAGGCATTTGCAGTATTATGTAATGCAACAGTCACATGATGCTATTACAATGTCGCATGGTATTATGATGTCACATGATAAAAACAAACTGACCATTTGTTAAGAACTACAACATATGAAAATATACATGGACATGTAATACTGAACAATTATATGAGGCAATCCAACTACCAGGAGTCATTCACATTGGCAGCAGAAAAAAAAGACAACTCAAATGTCGAATCCATATCAGGGGTTCGAGGATACAAATAGTGTAACCAAATTAGGAACTACATACTGCCTACAATATTATGTAATATAATAATTACATGATACTAATGAAACATTCAGTGATATTACAGTGTCACATAACAACAAACAAACAAATTGGTGAGAACTACACCATAATAAAAAGTATACATTGACATGTCATGTTGAAACATTATAAGAGACATTACTACTAAAAATAAAGCGCATAAAAACTAAACAACAGCCAAAACAATTCCAGTGCCCACTCCATATCAGAAGTTCAAGAATAAACATAGTATAACCAACTGAGACACAAAGGCTAAAATCACTTCTAATGGTGTCAGACAGAAACTGTAATTATTCATATTATTATAACATGTGTGGCCCTACTATCAATCACAAACTGCATTTACTGAATTCATTTACCAGTAATCTGAATCTGGCATGTACCTAGTATACATTATATTATCCAACAGCACCAGTATGAAAAACTAACAGTGAATTTAACTATCAGAAAATATGTACATATCTGTTGTCGTATCGAAATGATCTCAGCTGTAAAATTATTCCTATATCATGAAAGTATAAGAGTTTAAAAGTTTAAAAAGAGAATGGAGGAGGGGTAGAGATGCGAGTAATATATATTCTGCCTCTGTAGCCTATCGCATGGTATACATATATATATATATATATATATATATATATATATATATATATATATATATTATTTAACATTTGCACCATTTTTAAGGACCAATTGTAGTTTAAAGACCCTAATGACAGTGTGAGATACATATTAAAAGTAGCTAAAAACATTTCTATATCACAGAAACGTAAAAGTTTAAAAACAAAGGGAGAGGGTAAAGGAATGAGTAACATAAATTAATTGTATCCATGGCAAAACCAATGTTGTATATATTGTTAACCATTTGCAACAGGCATGCAGAACCATCCTAGTGTTAAGTCCCTAATCACAGGAAAGATATATATTCAATTTACTGCAGTATCTCAGCCTGAAGATGTTGTGAACAAATTCTCTCTTATTTCATTATGTGGATACCAATGGAAGTTACAATGTGGCTAAGTGTCCAAATAATATCTTGGTAGCAGCACGTATTAACAGCTAACAATGATGTGACAAAAAATTATTTGACATGTAAATTTAAAGTTAAAAATTTTAGAACATTGGGAGGGGATGCCTAAGGTATCAGAAGTTAAGTACATACCTAGGAATTACGATTTAACGACATTAGGAAACTTATAACCATTGTACATCTGTGTAAAATCATTCTAATTTTATCACACCGTTTATAAACATTGGGTCACAATAATAAAACACTTATCATTAATATGGGACACTGCATATACTAACCACATCTTACTAGCTATTTATGTAAAGATATATCATCAGAACTGTATTGATCAAAAATGTTTGTGTTGGAGGGAAAGAGGGTGGAGGATGTAAATTAATAATGAAACTCTATTTGTGTCACTGTCTTATTCTACCCAGTCATAAGTATACTTATGAATACGCCAAGTGAGTTATTTAAGTAATTTTTATTTTTTAGATCGGTTTATACATTAAGCAGTTTATCAGGACGTTCAATCAAGTTTCCAGAATTTCAGTCTCTTCTAACAGGTTCGTGTTACTGCCTTTATCTACTGTGTGTGACAATACCATCTCCTCTGAAATGTTCCCTAATGCGTGACTGTGTTCTTTCAAGAGAAATTAAAAAAATATTATTCAATTGTGTCTTTTTTATTGTATTTCTTCTATAGTATTTTCAGTGCATCTGTGTCTCTCTGTGACTGTGCTGTAATAGACACATACTTTATAACTTGTTCTTCGACCCTGGTTGGTACTTCTTTGACCAACTCTTGTGTGTTAACCTGCTAGGTCTTGTGCTTGAGCAATGGTGCTGTGCACTACTGCTCTTACATGTTTGTATTTTTTCAGCGGTGTTTCCTGCTTCGTTAAGCCTGTTTTACGGCGTTAAGCATAATGTTATTACCTTTTCACGTCAGCATTGACGTATATTTTCCTGGTTAAATAGCATGTATGCTATATGAAGTGGTCACAATCGATATTTCTCGTAAGTACATTTAATTTTTCGACTAACAGTTCTCATGAATGTGTACATTCACATTTTTCACTTTGTTTCCATTTTTGTACTAGCACTCTGAAGATGATCCATGATCGAAATTGGTAAAAATTTATTTTAAGACAGCACAGTGTGTACCCTGCATTTCTCCACATATGTGCGAGTTTGACAGAATTTTCTTGGTTTCGTCATCACCCACCAAGGGCATTAGAAATTTAGTATGCTGATACATCTAGATAATGCTCATCACCGCTGTACCATTCAATAACTTACAGGCAGCAATTAGTGAACACTTCAAGGGGCTCAATCAGAGGAGAGTTCAAAACTCTATAAAAACTCAAATTTAATTATTATTGTTATTTCCTGATGTAGTGCAAGATTTGGTGCAAACCTTACAGTTGACGTCACTTGGTCCTCCGACTCCTCAGTAGTCTTAACTGTAACTGTCTCTTGTAAATGGCCGCGATTTTTACAGTGTAGAATAGAGTTTCTGTTGTTTTTGAACTGTTGTTGTTCTTAACGATGATGACCATGATGTGGTTGATAATGATGATGACTGATGACAGAAGTGTGAGGTTGAAATCACGTACCGTCACTGTTCTCCAAGAGCTTCGTTGTCAACAATGTCACATGCACTCAGTCCAGAGACATTGCAGAGGGACCTGGAATTTATCAGAAGACCATGTCACAAAGTTTGGTGCTCACAAACAGACCAGAGCGCCGAATAATGACATAACATTTTGCGCTTGAACAACACGTGAGAAGACGGTCCCAGAATTTTGATAAACTGTTTGTCGTATAATCATATAATACTGCAGGTACATTCAAAGATATGTGTAGACACTGTCTGAAATGTCTGTGGCGAAAAGGTGTAGTAGTAAAGAAGTAATGAATTAAAATGCCATGTTAGCAGTAAAGAAGTAATAAATTAAAATGTCATGTTAGTAGTATAGCAGTAATAAATTTTAAGCGACATGCCTGAAGCACAAGTTCACTGAACGTCACTTTATGCAAAAGCTAGTTTTTCATGTGTCTAAATGTTTATTATGTAATATCTCCTGAACTATTTATCATACAGTGATTTAATTTTGCAAATACATTGAGTGCTGTATGTGGATACTCTCTAAAAGCTGTGTTGCGAACAGAGTTACTAGTGAAGCACTAATAAATCAAAACGTCATACATGGATATCGGAAGTGTAGTAAGCGATAATCTTTTGTTTGGCATCGTTTTGTTAGTAATGTTAATGAGGAGTTTCAAGCACTGTCCAAATGGTAGCTCCTATCACGGTTCATCAGATTTTCCGCGAGGTGCATTTCCACAGATTCTTTAACAATGGAGTCCCAAAAAGATGTTGCTGTGGTCAGAATCATAGTTCTGTCACACTCCATTGAATGTCCAGTGGAAATATGGTGTTCGGCAACAGCGGACCTACTTGAATGTGAAAAGTGAGTGTACCGTTGATGCTCAGTGCATCACTCTTTCACAGTGTCGTGGTCTGCCCTACGTACGCCATACCACACTGACAAAGTATATTTGAAATTTCGGCCATCCGCAATAACAAGCCGTTCTTCATCAGTACCGAAAGGTCTACAATCGTAGATGGTGGACGTAAAAACACTTTCACTCAAGATTTACGTAGGATTCTTGCTATTTTAAACGAAATGTTGCTCACAAAAGGAAGAAATGCTAAGATTTTGCCGGCGTGTTCTACTCTTTATCCATTTGCTGTTTCCTGACCTTAGCTGACAGTGCCCTGTCAATCTGCTGGGTAGAATACCCAGTTTTTCTTAACTCTGAAAATGGTTCAAATGGCTCTGAGCACTATGGGAACATCTGAGGTCATCAGTCCCCTAGAACTTAGAACTACTTAAACCCAACTAACCTAAGGACATCACACACATCTATGCCCGAGGCAGGATTCGAACCTGCGACCGTAGCGGTCGCGCGGTTCCAGACTGAAGCGCCTAGAACCGCTCGGCCACAGCGGCCAGCCATTTCTTAACTCTCTCTTTAGGTGAGCGAGCTCCTTAGGAAACTATCTAGATCTGAGATAGTGTGCTTTCCGTATACGACACTTTTAAGCACGCTTGCAATTAAAAATCAGTATGAGTGGGTTTACGATAATCTGAATGACCAAGAGAGCCATCATTCTCTGCCCTGCCAAGACATCCAAAAAAGGCAGATAACCATCTTTCTCTATTCCCATGGTGAACTGGATGTTGTTATGAATGGAGCTGAGGTGATGAAGTATCTCCAACAATTTATCTTCTCCATGAGGCGCACTATGAAGATATCGTCCACATACCTCCAAAATACAGTTGATTTAAGGGCAGCTGATTCAAGCGCTCTCTCCTCGAAATCCTCCATAAAATGGTTGGTCACCAAGGAAGGTAGAGGGCTGCCCATTGCGATGCCGTCAGTCTTTTCAAAATATTCTTCGTTGACAGAAGACGCCGAAACGAAGCAGTGACGTCCGCCTGTAACTTCTTGCCAAATAGTGCGACAGAATCTGGGAGAGTAACCTCTGTAAAAAGTGATACCACATCAGAACTAACCAATAACCAACCGGTCAACACTCTTTACACAAAGAGCCCCAGTCTACTGATAAAGTCAGCTGAGTTACGGATGTGATGTTGGCATTTTCCCACCAAAGGTCTCAGCAAAGAAGTGAGATGTTTGGCTAAATCATATATAGGCGCTAAAATGTTGATCACTGTTTGACGTTGTTGTTGTTGTTGTTGTGGTCTTCAGTCCTGAGACTGGTTTGATGCAGCTCTCCATGCTACCCTATCCTGTGCAAACTTCTTCATCTCCCAGTACTTACTGCAACCCACATCCTTCTGAATCTGCTTAGTGTATTCATCTCTTGGTCTCCCTCTACGATTTTTACCCTCCACGCTGCCCTCCAATACTAAATTGGTCATCCCTTGATGCCTCAGAACTTGTCCTACTAACCAGTCACTTCTTTTTGTCAAGTTGTGCCACATACTCCTCTTCTCCCCAATTCTATTCAATACTTCATCATTAGTTATATGATCTACCCATCTAATCTTCAGCATTCTTCTGTAGCACCACATTTCGATAGCTTCTATTCTCTTCTCGTCCTGTTGGACGTAATGGAACACATTCCTATGAAATTTTAGAAGACCATACAACCTTGGTGGTGCACAACCATGTAGTCTTAACCTCTTAATGATCTCTTGAGGTAAGGAGGAATAATGCAATAGTGTATAAGTTTTCCGTTCCACACGTCCTGTAGGGTCATCAGTCCCCCTGTAGGTAGAGTCGCTTAGCGGACCGTATATTTAACATCATACACCCTACGAGATAACAAAACGGTTGCATTAACCTTCTAACAGTGCAGTACTACAACATCGGTGCCCTCTCGTAGATTTCATAGAGCAGCTCTTTCTGCATAGGTTAAGTTACTACGTTGAGGAGGAACTTTCAAAAGAGCACTGCAAGTTACCCTTCTTTCGATGAATCCTCTGCCAGGCACTTAAATTTGATTTGCAGAGTATCCATGTAGATGTAGATGTATTTCTTCTGTAGTATCTGAAGGAAGGCGTTGTACGGCGTCTCCAGCACGACTCACAAAACTAATTCAAGGCGGTGCTCTAGATGTAGATACAAAATTGAGTCCCTTGCTTAATACAGACAGCGTCGCATCGTCCAAATTTTTCTACGTGATATTGACAACAGAACGACGTGCAGTTTCGTCTGGTGGCGACGAGTGCTGGGGTAACACATGACAAAATTTTGACATTTGCCGAAAACTGGCTTCCAATCGAACTTAGTCAAAGTCACTCCAATCCCATGATACGGGAGACTGATTTAGATGCAACTCATACAATTCTTCTGAATTCAGTGACAAGCGGCTACAAGTCCGAAATTTGGTTGAACACTTAATTCGCTGGGAAAATTTTAAAATTCGCATCAGACACCATTACGGGGAGGAGATGACCTCGCAAGTTCAAAGTTTCGACAAGCTACATGGTAAAAGCGCAAAATTGTGAAAGTATTTAGCCTTTTTATTGAGACGTTGGAACCATCGAATCATACCAAAATTTGCCAGAGTGACGTATTTTAGTAAGACAGCCGTTGCGTGGAAGACTACTGAGAAAGCTAGACATGCTATAATCAAAAAGAGGATCTGCTATACAAGACAGAGACTGGATGCCATTTCAGAAGAATTGTACCAGTTACATTTAAAAGTTGCTGCACGTCTCTCTCCTTTATTATGGGATTGGGTTGAACGAGTGACTAAAGCTATGTTCGATTGGATTCAGAAGGATGCAAGTTTTCGGCAGATGTAAAAATTTGATCTTCTGTTGCCACAGCACTCGTCGTCACCAGAGGTAATTGCATGACGTTTCGTTGTCAGTTTTACGAAGAAAAATTTGGATGATGCGACGTTGTATGTATTAAGCAAGGGACTCAGTTTTACACCTACATTTAGAGCACCGCCTTTAATTAGTTTTGTGAGTGGTGTTGAAGATGCAGTACGACACCTTCCTTCGGTTGCTGCAGAAGAAACAAGAAGGGTCATTTGCCGTGCTCCTTGGAGAACTCCTCCTCAGCGTAGTAACTTAACCTCTGCATAAGGAGCTCCACTGCAAAATCTACGAGAGGACACTGATGTAGTGGTACTGCACTCCGACAAAGGTAATGCAACAGTTTTGTCATCTCGTAGTATGCATTATGCGAAGATGGATAGTCTGCTAAGTGACTCTACCCATAAGAGGATTGATTACGACCCTACAGGACATGTGTAACGAAAAACGTATGCACTACTGAATTCCTCCTTATTACCTCAATAGATCATCAAGAGGTTAAGACCACATGATTGTGCACCACCAAGGCAGTATGGCCATCCAAACTTTCATCGGGAAAGTGTTCAATCACGCCTAATAGCGAACAACATTGGAGCGCCTACATATGATTTCGCCAAACATCTCGCTTCTTTGCTGAGGCCATTGATGGGAAAATGTCCACATCACATCCGTAACTCATCTGACTTTATTAATAGACTGGAGGCTCTCTCTATAAGCAATTCTTACCATTTGGTTAGCTTTTCTGTGGTATCACTTTTTACAAAGGTTTCTCTCTCAAATTCTTTGGCACCAATTGGTTAAAAGTTTCCGGTGGACGGCACTGCTTTGTTTCGCCATGCTCTGGCCTCAACCCATTTTATGTTTAACCAAGAATATTTTGAACAGAGTGACGACGTCACTATGGGCAGCCCTCTGTCTCCCATTGTGGCCAACATTTTTATGGACGATTTCGAGGAGAGCTCGCTTGAATCAGCTGCCCTTAAACCAACTGTATTAGGAGGTATGTGGACGACACTTCAATAGTGTGGCCTCATGGAGAAGATAAATTGATGGAGATTCTTCACCACCTCGGTTCCATTCATAACAACATTCTGTTCACCATGGAAATAAAGAAAGAAAGTTGTATGCCTTTCTTGGATGTCTTTATTAGACGAAAGAACGATGGCGCACTCATATTATCCTAAGCCCACTCGTAAAGTTTTGTGTTTGCAAGCGTCAAGTTGTCGTCAGCCGTCGCAAATTATGAGCATGCTTAAAACACTCACAAACAGAGCTCACACTATCTCAGATCTGGATAGTTTGCCTAAATACTTCCCCCACCTGAAGACACAGTTTAGAAAAACTGTCAGTTAAAATCAAGAATCAGGAAAAGGATAAAGATTAGAGCACGCTGGCAAAATCTTTAGCATTTCTTTCTTTAGTGTGCAATATTTCTTTTAAAATAGCAAAAAGTTTGTGTGAATCGTAAGTGAAAGTGTTTATCTGTCCACAATACAAGATTGTAGACATTTTGGGATCAGTGAAGGACGATGTCTTATTGCTGATGGCCGGAATTTATAAATCACCTTGTCAGTGTGGTATAGCTTACATATGGCAGACCACATGCAGTGTGAGAGTACAATGCATTGAGCATCAACGTTGCACTCACCTTCTACAACCAAGCGAGTCCGTTATTGGCGAACACTTTATTTCCACTCTACATTCAGTGGAATATGAAGGAACGGTGACTCAGACCACAGCATCTTTTTGGGACTCCATCCGTAGAAATACTCCTGGAGGAAATTCTGATGAACCACGATACGGGCTATCAGTTGAACAGTGCTTGGAACCGCATCGTCTTCACTACTTGTTCTAATCGAAGACGACAGAGTGCGGTTATGGCCGCGGTGAGAGGTAACACAGAAGAGAGATGATTTACGAAGTTCCGCCAATGTGGGTGCTGCCGTCGGGGAGTGTGGTCCGTCTGTTAACTTGAATTTTGACGCACGCACGGTATACTCAGAGCGCGCTATATAGGGTGGAATGGAGCAGGTCTTCCTTGACCTACAGAAAGCATATGACCACGTATGGGACTCTGGTCACCTTTTGGAACTCCAGACTTACGCACTTCCAATCAATTATGTTCGTCTTATTGCATCCTTTCTCTCCACTTGCTGTTCTTTGTCATAGTTAACAATACCGTTCCCTGTACCTTCCACCACACTCAGGCGTTCCTCAAGTTACCGTTGTCTCTCCTCTGCTTTATGTCTTATACACAGCCGACATGCCCAGACTACCTCCTTCCGTCCACGTCCTTCAGTATGCTGATGACACCGCTTTCCTCACTCTCTATCCTACGCTCCAGAAGTCCCAAAGATCACTCCAACTCCACCTCAATCAGTTTACCTTCTGCTGTAACCAATGGCTACTCACGATCAACTTCTCCAAAACTCACACAATAGTTACAGGACGCTTCACCCACATTTTCTGTCTCTATGAATTCTACCTCGCCATTTACAACCGTCCCATCCAACTCACTAACACACTAAAATACCTTGGACTAACCTTCAACCAGAAAATAATGTGGAAACCTCACTTACTAACCATCCAAAAGAAAGCCCACAATAGATTAAAACTACTAACTGGCCGAACATGGAGACTACACCACTCCATTATCCTTCACACTTACAAATCCCTGATCCACCCCATCCTTTGCTATGCCAGTGTTGTGAGGACATCTGCCCCACTCAAGTTCTATAAGCCTCTCCAGATCCTCATACGTCATGATTACCGCCTCGCTTTCTGCATCCACTTACCTTCCCCCACACAGATCCTTTACCAACTCATCAAATTTCTGCCTCTCCTCACTCACCCAGAACACCTCCAGATAATGTACACCATCTACAAACTCAACTCCACCAATGATATTGGGTCCACTATCCTCTCCAATCCTATGGTGCTGCCACACCTCCACCTACACAACCCACAAACACTGCACCTGCACAGCCTCCACATTCTCCATATGTGGAGGCTGTGCAGGTGCAGCAAAATCATGAACTCCACCCCAAAATAAACTCCTCCTACCATTTCTGAATCCACCCCATCCTCTCCATCCCCCCAGGGTCTCTCTCCCCTTCCTCTCCCCCCTCCCACACCTCCTCTTTTCTCCCTCACAATTGCTCTCTACTCACTTTTTTCTTCCATCATCTTCGCATTTTACCACGGTTTTAAAATCATTGTGTGTATTTCTTCACGTTTTCATGTTAGCACCTAAGTGTGTATAGACCCCTGGTTGAAGAGCAGGTAGAGTGCACCGCTGCCAGCTCACCCACCTACCCCCTCCCACTCCAACCCACATCCTAGGGGCCCGGGTTCGATTCCAGTCTGGGTTGGGGATTTTCTCCGTTCAGGGACTGGGTGTTGTGCTGTCTTCATCATCATTTCATCCGCATCCGGCGCGCAGGTCGCCCAATGTGGCGTCGAATGTAATAAGACCTGCATCAAGGCGGCCGGACCTGCCCTGCAAGGGACCTCCCGGCCAATGACGCCAAATGCTCATTTCCATTTTTCTCCAACCCACATGCGTACTTGCGACGAGGGGGTATGAAATAATAACTAAAAGAAAAAATGTATGTCAATCTTCGATGGCTCACCTGACCTGAAGACGACTGTTAGGTGCCCAGTCGAAATATCGTGCAATGAATTCAATGACGATTAGCTGCAAGCCCGAAATTTCTTTGAACAGCGTTGTGGTAATATACACCATGTATGGCTCATATGTCGCGTCAGGGCATTCAAGCCAGTAAGCATAAGACCTGTAAGAAGCCGCTTGGCTCAGACTGCCAATGATTTACGCAGCTGCTAGTGACTGTTCAATACATCCTCCACTTGGGACAGTGCCCAAAACAGGTGATAGTGGGTGTGTTCGCTTCCTGTAAATCTTTGGCTCCATGATCAGATGCTGTCTCAGGGCTAGTGCCATTTACCCGTCTCTGCATATTTACGGGCGATGGGAACTGTACTGCAACCTCCTATACTTAATGTGTGTCCTCACAGTGCAGCGCGTGAAGTATCTTAAATTACGAAGTTGGTATCGGCCCAAGTATGATGCAACTATAATTCAAACGGGACGGACAACAGTTCTTACAAAGGTGAAATAGCATGATTTGACAATATGCAGATCTTTGACATACGTTACATAGATGTCTTTCAGGCAACACACCAATGTTAATCTCTCATTGAATATGTTGCATAGGAGACTGACCGATTCCCTTTAATTAAGAAAGGCGTCACTTGCTGCAACTGTGGTGAGTTTAAAAAACGAAACCATAGTGGTTAAAACAGTTCATTTTCCCCAGACTGAGAAGTTTAAACCTAATTTATTCAACCATACCTCAGGTCTTCCAAGACTCAACGGCAGTTCACGAGATATTGTTATGATGGTA
Organism: Schistocerca piceifrons; assembly: GCF_021461385.2. NCBI lineage: Eukaryota > Metazoa > Arthropoda > Insecta > Orthoptera > Acrididae > Schistocerca > Schistocerca piceifrons. The sequence continues at coordinate 186,153,762 of NC_060149.1, forward strand.
AAGAAAGAAAAGAAAACTGAAAAATTTCTCAAGAACGAAAGTTCCAAAGTTCTGTACAGGATTCTGTCTGTGTAAATTATGTTTTTTGTGGTTGCAGCAACGAAAATGAATCTTAAAATACTCTTCGGAAAACGATATTTTCGTGAGAAGCCTAGACTGACGGCTCATTCACTACTCACTATTTGAAATGTGTTATTGATAGAGAGAATCTCAATACAGTGGGAAGGAGGCCACGGAAGCTTCATCAAGAAACTGAATCATGATGCAATGCGTTCAAGCAGAGTTGTTTGTCCAATAACGTCAAAAAATACACATTTAAGATGTTGACTGCGCAGGAACGAGTGTTGTGTGACGGCCTTCAGTACTTACAGTTTGTCTGTGCTGGATTACTTTCTTGAGAATCCATACTGACAGTGACTGATAAGATATAATGTTTTGGTAGCGCAGATTAATAAGTACTTAACTATGTGTGGTGTCACCGCCAGACACCACACTTGCTAGGTGGTAGCCTTCAAATCGGCCGCGGTCCGTTAGTATACGTCGGACCCGCGTGTCGCCACTATCAGTGATTGCAGACCGAGCGCCGCCACACGGCAGGTCTAGAGAGACTTCCTAGCACTCGCCCCAGTTGTACAGCCGACTTTTGCTAGCGATGGTTCACTGACAAATTAAGCTCTCAATTGCCGAGACGATAGTTAGCATAGCCTTCAGCTACGTCAATTGCTACGACCTAGCAAGGCGCCATTATCATTTGCTATTTATCTTGTGATGCACGTACCGTCAGACCGATGTTCACCAATTATGGATTAAAGTTAAGTATTCCCGCAGCTACGTACTTTATTTGCTAGTGTCAATTACTTTACCTGTTCCAGACCTCACGCCAGCCTGCGTGAGCTTAAACGCGTGCCTTTCGGCTACCTCGTAGTGGCTTGGCTGTCTCGCCAAGTCACAACACTATGTCTGTAGGGTCTTGCTAGAACACTTCATGAAGCCTACCATATGATACCTACTTCAGTGCAGACGATATTTTTCTGGATTTAGGGTGGGGGTTTAGTACAGCCTATCTCGACGGATTGGGATATTGTCGCTCAGACCAAGTTTTGTTAAAAAAGAAAAACAAGTAGGATTTCCTCAGATGAGGCATACTACTGTTGCAACATGACATATACAAAAATAGCTCATCCTGTGGTGATACCAGGGGAGGCCGTCAATGCAGCATGAAGTACCAACACTGATAAACTATGTGTGGTGTCACCGCCAGACACCACACTTGCTAGGTGGTAGCCTTCAAATCGGCCGCGGTCCGTTAGTATACGTCGGCTACTGAAAATATGCAGGACGATTTTATATGCAGGAAAGAGAGTCGTGTACTCAATGTTATCTGTTCAGGATAAAACTGTGTAAACTAACAATTGGGTATCACAATTTTAAGGTAGCACTCACTGAGTGTAACAAGCTTGGGACTTGCCGCCCAACTATTCCAATCTAAAGAACGGTTTGCATCTGACATTGAACCTCCCGCAACCGCAAGGGCGTTGCTACGGGTGAGTCGTGATAGGGCACAAAAATTTCTCATTTTCCTGTTCAGCAGATAAATAAGTCTAAAAACCCCTGGCACAACCACATTCTGTTGAACAGACAGGCTAGATAAATAAATCGAAATTATCAGCAACAAGTTTCATGCAACTTTTTGCTGATTATTTCTACTTATACAACTACAGTTGCCGAAGATGGATAAAATGTTAGTCAGGCTTGGGTTCTACACAGCTTCTGATGTTACTGAGTAACAGTCGTACAACATTTTTTAAAGGAACACACCGCCATTTGTTGTTTCATTGTTTATTTAATTACAACCCAGGTTTTGGGCCTTTCATGCCACTTTCAAGTATTTGCTTTTGTGTCTATAACATATGGGTTGTTGGGTTAGAATGTAAATGTCGTGTGACTAGGGCGTCCCCGTCGGGTAGACCGTTCGCCGGGTGCAAGTCTTTCGATTTGACGTCACTTCGGCGACTTGAGCGTCGATGGGGATGACATGATGATGATTATGAGGACAACACAACACCCAGTCCCTGAGCGGAGAAAAACCTCCGACCTAGCAGGGAATCGAACCCGGGCGCTTAGGATTGACATTCTGTCGCGCTGACGACTCAGATAACGGGGGCGGAGGGTTGTTGGGTTGATTTGGGAGAAAAGACCAAACAGTGAGGTCATCGGTCTCATCGGATTAGGGAAGGAAGTCGGCCGTGCCCTGATAAAGGAACCATTCCCGCATTTGCCTTAAGTGATTCAGGGAAATCACAGAAAACCTAAATCAGGATGGCCGGATGCGGGATAGAACAGTCGTCCTCCCGAATGCTAGTCCATCTCGCTCTGTATGTAAGATATTTTGTAGGGCACTTAACATGTTGTCGAGCTCAAAGGTGGCGAACTGTGAGCTTGACATGTTATGTGTCCTGCAGTGTATGTTATAGACATAAAATCAAAACTTGAAAATTGTATAAAAGGCTGAAACGTGGAATGTAATTTAATAATAAATGGCGGTATGTTCCTTTAAAAAAAGGGAGAAATTGTGTAACTAATTTGCAACGTATAACAGCCCATAAAACGAACACTACAGTCGTAGAGTAGCTCTATGCAACAAAGAGACGTAACGAACAAGCTTTCCAAACTTCACATAGGGCATTCCCTGTCCACGCACGGCTATTTCCTTCGCCGTGCTGATCCGCTAGTACCTGGCGTTATCGATGCACAGTTCTCGGTAGGCCAAGTTAAGCATCACTGTATTGTTTTCAAACAGGGCAGCATTACAATTATCAAGGGGGACGAGCAGGCGAGTATAGCGGGGGTTTTAAAATTTTGCTTCTCTTTCGGACTGGGTTCGTACTTGTTGACAAAAATTTGAGGCATGTCAGAGTGTGTGGCTCATTTCCATTTCCTGTTTAACTGATCAGTCATTCGCATAAAGTGATGCAGTTTAAGTACTTTTATACTAGTGCCTGTTTATCAAAGGCGTAATATATTTCCTGCCTCTATAGTTTTATGAAACGCGGTTAAAAGTTTCATATTTACTACTCCAGAAATGTATTTGTTCGGTTGATAATGTCAACGATGCTGGGTATCATAAATTTTGTTTTTTTCCGTAAAGAGAAGAGACTTGTAATCTACGCCCTCCTTCTTCTTCCATCTATTGTCCACGTAAACCAATGCCCAGTCCAAGTAAGTAACAAGCAAAGTCTTTTATGAAGATTTGGTAGGAGCAAAGATTACAAAAAGCTTTCAGGTTTACTTATCTTGTCATGTTGAGATGGCTCCAGTTATTCTTTTCTATGGATCTGATTCTTGAAGCTGAAAATCTAACATCAGGTCCTCACGGTTGGTTTGAACTAAATAAATTCGAAGAAAGTTGCTGCAGAATTTTTTTACGTAAGTTTATTTTTCACTGATTTTCTCGCATTTTAGTATATCATACAGTATTTTGATTTTACACATTATCGAAGTAGAAATTACATTGTTCGCACCTATTATACAAAAATACTTCCGATCACACCAGAGACAAGCTTACGACTCCCATACTTCGCAGAAATAACAGTATTCCAATTTTCGTTACATTATTAAATTCGATTATTATTTCATAAATGAATCCAGAAATAAGCACAGTAAACAGTACAGTACAGGATTGCGTAATTAATGATAGAAATTTTAAGTGTGCAAATAATCCGTAATTTCAAATGATCCTAAAATAATTCACATTTAAAACTGATACTTATCGATTATAACATCGAAACTGAAATTCTTTTTCATAAATTTTAGCTGGAAATATATCATACTGTGTATAAATTATACGAAAATTTTCAGAAATGCATCTGAGATAGCACTGACCTGCACAAAATTCGAAAAATAATACTGGTATCGAGAACTCCTATAGGCGAAAAGTAATGCTAGAGGAGGACGTCCGATTACAGACTCATACAAGTAAAGTTACACGCCAGTACTTGCCATTAATATATCTCGCTAGGAAATAGTGTGTATTTCAATGAGGCCACGTTCTGCACCAGGCTCATTCATCTTTTAATAATTCATGCAGAGGCACTGCTCAGAACGTTACGCAATTGATTCGCATCCTGCACCCACTCTCACTCTCTCTCTCTCTCTCTCTCTCTCTCTCTCTCTCTCTTACTTCCACACACACACACACACACACACACACACACACACACACAACCCACCCTCCCACCCCTCCCACTCCTTCCCACCTCCCCCCCCCCCCCCTCCCACACACACACAAACAGCCGAAAGACTGTAAAATGCCGCTGTAACAGAAAAATGGCAGCAGTTCCATAGGCGACTAAAAACTTTCAGATAATTACTTATATATTCGATTGAGGTTACGTAACTGTACCTGAATAGCTAATGATGGCTGTCTTCCGTAGCGCCAGTCGGGACAAAGTTTTCACAGTACTAGTAGGCATCAAAGAGTACGCTACAGTTAATAGTGTCCCCGCTCCTTCCACAAGCAGGGCGATGGCGGCGAGGGCGAATGCCACAGTTAGTTTGATGTGGCGCTATCGATTTTGGTATCTTTTATTCACCAAGATCGAACGGGACATTAACGTGCGGGGCCAGTATTTACAGGCTAGCCAGCTGCCGCGGAAAAGAAGTTCCCGTGAGACAGGCGACATCTGTGACTGACGCCCGTGCCCTGCTAAGCTCTGGCGCTGCAGGCGAAATTCTGACTGCCGTCGTGCTCCTTGCCTGGCAGTTACTCAAACGACTCAGCCGTAATGGTGCGACAGAATGTGCAATCGATTGCAGTAATAGACTAATACGTGAAACAGGATTCGTGAACGTCAAGGCACTATAGCGATCCATTACCGTTGTAGCGTAAGTGATTCTTCTGCTAATTATCTCATTGGGGCACAGCACAGACATCGTCGTTCACTTACGTGCGCCAGAAAGTACATTATTCGAATTATGGTGTATGATAATCTCTATTGTTTACTTGCTCCTGCGTTAATACATTTGGAAATTAGTGGTAATGTCTTATGGGACGAAACTGCTACGCTCGCAGGTTGAATCCTGCCTCGGACGTGGATGTGTGTGATGTGATTATGTTAGTTACGTTCAAGTAGTTCCAAGTCTAGGGGACTGATGACTTCAGATGTTAAGTCCCATAGTGCTTAGAGGCATTTGAACCCTTTTGCAATGAAGTCTTCCAACAAACTGATTTTGTACTGTCCTAGTACTCCAAATAATAAAGGAACAGATCATTTGTACTTCAAATTAATTTTCATTTGCGAGTAACAATGGGAAGCAAATCGCAGGACCCCATAATAATGCACACAATGCAGTCGTAACTATATTTTGCAAGAGACTCCCCAGTGCAACACTGTAGCGTTTCTGTCATCTAATTGCACACTTCAGCGATCTGTTTCGTAGTTGTTAACTCATTTTCAGTCTGTAGTCTGCTCATTGCTGTCGGCCATTATCTTGTTGATAACGGAACGGAGAGGTACTCCAGATCGTGAACGATGATACGTAAAATTCTTGATCGTCACGAAGTCAACTGCCGCATCCACAAATATGACAGTGTTCTCTCACGGGCACGAACATTTTTAGTGGTGGTACTACTTGAATGAGCAGGTCTGCTAACAGGAAACCATATCGAGAACGTATGAGTTTTTACTACTTGTTCACGAAATCACGTTGTATAAAGTGTACTAGAAGTGTATTAAATTTATTTTGATAACATTAATGCAAGAAAAGCTTGATGTGTTCTTAACATTTCTTCACTTAAGATCTACTTTTTTCCTTAAGGTTTTCGAGTTTCTGTTATTGATCGCCCCTCCTTACTTTTCTCTTTTACCAACGCTTATCCACAGGGAGTAACTAAAGCATTAGCACATTTGAAATTCTCATCACTTTTTCAGATACAACGAGGGAGGGGAAATGCAAGTGCGGATCTCCCGTAGTGCTAGTAAATTTGTTGCTACAACCAAAGGAAGATATTGTGCATCACAGTAAAACACACACCTTCCGTGTCTGTATCAACGCTAACGGAAATAAATCGCAACACCAAAAAATAATTAATGCAGAGTAATGAAATCTCGGGAACACAGCCAGCCGCTGTGACCGAGCGGTTCTAGGCGCTTCAGTCTGGAACCACGCGACCGCTACGGTCGCAGGTTCGAATCCTGCCTCGGGCATGGACGTGTGTGATGTCCTTAGGTTAGTTAGGTTTAACTAGTTCTAAGTTCTAGGGGACTGATGACCTCAGATGTTAAGTCCCATAGTGCTCAGAGCCAGTTGAACCATTTTTCGGGAACACATTTGTGTGGGTAACACATTTCAGTTCAAAAATGGATCTGAGCACTATGGGACTTAACAGCTATGGTCATCAGTCCCCTAGAACGTAGAACTACTTAAACCTAACTAACCTAAGGACATCACACAACACCCTGTCATCACGAGGCAGAGAACACATTCCAGTGACTAACGTTGCAAGGTCATTGTATTGTGTTGTACAGTGCCGGATTTCAATTTGTGGGATGTGCTCGATTGGAGGTAGATATAGCGATCGAGCAGGCCAGGGCAATATGTCGACACTCGGTAGAGAATGTTGTGGTACCACAGCGGTATGTGGGCGAGATTTATCTTGTTGGAAAACACCAACTGGAATGTTGTTCATGAATGGGAGCAAAAACAGGTGGAATCACCAGACTGACGGACAAATTTTCGGTCGGGGGTGTGTGAGATAACCACGAGAGAGCTCCTGTTCAAATGGTTCAAATGGCTCTGAACACTAAGGGACTTAACATCTGTGGTCATCCGTCCCCTAGAACTTAGAACTACTTAAACCTAACTAACCTAAGGACATCACACACATCCATGCCCGAGGCAGGATTCAAACCTGCGACCGTAGCGGTCGCTCGGCTCCAGACTGTAGCGCCTAGAACCGCACGGCCACTCCGGCCGGCGAGCTCCTGTTGTTATACCAAATGGTACCCCTGACCCTAACTCCAGGTGTAGATCCAGTGTGTCTAGCACGTAGACAGGTTGGTTGCAGGTCTTCAACTGGTCTACTTTTAACCAACACTCGGCCATCACTGGCACCGACGAAGTACCAGCTTTCATCGGAAAACACAATACACCTCCACCTTGCAATATAATGATCTCTCGATTGACACCACTGAAGTCGCAAACGGCGGTTGTTAGGAGTCAATGAAATGCACGCTATAGTGAGTTTGGCTCGGAGCTGTCCTTGAAATAACCGATTTGTAAGAGTTCGTTGTGTCACCGTGGTGTCAACTTCTGTTCAAATTGCTGCTGCAGGTGCAGTACGATGAGCCAGAGTCATACGCCGAACACGATGGTGTCCCCTCTCGGTAGTCCCACGAGGTCGTCCGGAGACTGGTCTTCTTGCGAATGTACATTCTCTTGACCACCCCTACCAGCAGTCATGTACAGTGGCTACATTGCTGCCGAGCCTTTCTACAATATCACAGAGGGAACGTCCAACTTCTCGTAGCCCTATTACACGACCTCGTTCAATCTTCTCTCTTTGAATTTCTACTTCTTTACGGCTTCGTTTTTCACTTGCTTCATGTGCCTCAGCTTTCTATACCTGTATCACTAATGCCATCTTTCCATACCTCTTTAACTTTCTCATTACCATATTTTGTCATGCTTCCTTTGTAGCGAATCCGGAAATGCTTCGCAATTGCTAAATATGTATGGGAACTGAATACGCTTCCCAGTCTTCGGTATCTCTGGGAATTGTTAGAACGCAAATTTCGGCTTCTCTTTGCGACTTCGACCACAGTGAAGGCATGGAGCTCGGAATCATAATAAATTATATAGAATATGATTGAAAAATGCTCCTTTACTTTAGATTTTGGTTTTGATAGTTTTTAAAGTTTTTTAAAACTTTTTGTGCACAATAAAATTAAAAGACTGCAGAATACGCAGCATTTTTTTAGGTATTGTGTGACTAGGGCTTCCTGTCGGGTAGACCTTTCGCCGCGTGCAAGTTTTTCGATTTGACGCCACTTCGGCGACTTGATTGTTGATGGGGATGAAATTGTGATGATTAGGACAACGTAACACCCAGTCCCTGAGCGGAGAATATCTCCGACCCAGCCGGGAATCGAACGTGGGCCCTTAGGATTGACGTTCTGTCGCGCTGACCACTCGGCTACCGAGGGCGGACTGCTGCCAAGTATTAACTGGTTTTCTGACCTACCAGCTTGTGAAAGGGTAAAATACAAGCGACCATGCGAAAAACATTGATCGTAAATCATTTCCTGTGGTGTCACCGCCAGACACCACACTTGCTAGGTGGTAGTTTTAAATCGGCCGCGGTCCATTAGTACATGTCGGACCCGCGTGTCGCCACTGTGTGATCGCAGACCGAGCGCCACCACAAGGCAGGTGTCGAGATACGGACTAGCACTCGCCCCAGTTGTACGGACGACTTTGCTAGCGACTACACGGACGAAGCATTGCTCATTAGCCGAGCCAATAGTTAGAATAGCCTTCAGCTAAGTCAATGGCTACGACCTAGCAAGGCGCCATTAGTAACATTACCTATCTCTTGCCTGCTAAACGCGTGCCCTTCGGCTACTTCCGTGGCGTGGCTGTCTTTCTACGCCACAACATTTCCAACTTATCTGCATGTCTGACATTTAGCCTTTCTCGCTGTTTTTGTAAACGTAACCATGATTCGTTTAAATTAAATGGGTAAATCGGTTGAGATCAGAGATCATTGGTATAAGTGAATTGAAACAGATCTGCCCTATCTGTAAGGATAGTAGCTTCAATGATATTATTTCAAAAATGGTTCAAATGGCTCTGAGCGCTATGGGACTTGACTTCTGAGGTCATCAGTCCCCTAGAAATTAGAACTACTTAAACCTAACTAACCTAAGGACATCACACACATCAATGCCCGAGGCAGGATTCGAACCTGCGACCGTAGCGGTCACGCGGTTCCAGACTGCCACAACGGCCGGCAGTATTGGTTTAAAATTATATATACGAAGAAAAATATATTATATGAATGCGTAGTGTCCGAATGAACATATACCAAGCCTTTATACACTCCTGGAAATTGAAATAAGAACACCGTGAATTCATTGTCCCAGGAAGGGGAAACTTTATTGACACATTCCTGGGGTCAGATACATCACATGATCACACTGACAGAACCACAGGCACATAGACACAGGCAACAGAGCATGCACAATGTCGGCACTAGTACAGTGTATATCCACCTTTCGCAGCAATGCAGGCTGCTATTCTCCCATGGAGACGATCGTAGAGATGCTGGATGTAGTCCTGTGGAACGGCTTGCCATGCCATTTCCACCTGGCGCCTCAGTTGGACCAGCGTTCGTGCTGGACGTGCAGACCGCGTGAGACGACGCTTCATCCAGTCCCAAACATGCTCAATGCGAGACAGATCCGGAGATCTTGCTGGCCAGGGTAGTTGACTTACACCTTCTAGAGCACGTTGGTTGGCACGGGATACATGCGGACGTGCATTGTCCTGTTGGAACAGCAAGTTCCCTTGCCGGTCTAGGAATGGTAGAACGATGGGTTCTATGACGGTTTGGATGTACCGTGCACTATTCAGTGTCCCCTCGACGATCACCAGTGGTGTACGGCCAGTGTAGGAGATCGCTCCCCAGACCATGATGCCGGGTGTTGGCCCTGTGTGCCTCGGTCGTATGCAGTCCTGATTGTGGCGCTCACCTGCACGGCGCCAAACACGCATACGACCATCATTGGCACCAAGGCAGAAGCGACTCTCATCGCTGAAGACGACACGTCTCCATTCGTCCCTCCATTCACGCCTGTCGCGACACCACTGGAGGCGGGCTGCACGATGTTGGGGCGTGAGCGGAAGACGGCCTAACGGTGTGCGGGACCGTAGCCCAGCTTCATGGAGACGGTTGCGAATGGTCCTCGCCGATACCCCAGGAGCAACAGTGTCCCTAATTTGCTGGGAAGTGGCGGTGCGGTCCCCTACGGCACTGCGTAGGATCCTACGGTCTTGGCGTGCATCCGTGCGTCGCTGCGGTCCGGTCCCAGGTCGACAGGCACGTGCACCTTCCGCCGACCACTGGCGACAACATCGATGTACTGTGGAGACCTCACGCCCCACGTGTTGAGCAATTCGGCAGTACGTCCACCCGGCCTCCCGCATGCCCACTATACGCCCTCGCTCAAAGTCCGTCAACTGCACATACGGTTCACGTCCACGCTGTCGCGGCATGCTACCAGTGTTAAAGACTGCGATGGAGCTCCGTATGCCACGGCAAACTGGCTGACACTGACGGCGGCGGTGCACAAATGCTGCGCAGCTAGCGCCATTCGACGGCCAACACCGCGGTTCCTGGTGTGTCCGCTGTGCCGTGCGTGTGATCATTGCTTGTACAGCCCTCTCGCAGTGTCCGGAGCAAGTATGGTGGGTCTGACACACCGGTGTCAATGTGTTCTTTTTTTCCATTTCCAGGAGTGTATAATGGATTCTCCTCGATGGGCAAAGACTCCACCACCTTCAATGCAGATGAACAATTGACCTCCAGCAGGAATCTCAAAGCAGCGAACATGGAGAATTTGGACAAGGGACTGCGGATGGTTAGCGCTCGTTTCGAATGTGGGTCGGACGGGAGCCTGAGCAGTTGCGATGAACACTCTGTCCGGATGGCGCAGAGGTTAACGAAACTGCCTAATAAGATATTCCCGCTTCTCACGCCTGGCGAAAAGGTTCCACCTGTTCCCGCCTCTATCGTTGCGCTGCGAGAGCTTCCTTGTTTGTCCTGAGTGTCTTGTGAGTCGTTGTGAGGGTCATATCGTTGTTTGCTCTCGGCATCTCGTGTTTGCGATTTCATTTTGACGCGGCGTTGTCTTGCGCCGTGATGTCGTCCATGGCTCCTCGGCGCACTCCACGCATAGGTACCGTCAGTTTTAGTTTTGACAAGTCCATGTGTAATGTGCAGCCGAGTTCGTTAGAAACTGGTGACTGGCTTGTAGATACGATCAAGGTCACTTCAGAATTTACTTCGATTATGAATCGTATGGCCGACGGGGTGGCCAAGCGCTTCTAGGCGCTACAGTCTGGAACCGCGCGACTGCTACGGTCGCAGGTTCGAATCCTGCCTCGGGCATGGTTGTTCAAAATGGTTCAAATGGCTCTGAGCACTATGGGACTTAACATCTGAGGTCATCAGTCCCCTAGAACTTAGAACTACTCAAACCTAACTAAGCTAAGGACATCACACACATCCATGCCCGAGGCCGGATTCGAACCTGCGACCGAAGCAGTCGCGCGGTTCCGGACTGAAGCGCCTAGAACCGCTCGGCCACCACGGCCGGCGGAATGGGTGTGTGTGATGTCCTTAGGTTAGTTAGGTTTAAGTAGTTCTAAGTTCTAGGGGAGTGATGACCTCAGAAGTTAAGTCTCATAGTGCTCAGAACCATTTGAACCATTTTTTTTTTAATCGTATGTTCATAATGGTTCAAATGACTAAGCAGTGAGGGACTTAGCATCTGAGGTCACCAGTCCCCTAGTCTTAGAGCTACTTAAAACTAACTAACCTAAGGACACCACACACATCCATGCGCGAAGCAGGATTCGCACCTGCGACCGTAGCAGGCGTGCGGTTCCGGACTAAAGCGTCTAGAACCACTCGGTCACAGCGGCCGGCCGAATCGTATGTGTTTTATGTTAAGTTCATACACCCTCTTCAGGTTGACAGGCTCCTTTTGTGGCACGGACAAGTCCCTTTCACTCACCGCGACGGCTGTAGTAACATGGCTATTCTGGCGAACGGGGAGGTAGAATATACGAATGTTAGGGTGTTTAACCTTCCGCCCTAATGTAAATTCAGTCAATGAAATTCTTCTGGTTTTGGGAAATTGTCAATTATAAAATTCCGATGTCTCGGTGACTATTGCGAGGCGCCTTCCTCACGGTGTATTGCAATATTCGCCGAAACGCTGGAATTTTTTAGTTGACAATGCGGTCCCAAACCTAGAAGAATTTTATTCACTTCCACCCGAAGTTGATGACAGTTTCCTCAAGACCGCCCTCGTTCGGTTTGGGGATATACAGAATACACGGCGAGAACGCTGGTCCACTCAACATCGTTTGCAAGTTTATAGCGGAGTTCGATTCGGTGACATGGCAGTCAAACGGAATATTACCTCTCTCATTTGCACGTGTGTGGATCCGGATTCATATAATTTACACAAGAAAATAAGGGACCTGTTTTATATGTAATGAGAGTGGACACCTCCGTACAGATTGCCGGCGTCGTGTCACTGTCTTAAAAGCCAAATATGAACAACGTCAAAGGCTAACTTTAGACGATCTGGTTCCAAAAGTGACAGCCATTGTGGCTAACCACACTTCTGAAGGGCAAGTCGAGCCATTGAGTGATGGTCCTAGCGGATTTCCGCCGTTAACCTTGCGTCGGGACTTTGCCACTGTAGCTTCCGCGCCGCCACCACCACCACTTCAGAATAAGCCATTCGCCGGGTGCCGGTCTTTCAATATGACGCCACTTCGGCGACCTACAGTCCATGAGAATAATAGGATGATGATGAGGACAGGACAGCACAACACCCAGTCCCTGGGCGGAGAAAATTTCCCGACCCAGCCGAGAATCGAACCCGGCCCCAGAGGATTGACAATCCGTCAGGCTGACCATTCAGCTATCAGGCCCGGACAAATTAAGCGTAGACGGACTAAAGATAATGAGGAGTCGGACGATTCCTCTTCGCCTCTCTGCTCCACCGAAAAGATTTCGATGGAGGAGGCGTCTCCACTCCCTGAGTTTAGACCGGATGATAACATGTCGGTTACTAATCAAGATTAGAAAGCGTCTGGCCTGACTCTCGAGTCCGAGACCACCTCTTCGGAATCACACGTGGATAGACCTGTTCCGGAGCTCCGTACTATATCTGCGGACTTCCCAGACAACCCTGAATCTGTACCGTATTGCCGTCCTTCTTCTGCGCCTCCGCATGAGGAAAGCGTGCCGCAAGCCGCTGCTGGTCGAACCCCGGTCGGCCCAAGTGTGCCAGCGGCACATGCGGTGACGGTAAAAGACGTACCGTCAGTTTCCATTCCGTTGAATGGGAATGCCGTGTGGCTAGGGCCTCCCTTGGGGTAGACCGTTCGCCTGGTGCAAGTCTCGAAGGACAACACAACACCCGGTCCCTGAGCGGAGAAAATCTCCGACCTAACCGGTAATCGAACCCGGGCCGTTGGGTATGACATTCCGTCGCGCTGACCACTCAGCTGCGAGGGGGGGACTTCGATTCCGTTGATTCCCAGGAGCTACACCGCTCACCTCTGCCTGTACCTCAACCTCTACCTGTACCTTATACTGAATTTCTGCAGGAAACTCCCCCCCCCCCCCGCCCCAACAACCACGCGTTGCCCACTGTGGCAGTCGACTTCCCACCCAACACACCCGCAATGAACAACGTTCGTTTTCAAACCGAGCACGTGGCATCGCGGGAAAAAAAAGAAAAAAAAAGGAAAAACGGAAAGGGTGGAAGAGAGGGATACACTTCTTTACATTCAGATATCCGTTAACTCTGCCATGGATTGTTAACGTTCATTTGCAAGTAATCAGCTGCAGTCCGCAGCTCGTGGTCGTGCGGTCGCGTTCTCGCGTCCCACGCCCGGGTTCGATTCCCGGCGGGGTCAGGAATTTTCTCTACCTCGTGATGACTGGGTGTTGTGTGATGTCCTTAGGTTAGTTAGGTTTCAGTAGTTCTAAGTTCTAGGGGACTGATGACCATAGCTGTTAAGTCCCATAATGGTCAGAGCCATTTGAACCAATCAGCTGCACACTTTTGGCAAGAAATAGATGCAAGCCTACACATTTCTTAATTTGAATGTGAACAGAATTAGTTCCTAGCTTAGACTTGCGGCGCTGAATTAATTTATTTAAGGTTCAGCTGCAGACGTGATATTTTTGCAAGAAGTGTTACTTGAAAATTTTTCTATTCCCGGCCTTTCTACTTTCTTTAATGTGGCTCGTCAACTATCTACTGGCAGTGCGTTATTTTACAAAAGGGAATACCACTGACTGATTTCGAAGTTCTCGATAATGGCCGAGGAATAGGCTTCAATTTTTGTAATCTTACTTTGATGTTTCTTTATGTCCCTTCAGGATCTAGCCGCTTCACAGATCGTGCGCGTTTTTATAAAGCGATTATAGTTTTCAACATTTGTGGTCCTGTCCTCCTCAGTTGCGCGTAATACTACGGTATATTGATAATTTTCACTTGTGGACCGTCTGATAGCAACTGAATAAAACACAATTTTAGTGCCATACGCGTTTCGCCTTTATTTTCTGCAAGGCATCATCAGTGGCAGGTTGCGTAGACAGTTTCTTACATATTACGCTCCTGTTGCATTTTTGGTGTTGTTCTTCTTCCTATGAGCGCCAATTTGCTGTTTTTTCCGCATTCCACAGCACTATGCACTGAACGCTTGTTTTAATGCAATGGATGGGTTTACTCCTCTCCTCGATTGCGTAGTAACTCCCGCGTAATTGATGTGTTTCTAAATGGCTATACTTACTATGATATATATCGCCTTATTGTTGATTCACCACTGCAAAAATCGCCGAGACTCGACGGTATTTCTAAGAAATTTTATGTACATTTTTGGTCTGTTATAGGTGATATCAATGTGTCACGAGTAAATGAAGTGATCCAGTGATGGAGGAGGGAGGGGGGTGTCGTTGACTCCTGACCCTTCAAGGTTGGTAAAATAATTCTAATTCCGAAGACAACCGGACTTCTAGACACTGACAAATTTCGCCCGATCACACTACTTGATTTAGATTACAAAACTGTCGTCCGGGCGGTTAATAGGCCTTTGTAGATGCTGCTAGGGAAAATTCTCAGTGTCCACCAAAGCTGTGTGCCTGGGCGCACGATTCTGATTTCTGTAGTCGAATGCCACGACATTGGTTAGGTGGCTTCAGTGACTTCTGTCCCTGGAGCCTCGCTTTTTATTGATTTTAATAAGACATTTGACCAGGTCAGTCAGTTTCTTGATGCAGACGCTTACTTTCTCATTGAGGAGTACAATCATTCCCCTCCCCAGTTGAAGTGACCACGCCATTGTTATCCTGGAAAATAGTGTGACTTCGCATTAGTCTTCCAGTCCTCCCGTTGGAAGTCGCCTCATCGTGGTGTAGGGTCATTCACAATCTGATCTCGACCAATGAACGCCTCCATTCCATTGGTCGTAGTCCAACTGGTCTTTGCGACACATATCATCAACCTGATGTATTACCACACAGGTTTGTCTCTTGTATACAAGAACACTGGCACTGGATTCGTCGACAACTGGCTCTCCTTACCACATCAGCTGAAGCTGTTTTCTCGGTTGAACTTCTTCTGTGTCCAGACTTTTCCTTTTCACTCGGACCAAGACTAACTCGATCGTATGGCCGGCCGGAGTGGCCGAGCAGTTGTAGGTGCTACAGCCTGGAACCGCGCGACCGCTACGGTCGCAGGTTCGAATCCTGCCTCGGGCATGGATGTGTGTGATGTCCTTAGGTTAGTTAGGTTTAAGTAGTTCTAAGTTCTAGGGAACTGATGACCTCAGAAGTTAAGTCCAATAGTGCTCAGAGCCATTTGAACCATTTAATTCGATCGTATGGCTCTTCGGACACTACGCCCACTACGTAGTCAGGTGTGACTTGTATTTCGCCAATATATGGTAAATGCTCATTGGGAATGACAGAGGCTTCCACGTTATCGTGTTTTATTTGCAAATATGTTGCACCTTGTCTTTAATCGTCAAGAAATTGGGTAGCTTTTTCCTTTTTTGGGGGTGCCTTCTCTCATTCTGTTCTTCCTAGTGAAAAAAATCTTTTTCCTTTCGAGTCCAGGAATTGTGGAATTTGTGTCTATCAAGTTTTCTTTTCAGAAAACAAATAACTACAAAAAATAAAAAAGGATTCAAGAAAATTTTAAAAAATAAGAAATAAATTAAGAAAAGTGAAATAAAAAGATCCAACCTAGTACCATGTCCCCGTGAGGGGCCAGCAAAGTGACAGGCGGGAGGGGAGCATCGTGGCGAGGCCTCGGGTTTCGAACCCTGCCCACCTTATATCCACCCGGCCTGAAGCTCACTGTGTCCGTTCATTCCAGTTAAAATAAAAGCAAGCAGGAGATCCCGGGTTCGAATCCCGGCTCGGCAGATTACTTTCATTCATCGGCACTGATTCCACATGAAGTTCCGATACAGCTGACATCAGTAATTTATTTCCTTTGCTTTCTTCTCCATGTACCTCGAAATTAAATAATAAATAATAAATAAACGTGTAATAGTTTAAACGCCCAGCTATCGTAGTTGAAACCAGCTTCGAGAAAGAAAATGAAACCACACATTTCTACAATATAGCGCAGAATTTTGCTTCTCGCAGTCGGTTTCAGAAAAAACCTGTAATTTGTTGTTTTAAAAATGTAGCCTATGTCTGTCTGAATGTTTATTGCGATATTGTGTAAAAATATGAAGAAAACCAGTTAAGGCCGACCGGAGTGGCCGTGCGGTTCTAGGCGCTACGGTCTGGAGCCGAGCGACCGCTACGGTCGCAGGTTCGAATCCTGCCTGGGGCATGGATGTGTGTGATGTCCTTAGGTTAGTTAGGTTCAATTAGTTCTAAGTTCTAGGCGACTGATGACCTCAGAAGTTAAGTCGCATAGTGCTCAGAGCCATTTGAACCAAAACCAGTTAAGAAATATCCGAGATCTTCGCTAATAATTTCCTCCTTTACATATTTGATAGATTTTCATTGTTAGTTACTGAAAATGGTAGTTAGGAATTCTTTGGACATAACCTTCACGTTCCTCTGACATTGCAAGAAAGTTCCGTCAAAACTGCCATAATCGGGTGGATACATTTTTCACACACTAACAACAAAACAAATTCCGGAAACACCGGTAGGTTTATGAGCACCATCATCTTGCTACAGCTATGGAAGCAAAAGCAATGTATTAACATGCTACGGAATTTTTCAGTTCTGTTACACAAGACACAACCAATGCGCTCATACAGATTCATCGGTCGAAAATAATCATGTCAAGAATAGTTAATAGTTACTACAATTCGAATATCTATACGTGCTATAAGGATAATGTGCAGAAAAGGAAAAAAAAAGTGAAACTTTAATTCGAAGCGCAGTTACATGTTCCGTAAAAACGTGTAACTTCCGCTCTGATATTTTGTAACATTTAGCTCATACTTAATTCATATTATAGTGTAAGTCATTTATCTGAGATCAGCTGATGTTAACAAGAATGAAATCAATATAGGTACACTGGATAGGATACTAGTGTATTCGCACTCTTAGTGCGCAGTTCCTCTTTGGCTATTGTGGTCAGTGTATAATCTTACTTCCATCTGATTCAATAACGATCTCCGCTCTCATCATAAGTTTACAAAAATAGCCAGATACCAGATTTTTGACGCCCTCACTTTCACTTTAGTCGATCCAGCGTGAAATTTTATACAGCCCGTCGGCATCACAGCTTTGAACTCAGCGTTGTAAAGGAGAAAAGAAGCTCATTCCCAGTCAGCGGCTGCTCATTTTAAAAAATTAAAATATGAATCTTTATCTGCAGCTACATTTCCACTGCGGATGGTGATTAACAGTAATTTACTTCGTTGTTATTCCATTATTCCCTCTGAGAACATGGTGAAAAAGTAACTTTAAATGGATCATTACGCGCTATAATCTTGTCCTTCTTATCATCTCATCTCAATTAAGCTGACGGTAGAAAACGAGAGAGTCACAACGATCCGTTCAGTTATGGTTTTAATCAGAGGGCACTCAGCCTGACGAACTCCTTATCTCGCTTATGCTTCTGTGCCTCCTTGGAAAAACCTCTGCGAGACTCCCGGATTTCCTTAAATGCCTTTCTCATTTCCCCTGTCACATTAATCCCACTAACGTAGCAAAAGTCTCCTGCTGCTTTTCACTTCCTCTGCTTGCCGCACTTTCTTGGAAATTCTTATTTCATTCTCTCAGCAGGAATCTGCGTGTCGCAGTCCCCTCCTTTGTTTAGGGTTTCACGAAGAGGTTCGTGACGGACGATGGCATACTTCCAGTAATGATATAGAAGGGAAACGGTCCAGAACGTATTTTGGAACTATACGATAATCCGCAAGCAGTGATTTAGGAAGAAAAGTGTAAATAATGATTTTGGGACAGACATTAGAACACAGCTTCCCTGAAAATAAGAACCCTCTGTTGTACTGCCAACTGACATCGAATAGTTACGTAACTCAATAAAACTGATAAAAGTAACGGTTCTAGGCGCTCCAGTTTGGAACCGCGCTCCCGCTACGGTCGTAGGTTCGAATCCTGCCTCGGGCGTGGATGTGTGTGATGTCCTTGGGTTAGTTAGGTTTAAGTGGTTCTAAGTTCTAGGGGACTGATGACCTCGGATGTTAAGTCCCATAGTGCTCAGAGCCATTTGAACCATTTTGAATTACTACTATCGTTTGCCAACACTCCTTATGAACTTCTAACGGAATTGTCGTTGTCATATATCAACTTTCTTTACGTAATAGCCTGTTTGGGTACCTTAGCTTTAAGAGGTACCTTCAATCACTACACTATACTATTGATTCTCATACATTACATAACAGTTCTGCTTCTGTCTCGTCAGCCACACTTTGCAAAGTGATATGAAAAGGAGTTTTTTTTATTTTTTTTTACCAGACGCTAGTGAAACAATCTGCAGTACCAAATAAACTAGTAGCAATAGCCGGCCGGTGTGCCAAGCGGTTCTAGGCGCTTGAGTATGGTAACGCGCGACCACTACAGTCGCAGGTTCGAATCCTGCCTCGGGCATGGATGTGTGTGTCGTTAGGTTAGTTAGGTTTAAGTAGTTCTAAGTTCTAGGGGACTGATGACCTCATATGTTAAGTCCCATAGTGCTCAGGGTCATTTAGTAGTAAAATTTTACTTATTACAGTGCCAACGGGAGTCTGGTTTTGAAAAGCTTATGAAGCGAATTACCGAAATATGAGTTTGCTTTTTTTTGCAGCTCAACTAGTCCACAGCAGCTTCTATAAATGCCACATCACAATGTATAAGTACATTCACTCTTCTCAAAACATTGCTCCGATATCCTAACAGTATGATTTCCGAAATAATTTTGCTGGTTTCTTTACTCTGGAATTTAACAAGTAGTAATCACACGGTCCGGTTTCCACAATGTGATCACCGTTTAGGTTTGACGCCTACTTGCAATAGTCATTCACAGACGCTAGGTGGCAGCACTAGCAGTAAAGGGTATACAAACCGCGTCGGAGGACGCGGGAATTAGTGCAGTAATTGTCGCAATGCGGAAACGGAGCAGTTTATCTGGCGCCCAAAGGGTCAGTATCATTTAGGTGGAAACATTTCCGAAACGGCTAAGTTTGTAAACTGTTCGCCTGTTCAAAGTATACCATGCGTGGCAGAGTGGTGCTAATCGAAACGAAACGAGATACCGAGGCAACTCTGTTGCGCCATGGGCCATAGATGACAGGGGTGAGCGATGGCTACAGTGATGTGTATGGGCAAATAGACGTGCAACTCTTGAGAAACTGACCATTCCCCCCAACCCCCCACCCACTCAGAGGAGCCAAGGGCCTAAGACAGTATCTCCTCAACGACGTACGTAAACGCCTTCACTCCTGTTTTTCTTACAACACTTTTGGCACGAGTGCATTTTGTCTCTCTGTCAGTTTCTCAAAGTGAGCTAATATTGCCAATTTATTGGCTAGTTCTTGATGTGTTTTTTAATGTTCAGCATTGAGAAACTATTTTTTTGTATACAGTTATCTAACTTCTTCCTTTAATCACATAACTGAAATACTGCGTGTCGGTTGTAGCTTTGTTAAACGACTCAGTGGTGAAACACGTAGCTCTTCAATGGGTATTGTGTCTCTGCTGTATTAATTCGATCTGGTGGGAGTGCCAGACTAACGATAAACACTGTATAACCCACCGAACGAGTGTTCTGGAAGGGACTTCTTTCGTGTATGAATTACATTTCCGTAATATCCTTCCTATGACCCTTTATGGCTTCTGATTTCCCGACAACTAATTTTACATGGTCTTTCAACTTTAGTTCGCACCGGACGCTTATGCATGGGTATTTTAAGGTAGTTACTGTTTCAGTGATGACTCAAAAGTCATATAGTGAAACAGTGCCCCAGGGATCAATGCTAGGGCCACTCCTATTCCTTATTTATATAAATGATATGTCCTCTAGTATTACAAAATATTTCAGTTTGCTGATGACACTAGCTTGGTAGTAAGGGATGTTGTGTGCAACATTGGCACTGTTTTAAATAGTGCAGTTCATGACGTCAGTTAATGGCTTGTAGAAAATAAATTAACCCTAAATCATAGTAAGACTCAATATTTATAGTTTCTAAACCATAATTCAACAGAACCCAGCGTTTCAATTTAACAGAATGGGTATACGATTAGTGAAACTGAACAGTTCAAATTTCTAGGCGTTCAGATAGAAAGCCCATGCCCAGGATCTTGTTCAAAGACTTAATGTTATCATTTTTACTATTAGATCGGAATATGAATTAAATAATAGTTTGACACGAAAGGTAGTCTACTTTGCTTATTTTCATTCACTTATGACGTATGGTATTATACCCTGAAGCGCCAAACAAACTAGTACAGGCATGCGTATTCAACTACAGAGATATGTAAACAGGCAGAATTCGTCGTTGCGGTCATCAACGCCTATGTAAGATAACAAGTGTCTGGCACAGTTGTTAGATCGGTTACTGCTGCTACAATGGCAGGTTACCAAGATATAAGTGAGATTCAACGTGGTGTTACAGTCGGCGCACGAGCTATGGGACACAGCATCTCCAAGGTAGCGATTAAGTGGAGATATACTCGTGTGACCATTTCACGAGTGTACCGGGAATATCAGGAAACCACTAACACATTATCTCCGACATCGCTACGGCCAGAAAGAGATCCTGTAAGAACGGGACCAACGACGACTTAAAAGAATCGTTCAACGTGACAGAAGTGCAACCCTTCCGCAAATTACTGCAGATTTCAATGGCGGGCCATCAACAAGTACCAGTATGTGAACCATTCAACGAAACATCGATATGAGCTTTCGGAGCCGAAGGCCCACTCGTGTACCCTTGGTGACTGCACGACACAGAGCTTTACGCCACGCCTTGGGTCGTCAACACCGACATTGAACTGTTGATGACCGGGAACATGTTGCCTGGTCGGACATGTCCCGTTTAAAATTGTATCGAGCGGATGGACCCTGCATGTTAGCAGGGGGTTGTTGAAGCTGGTGGTGGTGCTGTAGTGGTGTGGATCGTCTGCGGTTGGAGTGATATAGAACCCCTGATACGTCTAGATAGGACTGTGACAAGTGACACGTATGTAAACATCCTGTCTGATCACCTGCGTCCGTTCATGTCCATTGTGCATTACGGCGGGCTTAGGCAATTCCAGGAGGACAATGCGATTTTCCACACGCCCAGAATTGCTACAGAGTGGCTACAGGAACAGTGTTCTGAGTTTAAACACTTCCGCTGGCCAGCAAATTTCCCAGACATGAACATTATTGATCATATCTGGGATGCCTTGCAACTAGCTGTTCAAAAGGGATCAGCCCTGCAGACATTAGTCGTGTCCATGCCACGTCGTATTCCGGCACTTCTGCGTGCTCGCAGGGGCCCTACACAATATTAGACAGGTATACCAGTTTCTTTTGCTCTTCAGTGTAGCTCATTAAAGAGACTTAATCGGTTTTTAGCTTGTTACTGATGTTCAGAGGTGTTAGAACATAACAGATCAGACACAGCAGATTTGGAGAACGAAGTTCAATGAACGCGGCTCCATGAATAGCTGCAACAAATTTGAACTGTGCACGGATGTGTCAAATTAACACACAGTCCAAGATGGCGGTGACTTTATGGGTTGTGCACCGGGCTACCGGGAGGTCTGGAACAGGTTCGGTCACAAAGCCATCACCCTTTCCTGTGTGTCTCGGGAAGAGTAGTGGTGAACACAGTCGGCAGCTGTAGATCAGAATCTCCTTTGTACTTCCCGGATCAGCATCAGGAAGTTTCTGCTCAGCGGCAGCGCCGGCCACGCCGCCCCGGAAGCGCTGGCTCGCGTGCGCCCCTTCATAACGGCGCCGAATCTGCCCCTAATTTGTAGTCACGCAACGGCCCCGTCGCCCGCTGTGGGCCGTTCGCAGATAGTCCGGACCTCCCGCCGCCGAGCTGTCTGCTCTGTCAACAGACACTCCTCGCCTAAGTCACCGCGCAAACTTTCCTCCACGAACTTATTACGCCACTTGCGTGGAATATTTCTTACTTCCCACATACTAGAGAATCTCAGGAGTATTTTAAGTAGGATACACTCTCCGGTGCACTTTTTATTTGACCTAATTCAGTGATCCAGCTTGAGAGCTGGGACAAAACTTACATAAAAAAGGAGCAGCAGCTACCACAGATAATAGGTCAGTCCTCACATCTGTATATTCCCGAGATTCCTTGTTGTCCTTCCGTTTATTGTTACATCATGCCCCCCACCCCACGTAGAGGAAGAGACGTGTTTTGAGCGGTAACAGCTTCACAAACACTTCAGCCAACAGTTTTGAATATGTGAAAGCGGTTTAGAAAAGTTAAAAAACAGGTTAGCCGGACAAAACATCAGTCATTCCCTTAAAGAATCTGAATGGCTGGTTTTGAGCACTGCAGATACCGTAGAACTGGTACCAGGCGGGTATGTGACCGTCCACAGCTGACGTAATTCTTGGCAGTGAAGTGGTGTGTATGGAGCAGACAACTGAATCGAACCAGTGCAGTAAGATGCGATGAAATTGGGACATGACAATATGATTGAAAGGAGATACCGTGTTTGGATGTGCCCATGACCACATAATTTATGAATTTATCTGAATTATTAGTATATGAACGTGGAATATCCAACGTGTCTACAACAAATACTGTATCTTTCGTAGCATTGTAGTGCGGTGTAACGACGGCGTCGTATAAAAACCCTGGACAGCAGTGACTGAAGGCGAGTGTCACGCCTTTCCACTGACATTCGGTTTCAAACCCGAAAGGAATTTCTGTTATCAGTGAATGTAGATCCAGCTCAATGAGTTTCCGAGGTAATTTTGTGAAGGAAACTACACCGATAAGCCAAAACATTGTGACCATTGCCCACCGCACGGTTTGAAACCGCCTGAACGCGTTGCCGGCAAACGACGCGGTAACAAAATCGGAGCAGATACGCACGGGAGATCACCCTAGCGTTGATATGGGCTACAAATGGGGAAATCCGTTCAGATAAGCGACTTCGACAAAGGGAAAATTATTATTACGCAGAGCCTGTGAACGAATATTTCGAAAATGGTGAAGCTGGTGTAGCGTTCACGTGCAACTGTCGTGAGCATCTACGGAGAGGGTGAAGGACAGTAAAACTACCACTAGGCGCTAGATGGTTGGACGTCGACGAATCTTAACAGAATGTGGGGTTCGGAGGCTTGTCTGCTCTGTAAAGTGGGATAGATGGTGATCAGTGGTATCTGTGCCGGAAGAGGATAATGGCCGGCCGGAGTGGCCGAGCGGTTCTAGGCGCTACAGTCTGGAACCACGCGACCGCTACGGTCGCAGGTTCGAATCCTGCCGCGGGCATGGGTCTGTGTGATGTCCTTAGGTTAGTTAGGTTTAAGTAGTTCTACGTTCTAGGGGACTGATGACGTTAGACGTTAAGTCCCATAGTGCTCAGAGCCATTTGAACCATTTTTTAGAGCATAATGTTGGTACACGCACAAGTGTTTTGGAGCACACCGTTCATCATACATTGTCGAAGATGGAGCTCCGCAGCAGACCACACCGTCGTGTTCACAGGTCGGCCCAGCGACGTCAGTTACGACTACTGGATGCACGGGACCATCGAGATTCGACCTTCGATGAATGAAAACTTGTAGACTCTTCGGGTGAATCAAATTTTTGCTGCACTAGGTCGATGGTCGTCTCCATCAACGCCGTCATTGAGGTGAACTGAGGCTTGGAACGTACAGGGCGCCACGGATGTAGGTTGATGGGAGCAGTATTATGCTATGGGAGACATTTTCCTGCAGTTGCATGGGGCCTGTGGTAGTAATGGAAGACGCGCTGCGAACCACTTGCTTCCCTCCATGGCCGATGTCTTTCCCGACGGGGATGTCATCTTTCCGCAGTATAGTTGTCTATGACTCGTAGCCATAACCACGGTTTGAGGAATATGATAGTAAACTCATGTTGATGTCTCTGAAACCAAATTCACGTGATGTAGATCCTACGGAACACATCTGGGTCCTTATCGGACGCTGTCATCTCGAACGCGAATCAGCGGTCGGTTATTTAAGCTAATTACACGACTTTTTGCGTAGACATTTAATGTCACATACCTGCACGAACCTACCAACAAACGGTCGGATCCATGATACTCAGAATTAGTGATCTATTTCGTTCCCAAGGCGGGCAAACAAGCTATTATGCAGGTGGTCATAATGTTTTGGGTCATCTGTGTACATGCAGCCAACGGTCTTGCCGCAGTGGTAACACCGGTTCCCGTCTAACCACCCAAGTTAAGCGCTGAAGGGGTGGGCTAGCACTTGGATGGGTGACCATCTGGTCTGCCGAGCGCTGTTGGCAAGTGGGGTACACTCAGCCCTAGTGAGGCAAACTGAGGAGCTACTTGATTGAGAAGTAGCGGCTCCGATTTCGGAAACTGACATACGGCTGGGAGAGCGGTGTGCTGACCACATGCCCCTCCATATCCGCATCCAGTGACGCCTGTGGGCTGAGGATGACACGGCGGCCAGTCAGTACCTTTGGGCCTTCATGGCCTGTGCGGGAGGAGTTTAGTTTAGTTTTTAATGTACATGCAATATACATGTGGAGTCCGGTATCTAGCAAAATTCGTTCCGTCACTACTTCACATAAAGTTACTCGTCCCTAATGGGCCATAAAACACAGAAAGTAGATAGTATTTTACAGGTATCAAGTAGTGTGGCCCTAAGGGGGCAATTTTGCCTCTTCTCGAATGATGCGAGGCGTCGAGTCCAGCGTCGGTGTTTAAGCCGGACTAAGTTCAGAGCGTAGTTCAGGTCTGATGAGGTTGTACGATGTTTCAGGTGTATTTTCCGTACAATGACTGGAGCTCACTCATTCTGTGATCATGGACCTGAATGTTTCTCTCAATATTCTCGGTGACAACATGTTGGCCTTTCTTCTACGTCTTCACGTTTAATATGCTGATTTCAAAACGATGCCAGCCGTGTTCACAGGGATGCATGCACTTTCATGAACTTTCAAGAACCATAGATCCTCGACTGGAGCACGAAATCACCCGATCTTGATCCCAAAGAAAATGCCTGTGCCTAGACAATATGTGAAACGTTGAAATGAGCATCGCCACTATTTGGGGCCGTTACGACATCTAATCATTACATTGGTTTCAGCTGGACATAGCATATCTGAACAGACTTGTGGATTCTCTCCTTCGCCCAATAGAGGCCGTATCAGTGCTACAGGCAGTGTCAGTTAATTGTCTCCTGTGGATGATTAACTTTTTTCCCAGTGTACTTACAAAATTCTGTGAGGATTACAAGTCAAAATTAAGCTTACTTCTATTCTGACTTCTTTTTAAATATGACAGGCTGGATTTGTTGATGATTTACGCATTCAAAAATCTGGTATCTTCCATAATTTTTCACATTCTTTCGGATGTTTCATACGCCTGTGACTATGAATGAATGAGAATAGGTACTTGTTGCTCTTAGAATTAAGTGATCAGAAGGCGATGTGGGTTTCTGTAGGCGACTATTTGACAGTGTATGCGGGATGGAAATCAATGGGAAGAGATTCGAGGCCAAAGCTGTGGCTCAGAGCACTATGGGACTTAACATCTGAGGTCATCAGTCCCTTAGAACTTAAAACTACTTAAACCTAACTAACCTAAGGACATCACACACATCAACGCCCGAGGCAGGATTCGAACCTGCGACCGTAGCAGTCTCGCGGTTCCGGACTGAAGCGCCTAGAACCGCTCGGTCACAATGGCAGGCACCAAAGCTGTGTAATAGGGAAGGAGAAGAGGGCTGTCATGAAGAGGAAAACCAGTATTCACTGAATCCGAAAGGAATGAGAGATATCTAATCGGATTACATAGTGCGGTAGTGGTAGATAATTAAGTTTTGGTGGGATAGGATACGGAGTGTTCGTATTTTAACGTTCAGGGGACATCGTGGCACTGGGGCGGCAGAGGACGAAAATCGCAAATAAGGCACCAAACGATAGGGTGGCTTGTGTCAGGTTTGTGGTAAGTGTAGGACATCCGAAGATGTTCGATGTGAGACCGGAGAGAGAGGAGCACCTGGAATTAATAAGCTAAAACAAGATTCTCTTGGGGAAAGGTAGACGGATTCAGAAATCAAACCGAAGTACATAGCGTTAGAGAATTAGAAAAATATGATAGAATTGGAGTGGTGACTCAGCCATCGTTGTCTGTTTAGTACTATTACAAAGTGGTAGACGGACGTTGTGGCCGAGCGGTTCTAGGCGCTTCAGTCCGGAACCACGCGACTGCTACGGTCGCAGGCTCAAATCCTGCCTCGGACGTTGATGTGTGTGATGTCCTTAGGTTAGTTAGGTTTAATTGGTTCTAAGTTCTAGGGGACTGATGACCTCAGTTATTAAGTCCCATAGTGCTCAGAGCCACTGGAACCATTTTTTGAAGAATGTGGTAAACGGATAAATAATTTTCAATACGCGTTAATAAAATCTGAAGACTCATGATTAAGATAATATTCAGAGCGACTGCAGGGTCGGAAATACGTTGCAGCTGCTTATAGTAACACAAGGCAGTAAACATTACTCAGAGAATGCAGCCTTCGTATCCTCGTCCTAGTGTCGACCAACTACAGTTGTTCTAGACCACCGCAGCTTCTACTGTTGACCATGTATAGACATTATTGAGGTTGTCTTCTCAAGGTACTGCTGTTGATACTATTATTGTATTTGCGAAAGTCCAGAAATATGAACTTCGAAACAGATTCATTTAACTAGTTTTGCTCTTCAGATGTACTGCAACATGGGATCGCGACTGCTGGAGCAGAATTTACACTTATATTACAAATATGAGTAATGGTGCACATCACAAATGATCTTCTACTATAGAGTATTTTCTTTAAGTAATATTTTGTATTCAATAAATGACAAGTTATTTTAGAAAGAACAGGAGAGGACAAGAAAAAAGAAACAGGAGACAACAGTATGTAGGATTTCCTAAACGAATTTTCTTAGCGATATCTACAAGTACAATGAAAAGAAATTTTCGTTTACAAGTTCTACTAAGTACAGTATACTGATTCATGTTTATTTTCTCTTCTTCTGTTGCTTATACCATTAAGCTACCTCCATTTTATTAAAAACTCTTCCGTATGGAACCTTCACTACTTCGCTTTATTCGCTATACACATAATATTTACAATATAGATATGAATGCTACGAGAGCAATCTTGATTCCATAACCTGACATATTTACAGAGTAGAACTACTTTAACGCGTGACGTTAGAAATAGACAGCTTATGTACTAATATTTTTGTTCACTACCGTATGAAGTCATGTTTACTGAGGGCGCGGAATGCATGGTGTGCTCTGTTTTTCATAGTGGGACAACTGAGTAATGAAAATACGTACCCGCCTGGTAGCAATTATAAATATTAATCTCGACTTTCCCTGTGAAAGCGGCTTATGATTTACAGGGCAGTGTTCTCTTACACTGCAAATGAGATGATATCCTGCCATATCACTCGCCAGCATTACCTTCAGTTCTGACATATACATTGGCATTATGTGCAAATAGAAAACCGACGTAATTACGAAATAAATGGCTTGCCTCATAGCGACAGGCAAATATCATTTATGCTAGAAGCTAATACTAAGCATCTTCGTTATTTTATTCGCATCCATTTCGGAACGAGTGATAACATGAATTACTGCAAAGACACACACCCACAACCATACCCACACCCACACCTACACTCACACTCAAACACACACACACACACACACACACACACACAAAACATACAACTTTTAAAAATGTTGACTCAAATATTTGGCACAGAACGCTAAGTATTTGGTATTGAACGTTACAACTTAGACTAAATTCCATCCCACAGCTCATTTTTAGGACGTTTACAGTTGTTTCCCGTCTCACTCGACGCCGTTCTCTCTCTGCCACACGGATGCACGTGTAGTAGACATATGCTCGACGAGTTCGACAGCAAGAAAGAACTACGTACGATCCTGCAGATCTTCTCACTTGAAGTACTTTATTGCATATACCTTTTCTTTTCTCTGAGCATTTATTGTGTCCAGACGTATTAGGGTGAGCAAATGCCATCATTCTACAAGGACTTTCTTTCTTTCGCTTGTGCCTTTTTTGCGAACTGACGCAGGGTCGGCATGGTTAATCGGATGTGGCAAGGTTAATTGAAGGGGTGGCCGGATGCCCTTCCTGCCGCCACCCCGTACCCTACAGAATGGAATTAGTGTACCCCAACTGTCTGTGTCTAGCGTAATCCATGGAATAGTGCGAATGTGTTCAGATGTCTGCGAGCCATGTAACTGATGCGGGACATGGGTTCAAAAATGGTTCAAATCGCTCTGAGCACTATGGGACTTAACATCTATGGTCATCAGTCCCCTAGAACTTAGAACTACTTAAACCTAACTAACCTAAGGACGTCACACAACACCCAGTCATCACGAGGCAGAGAAAATCCCTGACCCCGCCGGGAATCGAACCCGGGATCCCGGCCGCAGGAAGCGAGAACGCTACCGCGCGACTACGAGCTGCGGACTGCGGGACATGGGGACCAGCCAGGTATTCAACTAGTGGGATGTCGAAAACCACCTAAAAACTACATCCAGGCTGGCTGGCACAGCGGCCGTTAAGCCGGGCGGATTCGATACGGGGCCGGCGCGCCTACCTGAGTCTCGGCTAACCTGGCGGGTCATCGCTCTACAAGGACTGTAGAATACTTCATAACTTTATTGTAAGTTCCTGATACATCTAAGCATGGAATGATCCACTCGGGTAGCTGCGCGCGTTAACACGCCGCTTCGGAGGTTCAGGGAGGAATGCCGGCCACCGACAGACTCCCCACGGAGGGCCAGTGTGCTGGCCAGCCTGGATGTGGTTTTAAGGCTACTAGGTGAATACCAGGATGGTACCCGCATTCCGACTCAGTATCGAGATTCTAAAACACTTCCAAAACATTCTCATACTTTCACAGCCGCGCGGGATGAGCCAAGCGGTCTAGGGCGCTGCAGTCATGGAGTGTGCCGCTGGTCCCGGCGGAGGTTCGAGTCCTCCCTCGGGCATGGGTGTGTGTGTTTGTCCTTAGGATAATTTAGGTTAAGTAATGTGTAAGCTTAGGGACTGATGACTTAAGCAGTTAAGTCCCATAAGATATCACACTCATTTTGATCAATTTTTTTCATACTTTCACATGCAATGACACTAGACGCTGACAGATGAATAACACAAATTCATACCCAGGAGGAAGTAGTGAGCCGGCCGTGGTGGCCGTGCGGTTCTAGGCGATTCAGTCCGGAACCGCGTGACTGCTACGGTCGCAGGTTCGAATCCTGCCTCGGGCATGGATGTGTGTGATGTGCTTAGGTTAGTTAGGTTTAAGTAGTTCTAAGTTCTAGGGGACTGATGACCTAAGATGTTAAGTCCCATAGTGCTCAGAACCATTTGAACCATTTGGGAAGTAGTGGCGACAGGAAGAACATCCACCCGCCTTCAACCACCGGCACTACCAACCCTAGGGTGGACTGTTTTTAACACCTTAAAAAAACCGGCTATGTTATTCCGAGAACTATATTTTGTTTGCCTGTACGCTCGAAAAAAATCCAGATTCCCCAAAACCCTCTTTCTCTCGATTTCGACGGAAGTTTATATTCGAGATGTACAGGGTGACTCCGTGATGATGTTACCAATTGTAGCGGATGGTGGACAACGGTAAATGTATAATTTTGAGGTAAGGCGCCCTTGTCCAGAAACGGGCGAGCTGTAAGGTATAAGCGAAGTTCTATTCAAGATTTGCATTAACCACACGCAGCACTCAAGCCGAGAGAACCAACTTCCGAACCCTGGTCATCAAGTACACAATTCCCTCTGAATACTCTACAGCACCCTCAGATAACTTCCCCTGTCGATGGACTAGTAACGGTGCACGGAATCTGATGTCAGGCAGTCGGAGAATCCTAAACCTGAGGTAAAGTAATAATGAATTCCCTTTATCCGCACGAGTTTCACAAGGTAGTACATTTACAACAGTTTCTCAAAATGGCGTTCCCCAGCGTCAATGCATGCATGGAATCGACGCAAAAATACTGTCGTACCCGTTCTAATATCCCTGGTATCGTTTGAACAGTGTCGCAGGCAGCGAGAATCCTTGCCAAGAGGTCCTCATCACTGTCGATTGGCGTCTCATTCACAAGAGTTTTCACATATCCTCACAAGGAGAACTCAGTTGTGGTGATATCAGGTGAACGTGTTGGCCACGAAACAGGACCGCCTCTGCCTACCCACTTTTCAGGGAATGTGTGATCCAGGTACTCACGAACCCTCAGTCCAAAGTGAGATGGGGCTCCGCCGTGTTGGAACCCCATCCGTTGACGAATAACAAGTACGCTGTGTATGCTGTTGCATTTAAGCAGAGAGAAAGAAGAAACTGACCTAGTACCTTTTCATTGACTATACCGGTCCACACATCTGTGTTGATGGCTCTTCACAAC
Source organism: Schistocerca piceifrons (assembly GCF_021461385.2). Lineage (NCBI taxonomy): Eukaryota > Metazoa > Arthropoda > Insecta > Orthoptera > Acrididae > Schistocerca > Schistocerca piceifrons. The sequence goes on from NC_060149.1 coordinate 186,184,675, forward strand.
TGTAGAGTTGTGATTCTCATTGGCTCAAACATGAAAATCTCGACCATTTATCATTCTATTATTCCACATATGGTTAAAAAGGCTCCATCCATGAAAAGTGCATATGGAGGAAAGTGAGCATCGACTGTTTGACTCTGTAAAAACCATTGGCTAAACACGACACGAGACCCGAAGTCAGCAGGATTCAAAGCGTGCGCTTCGTACGGATAGTACGGGTGTAGCTGCATTTCCCGTAATACTCGCCACTCAGTACTCTGCAAAACATTCATGTGACATGCAGCTGATCGGGTGTTGACTGCAGGCGCTCCATCCACTCGATCAACCACTGCATCTTCTAAGTCGTCCTCCTCGAGCGTTGGTACCAACTGCCCTGTTGCACTTAACTGTTGGAACATCCTTGAAAACATGGTGTGTGACTGATTTCTTGAATGCAGATATTTGGTCCTTCTTCTCTGCTGCTTGCATTTGCTTACTCATACACGATAATCACTTCTCCAAGTTCCGTTAGCGGGCACGACTCCATTTGGCTAGGGCTGATAGACATTAGTACTTTAATAACTTGTAAATAAAGATTGTAGTCTAGTAGAGAACAGACATTGTACGTCAGGAGTGCTCTTTTCGGTGCACTGCACTGGGTTAGCTGAGTTGTTATCCGAGCTTTTACACCTAGGTGCTCGTCGGGGCTACTACCCTACAATATGAGTAACAGCGGTACATGTACAGAGGTACTGTCAGAGGTATCAGAACGAATTTCGGGTACAGCTATCGATTCGGCTGTTGGTGGACCAAAGTTCCTTACCTCGAATTTATACATTTACTCTTCTCCAAAATCCGCTGAAGCATCACAACGGAATCACCTTTATAATATGGTCATGCACTCTACTTTAAGAGCTTTCTGCCTCACCCGCTCCATGCACTACGGCTGTTTTGCCTTTGTATCTCGGTGAGTGTGCTTATCATGGGGATGTAATGGCACAATGGTACTGGTGCAACGTTCTTTCCATTTACCTATTACAACTAATACAGCTTTACAAAAGCCACGTTCTTTCCATTTACCTATTACAACTAATACAGCTTTACCAAAGCCAAGATATCGTTCAGCATCACGACTAGACAATCGTATGCATGTCCTATCTCGGCAGACGCACGTGAAGATTTCCTACACCCAGTTCTAGCGCTTGGTCTGGAACTACGCTTCTTCTCTGAATCGAATCGTGAAATAGTAACCTAATATATTTGGCGCACCGAGCATGATCGCGAAACATTTGTGGAATATGGAATATTCCAACCTTGAATTATGTCATAGGATGTACCTAGCCTGTGTGTAACGAAGACGCACGTGTTAAATAACTTTCTCTCAGCGCAGAATATACCTGACAGAAAATTACTCCTTATCAAACCATATAGCATTGTCTAGCTTCGACTTAGGTCTCACTGGATGTGGTGTGAATTAACTCTCTTAGATAACGGTTTACGTACTGTTACAGATCTAATTGGCATGTCAGCGTAGGGACAGAGAACCAGTAAGAAACATTTTATAAGTATGCAGACGCGCGCCACGAAATTGTCTCGCCGTCTTCCACATTAGTAAGGCGATTCCGAATATACCAATCTGCTCGAGAACAGCACACAACTTCCAGAACTCTTCAGAGACAGTCGCTACATACCATGTGTATCACGTAAATGCTTACTTTTACAGCTCCGAGAGCATACATTTCAGACGACTCAAGAAATTGTTATTTTCTCGAATACATATCTCTCGTAGTGACCATAGCGGAGGAGGTCATAGTAGTTCTGCCTTTCACGGAGGCATACCCAATTCGTTCTTCCTACTCGCAATTTGAGAGTGGAACAGGAGGAGAGTAAAATGGTACTAGCGCATCTATACCCCCGGTACGCACCGTGAAGTGGCTTTCAGAATGCTGTTGTAAATTTAGATGTAGTTTGCTCGGCAGCCAGGTTATGTTTGGTGGCTGTATAGAATATCTCGAATAGGAGCTTTTGTAGAGTTGTAAACCAGGTGAGCAAGCTGCCTTCGGTAATATTTTGTCCTATCACTTATTTGTGATCTATAAAATGTGTATCAGCGTGTGGGGTAGAAAGAAAAGAGAGTTTTGGAAGCTACAGAAGAGCGCAAATACATATAATATGCACACGGAATGCTTTACTTCAATTCCGTTAAAATGCGTCTGGCAACAGCAATACCTCGACACCTAATCGATTGTCTTAATTTCTAGCTATGGCAACTTCAGTCCTAGATCCCAACGTAATTTATAGGGGAACAGTGAGTGAAGGAAGGGGATGAACTAGCAGTGAGGTCCCAGTAGTGTCCTTAAATAACTAACGGTTACTGGTGTTCCTCTCGTAGCACTTATAACGTGCAATATTATTTGCGTATGGATTCTGTTGGAACACGAAGTACTTTTAGGTTAGTTGTCGTGCTTGCATTGGCAGCCATTCTCTCTCCATGGGATATTTTTCTTCCTTTAGTCCACTTGGTTCCTGACTTTTTTTTTTCAGAACCTCATTTTCTGGTTGTACTACCCAGCAGTTTACCTTCTGACTGAAAATATTTCTATCTACCACTTCCGGTGCTTTTATTCGAGCATTATCGAGATCCTTTTTAACTTGATGGAATCACGTTAAGTTTCTTAGATAGACTCATCGTCAGAAGAAAAAAACGGATTGCGATCACTGTTGGCTGGTGTGTGAACGGTATCACCCGTGCGAAACGATTACACTATCAGTTACGAAGGATCAACACGTATTGCTGTAAATGAGCACTATACCTACGTGTTAATATAGTGACAGGTTCCCATGGTTGTGAATACAAGCATCGAGGCTTCACAGCACGGTGCCGGCCGCTGTGACCGAGTGCTTCTAGGTGCTTCAGTCTGGAACCGCGCTGCTGCTACGGTCACGGGTTCGAATCCTGCCTCGGGCGTGGATGTGTGTGATGTCCTTAGGTCAATTAGGTTCAAGTAGTTCTAAGTTCTAGGGGACTGATGACCTCAGATATTAAGTTCCATAGTGCTTAGATCCATTTGAACCATTTTCATACTACAGTGTAGTGCTGGTCCTGTGGTTCTCCATCCTTTGTCGTTTGCACCTCCGCACGATGATCCCACAGACTGCTGGTGGAGTTGGAGTCCTGGTGACACGAGTAGTGGAGCTGTACCAGTTCTCCAACAAAGATCCCATTGTTATGCTTAGGTAAACAAACTGGCCAGTTGCCCTAGCTCCTCATATGTGTACAAACCACTCACTTGGTCCCATCTTTTGTTTATTTAGAACTTAATTAGTGGACAATAACTGCCATTATAATTAAAATTAATGGGCTATAAATGTCATTATTATCACCATAATAAAATGGTGAATTAGTACCCAAAAATGGCGTCTCCCTGTCCCACTGGTGCACTATGCTCCCATTGGTCCAGCCCCACCACTGCCCCCTTGGGGTGCCCAGCTCCCGGAGAGGGAACTTGACACTCTTTGTGCCGCGCGGGATTAGGCGAACGGTCTCAGGTGCTGCAGTCATGGACTGTGCGGCTGGCCCGGCGGAGGTTCAAGTCCTCCCTCGGGCATGGGAGTGTGTGTTTGTCCTTAGGATAATTTAGGTTAAGTAGTGTAGGCTCAGGTATAAGATTTCACACACGTTTGAACATTTAACTTGTTACTCGCTCAAGCAGCAGAGACAACAGCGGCAGAAAATTCAGGCGTTATTCCCAATTTCTTTTTTTGTTTTCACAACTTCAAGCACAGTATCTGGACCACTGGTATTTTCTGCAACATGTGACGACCACCAACGTTTATGCTGTAGCAAAGCGACGTATGATACTATTTGCAGTTTTTAGGCAAGTCCTTAAAATTTTGTCCATTTTCTACCAGTATAGCTCTAATACGTACTTTTTCAAGAAGACTCATTTAAGTACAAAGTTTCAGTTACATAACAACTAACACCACTGTTCATATCCTGCGAGCAAACCAACATATGACGCTGGTTAAAATTTTGTGGATATTTTATCGACTTTGTCCAATTTTGAAGAAACACGCATAAATTTTTAGTAAATACCAGTATTTAGTAACTATAACCACCAACAGATGACACTGTTACAGTTTTAAAGCATTTATTTTCTATTTTACCGACTTTCTCCCACTTTTCAAGAAAATGCACACACAGTATTACGCTTAGTAGCTTTTGCACATACACTTACACTGCTGCTAACACGACCATTGCGGGTAATCATGCACTTTATTCTGCTTTAACACCACCACCAAGAATAGTAAATAGGAGAACTGTTCACTTTATTTGAAAAGGAGCCAAATTAAAGATGACTTTTCTCGAACTATCCGACTCCCGGCCTGTTGGCTACCCAGCAGCACGACCGCCGTTTGATTATCGCCTTCTACACCGCAGCCGCTGCCAGTGTGCACGTCTGATTGCCCCTACTGTTGCTCCGCACCTAGGGTAGTAACCCATACTTGTGCCCTTATCACCGGGATAAGGCTAGGGAATGTATGCTCTTTACTTATAAACAAGCAAAACAATGGCTTCCATACTCTACCGCACAGCAGAACGCTCTGTGTATTCGCCGCATCTCTCACTCCAGAGCCCTTGCGTGTAGGAGACGCCTTCTCTGACAGTTTCAGGCAGCAACAATTCCGCATGAAATAACATAAACAACGCCCTCTCATCTTTTCGTATGCACATGACACCAATATCAGTGCATAAAAGACTAAACTCCGCCCGAACAGGAAACGAAGGCCCCACGGTACCGACCGACCGCCGTGCCACCCTCATACACAGACCACATTGGATGTGGATATGAAAGGGCATGTGGTCAGCACACCGCCCTCCCGGCCGTATGTCAGTTTACGAGACCGGAGCCTCTACTTCTCAGTCAAATAGCTCCTTAGTTTGCCTCACAAGGGCTGAGTGCACTCCGTTTGCCACCGATACTGGTTGCCACCAGCTACTCACAGAAACCTCCCTTACCACCTGCGCAAAACGGCGTGCTTCTGTCCAACAACGCAGCCAAACCTCTATTAGATATATCCGTACATATCATGATTAAACGATTAATGATGGCTGCAACAAAGTCCTTGCGTATTTCTCTTGAAATTTTTTTTTCTGAATATACATAATGCGCGATACTTATTATAACAAATAGATAATACAGAGCACCTACCATACGCGAATTTTTTGAGCTGGTAACAGGGTTTTACCTACGAGGCGACAACGGTAATTTAGTCTGTCTATTAAGGTGTTACTCCATCCACTCATAGATAAAAACTCACAGAAGGATGTACATTATCCATCAACTCATATTCCTCTGTCACACAGAAGCACCCCACCACTTAATTTACTTTACTGCATCTTAGCGGAGGCTTTCATAATAATTGTGGAAGTGACGTAGTTATGTCTCATAACTGCGCTGTTGAAAGAAAACGCTGAATTACTAGTCAGCTTTGATTCTGTTGCTGGTATTTAATTTTTTTTCCACAAGTCAGCGAAAATTCGGAAACCTTTAACTATTTAGCTTGCTGCTACATGCCAACTGCTATTTCAGGCTGCTTGTCCAGCGTAATTTATTAAGCTATACGGGCATTAAATGTAATAAAAACTTAATAGAACCTGCTTTCGTTGCTATTCGCATACTTGGTGCGTTCTTTTATTCTTCTTACACATTATTCTTTATCCTATCCCTCATTCATTCTGATGTACTTCCTCTCTCACCCCCCCCGCCCCCCATCCGAGGTTCGAGTCCTCCCTCGGGCATGGGTGTGTGTGTTGTCCTTAGCGTATGTTAGTTTAAGTTCGATTAAGTAGTGTGTAAACTTGGGGAACGATGACCTCAGCAGTTTGGTCCCACAGGCTCTTACTACAAAAAAAATTGCTCTCTCATGCTTCTTTGCCAGCAGCATGTAACTGGCATAAAAAATAATTTGAAATATCTACAAGAACGCAAATGTTGGCGATATGTTTTGTGTGTTTGGTTTGGAAAGAGACACTTTCCGTTCACTCATGGTACTTGCTGTTTTCAACGGTAGAGCCTACTTTACTGTTCGCCCTCGAGCTTGCATTCAGTACCGTCCGGTTCTGTCTTAGGCTTGTTTCCAGCATGGCAGCACCTTAACAATGATACACAGCAGTAGGGATAGGTTTCCAGAAGCAAGCTGTGTATGGGCTTGTTGAATGCAATCTAATAGTTGCACCGCGAATTGTGTTGTTCATGATAGACATTGCTAGGAATATTACGAAGCACTTAAAATGCTTACTATAGCATTAATAATCTAAAGTAATGAGATACCACTCAGGGAATTCAATAGGTGAGCTCTATACCTTCATGGTGCAGCTTTTCGATTGCATTCAATAACCCCGTACAGAACTTGTGTCTCGATACCTATCCGTACCGCTGTTATCACTGTTAAGTTACAACTCCGTCCGAACAGGCCTTGGAAGGCCCAAAGGTACCGACCGGCCGCCGTGTCATCCTCCGCCCACACGTGTCACTGGATGCGGATATGGAGGAGCATGTGGTGAGCACACCGCTCTCCCGGCCATATGTCAGTTTATGAGACCGGAGCCGCTACTTCTCAATCAAGTAGCTCCTCAGTTTGCCTCACAAAGAATGAGTGCACCCAGCTTGCCAACAGCGCTCGGCAGACCAGATGGTCACCCATCCAAGTGCTAGCCCACCCCTTCAGCGCATAACTTGGGTGGTTTGACGGGAACCGGTGTTTCCACTGCGGCAAGGCTGTTGGCGTTGAGATACAGCCCTGCCCAAATTAACCCGAGACAGAACCGACCAGTACTGAATGCAACCTTGTGGGTGAAGAGTGAAGTAGACGTCACTGCTGTAAACAGCAAGTACCATAAGTGGATGGAAAATCTTTCTTTACAGACAACACATGCGCAAAATACCGTGGACATTTGCGCTGTATGTAGTTATTTTCAGAGCAATGCAGTGAAAGCTATGGATTAAACAACGTCATTCAAATCATTTATCGTTGATACAAGTCACATGCCACATGAGAGGGAAACACACGGAAATGAATGAGGGACAGGAATGAATATGACGTGTAAAAAGAGCAGATGATTGTACCTACCTTGCGAAAAAACAACAAAATAAGGTTCTAATATGTTTGTGTTACTGTTGAATGGTGAATATGTGATAAATGACGCTAGACAAGTGGACTGATGCAGCAGGGGGTATGCGGCATCAAGCTCAATAGACAAACGATTTAAAGTTTTCAGTGACATGTGGAAGAAAATGCTAAACATCAACTACACATTTTTGTATTTTCTTTCAACAGCTCAGTTATGGGATATAATTACTTTACTTCCGAAGTTATTATCAATAATTTTCTCAGTTTCAGTAATGTAAATAAAGTATTAGAGGTGAGTGACAGAGAAGAGCTGGAGGGTAACGTATCTCCTTCCACGACTTTTGTGTCTACAGGGTGACAATTACTGAACGATAAGGAAAAAAACCTAAATTAGTTACAAACTACGGTTCAAATGGTTCAAATGGCTCTGAGCACTATGGGACTTAACATCTGCGGTCATCAGTCCCCTAGAACTTAGAACTACTTAAACCTAACTAACCTAAGGACATCACACACATCCATGCCCGAGGCAGGATTCGAACCTGCGACCGTAGTAGTCGCGCGGTTCCGGACTGAGCGCCTTAACCGCGAGACCACCGCGGCCGGCACAAACTACGGTGTGCAGGCGTTTTATTGAGCATGTAAACGCCACTACAGATATTCGGATTTAGGTTATGTCATGTTCGATATGCCTGCCGTCATTGGAGATGATGTGGTGCAGACAAATAGCGGAATTCTGCATGATCTGCTGAACTGTCGGAACATCGATGCGGTCGATGACCTCCTGAGTGGCTGTTTTCAGCTCAGCAATGGTTTTGTGGCTATTACTGTACACCTTGTCTTTAATACAGCCCCACAAAAGGGGGTTCAGATCCGGAGAATATGGCGGCCAGTCGAGGCCCATGCCAGTGTCCTCTGGGTACCCCAAAGCTCGAATGCAGTCCCCAAAGTGCTCCTCCCTCGATGGGGTCGAGCTCCGCCTTGCATAAACCACATCTTGTCTTCCAAAATCTTTACGTACCATTCGTAGTCACTGTGGCGTCAAGGAATATCGCACCGATTATTCCGTGACTGAACACTGCACACCTCACAGTCACCCACTGAGGGTGAAGAGACTTCTCGATCACGAAATGAGGATTCCCAGTCCCCCAAAAGCGCCAGTTTTGCTTATTGACGAACCCATCCAAATGCAAGTGGGCTTCGTCGCTAAACCGAACCATACATGCCCGTAATAATTTCCACCATGCCCTGTGACCAACCGTGCAGTTTGATCATCCTAAGGCAGACCGTTCAGGAGTTACGACGGTTTTATTTCATATAATTCAATGCTTGTCACCCTGACAGTACGAATGTAGTAACATCTTAATAGGCAGACGAAATTGGCGTTGTCGACTCGTAGACAAAACTTTATGACCAAAGCTGCAAAATTATCCCTGCAGCGCAAAGAAAATTTGCATGTGGTAGGTGCTTTGTAGTATCTATTTGTTTTAATAAGTATTGCGCATTAGGTGTTTTGAGGGAAGAAAGATGATTTTTCAAGTCAGTTACACAAGGCCGTGGTAGAAGCCGGCATTAGCCATTTAATCGTGACATGTATACATGGATCTCACACAGGTTTGGCTGCACGGCGGGACAGATGCGCGGCTTCCCATGCACGGGGGAGGCGAAGATTCTGTGAGCGGTCTGCTTACCAGTCTTGGCAGTTCACAAGATGACCCTGTGTCTTGTTCGTGCAGGGAGATGGGACGGTATTTCTTATATTGTTTCTTGTGGGCTCTTGTTCACTGCCCTTGGCCAAGACGGAGTCTCATACGCGCAAACGCTGGACTGTGCAGTGCGGTAAAGGGACCGTGTGTTATGCGGCGCGATAGAAATACACTGTGCAGAGTAATGAAGCTATTGTTGTGCATCATTTTAATTAAAGTGCATATTTCTCTCATTCTTTCCGTGATGGTTGCAACGCTAATACATTTTATTACGTTAGAAGCCGAGAAAAAGTAGGGGCCATCAAACGTGGGTAGTAGCAGTGGCGTGATGGGCTGTGAGGCTACTCGGCGGGCACGCGCTTTTGCGGAAACTGCTGTTTACCCTACACTATTCAGTCTGGATGTCTGGAGGGCGCTCTTCCATCCTTCAGACTGTTTCCAGATAATGTGCTCAGTTCTCCTACTTCCTATCGTCGGTGATGCTGTTAGCAGCGGCAGAAGTATAGTTGAAAAAGGTATTTAGCGTGTCTGTGTGTGCATCTTCTTGAAAAGTGGGAGGAAGTCTGCAAAATAGCAACTAAATGCCCTGAAAGTGTAGATAGCGTTATACTATGATGGTGATAATTGTTAAACATTTAAAGCTTTGTATTTACCTCTGTTGCGTGAAATGTGGAAGAAAGTCGGTAAAACAGCCCCAAAATTATAAATATCGTTATATGTTGTGTGCTTGTGTCTGGTGTAGTTTTTACGCATTTATATCTCCGTACTTAAAAGGGTTTTCTTGAAAAAGTTCGTTTTGGCAGAATACTGGGAAATCGACAAAATTTTAACCAATTGCCTAAAAAAATGTAAATAGCATAATATGTTATTGTGGTCCCCATATTTTGCAGAAAATATATGGACGCGATACACTGCTTGAAACAGCAAAGAAACAAAATGTTGCGAATATCACCTGCATCTGCTGCTACTGCTGCTGACGTTGCTGCTCGAGCGAGGTACAGGCTACGAATGTGAAGTTCCCTCTCAGGATGCTGAGGGTACTAAAGGGTGTGGGTTGACTAACAGGAGCACACTGAAACAGTTGGGAGGGGAGACGCCATTTTTACATATGATGACACTGATCACCTTGCACTAAAGGCATTCGGACACCTAAGTGAACATGGGCACAAGTGCACTACTCGTCCGCCATCTTGGCTATAAATTATGCTTGTAATAATGACAGTTAGAGCCCATTAACTGTAATTATAAAGCCAGTTATTGCCCATTAATTAAGTAGTAAATAAACAAAACTGGGGCCACGTGAGCGGCCTGTTTACGTGAGGAGAGCTAGGGCAACTGGCCATTCCTTTTTTCCTTAAAGAGAACAATGGGACCTTTGCAGGAGAACTGATACAACTCCACTACTGACACTCGCCATGGCACCGCGTGGATTCTCGATCGGTGAAAGATCAGACATTGCTGTTGGCAGTGGCACAGTATCCACAGCGCGGCATTGCATGCTCGAGAGCTGGCAGCGGAACAGCGGTAGCAGTTGTCCTGTTGAAATAGAACATTTTGCGTGGGCTTTCATGAATAGCAGGACCTCATATACGTACCGTGCAGTGTCACAGAATACGTTAGGAACCGTAACGGCGAGCATGTCCTGTAGCATATTGCTCCCCACACCATCACACTAGGATGGTGCGATGTGTGACTGGAGACCAGAAACCATAGTTTGCGGCACTCTCCACTGTGTCTCCAGACACGGACCTGGTGGTTGTCGGCTCCGAGTCAAAAGTGATACTCGTCCGAAAGATGTGCCGCTGTCAGTCTGCCGTCTAGCTGAGGATACTGCTGTCTAACTGTGGTGTCACCGCCAGACACCACACTTGCTAGGTGGTAGCCTTTAAATCGGCCGCGGTCCGCTAGTATACGTCGGACCCGCGTGTTGCCACTGTCTGTGATTGCAAAAAAATGGCTCAGAGCACTATGGGACTCAACTGCTGTGGTCATTAGTCCCCTAGAACTTAGAACTACTTAAACCGAACTAACCTAAGGACATCACACACATCCATGCCCGAGGCAGGATTCGAACCTGCGACCGTAGCAGTCGCACGGTTCCGGACTGCGCGCCTAGAACCGCGAGACCACCGCGGCCGGCTCTGTGATAGCAGACCGAGCGCCGCCACACGGCAGGTGTAGTCTAGAGAGACTTCCTAGCACTCGCCCCGGTAGTACAGCCGACTTTGCTAGCGATGGTTCACTGCCTACATACGCTCTCATTTGCATAGACGACAGTTTAGCGTAGCCTTCAGCTACGTCATTTGCTACGACCTAGCAAGGCGCCATATTCACTTACTATTGATATTGATATTGTGAATCATGTACCGTCAAGAGCGACGTTCATCATTAATGGATTAAAGTTAAGTATCAAACTAATTACGTCCGCTTTCTGAATTCTAATTCCTTGTCATGTTCCAGACCTCACGTCAGTATAGTTCTTCCCTCCTCACGCTAGCCTGCGTGAGCAAAAACGCGTGCATTTCGGACTCCACTAGTAACACGGTGTTGGCTCTTCTGCCAACACAACACTAACATGTCACCTGGGCATAGCGCACGTCTAGGTGACGCTTGAGTGATGCTATCCGCTTGGGGCCACCTTATATCAACTGGCGGGCACGTCTCGGGCCCATTCACGCTCGATGAATGCGCAGCCGAAGCCGGGAGAGTAGCTGATGGAGTGCAACATAACCACAGAGTTTGTTGTCGATCTATCAGGTCTTTTTGGGTGTAGCCTTTCTCATGACGACGTGGTATATAATAATTTTGTGCGTAAGCGTAATTGTTTTAAGTGTTTGAACATGTCCAAAAAGTCTTCGTTTTGTAACGTCTGCTATCCGGTTCGATAATGTCTCTGTTGTTTTGCGATATTACACACTTTATCCGTTCTCCGTTTTTTCTGGGCGAAGAAATTTACTCATAATCCTTCGTTCTTCCTTCAGGATGTTTTATAGATCACCTTCTCGGTGGATAACTAAAGCCTCGCTCGTGGACACAGCTTTGGGTTTGATCACCATGCTGTAATGGCTAACCTTTACATGTGTGTCTGTGCAGTTCTTGTTATAGTTGTCATGTGGTTTCTTGAGTTTATGTAATTGGTATGTCGTTATTCTCATCAATCACAAACCTTTTATTGCTTGGCTTGACGATGAAACACTGCATCAGACAGTGTATCAGCGCCTGCTACAGTTTGAAAGGGGCCTTATTGTAGATCTTCGTTGGGCCTGCTGGTCGAATCGTGCGTTATCCAGATTTGTGGGTAGTGGTTAATTCCTATGGGACCAAACTACTGTGATCATCGGTCCCTAGGCTCACACACTGCTTAATCTAACTTAAACTAACTTACGCTAAGGATAACACACACACACTCATGGCCGAGGGAGGAATAGAACCTCCGATGGGGGGGAGCCGCTCGAACCATGGCAAGGCGCCTTAAACCACGCGGCTGCCCCGCGCCGCAGATTTGTGGGACACTCGGGTGTGACAATGGCGTGATGCTGAACTTCACGGGACGCTGAGGGCAGGTCGTACTCGTCGCACAGTTTCAGGTCGACATGTCTGACCAACCCAAGGGAAGGTCGTCGAATTGTGCACTAAGCATATATTAACCCATTCACATCTGGACCTACTTTCGAGAATAAGTAACACAATGGCTGCAACATTCTCTCCCCCACTCATGCGTAGTTTTTCGTTAACACCACAACGCAAACGGCTGCTTTCGGAGTGCTGCCGAGAGTGGGAAGCATAAATTTCTGATAGGGTGAGGGGAACCATCGGATATGACCTTAGGTCATGGGTAGTAAGAACTGAGGGAACTCTAATAGCACAATGGTACGTCACGGATATCTTGCGTCCTCATGTGTTGTTCCTCACACGATATCATGGTGCCAGTTTTCAACAGGACAATGCTCATCCACATATGACACATGCCTCTGTGAACCGTCTGTGTGATATTGAGCTACTCCTGTGGTCAACCTCTCCTGGTCTCTCCCCAAAAGGACTTGTGTGGGACCAACTCCAACTTTAAGTCCTTCATAGCGCTTCTTTCCAGGATATCAAGAACTAGTTATAACAGGTGCGGGTGAATTGGCCCCAGAAGAGGATGCAACGGCCTTTTGACACCATTCTAAACTGAAAAAGTTCATGTACACAGGGTAGAGGTAGCGCAGATTCATAGCGATAAGCGGGCTCATACTCTCACGTTATTTATAAACTAGCTTAGCGGTCTCTGCTTCGTTCGAGTAGAGATTTTTTTTGTTTTTATTTAATCGTATTTTTACGTTGTCCACAAATTGCAACACCTTCTAAGCCTTTCACACTAATTAAGGCCATATAAGCATGGCGTTTTCCGAATGTACTTCTGACCAAAAAGTGATTCTGGTAGCAGGAGTCCAAAGTTTTGTTAATCATGCCTTTCCTGTTATTGTACAGATATTTCCATAGCAACTTTCATCCCCTAACAAATATTTCTTTATACCTAAGCAAGAAATGAAATACCAATTTTCATAAATTAAGTTTTAAATTTTGTGTGACGAAGTATTTTCTTAAAAATTGTCACCCCTGTTGCATTCCCTTAATAGTCGAATTTCCAGAAATACTGCAACACGTAATTTTTTTTTATTTGTAACTGAGAAGTTAAATACCAATTGTCATAGATGTAGCGTTAACATCCTTTCATAGTTCTTTAATAATCACCTATTTTCAAAAAAACTTTCGTACACTGTATTATCCCTTTAGTGGTTGATTTTCCTAAACTACTGAAACACGTTTTATTTTCTGACTGCGAAACCAAATACCCGTTTTCGTCGTTCTATTTTGAAAATTTCCTTAATTGCGACCAACCTTAGAAAAGCCTGTCATCCCATATTTCACCCGTCGAATTTCGGACAACCCGTTCTTAAATAATGCCTACAGTATAGGATTCACTCCCTCTCCATACTTCAAGTTTCTATCTGTAGCGGTTTGGGCTGGCGGTTATGTGTCAGTGAATTAGTCTGGCCCTATTTCACCTCCTTGAGGGTTGAATTTCCAAAAACATTGAAACATGAGTTTTTTCATCTCTAACCGAGAAGCCAAACACCAATTTTCAAAGGTTAGCTTTAGAAATGCTTTCGGAATCAAACGTTGCACCCCCTATTTCACCACATTCGGGGTTGAATTTCCAGAAACAGTGACATGCATGTTTATTTCTAAAAGAGAAGCCAAATAAAAATTTTCATAGATGTAGCTTCAAAAATGCTTGCACAAGAAATTATATTCATAAAAACTTTCTTCTCCCGTTTCACCCCATCAGGGGTTGAATTCTCAGGTATTTTTTATATCTGACTGAGTAGCCAGATTTAAATTTTCATAGATTTAGCTTTACAAATGCATTCACAATATAATATTTTCATAAAAAATCCCAACCCCTATTTTACCTCTTTAGGGGTTCAGTTTCAAAAAACACTTAAACACATACCTTTTTATTTGTAACCGAGAAGTCCGATACCGGTGATCATAGATGTAGCTCCAAAAATACTTTAGTAGTTCTTTTATGATATGTTTCAAAGAAAGCTTTCACCCACTGTTTCACCCCTATGGGGTTAAATTTCCGAAAATGATGAAATACGTATTTTTTTACTTTTGACCGAGAAACCAAATACCAATTAAAGTGAGTCTAGCTTCAAAATTGCCTTAACAGCGACATTTTCAAAAAAGTCCTTAATCCCCTATTTCACTCCCGTAGGGTTGGAATTGCTGAAAAATCCCTTCTTCAACGACGCCTGCAGTATAAGATCCACACCTTCTCCAAATTTCAAGTTTCTATCCTTAGCGGTTTGAGCTGGACGATAATGTGTCAGGCAGTCAGTCAGTCAGTCAGGACATTGCTTTTTATTTACAGAGATTTGACTCTACTTTGTAATCACTGAAATAGCGTCACGTTTCCTTGCAATTCTTGAAGTTTCATTTCGTGTCCTCTTCTCTTGCCGGGTGCTTCGCTTTACTGCATATAGTGTAAACTGATTAAGATTGTATTTTGAAACTGAGTTAAATGCCCGGAGAGACTATTAACGGTGACAAGGTACACCAGGTCAACTGCAGAAACGTATTTACTTGAACGTTAGCTGCCGTACCTAGTTGCCATACGTCGGCAATGCGTCACTGGCTCTATGTTCCTCTCGCCGTCATCGGCGGCTTCGGGGTGTGAACTCTCCATGATTGGTCTGTGACGTTTCCAATATTGGAAGTAGCGGTGTGTAATTGCTGTAATGTTGGCAGCAGCTTTCATTGTTAGCAGCGCCGAGTGAGCATACTGCTGGGCATAGCGATTATCGTAACTGACAATGTTGTCCGATGCCCACGATGACTATGTTGTTCTTGGCGGCTTAGTCAATATTGTCCGCTGTCTAGCGGCTCTCGTTGATTCAGCACGTTGCTGCATGTTGCTCTAGGCCTGCTCGTCTCTTGCTAAAGCATTACGATTGCACGCAAGAACAGTTATCGATGTTAGCCATTCAGACACAACCCTTCATTCCAATAGTCAATACTCTTGCTTGTTATTTCTGGGAATGTTCTACAATAGGCATTACTTGTATTTTTCCTGCTTTAGGTGACAGTCATCTGCTAACGCTTTTCCTCTATCTCCATCGCTAATAAGCACATAAGTTGTTGCTTGAGACTTAATGTTTTAATGGAGCTTTGTCACTCTACATTCGTTCACGTAGAGGAGTGAAGGTAGGGCAAGTAGCTCCATAGTTTGTCATCAGTTCTCTTCAAAATAAGACGTCCTAAGAAAATCACAGCTTACGATGCGGAGCTGCATGTGACCATCAAGAGAAATTGGTAGGTGAAACTCGCAGTGGCTAAAAATTTACTATTTCATCTGATTCTCAACATATCCTTCCTGTTGTTGGTCAGATTTATCCGACAGTGAAGGTGCTTGATAGCATACAAAATTATCTAATACTCCTTCAAAAACTTGGAAAGGTTTTCCAGTAGGTGACAGAGTCCTTAGGGTTCTGAAGAACTGTATAAGCAGCTAGAGTTTCTAAGATAGGACCAAAAGATCAATGAGTATTATACCTTAAGAGAATCTAGCCTGCAGTTCCAGTTTCTGCCTCTAAGTGGCACCACAGGTATGACATTACAGTCGCTTTAGATGGGAAACAGTGAAAGTCAATATGGCGAGTGTTGGGAAATTTACAAAATGGTGGAAAATTAAAAAAGTTAGAGATAATTTAAAAATAAGTTTGAAATTTAAAAATATGACACAACCAGCTAAGCTGTGAGTTATACCCCAGTTCCTCGTCGTCTTCTCAACCGAAGACAGCATAGTATTAAAAAGAGGCATGCCATCAGAATAAAATAAGTTTTAGAAAATCAGACTAGCTGAGTTGTGCTTTATAATCATCCCCTTCCGTCCACCCGTACTCACTCTGCCATAACTCAAATGAAGGAGCCAATCAAATAAATTCAAGAATGTGCACCTAACCTGATTCTGTTATTGGGAAATTATAAAACAGTCTTCGCCTCCCATATCTCCACCCAATCCAGAAATCCCAGACGGAGGCACTAGTTCAGTTGTGCTTTATTTCCCACCCTCCCCTCCATATCTGTAACCAATCACAGCGGAGTGTTAAAATATGATCAGGCAGTCAGAAGTACAAGACGAGGGAACTAGCTCAGTTGAGCTTTACACTGTACCAAACCCATTCCCTCTCCTCTTTCCAGCCAACCATATTGTAATATTAAAATGACGTGTAAAAATTACACAAAGCTACATTATTTCTGTGATAACTTACGTGAACACACAATGCATAAAGTACCACATCCCTCTCACTACACCAGCCGGAGCCTTGTATTTTAGCCACCATCAAAATAAAAGAGACTACTACACTGTAGCCTCATCTTGGCATCTATGGACCTTTAAAATAAATATTTCCGCTTCTGAATTGTCTTTATAACTTATTAAAATTACACGCGGTTTGAATGCTCATCGTAATATGCAAGATCACTCCGTAAATTTCAAAAAATAAATGTGAGTTATATGTAAGATTTCTCACATTCTGTGGCACAATATACCTTCAAATTAAATACTTTTACATATAAATTCTTTGTATTACTTATTAAAATACACTTATCTTCCGTACTGACATCACTTAAATAAATTATACATTATACGATAGTAATTCGACGTAAGTACCACGAATTAAATTAATCTAAGCACGCAATAACTGATCGCATATGAGCACTGCTGCACGTCCGTCTTACAGCCTAAAAAGCATCAATATGACTCTCACATCTAAAAATTACCGAATTTTCCATACCCTATACAATAAAACTAAAGATTTCCACTCCTAAATTGGCTGTGTAACTTATTAAAATACATCATGAGCACTATTGGAGATCTAAAGTACAGTTTCTAGTGGTACACTGCGACATATGATCCTACAACTGGTGTTAGCATGCTGTGTAAGACCTAGCAGCATGTAAAGCCCAATAGCTAATGCCTAACAGCTGCTGTTAAATGGCTAACGCGTGATTCGTGACATCTCCAGACAAGAACATTATTACAGAGGAAATATAGTTTTCCCTTCCGGTAACTGACATTCCTCTGGCGTTAGGATACTATTTAAGCCCCAGTGCCACCTAAATGCCAGTGGCTTATGCATTATGACTAACACGTAACGGGTAATGCCTCAGAGCAAATACATTGTATCATATTACACAAGGAATACAGTTTTCCCCTCCAGTAACTACCATCAACTGAACAGACATACTGTCAGATAGTGGGACTGTTAACTACTACATCTCGCGCCTCATTAAAGAGGGTTGGGTTGGGTTGGGTTGGGTTGTTTGGGGGAGGAGACCAGACAGCGAGGTCATCGGTCTCATCGGGTTAGGGGAGGACAGGGGAGGAAGTCGTCCGTGTCCTTTCAAATGGTTCAAATGGCACTGAGCACTATGGGACTTAACATCTGTAGTCATCAGTCCCCTAGAACTTAGAACTACCTAAACCTAACTAACCTAAGGACATCACACACATCCATGACCGAAGCAGGATTCAAACCTGCGACCGTAGCGGTCGCGCGTTTCCAGACTGAAGGCCTTGTCCTTCCAAAGGAACCATCTCGGCATTTGCCTCGAGAGATTTAGGCTAATCACGGAAAACCTAAATCAGGACGCGGGATTGAACCGTCGTCCTCCCGAATGCGAGTCCAGTGTGCTAGCCACTGGGCCACCTCGCTCGATTACTAGATCTCAAACAGTATTTTAGCACCAGAAGTTTATAGCATATACAGTGTATATCAGTTACTGGGTCTTAAATAATACTGTATTACCAGATGCAGAGAGGGGGTGGTAACTACCGGATTTTAAGCCAAAGTACTGAATTACAAGAAGTTTCTGGGTGGGGAATATTCACCAGACTATTGCTAGGGACTGAGTAAGCGTCGTCCTCTGGAATTCTCTAGGGTATTGTGTGACAAATGAAGTTGGATGCCGGCCGGTGTGGCCGTGCGGTTCTGGGCGCTTCAGTCTGGAACCGCGTAACCGCTCCAGTCGCAGGTTCGAAACCTGCCTCGGGCATGGATGTGTGTGATGTCCTTAGGTTAGTTAGGTTTAAGTAGTTCTAAGTTCTAGGGGACTGATGACCACAGATGTTAAGTCCCATAGTGCTCAGAGCGATTTGAACCATTTTTTTGAAGTTGGATACTGATGGCCATGAGCTAACGGCTATCCACCTGCAGGTATCGGAGTTGCATTATGTCTGGACAGATGCAGCCGCAGTAGCACAGCTGATGTCATCACAGAGGAATGTCACAGAAAGGCAGGAAATGGAATTAAATCTGCTTTCATAGCAACAACATGGGCAGAACGTAAAACAATAGAACACAGTATTGTCAACATGATGTCGTGAAATATCGACATGGGTGCCATGTCCGTACTTAAGAAGGAACTAAATTTAACGCCATTGTTATGGGGTATCCATTTCACTAACATAGTATGGGAGTTGGAAAAATCTGTTCCCAAGATTCCCAATTAGACTGCAGAAGTAATTCGTATAAAAACGAACCAGTTATGACACTAAGATTTGTTTTATTGGGGAGACGTACCAAAAAGTATAACAGAATAATGAGGAAGACACGAGAGCTTCTCAAATGGTCTGGCGATGTAGGCCTCAGAACATTAGAAGTATACAAAATACCGTATGGGTGAGGACAGTTTTGTGTCGGACAGATTGTGTGTATTACTGAAGAGCGCCGTGTAGAACACGAGAGATATTTTCGCTTACAATATACTGAGAAATCAGCGGTACCAGGACACCGAATTGCATTCGACGAGATATCTGTTATTACACGGACTAAAGGTTCCTCGGATAGCTTCATCAAAGAAGGGATCACGATGAGAATTTGTGACAACACCATCAATAACGACGGCAGCCTGCAGCTAAACATAGCTTAGGACTCGGCCACCGGAAGATTGAAGAGGGCACGGTCGATGCGCAACGAAAACATGACTATGTATGTCACTGGAGTGCGTGTCACTGACGTTACAGAGGGCTATATAAGGAACGCAGCAGGAATCACATGTTAATCACCACTTGACAATGACCGAGAAGGATCTGGCTGAAAGCTTGTGGATTTTAAACCACGTGCCGCGGCTGGAATCGTGCGAGAATTGTATCAGCTCAAAATATTTATTTCATTTTCATGAATTTTAGTTCCTTTTTCCAATTTATCTTTGGTTTCCTTTACTGCCTGCTGATTGTAAAAGTTGAATAATGTCCTTGATAGGCTACAACACAGTCTCAATCACATCTCAACTACTGCCTCCCCGAAGTGCTTCCTCTCTTGTAACTACACTATGGTTTATGTACAAGTTGGAGGTAACCTTTCGCTCTTTGTATTTTATCCCTACCACATTCAGAATTTCAAGTAGTGTAACTCAGTCATCATTGTCGGAAGCCTTCACTAAATACACACAATCTGTAAGTTTAGGTTATCCTTTCTTCAATCCCTCCTCTAAGATAAGTTTAGGGTCAGTATTGTCACGTGCCTTCCTGCATTTCTCTGTAATCCGTCCTGATCTCTCCAAAGATAGTCTTCTGTTAATTTTTACTCTTCTGTAAATAATTCATGTCAAAATTTTGAAACCATAGCTTACTAAGTTTAATGCTTCGATAATATTCTCACGTCAGAAGCTACCTTTTCTGAAATTTGGATCATTACTTTCATCTTTCTGTCTGAGATCGTGTCTTATTACAAATCATAATAACGTTGATGATAAGAAAATAAATGATCATTTGATCGAGCTTTTCACACACCGAAAGTTCAACGGAATAACAACAGCGAGTGCCACTAACAATAATAGTAATACAGCTACTACTACTTCTACTACTACCAGTACTACTACTAAATAAACATAATAACAATGTACAAATGTTTGATATTGCGTCAGTCGCTGGGGGCGATCTGACGGTTATATTATTCTTTAAGAACCAAGTATGCCAAGATCGCTAGTACTTCTTTTCGTTGCCATTATAGCCGACCGGAGTGGCCGTGCGGTTCTAGGTGCTACAGTCTGGAGCCGAGCGACCGCTACGGTCGCAGGTTCGAATCCTGCCTCGGGCATGGATGTGTGTGATGTCCTTAGGTTAGTTAGGTTTAATTAAATCTAAGTTCTAGGTGACTGATGACCTCAGAAGTTAAGTCGCATAGTGCTCAGAGCCATTCGTTACCATTATAGTTTCGACAGATCTACGCTGTCATCATCAGATCTTTTAACAACTAATAATGTTACAAGACCCGATGATGGTAACGTAGATCTTTCGAAACCGGTATTTGTAATAAAAAGAAATACTAGCTGTCTTGGCAAACATGATTCTTCAATAATAATAATAATAATAATAACAGTAACAATAATAATGATAATAATAACAGAGGCAGTGTTAAATGTTAATTCAATCATTATCAAGGATTCGAAAGATAAATATTATTACACATTGATGTCTAAGACCGAATGCCCCAGTTGGGAACTCCTGGAAATGGGGAAAGTCTGGTGGGAAATTAGATGCTTTACTTTAGAAGGATCAAGGATGCACTGTAAAACAGTCGAATATCTGCTACGGAATAGAAGACAGGGTTGGCTTTCAACGTCTCGTCGACGTAGCACACGGAGCAGAAGCTCGAGTTGAGCGATAATGGTGCAGAAAGTCGGTCGAGTCCATTGTCACAAGAGACGGAATACAAGCTTGGAAGAAGGATGATGACGAGGGAACTAGCAGTATCCTCTTCACTGGGACCATCCCAGCATTTGCCGTCACTGACTTAGTGGGTCAGGGACATCACTGAGAACCAAAATCTTGGCGACTGGAGACTTGTTGACTTGGAGATATGAACCGCCGTTCTCCCGAATGCGAGCCCAGTTTTTTAACTACTGGGGCATCTCGCAGCGTTACTTCTGCAACTGGTGTAGAGCAGGAGGCTGTGTGCCGGCCGCGGTGGTCTAGCGGTTCTAGGCGCGCAGTCCGGAACCGCGCGACTGCTACGGTCGCAGGTTCGAATCCTGCCTTGGGCATGGATGTGTGTGATGTCCTTAGGTTACTTAGGTTTAAATAGTTCTAAGTTCTAGGGGACTGATGACCACAGATGTTAAGTCCCATAGTGCTCAGAGCCATTTGAACCATTTTGAAGGAGGCTGTGCTATGGAGTGCCACAGAAAGGATTTCATTCTGCTGGGAAGGAGGATTTCCGCTGTGCTGTTCCGATGAGACTGTTAAGCTTAAGGAGAAATAGGATGGACTGTGTGCGATGATGAGATGGCAGGGCACATCTTTGCGCTTATATATACGTAGTCAGGAAGAATGTGTGCAAGGTGGTGCAATATGATCAACGTTATAAATGACACAGGAATATCGCACCGGCTCCAACAAAAAAAACTTCGCTGCAAGGCTCTAGTTGAAACACAAGAGCTTGAAAAACTATTTTCTAGAACTTAAGCGAATACGTTTTTATGTTTTTACGGTGCAGTCAGAGATGCTAATGCCTTCTTACAAATTGTAAATGTGAGTTCAGGCCATTTCACGATCCAATTTAATATTACTCCTAGATTGTTCGCTGAGGGAGAACAATGACTTTCGCTTCAGCCATAGAGATATACCCGGGTACGAATCCCAGATCATTGGATTTGTTGCCTGAAGAGGTCGCTCTAAGTTACAATATATGAACCGTAAAATTCGTGCAGATGGTCTTACAATTATAAAGAAAATGTTTACAGGGACATTAATCTAGGTTTTCCAGGACAGAGACGGTCACAGGTGGCCCAACGAGTAGGAGAGACGTCATCTCTAACACGTAAATAATGTGATCTGAAGGTAATGTGTCCTGCAAAAGCGAATCACATTTAATAGTTACAGACGCAGTAACTCGGATTGCGAAGCTTATACTATCTTTGTTTAAATCTAAATGTAAAGCGTGATCAGCTATGCTGTTCATCTCAGATATTTCCTGAACCGCTTAGAAGAGTGTAATTCAGTATGTTTTGAACTTATAACTGACTGCATGTCTTGTGCGGAAGTTACGGAACTGTCGCCTCAGGCTGATGGGGCAATCCAGCTTGAATCTTCCAGAAATTACAATTATTGCCTAACCTGTTATCAGATTTTGAAGAATGAAACTCCTTTGGATTCGTCTCTTTTCTAATTGCAATACTAGCTGTTTCCATTTGAAAAGGGAAGTTGTTACCGATTTTCTGTGTTTAGTATAGCCGTGAGAAGAGTCTATATGTCATTAAGTGAAGACTTGTATGTGTTGTATTGTATGTTAACCGGGGAACTAGAAAGAGAGTCTCCGTCCCCGCCGCAGCCGCAGTGGTCCACAACCCCACGACGACTACCGCAGTCCAATTCACCACTCCGCCGCCCCACATCCAACCCAGGGTTATTGTGCGGTTCGGGCAACCGGTGGACCCCACAGGGAACATCTCACACCAGACGAGTGTAACCCCTATGTTTGCGTGGTAGAGTAATGGTGGTGTATGCGTACAAGGAGAACTTGTTTGCGCAGCAATCGCGGACATAGTGTAACTGAGGCGGAATAAGGTGAACCAGCCCGCATTCGACGAAGCAGATGGAAATCCGCCTAAAAACCATCCACAGGCTGACCGGTTCACCGGATCTCGACACAAATCCGCCGGGTGGATTCGTGCCGGGGACCAGGCGCTCCTTCCCGCCTGGAAAAGTGAAGACTTACTCCCAATTCATATAGTTGCAAATAGAATAGCGAAATCTTAAACGGGTCCAACAATATTTGAAGTGAACAGCTTAGCTGCATATTCCGTAAACATTTGTTGAATGCCTGGCAGAAAGTATTTTCGGACAGTTGTGTGATATCTTCTCAGTTCCATTCGCTAATGTTGCACCACCTCTCTAAAATAACGATTCTGTAATTTATCGAACAATTTATCGAACAAAATTTCGTGTGACTCACATAATCCTTCTTTCAGAGTCTCCGTTTTACTTTCCCTTAATGTTTGTGTTGTACTTTCATATGGGCTGTCCTGACCTTTCAAAATCTTGTCAGTTCATCGTCGAATTCATTCGATGTCCGCAAAGAAGGGAGCAGAATTCCAGATGGTCGCATGTGATTTTCTTTACATATGCACAGTACTTCCCAGAATCTTCCCAAACTGATTGCCGGCCGCGGTGGCCGTGCGGTTCTGGCGCTGCAGTCCGGAACCGCGGGACTGCTACGGTCGCAGGTTCGAATCCTGCCTCGGGCGTGGGTGTGTGTGATGTCCTTAGGTTAGTTAGGTTTAAGTAGTTCTAAGTTCTAGGGGACTTATGACCTAAAATGTTGAGTCCCATAGTGCTCAGAGCCATTTGAACCATTTGACCCCAAACTGATTGTGGTGAATGCCCACAAGGTTCCTATCTAAAGAGCATAGTCTATTTCCTTTCTATTTCGTAGAATTTTCCAATCTTGTGCTCCGACCTAATGATATCGTCGTCGAGGGGAAGTTAAGCCCAAATCGTTTATCCTAACTGCATTAGCAACAAGACTTAGTAACTCAGGGTAGAGCATAAACGCTTTCTGTTATGATAGAGTGCCAGTTATCTTGACATTTATTGACGGTATTTATAACTAACGTAACAGATAGAATGGCATAACACGTATTAATGTGTCATTATACGTCGCCCCCCAGCCAAAGCGTGCGGATACACCATATCCAGAACCCCATTTTAAGGGCAGCTTGTTAGTATCACGTCTAATCGAAAAGTTTAAGTCTTTTTGTTTTTCAGATCCTATTTGATATAACGCGTAGATAATTATGTCGTAAACATTATAAGTTTCCTTCCGATTATTGTTGTTCATTGTTTGTAACAAATGCGTTACAATAAGTAAAGTAGAGTGCATATCAAGTTAGAATACAAATGGCACTGTGGCTTTCATCATCTGAAGTTCCATATGCATGGCTCTGAGCACTATGGGACTTAATATCTATGGTCATCAGTCCCCTAGAACTTAGAACTACTTAAACCTAACTAACCTAAGGACATCACACAACACCCAGTCATCACGAGGCAGAGAAAATCCCTGACCCCGCCGGGAATCGAACCCGGGAACCCGGGCGTGGGAAGCGAGAACGCTACCGCACGACCACGAGCTGCGGACTCCATATGCATGACCCGTGTTTGTAATTTGTAAGAGAATGAGCGGACTACAGTTGTCAAGTAAATGAAATGCTGTGCAAATAATTATTTGTGATGTTTAATTATCATCACTTAGGCTAGAGAAACTGAAAGAACTAGTCGCATACAGTTCAAAGTGCGAAATGTGAATTGAGAACGCGTTAATGTAATAGAGTTTCCCCGAAAGAAGAATACTTTTCGTACAAAGGCGGTAAATATCAGAAAGCCCTAGGATAGAAGTTATGTCCAGTCTTTAAGTTAGTAAAAAGCCAGCATCAAGGTGTAATTATGAGCTGCTGCAGTTCTCCAAGGGATGGTATGGAACACACTTCTCTGATAAAGTGTGTGCAGAGCGTGTCTAATTGACCGCATTTCTGCGTGGAGGGAGTTTTTTCAGTTCTGAGAAGGCCAGGCGGCACTCACGAGACGGATTACGTACGGTATCTCGACACTTTGAGTTCAGGTAGACAACCATTAAGCAAATGCCTTCTCTGCACTGCACTTTTTACGGTATCGTGCTATATTAACAGACGTGTCTCAACTTCACTTCGACAAATACGCCAGATTATAGCCACCGTTTTATTATGTAGCTGTTGAAATGTACGTTTTCTAAAGCTTACAGGACTTCACGTGCAGACGCCGTTCAGTAAGAGAAGACAAGCAGTGGATAAAGCACTGGACATACTTTCGGTAGGAACGAAGTTTCGAAACTTCCTCTGATCATCCAGACTTAGGTTTTCCGGGATTTTTTAAAATCAGTTTTAGCCGTAAGACAGAATAATTCCTTTGAAAATGAGACGGCACATTTCTCTCCATATTCTTGTCCAATCCGAGCTCGGGCTTCATCTCTAACAACGTACCCGTCGACGGGTCATTATACCCTAGTCTTCCTAGCTTGAAGTGCAACATGAAATATGGAGATACCTAAATACCGTCTGCTAAATGCTTGAAATTATTACCTTTGTAATTCGGACCTTGTCCTTTGGTAAGTTTTGTGACTGAATGGTATGATGTAACGAAGAACGATTCAGGAAAGTGTCACATCTCTCTCTCTCTCTCTCTCTTCGTCATAAAATACTGTACAATACCGTGTGTTAAGACTTATCACCACGGGTATTTTCCGTGTGAGTGATGGTTCGTTCCAGACAGACTTTTGGTAGTCTGGTTCTTAAGCCAGTTCATCTACCGCGATAATGCGTAAATTTGTATTTGTGGATGGCATGCCTCGCTATCTACAGCCGATATCTTCACTAGAGAGACTAATTGCATCAACGAGCGAAGATCTTTAATATTTCAGCTGAAATTGTCATCCAGCCATTCAGTGTTAGGATTTCCGTGGTGTCCCTAAACTACCTAATCCGAAAGCCGAGACGGGGGGGAGGGGGGGGGGGGAGGGGAGAGAGAACAACGCGACACCAAAGAAGGACATTGTGTTCAAGTGAGAGCAGTATAAGTCGAAAAGTCAAAGTATTTTATTTCATTTTATTTCACCAAAATACATAAATTACGCAAAGCTTACTTAATGATTATATGCATAAACTACGGTTTTACACTTATGAAGAACGATAATCAAAGAAACAATTTTTTTCTATCCAGACATAAGTGAATGTTACATTATACACAACAGAATTTGGTTTTTCCTTTGCGACCCTGTTTCTTGCACCTGTCAAATGGTTTTTGGGCTGTGACCACTGGAAGATGCCCAACGTTGTCCCAACGAACATCAGCTTCTGGACGAACTTCCACACTGACTCGTTTTGAAGCACTTGGAGATGGCATTGGACTCTCACTAGAGGGACGCCCTCTTTTCCTGGCAGCTAACTTATCTATTTTTGTCAGTACTTTGGCCATACTTACCCTAAAGTGAAGCAAATCAAAGTTTTAATTATAGGAACACCTAATTCTGATGGTAAGACGA
The DNA here is from genome assembly GCF_021461385.2 of Schistocerca piceifrons. NCBI lineage: Eukaryota > Metazoa > Arthropoda > Insecta > Orthoptera > Acrididae > Schistocerca > Schistocerca piceifrons. The sequence goes on from NC_060149.1 coordinate 186,211,118, forward strand.
TCTCCAGACCCTATAATAAAAAATGATATTACAAAAAGAATAACTCATAGAAAACATATACCTGAGTAGTCCAGACGAAAAAGCGGCTAAGTTCATACACTCCTGGAAATTGAAATAAGAACACCGTGAATTCATTGTCCCAGGAAGGGGAAACTTTATTGACACATTCCTGGGGTCAGATACATCACATGATCACACTGACAGAACCACAGGCACATAGACACAGGTAACAGAGCATGCACAATGTCGGCACTAGTACAGTGTATATCCACCTTTCGCAGCAATGCAGGCTGCTATTCTCCCATGGAGACGATCGTAGAGATGCTGGATGTAGTCCTGTGGAACGGCTTGCCATGCCATTTCCACCTGGCGCCTCAGTTGGACCAGCGTTCGTGCTGGACGTGCAGACCGCGTGAGACGACGCTTCATCCAGTCCCAAACATGCTCAATAGGGGACAGATCCGGAGATCTTGCTGGCCAGGGTAGTTGACTTACACCTTCTAGAGCACGTTGGGTGACACGGGATACATGCGGACGTGCATTGTCCTGTTGGAACGGCAAGTTCCCTTGCCGGTCTAGGAATGGTAGAACGATGGGTTCGATGACGGTTTGGATGTACTGTGCACTATTCAGTGTCCCCTCGACGATCACCAGTGGTGTACGGCCAGTGTAGGAGATCGCTCCCCACACCATGATGCCGGGTGTTGGCCCTGTGTGCCTCGGTCGAATGCAGTCCTGATTGTGGCGCTCACCTGCACGGCGCCAAACACGCATACGACCATCATTGGCACCAAGGCAGAAGCGACTCTCATCGCTGAAGACGACACGTCTCCATTCGTCCCTCCATTCACGCCTGTCGCGACACCACTGGAGGCGGGCTGCACGATGTTGGGGCGTGAGCGGAAGACGGCCTAACGGTGTGCGGCACCGTAGCCCAGCTTCATGGAGACGGTTGCGAATGGTCCTCGCCGATACCCCAGGAGCAACAGTGTCCCTAATTTGCTGGGAAGTGGCGGTGCGGTCCCCTACGGCACTGCGTAGGATCCTACGGTCTTGGCGTGCATCCGTGCGTCGCTGCGGTCCGGTCCCAGATCGACGGGCACGTGCACCTTCCGCCGACCACTGGCGACAACATCGATGTACTGTGGAGACCTCACGCCCCACGTGTTGAGCAATTCGGCGGTACGTCCACCCGGCCTCCCGCATGCCCACTATACGCCCTCGCTCAAAGTCCGTCAACTGCACATACGGTTCACGTCCACGCTGTCGCGGCATGCTACGAGTGTTAAAGACTGCGATGGAGCTCCGTATGCCACGGCAAACTGGCTGACACTGACGGCGGCGGTGCACAAATGCTGCGCAGCTAGCGCCATTCGACGGCCAACACCGCGGTTCCTGGTGTGTCCGCTGTGCCGTGCGTGTGATCATTGCTTGTACAGCCCTCTCGCAGTGTCCGGAGCAAGTATGGTGGGTCTGACACACCGGTGTCAATGTGTTCTTTTTTCCATTTCCACGAGTGTATTAAGTCGATTTTGAGGTGTGCACACAGCCGTATTGATTTTTTCAGCGCCTACGTGATGGAATATGTTTCAGGTTGCCAAACCAGCTAAGCATCGTCGAAAATGGCTGTCGAAAATCGTGTTTGGTTTCAAAAGCAGCTAACTGCATGTTTTCTTCGGGTGCAAAGCCCGATAAATGCCCAATAGGCGTGGCTGTTGCCCTGCAATGTCCGGATGAAAAGCACGTGAGCAGACATCAGACTTACAAGACTGGACATTCAAAGTTACCTTTCAGTCTGCTACGATTAGAATAGATATTTTTCTCGTTCAGCTTTAGACTGGCTGCTCTGTAACATATTCATACGTAACAATAACATCCTCGCTGCCAGTGCATTCTCGTTTGGATGGCATGAGTGTTAGGTGATTATCTCAGAGTCACTGTTGATGCAGTTAGCGAGATTTTCGTCTAGGTTACTCAACTTACAATGTACCGTATGATATCAAACGTCTAACATTACCTCCATCATTGTCCTCTTTTTCAAAATCATCGCCAGGATCATCGGATGGATCGTCAGTTTCAGATGAATTAAGGAGCTCTACAACTTCTTCTTCTGTAAGTGGCTTTCGTCTATATTGGACTCCGGGCATTGCGAAATATCCGTAAGATAACTAAACAGACAGCTAAATAATGTCCTAATTTTCTATGCTGTTACAACCTTTCAATCACAATGTCCTCGTTTAGAGACATGCATAAAGTTATAAATATATCACTTACCTTTCGTTATGAAAGACACCTTTAGTTTTCACCTTGAAGAATGCAACTTTCTACGCACAAATAAATTTATTTACCTGACCTCAGAAGGTATTAACCGGCTGATGGGAGGTACAAAGATTACTGGGAAGCGTCCATGTGACGGTGCATATTCAGTTTTGTTTTGTGCTACCACAGATTGACAGGAGATGTCGATAATATTCTAAAATAAACTCTCTGCTTGGGACAATATGAGGACAACAATCACAAACGCTAAAAATTAACGAATTTCAATATACTCAGCATTTATTTGGTATGTACTTACATGAGGACACCATGACCGAAAGGGGCAAGTAAGAACGCATTCAGGTCCATCCCAACCATTGTTCAATGAGAGTTTTCGAGTCGTTGCTGATTATATCGTCGCCGAAGAAGCGTTTAAGGCGCCGTCATCCTTTTCTGTCCTGAAGACTTTTAACCAGGCTTCATATATACAGTAATTCTCCCACTACCATGTATGAATATTTATGAGGCTGTTATGTTTATTAAGATATATGAAATTAGACATCAAGACCCGCCAGGATAGCCCATTGCTTTACGGTGTCACTTCCATGATACGGGAGGCGAATCTGCCTCGAATCAAATCCACCTCGCGGATTAACGACTCTGACTGATAGCCGGCCGGACCGGATGTAGCTTTTACACGTTTTATGACATCCAAATAGGTAGACCCGGACCGATATTGATGTCCCGTCTCAGATACACGCTGTAAAAAAGTTTAGAAAATATTTTCACACTGAAATTCGAGATTTGCTACAGACGTCGACAGGCGGGGTACACGCATTCCGTCCCTGGGGGAGTGAAGGCGTCACCAACTAGCAATAACATAGACACAACACGTATAACACGCCGACTCCGCAGAGAAACGGGAAAAATGGAAACAAGAAGAAGAGGAGGAAGAATACGACGATGAAGATTATAATGATGATGATGAAATCTGAAATCTAAGGCTGTTCCACAGAAATGAAGATGTCCATAATTAAATAGCACGGCAAGAAACAGATATCAAATCGGCACTAGTAAAACATAGCCTCGGTCAGCGAGGAACCCTACAATGTGTTGAAAAGGTTTACAACAGATTGCCTCAGGTAAATTTAATCACTTAATTGAGAAATGCTGGAGGCGTAGTTAACTTTTCACTTCCTCTGCAACTCACAGAAATACCTCAGCAACCTACTAATATAGAGTAAAAAAAAGTACAAGTTCTCTAAAGTTTCATAATACACACATAAAAAAAGTTTTACATCACCCCAGTTCCCCGAACTGCTGAAGATAGACGTTGACTGTGGATATTATATCACAGACACAGTCCCTTCGACTGTTCAGAGATGTCACTAAACCCGCCCACAGATGTAAACAACCATGCATGAGCAGTGACTATTAGACAGAGGGGGTCCGACAGCCGATCAGTTCCAGTCATTCCACCAGGAAGGAGGTACACGGGTCATGTTGCCTGTAGCTCAACCATGCCTAGAAGGTCAATACCGCATTTCGATCGCGTCCTCATTGTTAATTTCTGCCAGGAAGGGCTCTCAACAAGGAAAGTGTCCAGGCGTCTCAGAGTTCGGATATGGAGGAAATGCAGAAAGATAAGAACTGTCGATCACATGCCTCGTTCAGGTCGCCTAAGGGCTACTACTGCAGTGGATGGCCGCTACCTACGGATTATGGCTCGGAGTAACCCTGACAGCAACGCCACCGTGTTGAATAAAGCTTTTCGTGCAGCACCAGGACGTCGTGTTACGACTCAGACTGTGCGCAACAGGCTCCATCATGCGCAACTTCAGTCCTGACGTCCATGACGAGCTTCATCTTTGCAACCACGTCACCATGCAGCGCGGTACAGATAGGCCCAACAACATGCCGAATGGACCACTCAGGATTGGCATCACGTTCTCTTCATCGATGAACGTCGCCTATGACTTCAACCAGACAATCGTCGAAGACGTGTTTGGAGGCAACCCGGTCAGGCTGAACGCCTTAGACACACTGTCCAGCGAATGCAGCAAGGTGGAGGTTCCCTGTTGTTTGGGGTGGCATTATGTGGGGCCGACGTACGCCGCAGGTGGTCATGGAAGGTGCCGTAGCGGTTTTACGATACGTGAATGCCATCCTCCGACCGATAGTGCAACAATATCGGCAGCATATTGGCGAGGCATTCGTCTTCATGGACGACAATTCGCGCCCCCATCGTGCACATCTAATGAATGACTTCCTTCAGGATAACGACATCGCTCAACTTGAGTGGGCAGCATGTTCTCCAGACGTGTACCCTATCGAACATACCTGAGATAGACTGAAAAGGGCTGTTTATGGACGACGTGGACCATCAACCACTCTGAAGGATCTAAGCCGAATCGCTGTTCTAGAATGGGACAATCTGGACGAACAGTACCTTAATGAACTTGTGGATAGAATGCCATGACGAATACAGGCGTGCATCAATGCAAGATGACGTGCTACTGATGCAAAACTTTTTTTGATGTGTGTAATATTAAGAGTTATTCAGACATGATCTGTAAAATTAATATTTCTTTCAGATACAGGGTAGGCAAATTTGAATTTCTTATGGTTATGTGAACAAAATAGCCAGACATTATGTGTTGTAATACAACTCAAATCGATCAAACTACAAATTTTTTACGCAGAATACCATACAAAATGTACGCACCACGTCATTTCGCAGCTGACTTCTCCCATGTAGTATTGTACCTAATAAAAAAGTGATGAAAGGCCTCCAGTAAAGTATTGTACATTACAGTAAAATAGGAAAGCTTGGATTGCAATCTATAATATTCGAACTAATCTCCTGTGACGTTTTGGGAATGTCGAACTTTGTGACAGTCCATTGGTTACATTCTTCGTGTAAGTGACGGGTGTACGAATACAAATCACTTCTGCTGAGCTCTTCGTCCTTCCGACGCGCCTGCATGTTTCATTTGTGCAATTTCCGGTGTTAATTGCGGTGGCTCCAGTATACTCAAAGTGGTTAGCGATTTGTAGCTGGCGACTCCTTTGACAATGATAATTCTGTTATTGCTGTTTTTGTCGATGTCGAGGTAGTTTGCCGACATCACGTGGGTTTTTGGTGCTGTCATATACTCATGATCCCGGCTCTTTGGTCTCAGCTTGATTCAGCTAAAATAATTAAAATTTACATAACAATATTAGGACAACATTGATCCTCTGAAACTTCCCGGCAGATTAAAACTGTGTTCACGCACTGCTGATTTACTGTATCCAGATGGTAAATAATCCCGAGGCAGTGTGTACTCCTATAGATGAGTTTTTTCTTCTTTTGCTTTCTATAGGTCACATGCTGTGGCTGATCGTTGATTAATACATATCTGAGGGTATTGGTCCCTCACTAATCTGTGGGGCTAAATTCCCTGGTGTCAGCAATGGCTGTTTTGTCGCCCCAGTCTTTCGGTAGGTATCCTACATTCGTAGAAATACACTGAAGAGCCAAAGAAACTGTTATAGGCTTACGTATTCAAATAAAGAGATATGTAAACAGGTAGAATATAAGACAAGTGTCTGGGGCAGTTGTTAGATCGGTTACTGCTGCTACAATGGCAGGATATCAAGAGTTTAAGTGAGTTTGAACGTGGTGTTATAGTCGACACACGAGCGATGGGGCACAGCACCTACGAGGTAGCGATAAAATGGGGATTTTCCCGGACGACCATTTTACGATTTCACCGTGAATATCAGGAATCCGGTAAAACATCAAATCTCTGACATAGCTGCAGCCGGAAAAAGATCCTGCAAAAACGTGACTAACGACGACTGAAGACAATCGTTCAACGTGACAGAATTGCAACCCTTCCGAAAATTGCTGCATATTTCAGTGCTGTTGCCCTCAACAAGTCAGCGTGCGAACCATTTAACCCGAAACATCATCGGTATGTGCTTTCGGAGCCGAAGGCTAACTCGTGTACCTTTCATGACTGCACGACACAGAGTCTTACCCTTCGCCTGGGCCCGTCAACACCGACATTCGACTGTTGATGACTGGAAACATGTTGCCTGGTTGGACGAGTCTCCTATCAAATTGTATCGAGCCGATGGACGTATATGCGAATGGAGACAATCTCATGAATCCATCAACCCTGTATGTCAGCAGAGGGCTGTTCAGGCCGGTGAAGACTCTGTAATGGTGTGGGGAGTGTGCATTTGGAGTGATATGGGACCCCTGATACGTCTAGATACTACTGTGACAAGTGACACGTACGTAAGCATCCTGTCTGATCACCTGCATCCATTCATGTCCATTGTGTATTCCGACGGACTTGGGCAATTCCAGCAGGGCAGTGCGACTTCCTACACGTCCAGAATTGCTGCAGAGTGGCTCCAGGATACTCTTCTGAGTTTGAACACTTCCTCTGCCCACCAAACTCACCAGCCATGAACATTATTGAGCACATCTGATATGCCTTGCAACGTGCTGTTCAGAAGAGATCTCCACCAATTCGTACTCTTACGGATTTATGGACAGCCCCGCAGAATTCATGGAGTCAGTTCCTCCAGCACTACTTCAGACATTAGTCGAGTCCATGTCATATATTGCTTGGGCACTTCTGCGTGTTGACGGTGGCCTTACGCGATATTAAACAGGGGTACCAGTTTCTTTGGCTCTTCAGTGTATAAAATCCTTTGCATGAATGGTGAGTTCCTTCAGGTGGGCTAGTATGATTGTATGTCATAGGTCGTGGAAAGACAGCTCGGCCAGTTTACATTAATCCCAAGCCACCCTCGAAGTAAAGCATTAAACGGAGACTTTGGACACTAATTTTTTGCTTAGACTTTAATCACATTATCGTCTTTTGTGAAAAGGTTCTATTTCCTTGGACAGTCTAGTTGCTATTCGTCGTACAAAAGTGATGTGGCTTGATTGCTACTTTGAGTCCTAGCATGCTGTCATTTAATAGGTTGGCAGGACTCGATTCAAAAAATAGAGCGGAGATAACGGTCAACATTGTAATGTATATGAGAAATAGCGTGTCAGGCCAGATTACCGTAGAGTTAAGTAGCGTTACCTCCCTCGAAACAGAAGCGAACGGGAACGTAAAAAGCCTAGCAGCGGTGCCGTAGGCTGGAAAAGTTCCTTGCCCGGCTACTAATGGGAAACTCGTGTCCCGCACGTACCTCATTAATGGACTAGCACGCATGCGGCCAGACGGACGCTCGGCTCATTCCATCTAGCCCACCCGCTGACTTCGCCTCAGCAAGAAAACTGAACTTCAGCGTTCCAAATTATGCTTCCCGGGGTACAGCCGACGTGCTATACTTAAGTGGTACTGTCTCTTCCTGCCAAGTTGCTGAATTAATTACCCAGCGGCTGGTCAATGATTTTCGTGTTCTTGTGACAGTGTGTGGTTCCCTAGGAAAGTCCTTAACCAATATGGCCACTATTCTTTTGTTATAAAACTACAAACATATGTACTTCAGTAATGTTCACCGCGTTCTGACACGGAGGAAGCAGTAAGCTCGGTCTTTTTTCTTTCCATTCACCTCTAAGTGAATCAGCGTTGATAACGTTTTAGAAAATTTGCTTGTTGTTGATTGGAACGATTTAGAAGGTCGCGGAAAAATTCAAGTACAGTGGCCAGACGCGGGATTGATCCGTAACTCATCCAGTCTAGAGCCGTGGATCTTACTCATGCAGCGCTTCACTCATTTCCTTATGGTCCTTTGCCTACTGGTTTACTTTCAAGTAAGGGACGTACTTTAGAGAATTATGTAATTCACGAAGTAGTCATCATCTTTTCAGCCACGTGTTTCACTCCAGTGCGATGATTCTTTTACGTCTGCTCCTTGAGTAATCTAAAAATACGTAAAGAAACTTCGTGTACACTATACTCATGTTAATAGGGCAATAAAACCCAAATATATTAGCTACTGTCAGAGACTCGTCATGCTACCAATTATTAAATTTTTTCATGCAAGGTTGAAAGAAGTATGATTAAATATTTCCCACTCCTTAGGAACTAATTCCTTGCCATTACTGTAAGAATTGTAACGACATTCTCTGAAGGGTGTCCTATTACAACAGCGAGTGCCAAAATGAACGAGAATAGGACGCTGGTCACAGAGCCAGAAACGAACGAGGGCTACCGCAAGTACTCCTCTGTTCCTCTTTTAATCCTAATCACAATTATAATTACTCTATTTACACCATCACGTATTTTCAAGTCAGCTGTAGAAAAATATCAAATGTATTAGTTTCGCTGTACTAGGAGCTCGATCGTGGGTTCACAGATTATGAGAGGATGCCACACAAATCCTTCAGTCTTTTCTATTTATCTATGTATATGACTTCGCAGAGTCCATAGTCTCTCCGACTTTGATAAATATTAAGTAACGAGACCTGAAAAAAATTTCAGTGCTATTACTGTTCATGTGTTTAAGTAATTAATTTACTTCACCAAACTTCACAAGCAACTTTCTGTGAAAGATTTTAGGCCTATATTTTATTCTGTGGTCGTTAATTCACGTATGTAATGTTTTAGTAGGATGTATGATGGTTTTTATGTTCAAATGTGTGTGAAATCTTACGGGACTTATCTGCTAAGGTCATCAGTCCCTAAGCTTACACACTACTTAAGCTAAATTATCCTAAGGACAAACACACACATCCATGCCCGAGGGAGGACTCGAACCCCCGCCGGGACCAGCCGCACAGTCCATGACTACAGTGCCTTAGAGTGCTCGGCTAATCCCGCGCAGCATGGTTTTTACTTCTTCCACGTATGTACATACAGGATGAAATTATTGAACTATACGAAATAAAACCGTCATAACCTCTGCAAGATTTTCGTTAGGACGTTCAAACTGCACTGTTGGACGCGGGGCATGATGGGAACTAGTATGGTTTGGTTTAGTGACGAAGCCCACTTTCGTTTGGATGGGTTCGTCAATAAGCAAAACTGTCTCATTTGGGGGACTGAGAATCCGCATTTCACCATCAAGATGTCTATTCACACTCAACGGGTGACTTGTGGTGTGTAATGTCCAGTCACGGAGTAATCGGTGCCATATTCCTTGATGGCACGGTGACTACCGAACGGTACTTGAAGGTCCCATTACCCAAAGTGACCCTGATTTCGATACGATGTGGTTCATGGAAGACTGAGCTCGACCCCATCGAAGCAGGAGAATGTTTGATGTCCTGGAGGAGCGCTCTGGGCTCCACATTCTGGCTCTAATGTTCCCATAGGCCACTGGCATGGGGCTCGATAGGCTGCCATATTCTCCCTATCTGAACACATGCGATTCCTTTTTGTGGGCCTATACTGCTGAATCGACTATGGCCTGTCAAGGAAACCTACTTTCTCAGATCAGTAGACGACAATCAAACAAATCGTCTAATGAGTTTCATTACAAATGGTAAAGATTACAATATTCAACTTTGTTCATTAGACAGATGTGTCGCAAGCAAAGGGTGAAATGCAAAATAAGCAAGATTCTTCAGTATAGAAATGCTACATAGTACAAGCGAAATTTATTTATTTATTTAATGGTATGGCTAGGGCCGCCCGTCGGGCAGACCTTTCGCCGGGTGCCGGTATTTCAATTTGACGCCACTTCGGCCACCTGCAGTCGATGAGGATGATAGGATGACGATGAGGACAGCACAACACCCAGTCCCTGGGCGGAGAAAATTCCCCGACCCAAACAAGCGAAATGACTAGTCTTGAAACTTCTGTAGAACTGGGCTGCTGCCACTCGGGCGCGGCGCTTATGTTGTCTTCGCATAGAGGCCGCTGCTGTCGCATTGTCGTCCTGGAGAGGGCTCGGTAAGCGTGCAATTGGCTGACGTCTTCTTCACAGTCCTCTCTTCTCTCTCGTTCTCGACTAGCGTGCCGGCGCTTGATTTTACGCCGTAACGTATATTATAGACAAAGTGTACAGCAATTACCACAAAACCATTGCTGAACTGAAAAGAGCTATTCAGGAGGTCATTGACAGCGGCGATGTTCCGACACATCAGCGGGTCGTGCAGAATTTTGCTATTCGTCTGCGCTACACCATCGTCAATGATGGCAGGGATATCAAACATGTCATAACCTAAATCCGTATACCTGGTGTGACCTTTACATGTTGAATAAAGTGTTTGCATGGCGTGGTTTGTAGCTAATTTACGTTTTCTTCCATATATTTCAATAATTGTCACCCTGTGCATCCAGACATGCATAGAAATATATTCGGCAGTCAACGACTAGAAATATCAATCGTTCAAGTGAGCTAGAGCAATTTCGTGAGAGTGGACTCGCATTGTAGAGCACCGTAGTTGAGATGTCCATCCAGTCACACACTCCGAAATAGCCAACGGAATGCGCCACTTCATTTCGGGTGAATTCTGGACCAGTTCGTCAGACGCTTTCCTTCTTCAGCTCAGCTATTACTCCATTTCTAATGACCTCAACGCCAATCGATAACTAAATGGTTAACTAAACCATTTATTTCTTATCCACTAACAGATATTTCATTGCTTTTAGTATTTTTTTTTTATTTCCAGGTTTGTGACCATCTTCCAGAATGCTATACTGTCTTTAATTCCGGAGTTTCGATCGGTCTTTGCTTTCGAGGAGGCGATGTTTCGAAAATGCTCAGGCAGACACATTCCGTACTTCTGACTATATGTTACACTTAATCATTGTTTGTACTTGATTAAACATGTCATAGAGTAACTAGTGTTACCCCCGCCCCAGCTACGAGCCTTTGGAGTTAAACTCAAATGCTTAATGTTCCTCTCGCTGCCTGCAGTATTCAGTCGCTCTTCAGTTTACCAGTGAGGCAACAATTTCCGAAGTGCACGCGTGACGTCTTAACGCTCTTCTCAGGGAGACAGGAATTTTTCACGTTTGAACAGATACTGGACATGTTCATGATCCGTTGTTTATTCTCTGGCAACATATTGCGATTGCTCGACAACACACTCAAGCGTTTTAGAACCCGCATCACAGTTTCCATATACCGCGTTTTATTGGAACGGTTTGTATATCTACTGCGGACAAAACGATTAAGAATTAGCCATCCTGGACATTTTGTGCCATTTACGGCTATATCTTGCAGTGCTAACACGGCTTTTAATTAAATTTTATCACAGCAATTTACTCTCGACATTTTGTCAACCCTACATTGACATCTCTGTCTGCAAAATTGCGCGTCCTCTCTTGATGGTGACACCTTTTTCTTCCCCATTTAATTCGTCGCGTAACACTGTTGAAAAACAGTGTCGAATTGCCATCTAAGTGCGGCATATCTGTGTGAATGACGATTTCCTTGGATTTTTCCTCGCCTCTGTTACATGTTCTTAGATTTGTTCGAAATGGTGCTTACAGATGGCCCCGGGGGATTAGCCGAGCGGTCTCAGGCGCTGCAATCATGGACTGTGTGGCTGGTACTGGCGGAGGTTCGAGTCCTCCCTCGGGCATGCGTGTATGTGTGTTTGCCCTTAGGATAATTTAGGTTAAGTAGTGTGTAAGCTTAGAGACTGATGTCCTTAGCAGCTAAATCCCATAAGATTTCACACGCATTTGAACATTTGTGCTTAGAGATGGTGTCGCACACACAGAAGAAAATGATAACTGAAGCAATGGTGGCTGTGCGGAATTCCTAGTTCCTCTCCAGTATTTTCACAATGGTGAATATCTCAGTTGTGGCTGATTTCCATGCTGGAAATATAATTCACATTTTGAAACTGAACAAACAGTGCAAACCTACTCCCTTAATAAGAGTTAAAAAGGATGCACAGGCCATCCGAAACTTACATACGATCTAGGAGGGAAATATAAGATATGGTATCATCTGATAACAAGTGACGTACTACCGACATCTTTCACCTAAGACACTCTCATACTCGTATTTATACCAGTTCAAGGCACAGTGACGAAAAGTTTCTTTTACTATCCTTCACAGACGCTATACATAAAATTTATACCACTGCAAGGCATAGTGACGAAAAGTTTCTTTTACTATCCTTCACAGACGCTACACATAAAATTCGCCTATATGTCAATTAAGTGGAGAAATGTGTGTGAAATCTTATGGGACTTAACTGCTAAGGTCATCTCTCCCTAACCTTACACACTACTTAACCTAACTTAACCTAAATTATCCTAAGGACAAACACACACACCCATGCCCGAGGGAGGACTCGAACCTCCGCCGGGACCAACCGCATAGTCCACGACTGTAGCGCGGCTCAATAAAGTGGTTTGCAACGTTTGAAGATTTGCCGCGTATGACGCCAGGATATCGCGGCACTGTAGACACGATATCTGAGCAGTTTGTGACAAGCAGGTGTGTACTGAACATGCCAGCACGTCGGGATTTAATTGACTATCAAAGTGGGGTGATAATCTGCCCGGGGCGCATTGGTTATAGCATATTCTAGATTACACATAAATTCGGATTTACGAGGTCAACAGTGTTAAGATGGATCTTCAGTACGCCAGGAGACCATTTTCACAAGCATCAACCTCCTCAAAGCAAGACTGTCGGAGACACTCTCACCGCACTGACTTTTCAGTCGTCGACCGACACCGTCTCCAGTCGCGTTCTATGACTTTTGGCCCCTCAGAGTACTGTTTTCATCACGAAACGTTCCCTAAATTTCTCTAAAACTTTTCCACTCAAGTACCTACAGCTTTCTTTAATTTAATCGTATGTCTAGGGCCCCCGTCGGGCAGACCGTGCGCCGTGCGCCGGTCTTTCAATTTGACGCCACTTCGGCAACCTGCAGTCGATGAGGATGATAGGACGATGATAGCACAACACCTAGTCCATGGGCGGAGAAAAATTCCCCGACACAGCTGGGAATCGAACCCGCGCCCAGAGGATTGACAGTCCGTCACGCTGACCACCCAGCTACCGGGGGCGGACACCTACAGCTGAATTCAATGCAAAAGAAAATTGTTTCGACTGGACTAATAATAACCGGAAGCGGAATTTCTTAAAGCCTGTCATTCCTTCGTGAAATACTTACGAAATAGACTACTTCAGTTTTAAACTAATCTGTTATTACCGACTAGCCGTTCATCTGCAGCGAAAGTCGCTTTAACGGGAAAAAGCAGTTTGATTGGTAATGACTGTATGTAATACACTTGGTGAAACACTTTCTCGGAGTAGTGCGGGGTGCCGCTAAGTTGGCTATTAGTGGCTTATTTGGCGGTGGTTTCGGGATTCGGCCGGCAGCTCTTTGACTAACGCGCTTCTCGAGACCGCTGGAGGGCGCCAGGCGCGGTTCCAATCTGCCACGTGTTTACTCCAACTCCGCAGACTCCAGTTACCTGCAGCCAGCTCCAAGGAGACACGTCCAGTGCTGCCGCAGTCACGAAGGCCTCGATTGGAAGCGTGGGTGTGCAAAAACCGAAACGAGCAGGGAAGCGCCCAGTGCCCTTATAGTGTTGCGATTGCGCTGCAGTGAGAAAATAGAAAATAAGGCTAGCAACACAATGTACATTTTGTCTGGAAAAAAATAAAATTAATGAAAACGGGATAACAGTTGTATTCATCGATCACCCAGCATAAACCTATAAAAAGTAAAGATTTTGGGGCGTTTATGACAGTAAACGCCCATCATTGAATGAGCTGGTCGAAACTTATTTCAATAAAACATTTTCAAATAATACTATACTCTTGACTCGTCTGGTTAGGGTGCGCGGAAGTGAAGAAAGTTTTTAACGAAGCCTCTTGTGAGAGTGTGTTGTGTGTACTAAAAATCCTTCAGTACACACATCATCAGATTATTTGACTTGTCGCTCTAACGAAGTAGGCGAGTGTCAGCAATATGTCTCGTGGTCTTATCGTGGCGTGTTTATCTTCTGCCGTTAGGTCAGACGATAGAAATGCCACTTGCACGCTTAGAGTAGCAGATTGACGGTGACCAACTTTAAACAGAATTTGATTAATTTTCACACACATTTATTAAAATAGTAACAAGCATAAGCCTTACGTAACTTGATTCTGGATGCTATTTACAATTGACAATCTAAAGTTCCCTTGGTCTTGGTACGTTAATCTTATTCTCACATATCTCTGATACTCGACAAAGTGCCTATACATTTCTCTTCATGGCTATGTACAGGAAGATGATAATCTTATTAGGCGCAGACTGAAACTTGACTATAGACTGGTACAGACAAATGCAGACTGGTACAGACTAATGCAGACAAATGCAGACTGACTAATCGGAGGTCTGTACACTCATTATAATACCTCGTGCGTTCATGTATCACTGCACGAGTGTGATCCGCGAGGAGAAAAGGTTCTACGTTAGCAGCAATCTCATTGGCTGCGTTACATATCTCGTAGTGTGGAGACGGACGAGCGCTGCGCCTGCGCTGTTGTGCTTAGAGGGGCGCGCTCTAGTGGGAAAGTTGTGTACGCGCTGACTACGCGGAACTATGTACACAGCAGAGAGTAATATTTTTCTCTTTTATCGGCACACGTGCCAGTCATCAAATCAAATTCTCTTCTGCTATTGATTCATTTAATCCATAAATATTATTAAAATCGATGTATGTATGTATTATGTATGTATATACCGATATGTATGTTCCACATCTCCTGGATGGATTTGAACTAAACTTGGCACGCATATCACTTACTTTCTGGAAAGAACAAGTGTGCGGGTAAGAACCACATACCTCTCAAAGGACTGGTAGAGGGGATGAAGAGGAGAAGTAGCTAACGATACGCAAGTAGCCAGACGACACTAATAAATTAAAAATTTATGATCACTGCCCACGTTAGATGCCACTGGCTTTGTGGGCACGTGACGCGGTAATGAAAATATGTAAGCGGAGCATACACGGACGGGGGATCACCCTATCAAAGATATGGGCTGGAAACGGGGAAATTTATTGAGATGAACGACTTTCACAAGGGGCAGATTATTATGACGCACAACCTTTGAGCGAGTATATCTGAAACAGCGAAGCTGATCGAATGTTCACGTATTACTCTCGTGAGCAACTACGGAAAGAGGTAGGGCAACGAAACCACCAGTAGGTGCTAAATGGTTGACTGTCCACGACTCTTCGCAGAACGTGGGGTTCTGAGGCTTGTATGCTCTGTGCAGTAGGATAGATGGTGATGTGCAGCATCACTGCCACAAGAGCACCTTGTTGGTGCACACACAACTGTTTCTATGCACATTGTTCATCGTACATTGTTGAACATGGAAATTCGCAGCAAACCTACGTGTTCATATATGTGTACGGGACCATGGGGATTCGTGCGTCGATCAATGGAAACGTGTCGGCTCTTCGGGTGAATCACATTTTTGGTACAATAGGTCTCCACGGATGGAGCCATCAAGGTGAACGGCGGCTCGAAATATGCAGCGCACCACGGACTCATGCTGGTGGGAGCAGTATTATGCTATGGGAGACATTCTCCTGCGTTTGCGTGGAACTCATGATAGTAATCTATGACACGCTGTCAGCTGCGAGGCACTTACATCCCTTCGTGCTTGATGTCTTCCCCGACGGCAATGTCATCTTTCATCAGCATAACCGTTCGTGTCTCGGAGCAAGGACCGTGCCACAGCGGTTTGAGGAACAGCATAGTGAGCCAACATTGATGTCTCGGCGACCAAATTCTCCTGATGTAAAACCTATGGAACGAGATTTCAAGTATGATAGACCTTTCTCTAACAAAGTGACTATCGGACCTGTTAATAAAGGAGTTTGATAAGTCTTAGGCATGTTGTAGAGGAACCTTTCTGAGAACCTGACTGGCGAATTTTCATGCGACAGCCCCCACTTTCCGAGAAAATCGAGATTGAAATTTTATGCGTACCCTCTATATTCGTAACCGTAGTCATCTTCCGAGGTACTGAGCGTAAGGTATCGCTTAGAGCTCACGGCTATCAAGGTGGCGATACGACTTCAAATTTTGCTCTTGTACTTTTTCCCCCTCAATTTCATCATACAGAATATCAGTAAACAGTATATTTTATAAAACATTATTCAAAAATAGTTATTTTCGACGTAGTTGAAATGGCTCTCAACACTATGGGACTTAACTTCTGAGGTCATCAGTTCCCTAGAACTTAGAACTACTTAAGCCTAACTAACCTAAGGACATCACACATATCCATGCCCGAGGCAGGATTCGAACCTGCGACCGTAGCGGTCGCGCGGGCCAGACTGTAGCGCCAAGAACCGCTCGGCCACCCCGGCCGGCTTCGACGTAGTAATTTCATTAATAAATCGCTACAGAAAAATTTTTTCAGATGTATTTACCGTTTGTTCGCTATCGCTTTCAATGCTTGCTGTGCTACAACAGACTTCCGGATGGTATTTGTCATAGGATCCAATACCCAAATTCGTAGAGCAGCAGGAACGTGTCATTCAAGCTACTGCCTTGTAAGAACAGGGATTTTAGAGAAGCGATACTGGAAAACACAATTCGCTTAAAATCAAAAAGACTGTTCTTTCGCCGATCAACGTTGATAGTAACTACGTGTATCTGATCATTCCTGTGAAAGCAGGAGCATTAAATTAATGCCGAATCAAAGAATGTATTTTTATAGAATCTTCCTTCGAAACGATTTCTATTAGTCGCTAGCAACTCGAGAGAATTTTTAATTTTCTTTCGTAAAATTTTAACCAGCTTGTAAAGATAAATATCACAGGTTGGCAAAGTGGAGAACATTTCGGTCGGATAACTTCTTCGGTGCGGATGCGTGCTTTCATCTTCATACATTTCATTATAAAGTGTCTGATGAGTCTGTCCTCTCCACAAAACAATAATGTAAAGAAACTTTACTTGTCTCACATACATATGAATGACAGATTTTAAAATCTCTTCGTTCAGCGCTTTCGTGATCTTCCCTGATATCGTGCAGGTCACAGTTACATTTTTTTATTTATGCGTCAACATTGCAACCTTTTTGAACAATGCCACTAATTTTCCAGGACAGTTATTGAAAACGTATAAAAAAAGGAAGGGAATATATTTCCAGTCGCAGTTATATTATACTGCGCTGTGAAGGATGACTAATATTGTTCAGTTATTTTTTCTGCACTCCGTGTTCCACAAGGTATCTACTTTACGTCGATTGGTATTGGAAGCCGGTTTTATCGGTAGTAATTACGTAATCTAGGTCAAAATTAAGGAAGAGTATATCCGTCTGTATCTGGAGTCCATCCGTAGCTGATACTGCTTCGTCCAGCGTTGCAAAATCTTTGGCACCGCCGTAATATTTGGAATCTTAACTACGAACCGCAACCGCAATACGTATTTGAAGAAAGTGTGCTGTAGGTTAATGATTGATTTATCAACGAAATTACGACAGTGAAAATGAGTATTTTTGAGTAATTTTGCATGATATATACCAATCAATGATATTCCGTATGACGAAATTGAAAAAATAAATAAATAAATGGATAGCATTTGAAACCATACCGCCAGCGTTAGACCTGCGAACCTTACCTGTGGCGTTACGCTCGCATGGCCGAAATGTGAATAGATATTACAGGCACAGGTAGTTACCTAGAACTTCAACATGGATTTTTTCGGAAGGTAGGGACGCCTCACGATAAAATGATTCAAATGGCTCTGAGCACTATGGGACTTAATATCTGAGATCATCAGTCCTCTAGAACTTAGAACTACTTAAACCTAACTAACCTAGGGACATCACACACATCCATGCCCGAGGCAGGATTCGAACCTGCGACCGTAGCGGTCGCGCAGTTCCAGACTGAAGAGCCTAGAACCGTTCGGCCACCCCGGCCGGCATCTCACGATATGTTGCTAGCCATGTACTCAGGGCATGTCCCTCTTCAACGTATCTAAGTCTCATGAAAATCCGTGATTAAAAAATGTGATCGCCCGGTTGTAAGTTGTTTTGCGTAAACACGCGGACGATTGAAAGAGTCACACTTAGCGTGGCATTATTCAAAACAAATAATTGGGTAACATTCACAGCTATCACAGGTCACACCGTTCACTTTTCAGTTTAGTTGGCACTAGGGCTGGTCCTGTTTATAACTGAGCGGTGAAAACTGGACCGAGTTGTCATCAAACCGGGAGCTGTGGCATCTCATAGTATAATGACAAAACTAGTTGGTGTATCTTACGGTGCGCAGCACAGGCAGGCTCCAACGCCAATTCGATCTGGGATTCCCTCAGTTCAAACCAGATGTTTTTCATCATATCTGCTCCATCATATTCATCAACCCCAACAGCAATTCTCAGTCATAGGATCTGCTTTCACTCTCCGCTATCGATCAAGCAGCTTGACCGGTTTGCTGGAGGAACCTTTTCCCTGTTCCCTTAGTATTTCTTGTTTCATAGCCTCTGACATGTAACGGAGTGACGTCATCATTCTCTGGTCTCCCGCTTCCGATCTGCGTCGCTGCCATCGGCTGGAGTTGATAAACAGGTCTCCAAGAACTATGTGGCAGTTGGCTGTTTCCCCTGTCACTTCGGATGTCTGTGATGAACTACCGAGAGGACCCGTTCTTCTGTCATGTGTGGGCGGAGTGGGAGTTCACAGAGAATGCAGCTGTTCATCCGTCGCTGTCACCGATTGACTCCTTACCTTTCTTCGAAGGACGCATTCTAATCGAGCACTAAATTGTTCTGATTTTTTACTTTGTTTCTCAATAAAAGAATTCCTTGGCCTGTGTGCGGTGTTTCTGAAACGTTCTGTAATAGCTGCAGGCCATCGATCAGACAAAAACATTGAGACGACAAAAATGTGCACTAACGAGTGACGTTGATGATGGTATAAACGAAATTCCAGAATAATTTGAAACAATAATTTGATTTGTGTTTGATCTGTTGAAGTTCTTGTCTGTGCACATGGTAAAAACTCTGCTTGTATCAGAGTAGTGACGTAGAATTAGTGCCGGCCGCGGTGGCCTTGCGGTTCTAGGCGCTCCAGACCGGAGCCGCGCTGCTGCTCCGGTCGCTGGTTCGAATCCTGCCTCGGGCATGGATGTGTGTGATGTCCTTAGGTTAGTTCGGTTTAAGTAGTTCTAAGTTCTAGGGGACTGATGACCACAGCAGTTGAGTCCCATAGTGCTCAGAGCCATTTGAACCATTTTTGAACGTAGAATTAGTCTGAAATTTTAGTAATTTGCTAATACCAACGTGACTCAAATTTGCATATATTATAACTACTACCAACGACTCCCGTTCGCTACATTATTTGTATGCAAAACGGAAATTTATCTAGAATTTGTAATAGCACGCCTGTGGCGGACGTGAATGAAATACACGATACAGCAAAGATGTGCCTCACTGATATGATGAGGTGTGCAAGAGGACTAAACGATCCACGTTTTGACCCCAAAAAGTGTTATATCACTTTTCTTGCTCTGTACAATGGCATAGCATTTGGGTCTGCCGGTCTTCTTTCTGGTGCAGTGCGCTATCTTTACAGACAGGTGGGAGTACCATGTTCATTGTACACGACGAATTCCATGTCTGCTATTTTTGGAGACAGGCTGCCCGTGTCAGGTGAATCATGCGTCCAAGGGTTATTTGTTTTGTGCACACACTGTCGTATTTTTTCGAAACTGAGGTTTTCCTCCTCCCTGCGCAAAGCGGCTTCCAGGATGGCACTCGACCAAATAATTTGCGCACAGCAATAAGTGAGGTGTTTAGGTACACCTTCCTAATCGAAACAGTTCATTTGCTCGACTGCATTTGAAGTCATAGTACCAAAATTAATTGTGAACGGGCCGTGGCGTCATAGAAGCTGCACAGTACAAATTTTCGCTCATGCCCACTCGCTGTGAGTCACGGTGAACGCAAATGCATATGAGCAATCATACAGCGATATTCAGTGTTAGATCGCATTAGGTTTTCAGCTATTCCAACAACGACGACTTTCGACCTCTAGCGACAAGGAACATAGTGCCAAAGTATCGCAGCGTAAAGGTGTTCATGCGTTTCTTTTTGTTTGTTGCGCGCTTCATTCGTGTCCTACAATTACGCAAAATTAGTACGATTTTTAAGGTTGTGAGTCTTACTCAACATGGTTAGTATGTCAAAGAAACAAAATGTGCAGGTAAGTGTAACAGACAGTTTCTAACCTGGTGATCTCAGAAATATGTCAAGATTTAAAAAGTCAACAAAGCGGTGTGCGTTTTACATTCCGGGGCAGCGGAAAGTAGAAAGTCGTACGACAAATCACAAATCTTTCTGTCCGAAAAGCAAACCAGAGGAAAATGAATTCATTACATGTGCTATTAAACACAGGAATGGACAGCCGACATCAATGATGAAGTATCCTAGCAAGGATTGTCATACCGGCGCCGCACGTTTCTCGGCTGCAAATGTCATTGTTCGGATCGTAAACCATTTGTCGACGGGGAATTCTTGAAGGAAGCTGGGTTGGCATGTGGTCCATTACTTTTGGACGATTTTGAAAATAAAGGTAAAATTATTTTAATGTTGAACAACAAGTAAGTGCACTGTTCTAGTTCTACTGATTTCTGTTTGTTTCCAACTAGGTTTCGGGTTTTTGGGCCATCTTCAGGTTGTAGAGCCAAACGTGTTGTGTTACTTTCACGTTTTGCTTGATAACCTGCTGTATAGGACGAATAAATGTGCTGTATTGGCACTATTAGTCTTATTTAATGATTTTTCCATTATCTCTTGGTAGAATAATTCCATATTTATTGTTGAATAACAAGTACACGGTTTTTGATCTACTGAGTTTCGTTTATTTCAAACAAGTTGTCGCTTATTGGACTATGTTCAGGTTAACAGAACAAAATCAGTGTACTATGCAACTTTGAACATGGAAATGTTCAACCAAGAAGCAACGGAGGAATCGATAAATAAGGGTAAGATTACTGAGAGCATCATACATACTTTTTATCTGGAAAAACAATAAAAAAAGCCCTCCCCTTATATTTCGCTGTGTCTTCACGGCTGTTATTGTCCTATATTGTGTTGTAAATGACATCAAAGAAGAATTGATTACGATAATATCCTTTCCATCAGTTACAAATTGCACGAATATTTGTATGGCTGTTTAAAATTTGCATACTGAAAAAGTAACAGGAGCAAGAAAAATTGTTTCGATAACGACTGACTCATGGTGCTCCCAATATGGTGCGAAAAATTGTTTTGGTAGTTTATTCTGAGCACACAATGGGCATTCTATTCTTGAATTCAACTGCACCATACATCAACAGGCATTGTGTGCAAAGAACTGCTGCACTTTCCTTGACAATTCAGTGGCCGTAGTTACAAAAATTTTGAACCTTATATCGTTGCAAGCTTCCGACAAAACAAAGTTCGAAGCATTATTAGCTGAAGTCAACTCGGTATACAATGGCTTACTGCTGTATAACAATTTTCGCTCGGTGAACCGCGGCGACATACTTCTAAAATTTTTGGATTATTTGGAAGAAATCACGTTGCCTTTACATGCAGGGTTACTGGATATTACGTGAATTATAAAATTGTTGTTTTTTACTGTCATTTCCCAGCATTTCAGGGATTTAAACGTGAAGCTTCAGGAAACAAGCAAAACAGTTATTGTTATAATAGATCCTATTCGCGATTTTGAGGCTAAAATGTACGTTTTCAATAGCAATATTGTTTCCAAAAAGCCACAAGTATCTCCGAAATTCGAAAAAATTTACCAGCGATTTGGGTTTGCGTGAGAAGTCAGACCAAGACAAAGTCACAAAGTCGTCTGCAACACACTCATCAATGGGAGAATTCACATCCAGGATTTCTCAGTTCAAGATTGATCAGAAACACTAAAATTTATTATGTATTCAGATGTGACTTGAGGGGATAAACTGAACCTGTCTGAATTTGATTGGTTAGAAATTGAGGAAATTGAAATGCAGCTGATTAATTTCCATTCGAAGCAAGAAAAGAATTGGAAGTAAACGAACTAGAAAGACTATTAGGTAATAACAGAAAAAGTGCCGACATTAAAATTATGGAAACATGGAATTCATTTCCAGACACATGTAACTGTCTAAAGAAGCTGCTGTTTGCTGTCTTGACATTATTTTCATTTGCCTGTGCCTTTGAGTTAATATTATCTAAATTAATAACGTTAAAGTCTCGCTAAGAAACCGTTTGTCGATGACTCGAGTTCAAATTGAGTGTAATTTTGTTTCATTTAGAGAAACTAAAAATGTTTACTTTATGATTGCTGTACAAAAGATCTATTTCTGGTTACAAATAAAATGTAGTAACGTGGAAGTATTTAATTTTATTTTTCATTATTCAGTAGAGCCCAAATTTAAATGCCCTATCAAATATCAAATACATACTCATGCACTATCATATGTCTAAACGCACAAATTAAACAAGGAAAAAAGTGCTATATTCGATATCAAATTTGTCTTACAGTTAGTTTTATGGTACACCGTGGTCGTATTAAGCATTTCATTTGAATAAATGGCGCGTATGTGTATTAAGCTTCACCATCCCTGCTATAGACAAACTGTGGGAATAGGGTCCTAAATTTCTCGACACTGGACAAAGCATGTATACCATCGCCAGCTACTGCCTCTCACCACATGTAGTCGTGATATGCATCGCTTAATCTCCATCTATAGTGCATGAACTAGGAACATGCGGGTTCAACGTCCCACAAAGTTTACCAATAAAACAAGCGATCTACGTGTGCAAGAGCACAGCCAACAAACTGTTTATCCTGACTATAAATCCTATCCTGCCAACAACCCTGAGTATAGATCAGATTACCGTGGGCAAGTGAATATAGAATATCACAGCTATCCCTAATCTGTTGCAGCCACCGATAAAGTATTGTTCATCTCTATATTAATTACTAGAAGCGTGTGTCAGTAGCATCCAGTATAAATGAAGCTTTATGTCCTTTTATGAATACTGAATACGAAATAATTCCCTCCTCAGCTAATGAGGCACTGACTCTTCGTTATTTCGTAACTACATCCCAAACTTGCGGTCGCATTATCAAACACTCTTCATCGTACATTCCACAGTGCAATAGACATTACACGCAAAATTTAACTATGTAACTTCACACAGAAGAAGTGACCAAATGTCGAACACGCGAATGATCATGATTGTCCTGAATTTACCTTCAATGGTGAATACGAATAGTTTACGCACTTCATATTCGTCAAGCTGCTTCGACTCCGAAATCCTTTGTTAAGACTGCAATACACGAGCAATAATAAATGAGTGAACATAGTTTATATTTCTCTTAAACGACTCTAAGTTACTTCAACTAATTAAATCAAATAAGAAACAGTTTTGATATTACAATTTATTACAAAGTCAATTTTTTTGAAACGTAGATAAATGAGAAGATACCTATTGTATAACGATTATATTCAACCTTTATAAGAAAGAGAGTTAAGGCGAATGATATTAATATACAATAAAGGAACAGGTTATCTCAACAAACGACCCGGGCAATAGTGATCTTGAGCTCTACTTCCGATATTTATTTTCTCTCTAATAATAGGTAACAGTAGCTTTTACAAACTGGCAGTGCGTTGTGCTTCTGAAAATAAACAATTATTTCATCCCAATGGTAATAAAAATTTCAACAGAAGTAGAAAAAGAAGAGTGAAAGGAAGGAAGAAAGTGTATAGTGGCAAAAGTCAATTTGCCCTATTTTATGTAATCTGAACACAAGAAACTGGATAAGAGAGTTGAATAACTATGTGCTAGTAAGTTTCCCAGCCAAACGGTGAAGTCCAGTGCACAAACAAATTTCGATGTCCAGTGGAACATAAAGAAAGGTAAAGGGCTGGAGGGCAATTGCACCTCGTTGTCTGTCGGACTGTGTGCATTCGTGTATGCGTTTAGCAAAAAGATACCGACACCTCTACTTTTGACGGTTGATTGATGGAAATGTGAGTTTCAGAAATGAATAATGCCAGAAATCTCAGTCATAAAAGAACAAAAAAAAAGGAATTGTAGTGTGGTTGATAATAAGGCGGCAAACGAGGAACAGTAACCAGTTTTATAACGCTCCCTGTGAGAGAAGTGACGCAACGCTATTTGCTTAAAAAGAGAGTTATGATGAACAGTTTTGTGGAAAACTCTGTGGAAACTGCGCTGAACAGCAGTTGATTAAGACACCAACCAAAGACACGAAACAGGACGGAAAATGTAAGTACAGAACCGCACATAACTTCTACACACGAAACAGTTCTTCACAAATATGCAATAATTTTCTTTATGGTTAGTTTGCAGATGACATGCTGTCAAAGGAAACCACGAAAAAGAGTACAACAAACCGGCGTATAATAATGCAGTTCATTTAACGGTGTAATTTTAAGGTGAGCGTCTAAACAACACAAATCAAATTGCATATTATTGTAATTCTTGGGCATACAACAGTTAAATTACTATAAATTTGATATTGTATTTTACAGAAATAAAAATTTTACCCACAGAAGATGGGCACATAGGTGTCGAAACATGTCTGGGTAAAGAGATAAAAAAATAAACTAATTGTGTTTGCATAAGGCGGATTTTCAAGACAACCAAATTTTTAAATCGCAAACACGGAAGAACATCGGGCTGATGAATTTTTGCCCCGCAGTTTTCCAGCAGCTCAATATTTATTGTCATATCACCGGTACTATATATCGCAGAATGATATAATTTAGCAGGTATATTCATTGGCATGCGTAGAAACTGTCCGCAAAATGTTTTGCGATTATAGTTAGTAGTTAAAAAGCAATCAACTAAAACTCTTACATGATGTGACAGTTTTTCTCGCTTCTCAATGTTCAAGATGACATATTACCCAAACCATGTGTTGTATGATGATATATTTTTGGAGGTACTTTCATGGAATATGTGAACACTGTCTGTAAAGTGTGTTGCAAATAAAGCTATTAATAAACAATGAATACCTTAAAACGTCATGCCTGATGCTGAAACTTTAGTGCACGAACTACGAAAATGCAGTAAGCGATAAACTTTTCTTTCCTTTCACTATTTTCTGAGCAGTGTCAACGAGATGAAGTCTCCTCAGTATTTGAAATTAGGTCTAAGTTTCGTTACAAAGCACTAAGTGGTCTCATTGTGAAATGCTGCACGAATATACACAGAGGAGCCAAAACATTATTACCACCTGCGTAATAGCTTGTTTGTGCCTCTTTGGAACGAAACGCATCACTGATCCTGTGCATAAGTAATCCGAAAGTTTCTTGGTAGGTTTGTGGAAGTTTTTGACATTACATGGCTACACAAAGGTCATGTAACTCGCCTAAACAATGGGGCGCTGATTTGCGTACGCAGCGATGGCGCGCGATTTTCTCGGAAAGTGGGGGCTGTCGCATGAAAATTCGCCAGTCAGGTTCTCAGAAAGGTTCCTCTACAACATGCCTAAGACTTATCAAACTCCTAACTTTGTTAGAGAAAGGTCTATCATACTTTTAATAGAGTGGAAGATCCATCATTAAATATCTGAATTGTTTCGTGAGGATTCAAGGAGTTAAATGTTATAATACCGTCTTGTACCTGGGTATTGACACCAAAGAATACCAGTGGGATGG
This sequence comes from Schistocerca piceifrons, assembly GCF_021461385.2. Classification (NCBI taxonomy): domain Eukaryota; kingdom Metazoa; phylum Arthropoda; class Insecta; order Orthoptera; family Acrididae; genus Schistocerca; species Schistocerca piceifrons. The sequence goes on from NC_060149.1 coordinate 186,236,938, forward strand.
CTATTAAAAATAATTATTTTTGTTCAGGTTGTTTCAAAGTCTTTGTATGAACTATCTAGAGCTGGTAGATTACGTCATGCGGAACAGCTTTTGTTAGAGAATAACGTTCGCTGACACGTCCCGACGACGCTAAGCATCTGTATAATCCGCCGGTACTGAGACGACGAGATTTCAAGTAACTAACAGGATCTACTAACCAGGTGTGCTGCGTAAATTGATGGTATTTCTGAACAAGAAAATCTTAAGAATGAGTGTCTCTAAGCGGAGAAACATATTTTAGAAGCGTATAAGGAAACCTTCTCCACACGGAGCAGACGACTAAATTATAGGCAACACACGTTTGATATGCACGTCGTATGATGTCAACATCTGCCGCCTCTCAGGGGGACGACCAATAATAAAAGTCTCCTATCGTCGACGGCAAGCGTCGGCAAACATTTTTGTCTCTAACAAAAGTTGTTCCCCATGACGTGATCTGTCACTAATACACGTTTGGTGCAAAGGGCTCAAAACCCCTTGTCTATCCCTTGTTCTGAGTATTTAATTCTGAATGAGTACCCACCCGAAATTAATTATGGAATTAAATAAACAAAAAAGCACACGGTGGTGACCGGCCTCCGAATCGTCCTCCGCCAAATAACGTCAATGGAATGCGGTATGGAGGAGCATGGACCAGCACACTGTCATCCGAGACTACTCATTCAATTTACTTTTCAGTTGTCCTCATGGAGCTGAATCCACTATTTCCAGTCCTATCACCAAAAAAATGTGCTTAGCAGTGCTGGAAATTGAACACACGTCCTCCGCTTGGCAGTCAGACATGCTGACCTCTACACTATCGCAGAAAGTATGTGTGTGTGTGTGTGTGTGTGTGTGTGTGTGTGTGTGTGTGTGTGTGTGTGTGTGTGTGGTCTTCAGTCCAGAGACTGATTTGATGCAGGTCTCCATGTTACTCTATCCTGTGCAAGCTTCTTCATCTCGCAGTACCTACTGCAACCTACATCCTTCTGAATCTGTTTAGTGTATTCATGTCTTGGTCTCCCTCTACTGTTTTTACCCTCCACGCTACCCTCCAATACTAAATTGGTGATCCCTTGATGCCTCAGAATATGCCCTACCAACCGATCCCTTCTTCTAGTCAAATTGTGCCACAAATTTCTCTTCTCTCCAATTCTATTCAATACCTCCTCATTAGTTATGTGATCTACCCATCTTATCTTCAGCATTCTTCTGTAGCACCACATTTATCGTCCACGTGTCACTTCCATACATCGCTACACTCCATACAAATACTTCCAGGAACGACTTCCTGACACTTAAATCTATACTCGATGTTAACAAATTTCTCTTCTTTAGAAACGCTTTCCTTGCCATTGCTAGTCTACATTTTATATCCTCTCTACTTCGATCATCAGCACTTATTTTGCTCCCCAAATACCAAAACTCATTTACTACTTTAAGCGTCTCATTTCCTAATCTAATTCCCGCAGCATCACCCGATTTAATTCGACTACATTCCATTATCCTCGTTTTACTTTTGTTGATGTTCATCTTATATCCTCCTTTCAAGAGATTGCCCATTCCGTTCAGCTGCTCTTCCAGGTCCTTTGCTGTTTCTGACGGAATTACAATGTCATCGGCGAACCTCAAAGTTTTTATTTCTTCTCCATGGATTTTAATTCCTACTCCGAATTTTTCTTTTGTTTCCTTTACTGCTTGCTCAATATACAGATTGAATAACATCGGGGATAGGCTACAACCTTGTCTCACTCCCTCCCCAACCACTGCTTCCCTTTCATGCCCCTCGACTCTTATAACTGCCATCTGGTTTCTGTACAAATTGTAAATAGCCTTTCGCTCCCTGTATTTTACCCCTGCCACCTTCAGAATTTGAAAGAGAGTATTCCAGTCAATGTTGTCGAAAGCTTTGTCTAAGTCTACAAATGCTAGAAACGTACGTTTGCCTTTCCTTAATCTATTTTCTAAGATAAATCGTAGGGTCAGTATGTAATTACCTAAAAATTCTGCTGCTCTGTTTTAACATATAAACTCAGAAAATGTTTCATGTTTTTAGTAGAACTAAAATCTTACGTTCTCATCCGTCTAGTGAAACGCACTGACAACGATTCTGTGTACAAAGTTGCATCACCAGCTGCCGAGTACGAGCAAAGATAGAGCTTATGTGGGTGGTCGTAAATTTGTTGTCGGCGTTATGCGGGCCATTAGTGATGCTTGTGGAACGTAAATCTATTCCCAGTGGCCAGCTTCGACTCCTCTGGCGGCACTGCAGAGACCTGCGACCACCGCCGCGTCTGCGGTGCGACAGACGTGACCGAACTGAATGTGCTTCATTTCTGGCGAGGAATCCCTTTGTACGCAGTAGACTGCTCCCCAGGAATCCTGACAAGGGCGCCGAAACCGTTGCGAATATAATTGCTTTGGCTATCACGGCTCACCTAGCCGCTTTCGGTTTGAAGGCCTGTCTCAAATGACAGAAGGGCGATTCCTTAGCCTCCATCCTGTACTCTTCCCGTTTGAAGTTGAACCGAAATAAAAGTAAATGCGACTTCAGCCACAGAAAGGCTGCGTAGGGTCTCTGACTCAAACAACGTGATGAGACCGTTGATGAAATTACAAGACGGAACGAAGGCGTAATATTGAAGAAATCTCGTACCACGAAATATATCAAGCGCACTGCTATTGACTAGATTCCATCCTTAAAATTCGATTAGAGAATATCGCCAAAACACTCATTTACGCCGGAAATGACCTTCTCATTAGTTTCAAAACGCAGGCTGTTTTAAACTGATTCATCCGATGTCACAAGACTATATATCCTGCACAAATAGAAATAGAGACTGGGAATGTGTTTTAACTTTCGCATCGATATTGAAAGCGTACTCTGGCGTCAGTTGCTATGTATCGCTCCTGTAGTCGCCGGTTTGATTTTCCTGGCGCAGCTGGGTCGTGCATCACGCAGTGCGCTATGGGTCTAGATGTTGGTGTGAAAGGAATAAAAGGTGTTTTGTGTTCTCCGTTTCAACAGGGACAATTCAGTTACAACTGTACGGCCTGATTATTGTAGCATGTACAGCCTCAGCAATGTATCGGCCTTGGGGGGTATATGGGCCTCGCATAGCACCCTTGATCGCCTTATCCCAGTAGTAAGTGGGTACATTGAGCGCACTTGGTATGCTTTTAGTGCACAAACGTTTTTACGAATTAATTAAATTAATTATATTATATTTATAAAGATTTTCGTTAGGGAGATTTTTTATAAGACAACGATTTTTTTATCTTATAAAAAAGTCTTCATTCTGTAAATCTTTATAAATGTAATTAATTAAATAAATTAGTACAAATGGTTGTGCACTAAAAACATACCAAGTGCGCTCAACGTACCCACTTACTGCGGATCCCTCGGTATATAATTTTTTGCCACGTTTTGTGTAAATCTGTTACTGTGCTGCGCCTTCCAAAACCGTATAACAGAAGCAGTGAATGCAGCAACTTTAGCCACGCACGCAACAGCAGGCGACGAGTTTCATCGTCGTAAGGATGTTTGTAATGCGTCTGCTAGAAAGTGCACTGGACATTTGTTAAAAGTACCAGTTGGTTACAATTAAAGTGTAGCTACTCAAGAAGGTCCAGTGTGGACTGTAATTATGGTATGTTAGCGAAACTTGCTAGATATGCTAATGCAATAACGCAGAACCGTTTCAAGCTGCAAAAAAATTATTCCAGTTTTTGAACACCAAGTGCAAATCTGGCACTGTATACTGTTTCCATGACGTTATAGCATCCTCGCTGTCATTTGACAAGCCGTAACATGGAGAGAGAGCGTGTGCTCTTAGTGAAATGGTTCCATGTGAACGGTAGCAATTACGTTGCTGTATTAAGAGAGTGTCACCGACTGAGAAAGGTCTGAAGAGATTCCCGGTGTCATTAAATGGTTTAAGGAACAAGATAATGAAATAAAAAACACGGCTGAGCTTGGCGTGGCACATAGAAGGGGAAGGCCTCCAATTCCGGTGGAAGTTACTAACGAGATTGCTGTTGATGTAACTGACTACGTAACACGTGTCCCGAGTAGTGCTAGTGTTCTTGCAGAGTCACGAGAATTGCTATTCCACGGTCAAGAGTATGAAAAGTTTTGCGGTCTATATTACACTGGTACCCTTACAAAATCTAGACGGCGCTGCAACTGAAACCTCATGATCTGCAGTAACGTTCTGAATTTGCTCTTCAGTTTCTGGCACGGATCGAAGCTGATGCGGAGGACTCGCCGACAGGTCTGCTCTCTATTTTAAGAGACGTTTAAACGTATGTGACTCGAGTTTAAAAGTTTTGTGAATTGAGCAGCATTTTTCCCAAGATTGTAGGAAGATGGTTTTAATGTCATAATTGGGTGACTGGCTCACATAAGTTTTTTTGTAAGTAGTCAGCCAGAGCCATTGCCCTGTTCTTTACTTTTAGCTGATTTGTATTTTTACATGTGTTTTGATCTTATGTTTAGCTACGTTTACCCTGTCTCCGCTGTTTTAGTTCATGTGAGACAGTGATTGCGTGATCAATTCGATGCTTGAGCAAGCAACAATTTTAGAGATTATACGCAGATTCATTTGTTTTAATGAGTGTGAGGGCGCTCATAAACTCGCCATTGAGGCTCCATAGGCTACACACACACACACACACACACACACACACACACACACACACACACACACTCACACACACTCGAAACTCGAAGTTGATGACATGTGGGCGACTAATATTCTATGGAGTAACGAGGCACATTTTACCCTATATAGTGCAATGAACTCACAGAACAGTCGAGTTTGGGGTACTGTTAAACCCTGAGTTCTGCACGAAGAGCCACTGCACTCGCCCTGTGTGACTGTGTGGAAGCAAGCAACTTTATTTTCGGTCCGCTCTTCTTTGAAGAGAATGCTGACAGAGGGCGTGTCATTCATACCGTGAATTCTACACGTTATCGGGACCACCTAGTACGGCATGTTATTCCGGCTTTGGAAGAGCGCAACTACATGGAAACCACTGTTTTCGTGCAAGATGGGACAACACCTCATATTACTCGCCCAGTGAAAGATCTGCTTAATGCCACCTTCCACGAACGCATCATCTCCAGAGGTTATTCAGTTGCAAGGACTGCAAAATTACCTGATCTGAATACGAGTGACTTCTAGCTCTGGGGATATCTGAAAGAACACGTTTACCACGGACTCTTTAGGACTCTGCGTGATCTGAACGACTTCATACAGGAACACGTTGCTCAGATTCCAGCGGAACTGCTGCGAGCAACTGTTCATCACATCGTTTTACCGATGCAGCATCTAGTCGACACCTCCGGTATTCATATTGAACAAATTGTGTAAGCGATGGTTAATGCCTTTCTCTCTTGTTTGACCTTTACTGTTATGTCCTTTTCCTAATTAATTACATATACGTCCGGCCGGAGTGGCCGTGCGGTTCTAGGCGCTACAGTCCGGAGCCGAGCGACCGCTACGGTCGCAGGTTCGAATCCTGCCTCGGGCATGGATGTGTGTGAAGTCCTTAGGTTGGTTAGGTTTAATTAGTTCTAAGGTGTAGGCGACTGATGACCTCAGAAGTTAAGTCGCTTAGTGCTCAGAGCCATTTGAACCAATTACATATACACTATGTGATCAAAAGTATCCGGACACCTGCCTGAAAATGATTTACAAGTTCGTGACGCTCTCCATCGCTAATGCTGGAATTCAATATGGTGTTGGCCCAATCTTAGCCTTGATGACAGCTTCCACTCTTCCAGGTATACGTTCAACCAGGTGCTGGAAGGTTTCTTGGTGAATAGCAGCCCATTCTTCACGGAGTACTGCACTCAGGAGAAGTATCGACGTCGGTCGGTAAGACCTGGCACGAAGTCGGAGTTCCAAAACACTACAAAGGTGTTCTGTAGAATTAAGGTCAGCATTCTGTGTAGACCAGTCCATTACAGGGATGTTATTGTCGTGCACCCACTCCTCCACAGGCCTTGCATTATGAACAGCTGCTTGATCGTGTTGGAAGATGCAATCTCCATCCCCGAATTGCTCTTCAACAATGGGAAGCAGGAAGGTGCTTGAAACATCAATGTAGGCCTGTGCTGTGATAGTGCCGCGCAAAATAACAATCGGTGCAAGCCCCCTCCATGGAAAACATGACCATACCATAACACAACCGCCTCCGAATTTTACTGTTGGCACTACACATGCTTGCAGATGACGTTCATAGGGCATTCGCCATATCCACATCCTGCATTAGGATCGCTACATTGTGTACCGTGATTCGTCACTCCACAAAACGTTTTTCCACTGTTCAGTCGTCCAATGTTTACGCTCCTTACAGCAAACGAGGCGTTGTTTGGCATTTACCGGCGTCATGTGTCGCTTTTGAACATCCGCTAAACCATGAAATCCAAGTTTTCTCACCTCCCGCCTAACTGTCATAGTACTTGCAGTGGATCCTGATGCATTTTGGTATTCCTGAGTGATGGTCTGTATAGATGTCTGCCTATTACACATTACGACCCTCTTCAGCTGTCGGCGGTCTCTGTCAGTCAACAGACTACTGAGGTCGCTGATATGGAGTACCTGGCAGTAGGTGGCAGCACAGTGCAACTAATATGAAAAACGTATGTTTTTAGGGATGACCGGTACTTTTGATCACATAGCGTAGAAACATTTCTATACGTGTTTCTTGCATTCGAAAATGGTTCAAATGACTCTGAGCACTATGAGACTTAACATATGATGTCATCAGTTCCCTAGAAATTAGAACTACTTAAACCTAATTAACCTAAGGACATCACACACATCCATGCCCGAGGCAGGATTCGAACGTGCGACCGTAGCGCCTAGAACCGCTCGGTCACACTTCTTGCATTCACAGTGCCATATTTTCACCTGGTGGCCCAAACTGAAACAAATTTTTTCCAGCGTATTCCGGTTTCGCATTAACACATTAGCTTATACACCAAGTTTCTCTGACGTATGATAATTACAGCCCACACTGGACCTATGTGATTAGCTGTATTTTAATTATAACCACTTAGTAAATGAAGATTTTGATCCTAAATGTAATTGTAGCAAGGTTAAGTGTGCATACATGTAACAGATATACCAATGTAAAATCTAATGTTCCCCATGAAAATCAAAATATCTTTTTTTTTTTAAATATCCGTCACTTTGCAGTCGCCAATTCCTATGCATACTGGAGTAGATGGAGGTCAGCGGGTACCAGATTTGATGAACAGTCTGCCTCCTCTACCAAATTATCCTTCAAATCCTTAAGTTTTCTCATTCAGCAATATGTTTGCCAGAAAGGAGACTGTTCTCATTAACGAAATCACGTCCCATACTTAAATTACAGCTGATAACGGGTCACCCTCTCAAAGGCATCAGAAATGACCTTAAAGTGCTACACATAAAAAAGGAGTAAAAACTCTAGATCTTTTAGAAAAATATGAAGTTGCATTTCGCACCAACAAGTAGGATGACGTTCTGAATGAATAAACATCGAGTTACACTACAGAGAAAACTTTTCAGCCGTTTGATGACTTTAATTTAACGCTGGTAACTTGTGAAAATAGAATCAGTGTAGCTCAAATCTTGAAGAGTATAGGATAATTAATAGATGGGTCATCTTCTGTGTGTAATGAACAAGGTATTCTTTATATTTTAATAATAACCTTTCGCAGGTATAGTGCATAGGAAATTTAAGAACATGAAGGGCAGGTATTGATATTGCACGCCGTTTGATGGCATCCTATTTAACCATTCCATAGTATCAACCTTGGGCCATAGACTATAACTGGGAAATATCAGAGCATCAAGAATTTTGAACACAACAGGAATATTAGCTCAAACTTGGAGAAATTTTTCAATTTTGGCGGCGCTTCATTGTTTCTTACTTTGTTTGCGCATTTGGGTAACTGCCATGAGACAAAAACTAAAAACATGGGATATACCATTCTTTTCACATATTAAAGATATATTTTCCATTTGGCCCCATGTGTTAAGCCCTTGTTGCTTTGGAGTCATTTTTCTTCGATTCTGTCATTGCCTCCTATTATATTCTGTTATTGCTAGTTTTTGCTGTTGTTGAGCTCCACGAATTCTCTCTCATTTACTGTCGGTGTACATGTATTACTACTTCTCGGTTTGTCACTTTAATGTTTACTTAACACATTAACAAAAATGGAAAGCATACTTTTAATCTAATCGATATTTACTTCATGTTTGCACTTACCTATCCCCTGTCAATTATTGTGCGCTGTTCTTGCGCCTTGAGCGCCATCTAATGGCAGTCGAATAATTTACCTTCTTATCGGAGATGTCACCTCCAGTATGCACCTACACCTCGAACGACCTACAGTATTATGATATATATTGGACTGATGTTTTATCTTATTTGGTATTAATGCTTTAAACTACACATTTCTCGTATATTGCAGTATTTTTGCCTTATTTATTGTGAGGACTTCTCATTTTGTGATCTATGAAAGTAATCAGCATCCCATGGATATTTTTCTTTTTACGAAAAGTATTTTTGTAATCTCTGCAAAGAATTGTATATCCCTTGTTTATAATATTTGTCTCATGGTAGATCTGATGATGACAGTTAACCGAAACGCGTAATCCAAATAAGAAATCATTAAGTGTGAGGAAAACTGACAAATTTTGTATTTTTGTGCATTATTATGGCAGCTGATCTGCATAAAAACGTCTGCTATTTAGACAATAGCTTCCTTTACTTAAGCTAAGAATTCTACAATTTCTCTTGTGATTTTATTCATGATACCTGTAATAGAAATTTCATTGCTCCAAAAATATTTCGTATCTTCACTATGTATCTTCTACTGTGAACTGAAATGTATTTTGCAAACTATCTTCGAAATCCGCTATCTGTCAATTTTCACATATATCTGTGTTGTCAGCACAGATCTCACATGTCACCCATAACGCAGACAATTTTTCTGAAAATTTGATATCCAATGCCCAGTCAAAGACATATAATGTCGCATTCGCGGTACATTTCTCTATGACTTTGACTGGAAACATGAATGATATAAAATATGTAAAAATTTGTTTCACTTCAATAGAGATATAGGTTGCCTTTTACATCTTAATATCTCTTCGTACTTAACAAGCAGTTGCTTTCTACCCGACAATGGAATTTATTATAAAGTATAAACGAAATAACGCAGAATCAGTTTTCTAATTTTTGAAATGATACACCCGAGTTGTTCGTCTCCAGAAAGGTGTAATAGGCTCGCACGGGCAGAATCGGCAAGTATTTTATTTTGTGTTCTACTAACGTTTCGTGGCCGCCACGTTATACTTCGGCAAGATATGAAATAGGACGATCGTTGGCCAGCACGCTCAGATAGCTGGAGTCTGGCATCCAATTTGGATATAAATCACTGAATAGCCCTCTTTGGGGCACTTCAGAGCATATATCTACATAGTTTTTTGTTTCACGATGTAAATAGTGCATGGCTTAAGAGCAGAACACAGCAATTGCCGTAACCCGATTTCCCAGAAACTTCGTTCATCGGAAGAGGAGTCAAATAAGCAAACGCGTGTCTCGGCTTATCCCTAAATACTCGATCGTTTCTGACAAAACGATGGTCAAAGTTTTCGACTTACTACGTATGAATTTTAGCGGGCAATAATCTCTCAGAGAAATGGTGGCACAGAGGCTAGCGTCGCAGCTTCTCACTTCTGCGCCCCGTATTCGAAACTCGATTATTGTTTTTATTTATTTACACATTTTCCGTTTTTCTGCCCATGTCCGCAGACGTTTACCCTACACGAATGTTTTTTTATCATGGTATTTTCAGGGATTACAACCTTTCTAAATTTTCACATTCTTACACTTCGGTCTTGTATCAATTCTTGTATTAATTCTTATAGTTTATCGTTACATATATTCTTGAGGAAGATTTGGTGTATTTGCTTAGAGGATAGAGATGTAGAAACATTCGAAACATGAAAATCTCCAACACCACAAGCATCGCGCAACGGCGGGTTTCTCACAGTGACATTTCTTCGTACCAATCTCACTCGGAAAAGAACGTCGGTAACATTGCCGAAGATCTCACGCGTTGGCAATAATTTCGTGCCAAATCGTGCATAATGGCAGACTTTTCCGAATACTAGCGTTTACAACTGATTATGGATCAAGATGCACTACAGGAATTTCACCGAAAATAGTTTCAAATGATTTCTTTATTTATGTTCTTCTTCGTTCACCAGATATCCAATTAGTACACGCATAAGGACAAAGTTGTTTCAGTATACACTGGTAAACATTCGTGTAGTAATCTAAGGATACGGGTATAAAAATGAAAAACAAAAAGAAAGTTAGTAATCGAGGAGCAAAAAATGTGCAGCCTTGCCGTTTGCCTCTGACCCATTGCTCCAGCTGAGCAGCTTATCCACTGAAAGGCACATACAGTAAGTACCTTGATAACTTTGACCGTCGTTTTCTCAGAAGCGGTCGAGTATCTACATATAAGCGGAGAGACGGGTTCGCTAATTTTGACACTTCTTCGACTGAGCGAAGGTTCTGGGAAATCGGATTATGACACTTAACGTGTTCTCCTCCTTAGTTGCGAACTATCAAGTAAGTAAGGATGAACTTGGTGGATGAACACAGCGGCTAGCTTATGGAAACAAAAACAAGCGACTGCTTCCCCCACCTGCCCGTCCCCCCTCCCCCCCCCCCCCCAACAAAGCTAGCCGGGAAGAATATGCCGCACCACCGATGGAAGACGCTGAGCAGAAGGGAGTAAATTGACCTTGAAGGACGACTGCTCCTACTAGGTAACACCAAGAAAATTAGTCATACATTATGCTGTGACAGGACTCTTTTTATCATTTACTCCTTCTGTGTGAGGCTGTAAGATTCTTGTACAGGTTATGCCTTACAATGTGGGCATCTCTTCTTTGTGTGGGTAGCAAAACGATTAACATTATTAACCATTGATACTGAAGCTGCAACATTTGCTTGCCGGAAAAGTATAATGTATAGAGCATTGCTCAAAGTATATATTATGAAATTATTTGAACGTGAAAGTTAATTGCTATCATACTTGCGATACTTGCTATACGTGTGTATAACCCTTGCGATATTAGCATGAGAGTTAAAAATAATGTCGATGTAATTACCATAAACTAAAAACATTTTATTAATTGGCCGTTGTTATCAAACGGACAAAAAATTATTTTTTTCAGAATAAGGCAGTATTTTCTTAATATTTTCACCATCACAGCCATTAGCTTTTGTACATCTTTCATTACAGCAGAGGGACAAATCAGTACGTATCCAAGTTTGTTACATTCGGTATATTTTATGCTGCCCAGTTCATTTGTGCTATTTTTCCTATAGTCGTTGCTGTCAACATAATTTTATATTTTGGAGTTCAATCTTTCGTTGTCTTTATATAGCAGTCCACTATGAATTGAGAGAGGTTTGGTAGAAGTTTCCTCCAGCAAATTCTCGCTTCTTTGTAGATGGATTTGAACTTCACAGGAAACTATGGACAGCTTTGAGTCGATTCCCTATAGGTCAAGGAAGATGTGGTGCCTGTTTGTATGACTTGGGATCCGAGGTTGCCATGACTGTGGGGTCGCTATGCAAACCCCGCACGTCCTGACTGAAGAGTGTCTATTACGAAAATTCCCTGGTAGACTCAGTGAACTGCATGTGGTAACACCAAGAGTGGTTAAGCGATCTACGTATTCAGTTGTAAAATTTTCGAGAACTTGTTTTTTGTATTATGTTTGCTTTTATGCTACGTACTTTTATGTATATTTGACCATTTACATAATAATGTAGAGTGGACACTTAAATACTACTGCTACTACTACTACTACTACTACTACTACTACTACTACTACTATTACGGTGTGTGGCGGAGGGCACTTTACGTGCCACTGTCATTACCTTCCTTTCCTGTTCCAGTCGCGTATGGTTCGCGGGAAGATCTTGTTGTCTACCTGTATATGAACAATGCAGAAGATTTTAACCACAATTACTGTTCCTAACGATTACTCAGGAAGTTCTACCTACCGCACAGAGTAAAACAACGTTTCAGCTACGTGTTCTGGTAATTCACAATTGCAGAATGACACACAGTCTTACCTTCTACTGATAGCCGATCACCAAAACCACGCGTCAAAAATTCAAAATGTTCAAATGTGTGTGAAATCTTATGGGACTTAACTGCTAAGGTCATCAGTCCCTAAGCTTACACTCTACTTAACCTAAATTATCCTAAGGACAAACACACACACCCATGCCCGAGGGAGGACTCGAACCTCCGCCGGAACTAGCCTCACAGTCCATGACTGCAGCGCCTGAGACCGCTCGGCTAATACCGCGCGGCAAAAACCACGCGTCATACAGATTCAGTATCGTTCGTTCGTCCTTGTATCACACTCTATGCAAACACAAAAGAAGTAAAGAGCCGAGTTAAGGTGATATAGATGCCAATGTTTCGTGTGCTTCGATTTATTGGTTGCACTATCGACAGTGATTCATCCTACACACGCAAGACATGTACACAAAACAAGCATTCGTTTTAATGAGGAGGAGCTCTGCAAATGCAAACTCCGTGTTTCGCGACTACATAGCACTCACAGTTTTCCTACACTTGAAAATACCAATCGCTCAAAGTAGAACAAATGGCAGATAAAATAATTAAAAAAGCATTTAAGAATGCAGGAGAATCAGACAGTGATGAAAAGAAGTGGTGAAACGGAATATCGAGAACAAACGGATTTTCTGTTATATTCGTACATGAAATCCTCCATGCTAGTGTAAGTACACTATTATTTAACTGTTGCTGTCTTTTAAATTCATTCTATATATTTGTTTCAACAAGTTTTCTCTTATGTAAGATACATTACACTCTAGATCTAGAGACACCGATTGTCATAATCTTATACTTCTTTCGTAGCAAATAAGACGTAATTTGCTACTGTTATTTTTAGAACGTACACACCGTGTGTCGCTCCAATTCCGTACCTCATAAATTCGATGGCCGCTGGTCGCATTTCCTACCTTATGTTCATGTATGGCTGTCACCCTGTCAATTTCACTGGTTCTGTCGCCTGTCACTTTCCGGAAGTCTGCACACCAACAGGAAGACGTCTACGATGGCCCTCGGGAGCGGTATCGTCGGGATTTCATAATGCAGTAGCCTCGCTTCTCCCGAGCTGGTGTAATAGCATTTCTTGCTCGAATATGATCGTCTGTCTTCTTTTAGATGTATGGAATAATAGATTTCGAAAGAGCACGTTTACGTGAGAACTTAACAAAATCACATCTCAGCGACGCGTAATGGCCCGAGATAAAAAAAATGAAGCAAAAAAGGAAAGCCCAGAGTAACAACTACTAAACACTCTAAAGAGGTGTACACAAAACCAGCGTCCATTTAATTACGACGAGGTATGAAAAAATAAACAGAGCCTTATTCTAACTACATATTGTCATAACAGGGGGTGGACAAAAATATGGAAACACGCCGAGAAAAGCGCGCTTGAACATAAATGCAAATGCTAGCCAATCATGCAGCTTACACTGTTGTATTTGATCACGAACGGCACATATCCAATGTCCTCAATACGTTGCAAGTGTGAATCGTGTTAGAACAGTCTTCTGTGTAGTTGTGAGTGTATTATGTCGGAGCTAACTGAATTACAATGATGGCAGATTGTTGGTGCTCTTATCGCCGGTGCTTCCGTAACCAGGAGAGTCGAAGTTTTTCGTGTTTCAAAACGCACCGTGTCGCAGATATGTACTGCATACAGGGAAAGCGAACAAACATCATCAACCCGCGGACGAAAGAGTGTGATGAGTGATCGTCACAGAAGGCTTTTGAAGAGGACTGTATCGAAAAATAAAGGTCGACAGCTGCAAAAGTCACAAATGCCACATTCGCGAACACTGTCACCACCATAACAACACAAATGTACCTCCAGAAGCAGGGAGTTGCAGAGTGAGCTGCAATTTCTAAACCGCTTATCAGTAATGCTAATGCCCATAACATTAAAACATGTTACCAGAGCCATAAAACCTGGACTACGGACCAATAGAGGAAATTTATTTGGTCTGATAAATCTTGTTCCACATTGTTTCCAACATCTGGCTGAGTTTACATATCAAGAGTGAAACATGGAGGAACTTCGGTGATAATTTGGGTAGCCATATAGATGTATGCCTGGTGCCTCCTGTCAAGGATTATGTGACCATTTTGGTTAATCCCATGGTACAATGTTTGTTCCGCAACAATGATACTGTGTTTGACAGGGACCTTGTTCACATAGCTCACATCGCCCAGGACTAGATTTTGACGCACGAGGAGGAATTGCAGCATCTCCCCTCGCGACCAGAATCACCAGAACTCTATATTATTGAGTCCTTGTGATCTACTTTGGGTAATGGTTCAAAGGGCTCTAACAAGGGAACCTCCCCATCGCGCCCCCCTCAGATTTAGTTATAAGTTGGCACAGTGGATAGGCCTTGAAAAACTGAACACAGATCAATCGAGAAAACAGAAAGAAGTTGTGTGGAACCATGAAAAAATTTAGTACAATATACAAATTGAGTAGTCCATGCGCAAGATATGCAACATCAAGGAACTAGTGAGCTCAGATGTGCCGTGGTCCCGTGGTTAGCGTGAGTAGCTACGGAATGAAAGGTCCTTGGTTCAAGTCTTCCCTCAAGTGAAAATTTTATTTTCGCAATGTTATGATCTGTCCGTTCGTTCATTGACGTCTCTGTTCACTGCAATAAGTTTAGTGTCTGTGTTTTGCGACCGCACCGCAAAACCGTGCGATTAGTAGACGAAAGGACGTGCCTCTCCAATGGGAACCGAAAACATTTGATCGCAAAGTCATAGGTCAACCGATTCCTCCACGGTAAAACACATCTGATATATTCTATACGACACTGGTGACGGCATGTGCGTCACATGACAGGAATATGTTGTCGACCCACTTAACTTGTACACTTAGCGAATGGGTAAAAAGATTCTTCTACCTTGCCCGATTTAGGTTTTCTTGTGGATGTGATAATCACTCCCAAAAAAGTGATGAAAACAAAAGAGTTTGTCACATAAACTAAAAATAAAAAATTAAACTTTTCACTCGTGTGAAGACTTGAACCGAGGACCTCTCGTTCCGTTGCTGCTCTCGCTAACCACGGGACCACGGCGCTCCTTGACTCCCACTCTCCTTGATGTTACCTATCTTCGCATGGACCACTCAGTTTGTATATTTTGCTTATTTTTTTCATAGTTCCACACAACTTCTTCCTGTTTTCTCGATTGATCTGTGTTCAATTTTTCAAGGCCTATCCACTGTGCCAACTTGTAACTAAATCTGAGGGGGGTGCGATGGGGAGGTTCCCTTGTAAGTACTATGGGATTTGACATCTGAGGTCATGACTCCCCTAGACGTAGAACTACTTAAACCTAACTAAACTAAGGACATTACACACATCCATGCCCGAGGCAGGATTCGAACCAGCGACTGTAGTAGCAGCGCGGTTCCGGACTGAAGCGCCAAGAACCGCTCGGCCACAGCTACTTTGGGGAGAAGGCTGCGTAATGGTTATTCACCTCCACCACCGTTACCTGAATATGACACTTTTTTTTAGGAATAATGGTATAAGATTCCCTTGAAAACCATACAGGATCTGTATCTTCCATCCAGAGATGACAGGAAGCCACCATTTCTTACACCATATTAGTTGTGGTAATGTGTTGTGTTTTGGTATTTCCATACTTCTGTTGCCCCCCCTCCTCTCTCTGTCCTACTAATCTTGAAAACACCGAAAGGGCAATACAAGGGCAGAAGACTATATAGTGAGCAGCTTGCTGAGTGGTGGGCCGGTTTGCTGCTATTAGTTATACACCACTCTCTTTTATCTGCACAAACGTCCCCACTGTTTCTAATCTTACTGGATAGACGTGTACCTTGTAACACCTAAAAAAATTGTGTTTGTCCATTACTGTTAGTTTCACTGACACGTGAAACCATGCACTGTCCGTTCTTGCCTCCACAGTTGCTTCATGATAGTTGAAAGACACATTTTGACTGTTAGCCACTCCTTTTAACTGTAGCTCCGGTGGTAGCTCTTTCCGTGCCTTTCTCAATCCCTTTAGATATTGCTCGGGTGATAACAGGACAAGACTCAGTTTTCAATGCAGTGCCTGATGAATGGCTTCCCGCAAACCCATTAACTCTCCCTCTCTCTCTCTCTCTCTCACTCAGACACACACACACACACACACACACACACACACACACACACACAGATACACACGTCCCGAGTGCGTCCAGAGTACTCGTTGATGCTCCGGCATAATTCATTACTTCCCTAGTTAGCTGTCGAAGCATGTTTGTGTTGTTCGGCACGCCGCACAAACTCACAGTCCGTATGGAATGTCGGGCCAAAACCGCTCTGTTTCCTACAACCAAGTCTCTCGTGGCTTCCAGTGCACTGTTTAGCTCACTCACGTCGTTTTCATCCACCGTACGGAACATTGTCTTGAGTATCCTTCCTCCAGCATCTGTCCACCCCCCCTCCCTCTTTCCCCTCCGCAATTGTCGTGACACCCCCCCCCCCCTACCTCCTGCATTTGTTCCATCAGTCGCCCATATGCCACACGTAACTTCTTTTGTTCCCCTGACACCTCACTGAATACTCCACTGCTGTTCACTGACTGCCGTAAACCTCTTCCAGCCTCCTCATTTCGTTTCACAGATTCCACACATTAAGTATCAATTTAACATCCACCTATGAGTAGACGATATCACATTCTACTGCCTCTGGGGCTCATTTGTTGCACTACTGGCTGTTTCTTGGTTATGTAGCTCATAACATAGTCGTAGTCCTGGTGTGATGACACCATCCTCCCCACTCTGGCTGTGCAGTGCAGGTTTTGCAGAGCATGGCTAGGCGGTTTGCAGTCGTTTAGCGTACATGTTGTTATAAACTACCGGGTGATCAAAAAGTCAGTATAAATTTGAAAACTGAATAAATCACGGAATGATGTAGATAGAGAGGTACAAATTGACACATATGCTTGGAATATCATGGGGTTTTATTAGAACTAAAAAAATAGAAAAGTTCAAAAAATGTCCGACAGATGGCGCTTCATCTGATCAGAATAGCAATAATTAGCGTAACAAAGTAAGACAAGGCAAAGATGATGTTCTTTACAGGAAATGCTCAATATGTCCACCATCATTCCTCAATAATAGCTGTAGTCGAGGAATAATGTTGTGAACAGCACCGTAAAGAATGTCCGGAGTTATGGTGGGGCATTGGTGTCGGATGTTGTCTTTCAGCATCCCTAGAGATGTCGGTCGATCACGATACACTTGCGACTTCAGGTAACCCCAAAGCCAATCATCGCACGGCTGAGGTCTGGGGACCTGGGAGGCCAAGCATGACGAAAGTGGCGGCTGAGCAGACGATCGTCACCAAACGACACGCGCAAGAGATCTTTCACGCGTCTAGCAATATGGGGTGGAGCGCCATCCTGCATAAACATCGTACGTTCCAGCAGGCGTTTATCAGCCAGGCTGGGGATGATGCGATTCTGTAACATATCAGCGTACCTCTCAGCCATCACGGTAGCAGTTTTGCTGGCCAGGGCCATCTGTCGGACATTGTGTTAACTTTTTTTTTTTTTTGGTTCTAATAAAACCCCATGTCATTCCAAGCATGTGTGTCAATTTTTACCTCTCTATCTATATTATTCCGTGGTTTACTAAGTTTTCAAATTTATACTGACTTTTTGATCACCCGGTGCATGTTGGTACACTGCGCTTACTGGCCAGCAATTGCTAATGCAATAATCCGTGTAAAAAATAACTTACCTGACGATGAGAATATTCTGGTAACAAAAAGTGAAAGAAGTAGAAATCATTTTTATGAAATCCTCAGTACCTGATCTCAGTATCAGACGAAATGTCCATAAAGATATTTCAATCAAACCTACCGATAATTCAGCTAACAGGACACTCAAGCTGATAGTGGAATCACATACCATCTCACAAGAGAAATACACCTTGGAAAAAAAAACAGTTGCTGAAAAACACATAAGAAGTGATTGACGGATTAAGTGATAGATAAATCATACCAAATACAAAAATCCTATCTCTTGATGTTACAATACATGAATAGCAGTGTAGCAATTTTTTGAAGTTGTAGCAATATTAAGATTTAGTGTGATCAGGCAAAATTTTGTAAGAACAAAGCCTACAAAACTCATGTTCTAAACATACTTCGTCACACAGTGTTATACATATAGGGTGACTCTTATTAACGTTTAAAAAATTCTGAAGCAACGTAGACGACACTGAAACAAGTAATTTAACGTAAGACACACAGGGACGTAAATTTCATTGGTCGGGAAATACCCCAAAAGTGGACGACAAATGTTGCACATGTGATGTCACCAGGTGACGTACGTTTTCCACACGTGCAGCTGTTGGGCCTATCTGCCTGTCACTCCTGATCATCCCAAACCAAGTCAATTATTCACGTCAGTGTGGCTCCGGTCCTGCACGCATGACTGTAGAGCGTGGGGCTCAGGGTTAGAGTTTTGCGAGTGGCAGGCAGAACGTTTTTTCACTGCGTTAGTCAGTTACGTGTTTACATTGCCAATTTCGCGGTCCCCACTGGTTTAGTGCAAAACAAGATACAACAAAATCTTACCATATTGTATCACAAGTGAGTGAGTATAAGCTTCCGCACTGCATCGCTACGGCCTACGTTTTCTTTACTAAATAAAATCTGCAAACAAAAAAGGGATAAAAGAAAAAAAAAGAATTGTTTATGCTTGATTACAGCAAGAATAATAACTTTGTATCTTCTACGTTTACAACAGATCATATTTCCAGCAGGTGTTCGAAAAAAGAGTAGTATACCGGAGTGATGTGCAGCACTGTCCCCTACTGACGGCCTAGCCGCTGCACGTGTGTCGATGTACGTCATCTGGTGACGACATATATTCAACATTTGTCGTCCATTTTGGAGTAGTTCCCGACATTTGCGGCCCTATCTGTCCTATATTAAATAACTTGTCTCATCATCATCTACGTCGCTTTGGGGTATTTAAATGTTAATAACAATGATTCAGGAGGAATGTCACATAATTTGCGAGGTGATTCTACACGTGAAAATAAACCGAAAACGTCCTATGGGCATGTGTCCGATTTTCGATTGTTAGGGAACTGGAGCGGGTTACACGCTGAGGTGGACAGAATAATGGTGGGAGAGATGTCTGATCCATCGTACAAGAGGTGGGCGTTCTCGAACAACTGCCGGCACTGTGACGCCGCACCGAGGCCACAGCTGCAACTGTGTTGGACCAGTGATCAGTCGCGAGGCCATCTGCGTGACATCCTCATGTGTTGTTTAATTGGGCTAGTCCACTGCATCCGTTAATACCAACATGCCGCATACCTTCACGTATGCAGAATATGCAGACAGTCTGTGTCGTTGAGACGGAATACCAGAGACATGTCGGGTTTCTGAGACATTACGTGAATCTGGAACATTACCCAGTGTACGCGTAACATCAGAACGTGAAGTCGTCCAGTCAGCCGAGGAAAGGGAAGACATTATTGCAATGGTGCAACACAGTCCCACAACCAGTACACGGCACATTAGCCGTCAGCTCGATGTTCCTCAAATGAGACTGTTGTTTTGCTCGGCACTATCACAGCGCAGCCCTAAACTCATGTTTTAAGCACCTTCTTACTTCCCACTGTTGAAGAGCAATTCGGGGCTGGCGATTGCATTTTTCAACACGATCGAGCACCTGTCCATAATGCACGGCCAGTGGAGGAGTGGTTACACGACAATAACATCCTTGTAGTGGACTGACCTGCACAGAATCCTGACCTGATCCTATAGAACACTTTTGGGATGTTTTGGAACGCCGACTTCGTGCCAGACCTCACCGATCGACATCAATACCTCTCCTCAGTGCAGAACTCCGTGAAGAATGGGCTGCCATTCCCCAAGAAACCTTCCTGCTCGTGATTGAACGTATGCCTGCGAAAGTGGAAGCTGTCATCAAGGCTATGGGTGGGTCAACACCATATTAAATTACAGCATTACTGATGGAGGGCGCCACGAACTTGTAAGTCATTATCAGGCCGGTGTCCGGATGCTTTTGATCACATAGTGTATCTCCCAAATGAAGTTGACGTCATTACTAACACTGCAATAAATAGAGGCTATGGTCATTCCAAAATAAATACAATTTAAAAACAGATCAACTACACACTCGATCAGCTTAAACTATCCTCATGCCAACACATTAATCCACACAAGTATACATAGCTCAATACGAAATCGTATTGGATTATCCATCTCGGCTGATTAGGAATAAAAATACAAAAGTGCATATTCCTAACGTCAGAAGTAAGTAGAGTAATTGAATGGGTCGCCAGAGGGAGGATAATGCTAAACCTCAATTAAATAAGGGTTTTGTCATCACGTTATTTGTGGTGTATTCGAATGTACCACACGCTGGTAACAAGTAGTTCAGTATGTTCCTCGAGAAAATATGGTTGACTGACCGTGAAACCACGATTGGGCGAGAAGACACTGGACATCTACGTCTCATCCCATAACGTGGAGACTGGTGGCTTCCGCTCTTTGTAAAACAGGGAAGGCGGCGATCTGGGGCAGATCCGACGACAGAGGACAGTGTTGGTGCAGGTGTTAGTGCACTGGAGCCAACAGTTCAGTGCACGTTGTTGAACGTGAGGCTACACGGCAGATGACCCCTACATGTTCCCATAATGGCCGAACGATCGTATTGGGCCAATGATCAAGACTGAAGTGTGGATAAATGAAAACTTTTCGTCTGATTGGATGGATTACGTTTCTTGTTGTACCAGGTCGATGGTGGTTTCCAGATGTACTATCACCCAGCCGAACAACTGTTCGAAACATCACTGCATAACAGATGTAGGTCGGAAGGGCATATGTTGTCCTTCCTGATGACGATATCTTCCAAAAGGATAACTATCCATGTCGCAACTCCAGGGATTTCAGGAGGATGATAACGTACTGAAGTCTCAAGTCGATGTAGTAGCTAGCACATTCACGTGACCTGAACGCAATGTAACACCTATGTGACGCTATCAGGAGCCATCTCCACATCTACATGTTACAGGAATCGCGTTACCTGTACGTATATGTCTGGTGCCAGGCAGCTACAGAAACCTACGAAGCATTTGTCGAATCCATGGCAAACAGAGAAGTGTATTTGGGATTTAGATTTGTTAGGGTCACTATCTCTTGATGGTGCAGTTTTCATTATTTTCTGTGTGAAAATAAATGGAAACTGCAATGCGTAGGATCAAAAGATATGTAACCATGTAATTCATATTAAAAAAAGACACTTATTGTCTTCATGCAGTGATTTTTTTTTGGACCATCAAGAGATACAGGGTACAACATGTATCACTGCAGATCATGCTATTGGTGTCTGATGATGGTGTACTGAACAACATTACATCAGTGTTCACAACAATTTCATACTTAACGATTACCGCTGTTACGAGTTGCATGTTTTTAGGTTGGGTACTACCTCCAGGTACTCTTGGCACAAGAAAGGCATTCGTACCTATCTTCCCCTGGGCAGAGGGTTAGTTACTGAAGTGCAGATGTGTGGACGCAATGTGGTTAGTATATACTGCCAGGCGTCGTTCACTTCGCGGCCCACGTCCGGCCACGCAGAAAATATCAGGTCGTAAAGTTTGTGATGTGCTCGTGAGAAGACTGTTCGATACAGAGAAAATACAACCAACACACTGATGAGTGTGCGTATTAAAGTACCTCATACAAAAATATTTGCACCCTATATATAGAGTATCCGAAGTAAAGAAAAATATTAGTGGCTGCATATTTCTTCATCCAGTTGCAGAATGTTATAAGAACTTCCATTAATCAGAAACGGTAGTTGCTGCAATATCAGGAATTACTTTTCAGAGTATTCAACGTAACTAACAAGCTGTTCACACAGGGATCACAGATGTAAGGTTAGATATCTACTGCACATGATCAGATCTACATCTACATACTTACTCCGCAAACCACCCTGGGGTGTGTTGGGAGGATACTTTATGCACCACTGTCACTTCACTGTTTCCACTTTCAGTCGCGAATCGTTCGCAGGACGAACGATTGCCAGTAAGTGTCCGTCTGGGCTCGAATCTCTCTAATTTTATCTGCATGATCTTTTCGTGAGATATACGTAGGAGGAAGCAACACACTTGTTGACTCTTTTAGGAACGTGCACTTTTGAAACTCAAGCAGTGAACCACACCATGATGCAAAAGCCGTTATTGAAACATCTGCCACTGGACTTGGCTGATCATCTCTCTGACGCTTTCGTACATACTAAATGAACCTTCTCCATTTTCTCTATTAATCCTGTCTGGTACGAATCCCATACTGACGAGCAATAGTCAAGTATTTATCGAACGAGGTTTTTGCAAGCGCCCACTTTTTGTTGATAGACTACGTTTCCTGAGATTTCTTCCAATGAATCTCAGTCTAGCATGTGCTTCACCCGCGACTATTTTTATGTGGTCTTTCCACTTCAAAACACTTCGTTCACATACTCTTAGATTTTTGTGAAAGTAGCTGCTTCCAGTGATTGTTCTGTAGTCGGGTAGTAACCATATGACAACGGGTTTTCCTGTCTATAAAAACGCAATACTTTGCATTTATCTACGTAGTGGTTCAATTGCAACTCCCTGCACCAAGCATCAATCATCTGCAGGTCTTTCTGCATTTCACTACAATTTTCTAACGTTACGACTTCTCTGTATGCAACAGCAGCATCCGCAAAAAGCTTCATGGAATTTATGTCCCTTTGGAACATAGATCTCACACAAGGAAAGAGAATCCCTTCTGCCATGCACTTCAGACGTATTTGCAAGTTTTAGTTCTATATACACTCCTGCAGTACATTACCTCCAAAAATGAACACATTCAATACTGTCTACTACTCTTAAATTCACACAAAAGGGCGAAAGATTAAAGTGCAACGTCCCGTCAAAGATGTGGTCTTTAAGAGACATAACACGAGCATGGTTTGTGGATGGTTATTAACCGTGTCCATTTGAAACCATCAACACATTTGGTTTTATCGATCGAGCGAAACCAAGATACACCTACATCTGGGTACCGGGATTGAGTCCACGTCTTAACCATAGCATCGCCTAACTCAAATAAGCTGCCAGATAAATAAAGTAGAGCACTCAGAATGGAAGGAGGAAAAGAAACTTCAAGGGTTTAGAGTGATTACAAAATCCGGGCATATTCACAAAGAAAAAAAAAGGTTCAAATGGCTCTGAGCACTATGGGACTCAACTGCTGAGGTCATTAGTCCCCTAGAACTTAGAACTAGTTAAACCTAACTAACCTAAGGACATCACAAACATTCATGCCCGAGGCAGGATTCGAACCTGCGACCGTAGCGGTCTTGCGGTTCCAGACTGCAGCGCCTTTAACCGCACGGCCACTTCGGCCAGCATTCACAAAAAATTTGGTATTATGAGCCCACTTATTATTGTGACGTAGTACCACCTCTGCCGTAGACAAATGCGCTGATTCGCTTGGGAGGGGTGTCATAATGCCGTTGTATTCTCCTTGAGGCCAGCTATCCTACAGCTGTTGTAACTTGGCATAGGTATCCTGGATGCTGATGATGGGACGGACTGTATGTGTGAGCTGGTTCCACAGATGTTCTGTCAGGCAGAGCTCTGGGAACCTTACTCGCCCCGCAGTACCTCAGCATCGTGCAGGCAGTTCATGTAGACAAGCTTCATGTGTGAACAGGCATTGTACTGCCGAAAAAAATGGCAGCACGATAATGTTGCATGAGAGGTAACACATGAGGACGCAATATCAGTGCCGTCAAAGTTCCGTTAATCATTCCCAGCTGTAATCTGAAGTCACGCACGATGCCTGCTCCCCCCACCATTACACTACTAATAACATCGCTGTGCCTGTCCAAAGTTTTTGAAGAGTAGGATCTCTCCACAGGTCTCGGCAATACTCGCCGACCGTATCGTAATTCATCGTTGAACACATTGATACGACAGTTATCGGCCGGCTGGAGTGGCGCTACAGTCTAGAACCGCGCGACCGCTACGTTCGCAGGTTCGAATCCTGCCTCGGGCATGGATGTGTGTGATGTCTGTAGGTTAGTTAGGTTTAAGTAGTTCTAAGTTCTAGGGGACTGATGACCTCAGAAGTTAAAGTCCCATAGTGCTCAGAGCCATCTGACAGTTATCAGCAGCCCACGCTCGATGTGGCCGAGCTGTTCTAGGCACTTTAGTCCGGAACCGCACTGCTGATACTGTCGCAGGTTCGAATCCTGCCTCGGGCATGGATGTGTGTGATGTCCTTAGGTTAGTTAGGTTTAAGTAGTTCTAAGTCTAGGGGACTGATGACCTCAGATGTAGTGCTTAGAGCCATTTGAACCAATTTCGAACACGATCTATACTAAACTGGACCTATATTGAACAGGACCGATACTGAACACGAGCAATACCAAGAATGAACAGTACTGAACACGAGCAACACTAATTCCTTTTGGGGGCCGTTCTATCTGTCTCCAGAGAATTTGCCGTTCTAGTGAGTTACACCAATGGTGTGTATGTGTACGAAGTTATACTGACATCCGATCATGTTCTCTGGGAGCTTCACTTTTTCCCGTCAGTGTACAATGTAGAAACAACAAAATCTATTCGTAGGGAAAAGAATAGTCATGGAAATTTAGATGTGACGTTAGTTTCATGAAGTAATTTGCTTTCTCTCAGCAACAGTTGTCTGATTTGTTAACTGACTTTCAAATAACGGGAAGGATTAACAAAGTAAGTCTCTTACCATGCTGTCAAAGGATTTTCCTTTGAATTTTTACTTTGTTTTACATGCAATGCAGTTTAATAATTAATGTGGTCTATTGCCTAATACTCTTGCCATACTCAGGAACAGCTCTTCTCTTGTAAGGCTCTGGAATTGATTATGGGGTGAAAGTCGAAATGCTTCATTGTGGATAATAGAGGGCCAAATTCTTGTTCAATGATTTTAAGTCTAATTTAAAATCGGTAAAATATAATTATTGTCTCTCCCCGGAAATAAGTATTACAGTTCCCCGTTTCAGAAGACTTTGGAGCACTTATTTCTGCGCCTGTTGTTCCAGACAGGTTTTCCTAAAGCTTTCAGGACGCGTTCCGTGTATCATCTAGATGAGGTCGGTAATCCGGGAAGCCTGAGCCAATCTCGGTGCACAACAGCTCTGACGGAAACGTCTTCCTTACTTTTGATCCCTGTACGCGGCAAATCTGTAATCAACACGAGGGAAAAAGAGAATAAAGAACCTTGCAAGCGAAGCGGAGTGGAGCAGAGCGAAGCAGTCTTAACGGTCGTAATTAACACACACAACGAGATACGGAAATGCGACTCTGCCGCTGCAGCATACAGATCCTTCACTCAAGCGCAGCCGTCGCCATGCTCAGTCTGTGGGCTTTCTGACTTCCTACTGTACGCCACCGTGCAGTCCTGTGGACGTCGCTACGTGAGCGGACCTGCTCGTGAACGCGCAGTATTTTCATCCCATATATTCAGAGTGCATTACTGTTGATTTATAATACTTAGCATCTTGTTGTTTTATGCCAACAACGAGTGGCATTAATTAAGCAATAATGCAAATTCTATTTGTTTAGCTATAGTAGTTTAATTTCTACAAGAATTTGTTTACGCTATATAATACTGAAGACACGTTTAGTTTTCGTTACCATTAAGTGGTTAGCACACTGGACTAGCATTCGGGGACAACGGTTTAATCCCGCGTCCGGCCATCCTGATTTAGGTTTTCTGTGATTTTCCTAAATCGCTCCAGGCAAATGCCGGTATGGTTCCTTTCAAAGGGCACAGCCGACTTCCTTCCCCATCCTTCCCTAATCCGATGAGACCGAGGACCTCACTGTCTGGTCTCCTCCCCCAAAACAACCAAACCCGTTACCATTACCTGGGACATCATGCACCTAGTATCACTCAAACTATGTCAGGCTTCTTTCGGTATCCATAGAATTATGTTTTATCATTCTTGGTGGTCATTTTTAAAGCAAATAATGACTACGTGAAACAATTATTTTAAAATTTCTCAAACATATTTTAATCATAACATGTGAGGCATAAAATATTTCTGTAAGTGTTGAGACAGTCCTGACCCGGTTCAAATGATATTAGATGCATCATGTACCAGATAATGGCACCGAAAACTAAATGTGTGTTACAAAATTGTCGCATAAACAAATTTTTGTACTAATTCAACTATTGTACGTAAGTAAATGTACTATTCCATACTACTTCATATAACGTCGTTCAGTGTTGCCATAAAACACAAATATCCTAAGTGCTGCAGATGAAGAGTAATGCACTCTGAAAATATGGACTGGAAATATTACTTGTTCACGAGCAAGTTCCATAAGCACATCGAACATCGTAAATAACACACCTTACTGCTTCACTCGCGATTGGTAGCAATGTTTGTTTTGGCACGACGCCTTTCAGAGAGTGCTGCCAGCATGAGGTGTCCATCTATTAATTATGCGTTATTTATATGACTAGATATTCCAGAGATGAGATTTTTCCGTGGTTGTCATCGTCGTTCTTTGTTTCTACAAGAAAAATTGTTTGGTGTGAACATGCACTCCAATTTCTGGAACAAATAGCACGAAACCGAAACGAAAGCGGAATTTATATTCACATCTTACAACTTCTAGACGTAATGTCACCGTCGCAGAAGCAACATCAAAAACATCATGCCTGTCGTAATGGAAATTTGTGGTAAGGTCTTGTGAGACCAAACTGCTGAGGTCATCGGTCCCTAAGCTTACACACTATTTAATCTAACTTAAACTAACTTACGCTAATGACGACACACACACCCATGCCCGGGGGAGGACTCTAACCTCCGACGGTGGTGGTGGGGGGGGGGGGAAGAGGGGGGGAGAGCCGCGCGGATGCCTGTGGTATATGTAGTCAAATAAATTAGTGTATACTTAATAGATAGGAAGCTCATCAAAACAGACTACTGCTAAACGCTTTAAGCCAAAGTAAACGTTGCTTTTGAAGTGACTAAAACAGCAAAATATATTGTTCTTCATAACATTCCTAACACCTCGTTCAAATACATATAACATGGCTAAGTTTAATTTTCATATATTGTACTCCATAATTTCGATCATTTCATTCCGACAAGAAATTGGCTTTGTTTCTTTATCGTACGCATTTACTGAATTGTTGAGTGTGCCACGCAGCTATTGTTAATTCTGTGTTTGTGAATCAAGATCCGATGCACTAACGCTATTTGTGGTAGACTTTTGCCGGAAACGGACTGGAAACATTTATTGCCATCAAACAGTAAATACATTTCCTATCTGCAGTGTGTGATCTTGTTAATTTTGGCTGAAGGCTGGTCTGCTCTCGCTGCCACAATGGTAGGAGTTGGTGTGGCTGTTAGGTCGGGGCACGCGGTAGTGCTGCGACCCGCGACTAGCGCCACATTGATCCGCTTACGCGCGCACAGCGGATTTTCCGCCTATGTTAGCAGATGCTACAGGGAAGCTCCAGCTGTAAAGGAAATCTTTTATCAAAATGAGCTGGGTAATCGTCAGTGCCCACTCCAAACACAAAAAGGACATCACCGATTTACGGTGCCTTGTCCACTACCTTTCTTCAACCCTTACTCTCCCGTGCAAACCAGCGGGTAGAAAGCGCTATTCTTACATCTTCATTTTATCTTTATTTATTAAAGGGTTTATTTATCCTGGTATTCAACAAACTTATCATTGTATTCACTTTGATAAGCAAGTTATAAAAGGTTGAAAGGTGGCTGTTCTATTTGTCATAGAACTACTAGTTTATGTAGTAACATCAAGCTCCGAATTAGTGAAACTATGCCTTATTATAAACAGATTCATGACTCAGATTATCAATTAATCAACGCTATCTGATTTTGATAGTTAAAAGAAAATTAAATGAGCATCTCATTCTTACATAAATCTTGCAACTAATAAAGGGTAGGCGTAGTTCAGATGGCTCTGAGTACTATGTGACTTAACATCTGAGGTCATCAGTCCCCTAGACTTAGAACTACTTAAACCTAACTAACATAAGGACATCACACACATCCATGCCCGAGGCAGGATTCTAACCTGCGACCGTAGCAGCAGCGCGGTTCCGGACTGAAGCTCCTAGAACCGCTCGGCCACCGCGGCCGGCTATAGGCATAGTGTAACTGAACACCTGTTACCATGAAAATCGGTCGTCAGATCCTATCAATATCTCTAAGTGTAGTAGTGAGCAATTTACAGTCAATCACTGTGCAGTGGGGATGTGGGATTCTTAAAGTGATAACAATTGTCAAATACTAAAAGTTAATAACTCCTAGAAATACCACTTACAGTCGATTTAATGATGTTGCAGTTCAAAAGGCTTGAATTTGTATGGATTTCCAAGTAATACTCTATGTCTGAAAGACCTGAGTCGAAACAAGGCCCCCGGAGTAGACAATATTCCATTGGAACTACTGACGGCCGTGGGAGAGCCAGTGCTGACAAAACTCTACCATCTGGTGAGCAAGATGTATGAAACAGGCGAAATACCCTCAGACTTCAAGAAGAAATAATAATTCCAATCCCAAAGAAAGCAGGTGTTGACAGATGTGAAAATTACCGAACTATCAGCTTAATA
This sequence comes from Schistocerca piceifrons, assembly GCF_021461385.2. NCBI lineage: Eukaryota > Metazoa > Arthropoda > Insecta > Orthoptera > Acrididae > Schistocerca > Schistocerca piceifrons. The sequence continues at coordinate 186,265,789 of NC_060149.1, forward strand.
AGTCACAGCTGCAAAATACTAACACGAATTCTTTACAGACGAATGGAAAAACTAGTAGAAGCCAACCTCGGGGAAGATCAGTTTGGATTTCGTAGAAACACTGGAACACGTGAGGCAATACTGACCTTACGACTTATCTTAGAAGAAAGATTAAGGAAAGGCAAACCTACGTTTCTAGCATTTGTAGACTTTGAGAAAGTTTTGACAATGTTGACTGGAATACTCTCTTTCAAATTCTAAAGGTGGCAGGGGTAAAATACAGGGAGCGAAAGGCTATTTACAATTTGTACAGAAACCAGATGGCAGTTATAAGAGTCGAGGGACATGAAAGGGAAGCAGTGGTTGGGAAGGGAGTAAGACAGGGTTGTAGCCTCTCCCCGATGTTGTTCAATCTGTATATTGAGCAAGCAGTGAAGGAAACAAAAGAAAAATTCGGAGTAGGTATTAAAATTCATGGAGAAGAAATAAAAACTTTGAGGTTCGCCGATGACATTGTAATTCTGTCAGAGACAGCAAAGGACTTGGAAGAGCAGTTGAATGGAATGGACAGTGTCTTGAAAGGAGGATATAAGATGAACATCAACAAAAGCAAAACAAGGATAATGGAATGTAGTCTAATTAAGTCGGGTGATGCTGAGGGAATTAGATTAGGAAATGAGGCACTTAAAGTAGTAAAGGAGTTTTGCTATTTGGGGAGCAAAATAACTGATGATGGTCGAAGTAGAGAGGATATAAAATGTAGGCTGGCAATGGCAAGGAAAGCGTTTCTGAAGAAGAGAAATTTGTTAACATCCAGTATTGATTTAAGTGTCAGGAAGTCATTTCTGAAAGTATTCGTATGGAGTGTAGCCATGTATGGAAGTGAAACATGGACGATAAATAGTTTGGACAAGAAGAGAATAGAAGCTTTCGAAATGTGGTGCTACAGAAGAATGCTGAAGATTAGATGGGTAGATCACATAACTAATGAGGAAGTATTGAATAGGATTGGGGAGAAGAGAAGTTTGTGGCACAACTTGACCAGAAGAAGGGATCGGTTGGTAGGACATGTTCTGAGGCATCAAGGGATCACCAATTTAGTATTGGAGGGCAGCGTGGAGGGTAAAAATCGTAGAGGGAGACCAAGAGATGAATACACTAAGCAGATTCAGAAGGATGTAGGTTGCAGTAGGTACTGGGAGATGAAAAAGCTTGCACAGGATAGAGTAGCATGGAGAGCTGCATCAAACCAGTCTCAGGACTGAAGACCACAACAACTACTCTATGTCGTTTGTGGTTTGGTTCGTGCAATCTGAACAGTTACATTTTACAGGATCAGCCACTGCGACCAGCGACAGTCGTTAAGACCATCCTTCTTAGCTGAAATTAGCATGCATAAGAATGGAGTACATAGCGTTATAAATACAGGAATCTGTCAGACAATAAACGCGTGGTTCAAAATGGTTCAAATGGCTCTGAGCACTATGGGACTCAACTGCTGAGGTCATTAGTCCCCTAGAACTTAGAACTAGTTAAACCTAACTAAACTAAGGACATCACAAACATCCATGCCCGAGGCAGGATTCGAACCTGCGACCGTAGCGGGCTTGCGGTTCCAGACTGCAGCGCCTTTAACCGCACGGCCACTTCGGCCAGCAAATGCGTGGTGGAACTTAGAGTGGGTAACAGTAAACTAAGACAAAGATCTTGTAATATTTGATCATGAAATGGTGGTAGACCAATACATACTTGCTGCGCGGGACTAGCCGAGAGGTCTTTGGCGCTGCAGTCATGGACAGTGCGGCTAGTCCTGGCGAAGGTTCGACTCCTCCCTCGGGCATGGGTGTGTGTGTTTGTTGTTAGGATAGGTGTGTAAGCTTAGGGACTCATGACCTTAGCAGTTAAGTCCCATAAGATTTCACACACATTTGAACAATACATACTTACAGGGTGACAATTATTCAACTATATGAAATAAAATCGTCATGACTTCTGAATGGTTTGCCTTAGGACGTTCAAACTGCACGGTTGGCTGCCGGGCATGATGGAAATTAGTAAGGTTTTTCTTAGCGACGAAGCCTACTTTCATTTGGATGGGTTCATCAATAAGCAAAATATGCCCATTTGAGGGACTGAGAATCCGCATTTCTCGATCGTGAAGTCTCTTCCCCCTTCCGTGGGTGACTGTGCGGTGTGAAATGTCCAGTCACGGAATAATCAGTGTGATATTCTTTGATGGCACGGTGACTACCGAACGGTACGCGAAGGTTTTGGAACGTGATTTCATCCCGATTAGCCAAAGTGACCCTAATTTTGACAATTTGTTGTTCATGGAAGACGGAGCTCGACCCCATCGAAGCAGGAGAATGTTAACTGTCCTGGAGGAGCACTTTGGAAACGGCATTCAGACTCTAGGGTCCCAGAGGCCACTGGCATGGCCTCGATTGGCCGCCATATTCTCCGGATCTCGTTTTTGTGGAGCTTTATTAAAGACAAGGTGTACAGCAACAACCTCAAAACCTTTGCTTAGCTGAAAGCAGCCATTCAGAGGTCATCGGCAGCATCGATGTTCCGACACTTCATCACATTTGGCTTTCGAGTTCCACACAAAATTCAGTTTGGTTTTGAATTTCCGTATACTGAATCACTTCATCTGTAAATCAAATAACCTAGCTAACATATTTCCTTTTGAGAGCCAGTGTACTTCAGTATGACATGCCAATTTTTTGGTTCTGTTCCCAAATCTTCACAAAGGGACGTAAAAAGACGGGTATTTGACCCACTCTTTTTAATATGATTCACAATTTTTATGCACATTTTAAGAGTTCGTTTGGAAGTCGTTTAGCTGGCAAGGCTTGACGGTGTATTATACAGCGAACTGGAATAACAATCGGATTATTTTTTCTGACCATCTGCACGAATCCTGAGTGAGACCCAAGGATCGACGGGGCACCGTCTGTGCATACAGCGATCAACTTTTGCCACGTCAGTTCATATTTGCAAAAGAATTCAAATATCATTGTCAGCATATGAACTGAATTCGAAGTAGTCATTAGCTCTGTAGAAAATAGCATCTCGCTTTTAATTGTTTCTTTTTTATGTACAGAACGACATCTAACAACAATTTTTAACATCTGTACAGTCGTCTAACTGTATTGCGAAAAATACCTGTCCTTTCACGATCTGCACTACCCGATTTGTTATGACTTCAGCCATATCATCAATCGGCCGTTTCACAGTGTTGTCATAATGCGGTATTTATGAAAGATTTTGTTTACTTTCTGGTCCAAGAACAATATCAGCTACTTTCAACAAACGGGGTTTGACAAGTGTTTGTCTGACACAGCCGGCCGGTGTGACCGAGCGGTTCTAGGCGCTACAGTCTGGAACCGCACGACCGCTACGGTCGCAGGCTCGAATCCTGCCTCGGGCATGGATGTGTGTGATGTCCTTAGGTTAATTAGGTTTACGTAGTTCTAATTTCTAGGGGACTGATGACCTCAGAAGTTAAGTCCCATAGTGCTCACAACCATTTGTCCGGCACAACGACCTTTCTTATCATTTTTGGTGAGTGGTGGTAACTCATAGGAAGCTAGGATCGCTTTTTCAGAAGACTGAGCAGTGGATTCAGTACTATCCAATTTTATAAGTTTCAAACTCACACATTTTGCAGCAAGAAACTCCATTGGTTTATTATGTTTAGTGACCAAATGCCGTTCGAGACGACAAGGTCTCATGGCATCATTGCTCAATACTTCATATCAAACAACATGTTGCAGCTGGTTCAAATGGTTCAAATGGCTCTGAGCACTATGGGACTTAACATCTATGGTCATCAGTCCCCTCGAACTTAGAACTACGTAAACCTAACTAACCTAAGGACATCACACAACACCCAGTCATCACGAGGCAGAGAAAACCCCTGACCCCGCCGGGAATCGAACCCGGGAACCCGGGCGCGGGAAACGAGAACGCTACCGCACGGCTGTTGCAGCTGGTCGACACCATTCTTTTGCACAGGGAAAAAACTGTATTTAATGTAATCATTACAAATCCGACGTCAAACGTTGACGCTAGTGTAATTAACGGGACTGGACAGTGTATATTCAGTGCAAAATATGGATATTTCCAGTATTTATCCCTTTCTCCCAGCGAAGTGGCATTAGGATAAGATTCTATAGCGTGTAGTATCTGGCTTATGTAATGGGAAAAATTGTAGCTATCCCCTTTTTTGCATTGTGGTTTTCAGTTCTTCCCATTTTCGAATGGAACGGAGTATCTTAAACAGATAGTGGCATTATAAGCACCATCCAGCACACATCGTAAGGTGGCCTGCGAAATACAGATGAGACGTAGGTGCCACAATTGTTGAACCACCACAGTTGTTGCGAATCCAAAACTGACAAAGACAGGACTGACAATGTTGAGTGTTTATGGAAAAAGTTCAAGGCAATCGTAAAATGCGTTTTAGACAGGTACGTGCCGAGTAAAACTGTGAGGGACGGGAAAAACCCACCGTGGTACAACAACAAAGTTAGGAAACTACTGCGAAAGCAAAGAGAGCTCCACTCCAAGTTTAAACGCAGCCAAAACCTCTCAGACAAACTGAAGCTAAACGATGTCAAAGTTAGCGTAAGGAGGGCTATGCGTGAAGCGTTCATTGAATTCGAAAGTAAAATTCTATGTACCGACTTGACAGAAAATCCTAGGAAGTTCTGGTCTTACGTTAAATCAGTAAGTGGCTCGAAACAGCATATCCAGACACTACGGGATGATGATGGCATTGAAACAGAGGATGACACGCGTAAAGCTGAAATACTAAACACCTTTTTCCAAAGCTGTTTCACAGAGGAAGACCGCACTGCAGTTCCTTCTCTAAATCCTCGCACAAACGAAAAAATGGCTGACATCGAAATAAGTGTCCAAGGAATAGAAAAGCAACTGGAATCACTCAATAGAGGAAAGTCCACTGGACCTGACGGGATACCAATTCGATTCTACACAGAGTACGCGAAAGAACTTGCCCCCCTTCTAACAGCCGTGTACCGCAAGTCTCTAGAGGAACGGAGGGTTCCAAATGATTGGAAAAGAGCACAGATAGTCCCAGTCTTCAAGAAGGGTCGTCGAGCAGATGCGCAAAACTATAGACCTATATCTCTTACGTCGATCTCTTGTAGAATTTTAGAACATGTTTTTTGCTCGCGTATCATGTCATTTCTGGAAACCCAGAATCTACTATGTAGGAATCAACATGGATTCCGGAAACAGCGATCGTGTGAGACCCAACTCGCCTTATTTGTTCATGAGACCCAGAAAATATTAGATACAGGCTCCCAGGTAGATGCTATTTTTCTTGACTTCCGGAAGGCGTTCGATACAGTTCCGCACTGTCGCCTAATAAACAAAGTAAGAGCCTACGGAATATCAGACCAGCTGTGTGGCTGGATTGAAGAGTTTTTAGCAAACAGAACACAGCATGTTGTTATCAATGGAGAGACGTCTACAGACGTTAAAGTAACCTCTGGCGTGCCACAGGGGAGTGTTATGGGACCATTGCTTTTCACAATATATATAAATGACTTAGTAGATAGTGTCGGAAGTTCCATGCGGCTTTTCGCGGATGATGCTGTAGTATACAGAGAAGTTGCTGCATTAGAAAATTGTAGCGAAATACAGGAAGATCTGCAGCGGATAGGCACTTGGTGCAGGGAGTGGCAACTGACCCTTAACATAGACAAATGTAATATATTGCGAATACATAGAAAGAAGGATCCTTTATTGTATGATTATATGATAGCGGAACAAACACTGGTAGCAGTTACTTCTGTAAAATATCTGGGAGTATGCGTACGGAACGATTTGAAGTGGAATGATCATATAAAACTAATTGTTGGTAAGGCGGGTACCAGGTTGAGATTCATTGGGAGAGTGCTTAGAAAATGCAGTCCATCAACAAAGGAGGTGGCTTACAAAACACTCGTTCGACCTATACTTGAGTGTTGCTCATCAGTGTGGGATCCGTACCAGGTCGGGTTGACGGAGGAGATAGAGAAGATCCAAAGAAGAGCGGCGCGTTTCGTCACTGGGTTATTTGGTAACCGTGATAGCGTTACGGAGATGTTTAATAAACTCAAGTGGCAGACTCTGCAAGAGAGGCGCTCTGCATCGCGGTGTAGCTTGCTCGCCAGGTTTCGAGAGGGTGCGTTTCTGGATGAGGTATCGAATATATTGCTTCCCCCTACTTATACTTCCCGAGGAGATCACGAATGTAAAATTAGAGAGATTAGAGCGCGCACGGAGGCTTTCAGACAGTCGTTCTTCCCGCGAACCATACGCGACTGGAACAGGAAAGGGAGGTAATGACAGTGGCACTTAAAGTGCCCTCCGCCACACACCGTTGGGTGGCTTGCGGAGTATCAATGTAGATGTAGATGTAGATGTATAAACTTCGTCGGATTAGATGGTAATGGGGCAAAAACTGACCACGGGTTGTCAGTTTTCGTCCTAAGAGAATCAGGGAAACCACCGAAAACATAAATGTGTGTAGCTGGACATGGAGCAGAACTCCGCTATTCTGGAATGAGTGCAGAGACTCAACCGGCCCCCGTCTTCTCGCAGAGGCTGTGAGGTTAGTAGCTGCAGCCAGAAGGAGTTGCGGAAAGTACGAGGTGCGGTTGGTGTGTACAATTCCAGCGAGTGGGCTGCCTTGCAGTCGCTAGCCGATGCGATTGCTGTGGGGAGAACCGTTCGTTGCCCGGGCCGGCCGGATTCGTTCGCCGCATATTGCCACTTGCGGCCAGATTGCGCACGCCGGCAACCCGCGGCCCTGCGGGGCTGCTCGTAGCGGTGTTGCTGGTATTTTATTAAAATAAACTTGCTATGTAAAAAAAGGGGAAATAGGTGAAAGTACGTTCGTACGCTTATCATTCGAGTTTCACGACGAACTGCTGTTATGTGCTGCTACATGTCGTGCCGGGGTAATCACAAGTGAGAGTTTTCAAAACTGGAACGATAATGTCACACCATTTACATCTATCTCATACTTTTCCTCTTTTAGCCAGTCACAACAGATGTTGTGCTTGTAGTTTCCAGGCCGAAGATAGGTTTGCTGGAACTCTCCAGAACAGATTAACGATATATCCCGTGCAAGTCTCGTCAACTCTGCCTACCTACTTCATCTTACATCCAGTTCAGCCTGTTAGTGCAGTCATACTCTATGACTTCTACAGTCGCACACACCATTCCCTTACCAAATTAACCATTCCTTGATGCCTCACGTTTTCACCAGTCAGTATATCCAGTATTTTAGTTAAACTGTGCCATGGAGCTTATATCTCCCCAATTCGATTAAGTGCCTCTTCACTCGTTACTCGCTATACAAATCTAATCTTTAACGTAATTCTTACTATTGCTTTATAACCATATAGTTCCTATTCTCCCCTGCTCTGGAGGCCTCTAATGTTTATCTTCCACGTTTCATTTCCATACTAGATACTTTCATAAACAAATTTTCAATTCTTAAATTTATATTCGATGTTATAAATGTTTTCTTTACCAAATGTTCAAATGTGTGTGAAATCTTACGGGACTTAACTGCGAAGGTCATCAGTCCCTAAGCCTACACTCTACCTAACCTAAATTATCCTAACAAGGGAACCTCCCCATCGCACCCCCCTCAGATTTAGTTATAAGTTGGCACAGTGGATAGGCCTTGAAAAACTGAACACAGATCAATTGAGAAAACAGGAAGAAGTTGTGTAGAACTGTGAAAAAATAAACAAAATATACAAACTGAGTAGTTCAAGGGAAGATAAGCAACAATAAAGACTATAGGAACGCAGGAGCGCCGTGGTCTCGTGGTAATGTGAGCAGCTGCGGAACGAAAGGTCCTAGGTTCAAATCTTCCATCAAGTGTAAATTTTAATTTTTTATTTTCAGTTTAGGTGACAAACTCTTATGTTTTCATCACTTTTTTGGGAGTAATTATCACATCCACAAGAAAACCTAAATCGGGCAAGGTAGAAGAATCTTTTTACCCATTCGCCAAGTGTACAAGTTAGGTGGGTCGACAACATATTCCTGTCATGTGACGCACATGCCGTCACCAGTGTCGTATAGAATATATCAGATGTGTTTTCCTGTGGAGGAATCGGTTGACCTATGACCTTACGATCAAATGTTTTCTGTTCCCATTGGAGAGGCACGTCCTTTCATCTACTAATCGCACGGTTTTGCAGTGCGGTCGCAAAACACAGACACTAAACTTATTACAGTGAACAGAGAAGTCAATGAACGAACGGACAGATAATAACTATGCAAAAATAAAGAAAGTAAAATTTTCCGTCGAGGGAAGGCTTGAATCAAGGATCTTTCATTCAATAGCTGCTCACGCTACCACGGGACCACGGCGCTTCTAAGCACATTTCGTCAATGATGTTGCTTATGTGGCCCATGGACTACTCAGTTTGTATATTTTGCTTATTTTTTCATAGTTCCACACAACTTCTTCCTGTTTTCTCAATTGATCTGTGTTCAGTTTATCAAGGCCTATCCACTATGCCAACTTATAACTAAATCTGAGGGGGGTGCGATGGGGAGGTTCCCTTGTAAGTACAAACACACACACCAATGCCCGAGGGAAGACTCGAACCTCCGCCGGGACCAGCCGCACAGTCCATGACTTTCTTTACCAGAAACGCTTTTCTTGCAACTCCATGTCTGCGTTTTGTACAGGGTGTAAATTTTAATTTGACGAATCAGAATAACTCGAAAAATAAGCTTCACACGAAAAAATGTGTAGAATCCAAAGTTGATACTTATCGAGGGGGACATCTGCTGGTGCTAAAATAAGCCCGCCACCCCAGCCCCCAGGGGTAAGGGCGAGAGGCAACTTTTAAAATTTCAAATGGGAACCGCCATGTTTTATTGCAGAATCAGATTCTACATAAAAACCCACGTACATTTTGTCTTCAACTTTTCTTTTGATTCTTGGCAGTTGGCACTGTAATTCAAGAAAATCCATGTTCTCAGTTTTGCGTGGAAAATGGTTACGAATAAATAAAAAAATACTTATTTATTTCGTAAATTTTGATTCGCTAGAGTTAAAACTCTCCCTCTCTTCCCTTAAGGTGAAGTTTGAGAGAGAGGAATTGGCGTTTTACAAACGTTGACTCAAATATTAATTTTTTCCGAAGATTCGGATTGGGTCAACATTTGTAAAACTCTAATTCCTCTCTCTCAAACCACACCCTATGGGGAGAGAGGGAGAGTTTTAGTTTTAGCGAATCAAAATTTACGAAGTAAATAGGTATTTTTTATGCATCCGTAACCATTTCCCACGCAAAAATTAGAACATGGATTTTCTTCAATTACAGCGCCAGCTACCAAGAATCAAAACAAACGTTTAAGACAAAATGTACGTAGTTCTCTATATAGAATCTGATTCTGCAATAAAAAATGGTGGTTCCCTTTTGAAATTTGAAATTTGCGTCCCTCCCCACCCCCAAGGGGCTGGGGTGGCGGGCTAATTTTAGCACCAGCAGATGTCCCCCGTGAAAATAATCAACTTTGCATTCTGCACATTTTTTCGTGTGAAGCTTATTTTTCGAGTTATTCTGGCTTGTTAACTTAAAATTTACACCCTGTATACTCTTTACTTCACCAGTGGTCAGCTATTTTTGTGTCACGTTGAGATTTCCCTCGTTAATTGCGGTCATTTCTAAATGAACGAAGGCATCTGAAGAATATTGGTAGATTCAACTGTGAAAACAAAGTCTAATATCTTTATGAAGGCATACGGTGTACATTTTGAGTTATTCTCAGAAGGTCTGCCAGCAGAGAGTTATCAGCATTTACAATGAGACGACAACAGTCATGGGATAACTCCTAATACCGTGTCAGACCTCTTTTTGCCCGGTGTAGTGTGGCAACTCGACGTGGCATTGACTCAACAAATCGTTGGAAGTCTCCTGTAGAAATATTGAACCTTGCTACTTCTCGATCCTTCTATAATTGCGAAAGTGTTTCCGGTGTGGGATGTATTGCATGAACTGCCCTCTCGATTATGTCTCCTAATTGTCCGATGGGATTCATGTTTAGCAATCTGGGTAGCCAAATCATTCACTCGGATTGTCCAGAATGTTCTTCATACCAATCACGAACAGCTGTGGCCCGGTGACATGGAGCAATGTCATTCATAAAAGTTCCATCGATTTTTGGGAAAATGAAGTCCATGAATGGCTGCAAATGGGCTCCAAGTAGCAGAACATAACCATTTTCAGTCAATGGTGGGTTCAGTTGGCCAACGCTCCATGTAAACACTGCCCACACCATTATGGAACAGCCACTCGCTTGCACAGTGCCTTGTTGACAACTTGGGCGCATGGCTTCGTGCAGTCTGCGCCACACTCGAACCCTACCATCAGCTCTTACCAATTGAAATTGGGACTCATCTGACCAAGCCACGGCCTTACAGTCGTCTACGGTCCAACCGAAACGTTCACAAGCCCAGGAGAGGCGCTGCACGGGATGTCGTGCTGTCAGCAAAGGCACTCGCCTTGGTCGTCTGTTGCCACAGCCCATTAATGCCAAATTTCGCCGTGCTGCCCTAACGGATGCGTTCGTCGAACGTCCCACATTGATTTATAGGGTTATTTCACGCAGTGTTTGCTTGTGCGTTGCACTGACAACTCTACGCAAGTGCCGCCGCTCTCTGTCGTTAATTGAAAGCCGTCGGCCACATCATTGTGGGTGGTGCGAGGTAATTCGTGAAATTTGGTACTCCCGGCATATTCTTGGCACTGTGGCTTTAGGGATATTGAAATCTCTAATGATTTTCGATACGGAATGTCCCATGCGTCTAGCTCCAACTAGGATTCCGCTTCCAGAGTCTGGTAAATCCCTTATTGCGGCCGTAATGACTTCGAAAGCCTTTTCATATGAATCACCTGAGTGAAAATGACAGCTCCGCCAATATATTGTCTTTTCATACCTTATATACGTGATACTACCACCATCTGTAACTGTGCATGTCACCACCCCACGACTTTGTGACTTCAGTGAATGCTACAAACATCTCGGCGCAAACAACCGTGTAACTATTAATGCTGCATCTCTATGAATACACTAGAGATTTTTTGCTAGTCCTATGTTATATGGCATCTACACACATAACAGTATTCCGGTATAAGCCGTAAAATCCTCACGTAAGAAATCCAATTGTACTTCTCAGTATCCTGCGAATAATTCAAAATCAACTTCTTTTTTTTTTAATTTTTACAAAGAAGTCCGTGTTATCACTCTACTTTAGAAAGCTAAAAATTCGTTCTTCCAGATATTCTCATCACACGCTTGATTACTTACTCGTGAAGTCAAAGGCTAACACATTTGTGTTCTCTGAGCACTATGGGACTTAACTGCTGAGGTCATCAGTCCCCTAGAACTTAGAACTACTTAAACCTAACTAACCTAAGAACATCACATACATCCATGCCCGAGGCAGGATTCGAACCTGAGGCCGCAGCGGTCGCGCGGTTCCAGAATGGAGCGCCTAGAACCGCTCGACCACTCCGGCCGGCTAACACATTTCTGTGTTTTGTCAACTCCATTACCTTATTTCACAATGTGTTAAGAACTAGTAGCCAGATTATTTGATAGATCCTAAGAATCTTAGACTTTTTATTGGATAAAACTTTCACATAACTATAACAGTAAATACTAAGTCATTAAAATACGAGTATAAAAGGAAAAGATATCACTCCTGCCACTGTGGCTACTCTCTCCCTCTTCCCGCAATGGCGACAATGTAGGGTCTGGGTTACGACATTTTCATCTCCCGAACTTTAAAAGTCTTTGAGTACCTTGCACTCATAATTATGATGCTGCTCACACCCGTAGTATACATCCTCCTTATGAGATAGAAGGCCTCTTCAGTTAATTCCATAAACCTGCTTGAGAAAAGCTTCTTACCTTTAAAAGTCCGCGTTCGTAAGAGCACTCTGTATCTCAATACTTACAACGAAATTTGCCTCGAGGGCCGTAGCGTTAGACAACAGAGATTATCACACAAAATAGGATTGACGGCCTCCCTTAAATTCCCCGAAAATGTTGTTAACACTTGGCAAGTAAGTTTACAAGGTTTACTGCTTTCGTAAATATACCTTGGAAGGAAACCAAATATTTTCCTTGTATCAAAACGCGGCTCTGGAAAGAGCCTTTTTTTAGTTAAAATATGTGTTTCACTTACTTATTATTACCCGTTTCAGTGAGGCATTCTTTGTCTTAAAATAACTCTCTTATTACAAAGCTGTTTATCCCGCGTATGTCACAACCGTGCATATCAGAACTTCAACTCCAAGATAATGAGCACATCATTTCAGAAACTTATCACTAAACAGCGCATATGCCAATTAACGCAAGTAACATGTGTGAAATGCCTTGTATTATTATCTGATTTGTGTCACGAAGAAAAGGATTTCTAAGTTTTCGCAGTGGAATTTTTGGCATTTCGTTCTAAAAATATTACATTTCCTTTGCATGGTTCATTCAGTGTCCAAACAAATTTTTTTATAGTTCCACTGTTAGCCTATCAGACGTAAGGCAAATGAGATTTAGAGGTCTGTTTAATTTATTTGTTCGTTTTATTCTGAATTAGTGCGAGCAAGGTTCCAGTAGAATGCTGTTGAAAATAATCGAATACAGGCTACAGACTAACCAAAATCTATAGCGACGTATCTCGTAAGAACAAATCGTTTAAATACGATATGTTAACTGGAATTTGTTGATGTAATTTTGAAAGTGGTTTCGATATTAGATCACTCAGTGAGACTGTACTCGTATTAACTTCCGCTTTGTGGAAGAGAGGTCAGGGGGCTGGTGGGACAATTTCCATTCATAATGGTAGCTGCTGCTGTCTACAGACGGATTTATTCTCTTTGCTGGTAGAGAAACGCTACTAAATATTGAGAGGTGCGGTTATTTCTGACAGAAAAGATGAAGAATTCCCTTGAAATGAGTTACAATCTTTCAGTTTGCATTGGCTACATGCTCTCTTCAGGAGTGCCCTATACGTCTAAGACTAGGGTAAACGAAGCGGTTTAATAATGTACTTCAGAACACAGTTTTACTTGTCGATAAGCGACACCAATTTTCAGGTCTACTGACGATAAATTCTTTTAAGGAATAGGACTGGTAAATGCGTAATCCTTCCGAGTAGCAAAAAATTCTGCGCAGGCTATTTATTAATGTCATCAAAGTCATTATCAGTGTTCTGTGAGGGAACAATAGCTGTTTTATTTCATTCACAGGTGGGCTTTGAGGAGGAGAGGAGTGCCGTTAAAATAACCATCCAGCAGTCCGGCTTTACATTTTACATTGTTTAAGTAAATATATTTATGGGTCCTTTGATAAAGACATATCCGATATTCAATTCCATACTCATCCTACCTCAGCTATTTCTCCGTCTCTAATGACCTCGTGGTGGACAGTGCATCAAACCTTCACCTTATCTCCTTCCTTTCGTTTATCACTGACTAGCTTGTCGGACTGTTACTTAAGAAAATATGGAAAATACTGTTCATTATCTTTCTGAAGTCAGTGAAGGTATTTACTTAGTTGCAACAATGAACTTTCTGTCGGCAGACGAAAGAAAAATAATAACGGTTAATTATAAAAAGTCGGCGTTCCAAAACATCCCAAAGGTGTTCTATAGGATTCAGGTCAGGACTCTGTGCAGGCCAGTCCATTACTGGGATGCTATTGTCGTGTAACCACTCCGCCACATGCCGTACATTACGAGAAGGTGCTCGATCATGTTGAAAGAAGCAATCGCCATCCTCGAATTGCTCTTCAACAGTGGGAAGCAAGAAGATGCTTAAAACATCAATGTAGGCCTGTGAAGTGATGGTGCCATGCAAAACAAAAAGGGGTACAAGCCTCCTCCATGAAAAACACGACCACACCATAACACTACCGCCTACGAATTTTACTGTTGGCACTACACACACTGCAGATGACTTTCACCGGGCATTCGCCATACCCATACCCTGCCATCGGATACATTGTATACCGTGATTCGTCACTCCACACAACGTTTTTCCACTGTTTGGTCATCCAATGTTTACGCTCTTTACACCAAGCAAAGTTTGGCATTTACCGGCGTGATGTGTGGCTTGTGAGCAAGTTCTCGACCATGAAATCCAAGTATTCTCAACTGCCGCCTGACTGTCATATTACTTGCAGTGGATCCTGATGCAGTTTGGAATACCTGTGTGATGGCCTGGATAGATGTCTGCCTATTACACATTACGACCCTCTTCAACAGTCGGCGGTCTCTGTCAGTCAACAAACGAGGTCGGCCTGTACGATTTTATGCTGTACGTGTCCCTTCACGTTTCCACTTCACTATCACATCGTAAACAGTGTACCTAGGGATGTTTAGGAGTATGGAAATCTCGCTTACAGACGTATGGCACAGGTGATACCCCATAACCTGGCCATGTTCATAGTCCGTGAGTTCCGCGGAGCGTCCCATTCTATTCTCTCACGATGTCTAATGACTACTGAGGTCGCTGAAATGAAGTAACCGGCAGTAGGTGGCAGCAAAATGCACCTAATGTAAAAAACGTATGTTTTTGTGTTTTTGAGGGTGTCCGAATACTTTTGGTCACGTAGTGTATGAGTCCCCATTACAATGAATACATGATAAAATTTTGAGAGAACTTGAAAGATAACCATATCTCACTGGTGATCAGTTACTACGTTCTAGTTTTCTATGAGATCACTGAGCATGTAAAGTATTTGATAGGCTGTTACGTGATTGGGAAACAGCGACTTTGGTTTCCTGAAGGATAAAGCATCTGCTGCAATATGGAAACCGTACAGTTTTATCAGCTCGTATTGTTGATGATAGATGATGGAGCACAACAGAACCAATAGCTTAACTCTTCAAACCGAATGCTCTAATATGACGTTTATGATATCAAGTAACGCATATGTAACCATCGACTATGAAACCAGGCTCTTCCTGAAACACGTCCTACTATATGTCCGTATGCTCTTATACGTTTTTAGTCGCCCAATGAAGGATGTGATGTTAACCATTAGAAGCGATCCGCCATGCAGCAGACGCTGTCGAAGCGTGGAAGCAGACAAATATGAGCGTGGTAGCACTACCCCAAAGTCCTGTTAGCAACACTAATTTCACCTTCATGTTGATCACCCTTCAACTTTGTGATATTTGGTGACCAGTTGACAGATTTTCGAATTTGAATCTCCTTATATACAGTACCGCTCGCTGCACGGTAGATGACGCACAGAATTTCTTAATTTTGAGTGGTTTCTTCCGATGTTCCATTCGTGTATGGATCGTGAGAACATTTTTCGTTAACTCGATAAATTACTACAGGTGAACGCTACAATTATTTACTGAAAAACGCCACAGCTCGAGGGCAACACGACAATGTAATTCTTTATCGTCTTTAAATTGCAAAAAAATACAAATTGTATTTTCATTAATATTTCTCGTTATCCTCTGATGGTTCCTCTACAGAGTTGCAGTTTGCTGAAGAACTCTTTTGTTAACTGTTGCCTCATCTGAGATATGCGGTAGCGTGCGCTTTCGTGATATTAAACACACTCAATGTTCTCTTAGATAGGTTCGAAAGCGTTCTTTCAGTTTCATCTGCTCGGCATTCACAGTGTATTGTTTTATGTGTGCTTCTCCAGTCTATGAACCATGAACCCTGCCGAGGTGGCATGGTTTTCATGGCTCAACGATACAGATAGACGTGCAGTAGGAGCAACCACAACTGAGTGGTCAGTTTAAGGTATAGTTCTTGAAGAGAGCCAGCAGACTTTTCAGTAGTTGCAGGGACAACATTCTGGATGATTGACTGGCCTGGTCTTGTAACATAAGCCAGCATGGATTTGTCATGTTGATACTCAGAACGGCTAAAAGCAAGGTGAAACTAGAGTCGTACTTTTCCCGAGGACATGTAACTCACTCTACTGT
This sequence comes from Schistocerca piceifrons, assembly GCF_021461385.2. Classification (NCBI taxonomy): domain Eukaryota; kingdom Metazoa; phylum Arthropoda; class Insecta; order Orthoptera; family Acrididae; genus Schistocerca; species Schistocerca piceifrons. The sequence goes on from NC_060149.1 coordinate 186,281,777, forward strand.
ATGGTTAAAATGATGGTGGCATCGTGTTGGGGTATCAGTTCCAGAGTAAAAATAGACCACATTCATACCTCCAGGTGAGGACTACTGAGCAAGAAGTCATCATCGGGAAAAACAACACTACCTTTCTATAGATCGGAGTGTGGAATATTAGATCCATTAATCGGGTAGGTAGGATAGAGAATTTAAAAACAGAAATGAATGGGCTGAAATTGTATAAATTGGGAATCAGTGAAGAACAGTGGCAGGGAGAACGGGAATTTTCGTCAGGTGAGTATGGGGTTATAAGCTCAAAATCAAATAGGGGTAATGCAGGAGTAGGTCTTCTAAGGGATAAGAAAACAGGACTACGGGTAAGTTACTTTGAACAGCATAGTGAACGTATTATCATAGCCAAGAAAGACACGAAGCCAACACCCGTCACAGTAATAGATGTTTATATGACAACTAGCCCCGCAGAATGATGAAGAGATTGAAAGAATGTAAGACGAGATAAAAAAAATTATTGAGATAGTTAAGGGAGACAAAAATTTTGTTGTGATAAGGGACTGTAATTAGATGCTCGGAAAAGACGAGAAGGAAACATAGTAGAACTTGGACTGAGGGAAACGAATGATAGAGAAAGCCACCTGGTAGAATTTTACACAGAGCGTAATTTAATCATACCTAATAGTCGGTACAAAAATTATGAAAGAAATTTTTATACGTAGAAGAGACCTTAAGACAAAGGAAGGTTTCGAATGTATGACGTAATGGGAAGACACAATTTCAGAAACCAGATTATAAATGTCAGTCATTTCAAGGTGCAAATGTGGATCCTATCATAAATATTGATTATAAACTGCCGATTTTCTACTGATAACCACACATTTTAGTATTCCATACAGTATTTTGATTTTTCACATTAACAAAGACGAAATTGCATTGTTTGCACGTACTATGCAAAAATCACGTAAGATACAATCTTACGACTCTCACACTCTGCGGAAATAATAAATATTTCAAAGGGTTTACAATTTTTCTTAACAAATGAATTCCTATTAGTTTTCGTTACATTATTAATTCTGCTTATTATTTCATAAATGAATCCAGAAATAAACAGTATAGGATTGCGTAATTAATAATAGAAATTTTAAGTGTGCAAATAATGCGTAATTTCAAATGTTTCTAAAAAAATTATTTTATCTGTACATTCAGAACTAATACTTATCGATTATAACATCGAAACTACAATATTTGATAAAGCACTTAATTTTCATATATTTTAGCTTAAAATATAACGTACTGTGTATAAAATTACATGAAAATTTTCAGAAAAGCAAATGAGATGATAATGACCTGTCCAAAATTCGACCAATAATACTGGTATCAACAACTACTGGTGAGGAAAAGTAATGCTAGATGAGGATGTTCCGTTACAACAGTGAAGTACGCGTTACAGAACATGCAGAAGATGCGCATGTGCAGAAAAATGATAGAACCTGATTTGTGCATCGAAATCGTGGTTTCCTGTATTTTCTAAAATGAACAATTCTCCAGCTCATTAACAAGCGTCGTTATCACGCTAGTCTTGTAAATAATTTCCGGGCCAGTTTTATTTTGCCCACCCTGTAGAAACCATCTCTTAAGATCTCTCTTTATACCGCGTCTACGAATCATTATTATGTAGGCAAAAAAGGAAATCAGTCGTTGATTTTAGTTTATTCATTTGTTGACCAGAAATTGGCAGGTCGAGTGCATACGGTGTCGTCGTCATCAGGTCTGTATCAGTGTATGTGGCCGGAGATGAAGAACTCTGTAATAGATAGTTGTTGATCTGCAGAGCAAAATGGCTCTGAGCACCATGGGACTTAACTTATGAGGTCATCAGTCCCGTAGAACTTAGAACTACTTAAACCTAACTAACCTAAGGACATCACACAAACCCATGCCGGAGGCAGGATTCGAACCTGCGACCGTAGCGGTAGCGCGGTTCCAGACTGTAGCACCTAGAATCGCTCGGCCACCCCGGCCGGCGATCTGCAGAGCACCACACTTACAAAGAAACTGACTCCACAGGAAGGCACACTTCTGCGGGTTGGTCTTGCATCTCGTGGTACTACAGCGTAGTCTGTCGACAGCCTTCCATGTTGTCCACTTCTCTGACGAATGACCTAGAGAGAGCTAAAACTTCGGAACTATTCGTTTTTCCAAAAGCTGACATTAGCCCCGTCACTTTAAGATACTTGATTACTGCGATGTTCCTCCAAGAGCCTCAGTAGTAGCCAAGAAGCTCATTTTTGATTTCAGCCGAAGATGTTCTGGCTGACGGCCATATAAATGGTGGCATTCCGTAGTCATAGCCTTGATGCCTCTCGTGCAATTTCAGGAGATGCTGTGTCAGTAAGACGGGAGTTTATCTACGGGTGCAGGCCTTAAACAACAGGCGATAATACGACAAATTTCATTTAGCGCCGCATCCATATTTTTGGCATCTCTGGACTTGCACCATGCCGAACATTAATTTTCAGCACAGGGGTTACACAGCACTAGCGTGCTACTTTTCACGGTGCATAAGTGAGCTCCTCATGTGGTAACTGCCGATTTCCGCACTACGTTGATTCCCGCAGTCACTTTCTGTTCCACGTTTCGATAGTGTTTCTTATATGTAAGCGTATGGTCCAGTGTCACTCCAAGATATTCCGAAGTCGGACAGTGTTCAAGAGCAGTTCCTTTCCGGATGATTTGAAGGGTCTTAGCTGCTTGTTTGTTCCTCAGATAGGATATACAAGTCTGAGTTTTGCCAGAACTCGGCTTTAAATGGTTTACATTACAGTAGGTGGTAAATTCTTCTATAGCCTTAGACAAGGTTTGTTCCACCTTTACCGGCCTGTCGACCTGAGCAATCATTGCCCAGTCATCAGCAGAGACAACAAAACCCTGGGTTCCTGCAGGTACTTATGTTCAATGTAAAAACATTTTTACTTTTTGCAAAGTATATGCAAAGTATAAGCACACACACACACACACACACACACACACACACACCACTCAACAACGGAAACTCCTAGTACCAACTAAAAATAGACGCAGTTAAAATTGCACTTAAAGATTCAAAAGTGCCCCAAGAAATGTAAAAGTGGGCGGGGAGAACGTGATTGAAAACAGTCCAGGCTGTAGCCAGTAATATGTGAAATATTCGCGTATATCTTCACTAAAGCGCAATTTCACTTCTGAAAAACGGCATCAATCTTGAGGCACTACATTAATCTTATATAATTAGTGACTGACATTAAATGAATGATCGTTTTACAGTGCCAGTTAATGTATTAACATTCGGCGCTCGTCAACGCTGATTATTTATTTACTTTCGAACGACTCCCGAATCCGATCGTATTAAAATACATAAATAATGATCTCCGGCACCATTTGCCGAATGTTAATACATTAACTTCCATTGATATATTGAATGAAGTTAGCAATCGCTGCGTTTGCGTCATTAATATTTAGTGGCATATGAAAGTTGTATGAATGACACTGCCCCCATAAAACGGGTCATCGTTAGTAGTTCAACGACTCTTCGCATGTTCCAGTGTGTCTGATGGTGTCTAATTTACAAAGTTTAGTTTGAAATCTACTGGCCTCGTGTCCATGCTACGTTATTTCATCGTATGTTTAGACTTGTCGGTTTAAACTGCTGCAAATGAGACTTTAAACACCTGGGGATTTCTATTTTGCGCACGTCCTTCGTGTACAAGGGCGAGTGTGATACGTTAATGACTGTTTTCGTGTGAAGTTAGTCGTTTTGTAGAATCCGTATTCACCCCAATACATTCATTGAGATAGCTGTAAATAATGCTACGATTAACCTTTTCGAGTAGATATTAATTTTGAATAGAAATATTTTAAATCCACTGGTGTTTGTGAAAATCAGCTTCTCGATAATGCGAACGTAATACAATATGCCAGTTTTACAGAAACGTTATCATCATAATAAATGGTTGCTTATTTATTACGTACGTGGTAAGATTGCAGCGACATGGTGGAAATCTTCATTTGCTTTGACCTCAGCCTTTGATGGAAAAGAAGTGTAATACGGACACACTGCAGCTGTCATTCGCCATCCCATCAGCACTGCTGAAAGAGGACTGATTTTGAGCGAGTTTGTAATTTGAGCCTGTTTGTGGGAGGTGGGGCGGAGTGCTACATATGGTCTTATGTATACCAGTGTACAGTAAAATCCAAATATTAACAGACCAAGTAATTAAATCAGTGACGAAGATGGCGTCTTTTCAATATCATAGTTCGAAATTGCTGACACATTACTGAATACAGCCACATACCTGTTTCTTTCCTATTTGAGAGTCAACAAACACAAATATGACTACAGGAACATCGGCAAATAAGTCACAGCAATGTCCATTCATTAGCGAACTGGTATACGCGCCATTAAATATGTCGATCAAATCCCATCAAAGTTATCTATTTCAAATGCGAAATTAACATTTCACTGATAGAAAAAAATGTGTGGCTGATATACACAGCATGCGGAGTATCATTCTTTCCACTTGACATGACGTACATGTCTCCGGGGGACGGTGAAGCCAGACTGTGCTGCAGAACCACAATCATGAATAAACACACTTTACCTCAGCCCCCTTTACGGACAACACAATAAACATGAAATAAATCTGAGCTGTCAGCACGGCTGACTGCCATGCGGAGCACACGGGTTCGATTCTCGGAACTGCCAGGAGTTTTCCTTGGTGGGAGGACTGAAACGGGTACACTCAAATCGTGAGGTCAACTGAGGAGGTACTAGAGCACTTATTAGCGGTTCCAAGGTTAAGAAAACCGACAACGACCGGGAGAGCGGTGTGCTCCTCATGCCCCCCCATACTGCATCCGATCAGGCCGTTGTCAGAGGATGACAGGGCGATGGGCCCGTCAGGGTCAGAACGCGAAATTTTGTGTTTCGTACCTTAGTTGACGGTCATTTAGTAAAATGGTAGTGGTGGCTTTTTGTATTAGTATAGGTAAGTAATTATCTAGCCAACACCCTTGCCGCAATTGTAACACCGGTCCCAGTAAGATCTCCGAAGTTAGGCGCTGTCGGGCTTGGCTAGCATTTGGATGGATCACCGTCCTGTCTGCCGAGCGCTGTTGACAAGCGGGATGCATTCAGCTCTTGTGAGGCAAAATGAGGAGCTGTTTAACTGAGAAGAAGCGCCTCTGGTCACGAAAACTGACAACGGCCGGGAGAGCGATGTGCTGACTTCACGCCCCTCCATATCCGCATCCAATCTAAGGATGACACGGCGGTCTGTCAGTACCGTTAAGTTTGTGATGAGGTTTAGCAGGGCACTTGATAATGGCTTGGTTAATTGGTTAATTTCGGGGAAGGGACCAGACAGCGAGGTCATCGGTCCCATCGGATTAGGGAAGGATGTGGTAGGAAGTCTGCCGTGATCTTTCAAAGGAATCATCCCGGCATTTGCCTGAAGTGATTTAGGGAAATCTCGGAAAACCTAAATCAGGATGGCCGGACGTCGTCCTCCCGAATGCGACTCCAGTGTGCTAACCACTGCGCTACCTCGCTCGGTTTGATAATGGCCATATGGTCCAAACTGGCTAGTACTGACGCCTAAAAGTTCTAATTGCAGTAACAGACAGGCTCAGTGGACCCATGACAGCTTTTAATTTCTAATAAATTTACTTACGTTGGTGAGTTAACTCTTGTATCGGGCATAATACAGGGCTAGTAAATACTTCAGACATAACAGGCAATGTCGTCAGACTAGCTTCGTCTCATTAACTGAATTTCAGCTACTTTGTATTTTGCGCCTTTGTGTTCGCGGACCTGGGTGAGGGATGGGTGAAGAACATCCCAGCGTCAGACGTGAGTTGTCAGCGTTGATGACGGTGGTCTATGGAAAATGGACTGTTCTCGATAGGTGAGAGATCTGGACAACATGTTGGCCAGGGCAAAAATCGAACACTCTGTTTCAGGCAATATCAGAACAGCACAAGCAACATACAGTCTTGTATAATATTGCTTAAATATAAAGTCACAGGGATCACGAAGGTTGGGCACAGCCACGAGCTTAAGAGATCAGAATTGTAACAGCGGCTGTCCAAATTACCGGCTTATGCGAACCAAAGATGATCGTGTCTTGAACCATGCCAACTTTTGGGTACGCATGGCGGTCACGAATGGGTTCTGACAGAGATCCTTCTCCTAGTAGCCTCCACAGTGGTTCTGTACTCAGAGGCAGAACTCATCTGAAAAGACAACGTGGTGTCTCACATCTATCCACAGTCGTGGTTGCGTGTACAACTGTCAGCGAGCCCCTCTCTATATAGCTGCGTCAAAGGAAGCCGCAACAGTAGTTTCCATACTAACGTTCAGGGGTGCTACGTTTTTTACGTGAAGTGACGTGACTGTACTATCGTGCACAACCGAGTGAACAATATGTATGTCTTCTCGGGTGCTAGTCGCGTGGGAAAGTTGAGATCATTCAAGATGGAGAGTAGGTCAGTACTCCATACTGACATGATAGTAGGGAGCAGAAATATCGTAGATTGGTAAACGGCAGTAATATAGACCACAACCCCGCCGCTGTCACATGTGTTGTTATACGTTGCTCCTTATCACACGTGGTGTAAAACGACCTTATCACAATCAATCAAAATTAAAATGCGGTTTATGAATGGGAAACCCGCTGCGCAATCTTTTCTTACGTACATAACATACAACGTGTTACTCCTACTAAGCTTATGTGGATGTACTGAAATGCCAGTGATTTGCATCAGCTCTTGTAGTGTGTCCAGTTTCATCCACTGCTCGATCGATCTTTATAAACTTGTGAAGGACACTTCAAACACACTTAAGACTAGTTTGTGATGACATGTTTTAAGTATCTTTTGCAAGTTTATAGACAGTGGCTGACAAGATTCAAGGAGCAGTGTGCTCAGAGACGCGGAAGGGGCAACATCGGCGCTCTAAGTCAGTGTAAACACTTCCTACTCGGCCAGCGCTCGCGAAGTGGGAAGAACGATAGTTTCGTACCGGTGTTTGACATACTTCGACAGTCTCTAATATCTCTTTAATACTCTTACTACGCTGCATTCACCACCATGAACGGTGGCGGTTGGAACCTCACTGCTACAGCGTCAAAATTGGTACTGGTGTACTACATGCACCCAGGAGTGAAGTGATTGAATTACCCAACCATCACGTCCCATAACACAGATACACTCAATTTTCCACCCGTTGATGCGACTACAGAAAAGAGACCTGCAGCCCTCCCAGAAACGACAACAGGATCTCACGGAGGAGGAAGGACACGACGGCTAACGAAATAAAATAGAGAAACTATTGCTTGTCGACGCCACCCAGTGTAAGTACTTGCACTGCTAACCTATACGCAATCTTCGACAAACGGCCTTTCACCTTATTTACTGAAAGTAGAGTCAGAAATATAGGCAGGCTCTAGGGAAACTAATTAGACAGGAATCTGCGTCATTATTCGAGCACATAATCAATATTATGGTGGCAGGGAAAAACTGTTTGAAAATCGAGAAGACATCAGGATTAACTGCAGAGGCCTTGGTTCAAAATTCTTTCGTAGGCAAAGTAGATTTGAAGGCTTCTGTTCCGAAGTTCTTCACTACTAAACAAGTCATCATCAATAATGTCGAAACCTCAGCTACAATGGACGAGCCGGCCGGGATGGCCCAGCGGTTCTAGGCACTACAGTCTGGAACCGCGTGACCGCTACGGTCGCAGGTTCGAATCCTGCCTCGGGCATAGATATGTGTGATGTCCTTAGGTTAGTTAGGTTTAAGTAGTTCTAAGTTCTAGGGGACTGATGACATCAGAAGTTAAGTCCCATAGTGCTCAGAGTCATTTGAACCATTACAATGGACGAACTGCTAACGAAACTGACGTGTTGCCGCGAAGTTACTGTCATTAAACTATTTGGTAAAATTATAAATCTGAATGGGGTAAGGGTCACTAAACCGACTTCAGTTCTGACAGCAGCTACTAAATTTTCTTTATATTCATGGAGTTCGCTGTCCAGTGGAAGTGTATGTACCTTGTGTTTAACAGTGCAATAATATTTTGAGATTTGGACACGGCTGCAAACAGTGCAGAAATAGCATAATATGTGCATCCTGTGTAGGTCCGCACAGACCTGATGCCTGTGAGAGGGCCAGTCAACCAACCTGTTTTCATTGCGCCGTAGGTCACAGTCATCAAAAACGTTCAAATGTGTGTGAATTTCTGGGGACCAAACTGCTAAGGTCATCGGTCCTTAGACTTACACTCTACTTAACCTAACTTTAACTTTGGTTAAGAACAACAAACACACACACACACACCCATGCCCGAGGGAGGACGCGAACCTCCATCGGGAGGGGCCGCTCAGTCCGTGACATGGCGCCGCAAACCGCACGGACACGCCGCGCGGCTAGGCTGAAGTACCCTATCCACAACCTGTCCACTGTATCTCTAATACTTGGAGATTAACAGAATAATGTCTCTCAATAGTATTACCTTTAGAGAAGCAGCAGCCGTTTTTTGAAACAGGGGTTATGCGAATGCAGTTGCTTCTTCCCCAAACATTCCGAAACGGGACACACAATACCCGCCCTTCTGACCAGTGTCGCCACCTACGGTCCAAAACAACCAACCCATACCATGACGACAATGACGCAGACGTCAGGAACGATGGCTCTAAAAGATTCCCCATCGATAGCACCGCCCCTCCTGTAGTACAGCATGCCTAACTACACACGCAGTAAAGCGTAAATTCTGTAGACCATAGAGGATCCCATCAAAGCGCGGTAACCAAGGAACAAATGTATCAACGAGAACTTTGTCTTCCTCTTGATCCAGCGCGTTCCAACCCCTACCTACCACCGTACGTGTTGCTCAAACGTAATTTGAATCGCGCGCCAAAACCAAGACAACCAATCAGAGACTGTGCTCGACATCTATTGAGCAGCCCACAGAGCATCCCAGGGTGCCCCAGAGAGCATCCCAGAGTGCCCCAGGGAGCTAAAACACCAAGAAGAATCGCTTCTCGGCTTTTGGCAAGATCAATGTGTAATATTTGTGGCCCTTAAAAGGGCCGATTTGAGAACTGCTTTCAATGATTATATAAAGCAACACGTACTGTACTACTGTGTGGGACTTAGAAAAATTTTCTCCGTCTGTTATTTTCCTTGTGTATTTGTTGCTGGAAAATTCACTTCTGCCAATGTTATTCTTATGGCGATTACGTTGCTGATAAGCAATAACTCCAGAAAATTAACTTCCGGCTTTTAATTAGCTCCGATAAGGACTTCCTGTACAGCTTTATATATTGTCCTTAAGTAATCCCCCGTAATGGGGATGAATGATGATGATGGAGACGACACAGCAACACCCAGTGATTACGGGGCAGGTGAAAATCCGTGACCCCGCCGGAATTCGAACCCGGGACCCCGTGCTCGGGAAGCGAGAACGTTACCGTGAGACCACGAGCGGCGGGCCCATTTTATTTAAATGATTCTAAAGATTTATAGCATTTTACAATAAAATTACGTACCTGAAGAATTAACGATACATTCCAAATAGCTTCCCTATATTATAGACTACTTAAATATGTAGAACGTGAAGTAGAACCGCTTATGGTGGTCTCTAGCACATATTCCTTCTTGTGAGTCTAAAATCAGTCACTAGACTCAGTACCGACCCAAAACATCATGTGTTTCTTGGTGTACTATATATACTTCTCGAAGAATGTGAAAAACCAGACGAATTACTGTGCAACATCTCTTTCAGTACAAGAAAACTCTAATACATAACCGAGAAAATAATCCGTTGTGATATACTAGACATCAAGAAAGTTCACACCTCTGGAGAAAAAAATAAAATGCCGAAAGTGATAAATCGCGCGTGGAAAAGGAGTCTAGAATGTAGGTGTTGCAATGTGAGCTGGTATTGACCCCACCTGCAACCAACAGTGGGCTGTTGTACGGCTGCCTGTTATGTGGAGTAATATTGTTACTATTGGCTTCACCAGCTGACTCCGATGTACAAATGAACACAGATACTGACAGAATTACAGGCTTCATAATCTCCGACATAGCCATACTGGCAGGGTAATCGTGTTGCTTCGCCCGCTTGCCTGCCCTATAAACATATTCGCTGACACAACACACAGGCTCGCCGCCTATAATCCGCTGAATTCTTTGTACGGCTTTCTGTGTCAAACGAAATTTTCTTATTATCTGCTGGAAATATTGGAGATAAGCCACTATGATGTTTGATAGCATTTCCAGGGGAATACCCAATGGATGACCTCACATTGATTAAAATATTTATTTTTTTCGAAGAGAGTGGAATATGCCTTTTCTGAAGCTATGTAATAACGAAGATATAAAAAATATGTCTATTAATACTGCTCTTTTTCACATTGTTTGACTGAAAACCATAAACCTATGGCCGGCCGGGGTGGCCCGGTGTTTCTAGGCGCTACAGTCTGGAACGGCGTGACCACTACGGTCGCGGGTTCGAATGCTGCCTCGGGCATGGATGTGTGTGCTGTCCTTAGGTTAGTTAGGTTTAAGTAGTTCTAAGTTCTAGGGGACTGATGGGTCAGAAGTTGAGTCCCATAGTGCTCAGAGCCATTTGAACCATTTTTTTTCACTGATTTCCGAGAAACCGATTGTGAAGTGAATGCAATGGAACTATCGCCGCAATATTCTTTCGACATTAGATTTGTCATTTATGTGGGGTGTTCACGAACTGGAAGAACACACAGAATTAAGGTACACAGCTATTCCCATACTGAGGGAAAATATGTTCAGTAGCATTAACTGACCGTCTATCGAATTTAAGTAATAGCGTCATGGGACTACTGAAAGCTGTTGCAATCTGTATTTATTGACAGACAGTCAGTAATGGTCAAGAAAAAAATATTCAAATCACGTATTAATATTACATTAGGATAGAGGTAAAGCGTAAAGTTACGGCCTCTGGCGTGATCAGCTAAACTTTTGATTAGAGGAAACTGCAGAGGGCGCTAGCGTGTCTTGGTCACTCACAAGAACATGTTAACTAACATCTGGATGCATCTACGGAATTGAGGAGTACCTTCAGAAGAAGTTATCAATAATGGGACAGCATATCGCCAGGAAACCGGTATTTCATAGTGTATACTGACTGTGTGATAACTGTATGAAAAGCTACTTCCACTTGTGAAATACTGTTACTTGTGGATTATGGCCAGCGGAAGGGCACGTGTGTTTTATTTTCAATGTGGAAAACGGCCTGTGACGTAAAAGAAATGCGGATTTGTGCTGCGGTTTCCATAAAGGAAGGACATGGGTGTGAGGCTGAGCTGCTAAATCAGTTCGGAACAGAGAAGAGCCCGAAAGCATACTGGACGACCTTTACCATTCTTCTTTACATCGGCTAGCTTGGAGACCTCGGTAATATTTCTTTGCAGGTGACACGGGCTAAGTTACTTATTATATCTACGATGGCTGTTCGCTTTTCTTTAGAAGTTGAAAACTACAATCAATAAAGTCAGTTTCCTTTTGTCACATTCTTTCACGCAATCATAATGGGAATCTTCCTGTAGTGAGACTTCTGAAGTCACAGGAACCCGACATAATGTTGTAAAAACTGCTGCAAAATGTAGCCGAATTGATGTATATGAGTCAAACTCGGAAAAGTTTTACTGCGAACGTGGACAGCTGTAATGAGCAATGTGTTTGTTATCAAACGTATATTTGATGACATTCCACTGAGTTTATTTCCGATTCTTTAGATTTACGTCAAATATCACCCATAATTGAACCTCAGCAGAACTATTTCGATGACGAAGTTGGATCATTTGCATCTTCCCTAGGTTAGCTGGAACTAAACACGTTTTCCTTTATAGCTGTCCGGACCACCAGAAACTACTGTGCCGTGGTTTTAGTACTAGTAATTACCCTGAAACAGTTCCATCACGCGATCGCTGCATTCAGCACTAGCTCTCTGAACAGATAACGGCCTCAGCGGTCGGCAGTGTCGTGTGCTTTGAAAGGGCAAAGATAAAGGTGCAATCAGCAAAGTGGGCATAGCGCGAACAACTCGGCTTTTACAGGCGCCGTGTGCTCGCCGCAAAGGAGGCTGCCCCTTTCAGTCATGCTGCTCTTTACTCGTCAGATCAAATGCTGGCCTCGTCGGGAATCGACAGTGAGACCACCGCATGCAAATCCCCAAGTCTGCGGTAGGATAGCCCATCCAAGAAATTACGCATGCAAATGCAAGCATGACATTTGAACTCCTCGTTGGGCAACGGTAAATTATGAAATACGAGTTTAACGATAGCAAACCATCGCTTATTGGCAAATTCGAAATGATATTTGAAAAACCTTAGTTTTGTTTCCGTAGACATGGCAGTCTGAGTAATTTTTGAGAACTAATTTTCTTGTGTAATAACTGTAATTAAATTGGAAATAAAATAAGCTGTGACTCCATGGTACACAAAGTCTGAAAAAGTTCTTGGAGTTGCGTGATTAGGGCAAAATACACAGTTCCAAAATGTTTGGTTGGTGTTGCAGAAGAAACGCGGAATTGTGCTGTTCTTTCGTAAAGGAAGGACATGGGCGGGGAAGCGGAGCGCTAAATCAATTCAGGCCAGAGGATGGTCCGAAAACATTCCGAACAGACCGCCTTTAAATATCCAGAATGTGAATAGTTATTTTTCGAGATTAACTTCCCGAGTAGTATGACTGCGACAAGTGTAGGTGTGTCAGTGGAACCACAGACTCTCTGTGAGTGGGAACTTGTCAACTACTAGTACTCTTGATCGTTCTCTCTATATAAAAACGACATCAAATAACTGTCACTGGATAATAAACGTGCTTTTATCAAAATCACATTGCATACAATATATTCAGAATGCAGTAGCTTTGATACGCGTTAAATCATAACGAATTCGACACCATGTCGTTGCTCAGACAGTACCGAACGCTAGTTGTAATTTCCCCGGCGACTGAGTGAACGTAAAATATGTCTGTGTTGGAAGTTTTACTGGGAAAGAAAAATATATACTAACAGAATAAAATCGCAACACCAAAAACTAATTAATGTAGATAAATGAAACTTCGGGAATATATCTGTGTAGGTAACATATTTAAGTGATTAACACTGCACGATCACACGTTAATGTAAGCGTGAGACAATCCATTGAAAGTGTGAAATGCTGCTGCATTAATAACAGGTGTAACAACGAGAATGTTGAATGCAAGCATGCAAGCGTGCATACATTGCGTTAGAAAGGTGCCGGATGTCAGTTTATTGGAAGGAGTTCCATGCCTCTTGCACTGGGTCGGCCGCGCGGAGTGGCCGCGCAGTTTGAGGCACAATGTCACGGACTGCGCGGCCCCTCCCGCCGGAGGTTCGAGTTGTCCCTCAGGCATGGGCGTGTGTGTTGTTCTTAGCATAAGTTACTTTAATAAGATAGTTTAAGTAGTGTGTAAGACTAGGGATCGATGACCTCGGCAGTTTGGTCTATTAGGAATTCACACGAATTTGAACATTTGCACTTCGTCGATTGATTCAGGGATCGTTAGTGCTGGTTATGGATGGCGCCGGAGTTGCCAACTGACGAAGCCCCGTATGTACTCGATTGGAGACAGATCTGGTGATCGAACAGTCCAAGGCAACGTATCGACATTCTGTAGAGCATATTGGGGTACAACAGCGGCATACGGACGAACGTTATCTTGTTGGAAAACACCCTCTGTAATGCTGTTCATGAACGGCAGTACAAGTTGAATTATCGGACTAACGTACAAATTTGCAGTGAGGGTGTGTGGGATAACCACGAGAATGCTTCTGCTGTCATGCGAAGTCGCACCCTACAACATAGCTCCAGGTGTAGGCCTAGTGTGTTTAGCACTCACAGGGGGAAGGCCTCAGACACGGCCAACCGATTCAGCTCAAATTTGGCAGGTCGCTTGTGCACAACCTAAAACGAAGGAATCTAAGCTATTTTGGGTCAACACCCCCGCAGTTTTGAGAAAATCACCCCTAAAGGTTATGACGAGCAATCGACTCAAAATTGGCAGGTTCGATAGATAATTGTAAATATAGCATTTTTCATCATCAGGTATAGGGTCCGAAAGTGCATACTTTTCCAAAAATCGAGGTAAGAAACTTTTACAACTGCCGCTTCTGTAGCCACATGGTAAGCGCCTTTCGCCGACCGCACCGAGAGCCCAACGGCCAAGGTAACTGTCTGGGACTCGGAGAACCCGGGTTTTAATCTCGAAGAAACCTAGCCGATGTTCTTCTTTTCGTTTGTATTTTTCCATATCTTAATTAATAGGGATAGGAGGGTTAATAAGGTAAGCATTATTATCATTCCTTATTGATTTACTTACCTTATTAACCCTCCTATCCCCATCAATTGAGATATGGAAAAATACAAACGAAAAGAATAACATCCACTACGTTTCTGCGAGATTCGAACCCAGGTTTACCGATTCCCAGCCAATTACCTTGGCCATTGCACTATCGGCGCTGTCGGCGAAAGGCGTTTACCATGTGGGTACAGAAGCGACAGTTGTAAAAGGTTCTTTCCTCGATTTATGGAAAATTTTGCGTTTGCGGACCCCATACCTGATGATGAAAAATTATCTATTTACAATTATCTATCGATCCCTGCAATTTTGAGTCCATTGCTCGTCATAACCTTTAGCGGTGATTTTCTCAAAATTGCGGGGGTGTTGACCCAAAATATCTTAGAGTCCTTCGTTTTAGTTTGTACACAAGCGACCTGCCAAATCTGAGCCGAATCGGTTGGCCGTGTCTGAGGCCTTCCCCTTGTCAGCCAGGTTGGTTACAGGCCCTCAAATGGCCTCCTTGTAATCAACACACGGTCATCACTGGCAGCAAGATAGAACCATAGTCTGTCCACCATAGTTTTCGATACCTGGAGCAGACGTAATGCTTGCATTATTGACCTCGATAGTGCTAATGTAAACACTGTCCATATGTAATAAACGTCGCCATCTGCTGTCGTTGTTTCCAACTGTAATATATAATGGCAACTATTTATTTACAGTTCGTACAAAATAGATACTAGTTTCAAAGTTTTACTGACCTTCAAAGTAGTCACCAGCATTGTGTATAACCTATTGCCAGCGATGTGGAAGTCGTAGGATACTCTTAGCAGTGCCAGTTTTGTTGACAGTTCGAGCGGCGCGGTCTATTGCCCGAAACATTTGTAGCAGTTCTGAAGCGAATGCCGTGAAGTGTTTCCTTCAGTTTAGAAATCGAGTTGAACTTACGAGGGCTTAAGTCAGGGGAGTACAGTAGGTGGTATAGCACTTAATAGCCCTATCAGTCAAACAAATCAGTAACAGTTTGCACTGTACATACTTGAGCGTTGTCCTGCAAAATGATGGTCAAGTCCTGCACGAGGGCTTAAGTCAGGGGAGTACAGTAGGTGGTATAGCACTTAACAGCCCCATCAGTCAAACAAATCAGTAACAGTTTGCACTGTACATACTTGAGCGTTGTCCTGCAAAATGATGGTCAAGTCCTGCACAGCGTGTCATCACTTCTGTCTCTAAGCTGGTTTAGCTTGTGAATTCTGTCCGAGAATGCTTCCACAGACTCATAGCGCTGGATCGACAACGTACCTAATAGCTCCCGGAAAAATCGCGCACTGTTCTGCTTTTGGTGCCGCTGGCACAGTCTCGCGATCCAGTCCTGGAACGTATGAGCTTTACTCAATGTCTCGTGGTAGACAAGATAAGCTTTTGCGTCCCCCGCCAAAAGCACATTACCAACGTACAGGGTTAATTCATCCGACCACCCATGCGCTTCCGCAACGTTCCTAACATCCATAACGACAGCTGTCATGTCCTCCGTTGCCTTGCCAGAGAAAGCATTAATCAGTGCGACCACTGCCGAGTCGTATGCAACAGAACGCACTTTCAATCCTGATTCACTTTCCCGAGACTCCAACTGCGGCTGATTATGACTGTGCTTACGAGCCTCTAATCACGATTAAATTCGAAATTTCTGTTCTTCATGCTCTCAAACTGCTCTGTTAACGCTTGCACCTGATGAGGTAAAGCATCCACTACATCTGCAGTAGTGTCACGTGTTTCCACCATTTTGTGTACTCTTCTTCCACCTTAATTCAACTTTCTTTTTTAAAAAAAGACAAAACACGAACTCATATTCAGCTATACAACAAAAAAAATTTAAACATAAATTAATTGCTCCGGCAAATCAAAGCCCATCTACACTCAGTACAATTACTAGACGGATGACCAGTGCTGTGGCCTTCTGTACCAGACATCACGGCGCCTAGAGTAGCAGCAACCAAACTGACAGACTGCAGCCGCGGGTTGCCCGCTTCGCAGGCACACCGAAACACTACACAACCGACATGCAATATTGATGAACGACCACAACAGCAACAACAACAACAACAACAACAAGAACACAGCAAAAACACCAGCGGCCACCAGGGGCCACTACCGGCCCACATAAACATAAGGAAGAGGTTGCTGCAGATCCCAGAACTATTTTCACATGTCAAACTACGTGATGGAAAATAGTTCCGAGGAACTCATCCGCCGAAGCTCTATAAAGGCCGGCGCTCGGCCGCACATCGGCAGTTCATCGACCGCCAGCAGACGTGGATAGCTGCCGCCCTGGCAGCCCGGATTGGATCTTCTCGCTGATCTCTGGATTAGGCTTGGTATATCGGAGAAGTCTCTGGCGGTGACTAGTAGGAAATTATTTCAGTTGATTTCTACATGATTCTTGTATGTTGTTGTGATTCGAAGAAGGATCACTGTTTTGTGTTGGTGCTATACTTGGAGAATTTGTTTTGGTTAAATGAACAGTCCAATACATTGTTTTCGGGCTCTGATCGTTAGTTTCTTCTGCTTACGCAGACATATCAGCCAGTACCCCTACATACAGAACAAACAGCTGCTACAGCTGTGCTACACGGCATATCATGACCAAATTGCGAAACGGACACCTCATTGGCACTAAATAATTACGTCCACCATTACCTCTGAACAAAGATAAGTCCACGGGTTCCTGTGTCTTCACAAAAGTAACTCTAAACATCTTGTACCCTAACCCACACAACTCTGACAACGAAATAAAAGATAAAAAGTAATATAAATAAAACTTAGACTCACTGCACCACATTGTTATGAGCCTGTACCTACGTCAAGTGTCACTGCCTCCCTCACCACTCACCAAAACGTAATGTTGGATTTTGACAGACACTTTGCAACGGAACGTATTGTGCTCGAAAGCGAAACGACCACTTTCTGACACGAAACTGTTACAACCCCCGAGCTCAGGGAGTTGTAGTATGTCAGAACGACAGAGAGAGATGGTATGGGAGAGAGGGAAGACTTACGCCGAATCGTGTAATGGACTTAATTACATCGAGGATACACAGCGGGCCTTCCGCTGAACTCGGCAACGGCCCCACGCAGCGTGCGTGGGTCAGCGCCAGTCGCAAATGCGGGGTCTGCAATGTCGGCGCCCGGTCGCCCAGCCTTGCGGACGTAGCGCTCCTATTCACGCTACGGCTACGTGGCCGCCGCGTGCGTTAGCTGCGCCCGATAGCCAGGAACACGGCTCACTGCTTCCTCAAGCGAGACTCGTTGACTCCATGCAGAGCGCCGAATTGAAGCAGCCGACGGCCGTCGTTGTAGTGAGCCTTAGCAGCTCCGCCCGTCCGCCCAGGGCAACCCGTTCAGTGCCCGCAGGCAACTCTGTACGTGCGACGCCGCGCCACAGCCTCGCCCCTGCGGACGGCAGCTTGCAGTCCGCCCGACGATGCCACCCAGAGAGCAGAGGCTAGCAGCCCGTCCGCTTCTCGCGCCGGTGCACCTCCAAAGTGCGACCCGCCCCGCCCCGCTTTAACAATGACGCGTCTATACAGCGGAGCTTGGAGGTCGCGTCAGGCGGGCCGATTGGCCGCTGATACCCATCACAGAAGGTTCAAATGGTTCAAATGGCTCTGAGCACTATGGGACTTGCATGCTGAGGTCATCAGTCCTCTAGAACTTAGAACCACTTAAACGTAAGTAACCTAAGGACATCACACACATCCATGCCAGAGGCAGGATTCGAACCTGCGACCGTAGCAGTCGCGCAGTTCCAGACTGCTGCGCCTAGAACCGCTCAGCCACTGCGGCCGGCCATCACAGAAGGCTCGTCGTGGTTGGCCTGCAACTTAAACAATCGTTATTCTCTCCGGTTCTAGACGCAGACACAATGGGGCCTCGACTGCTCGCTTTGAGCCTCCGTACTTGTTTATTTTTACGTCTGTGCTCTACGAGTCTGACGTAGTTCCTCTGGAGAGGAAAAGTGGAGTGCTCTTTGATAATTACCACGTCAGCTTTCCTCAGTTCGCTTCGGCCCCTACACACAGATCACTAGGTGATGTTGTAACTGCAAGCCGGCCGGAGTGACCGTGCGGTTCTAGGCGCTACAGTCTGGAGCTGGGCGACGGCTACGGTCGCAGGTTCGAATCCTGCCTCGGGCATGGATGTGTGTGATGTCCTTAGGTTAGTTAGGTTTAATTAGTTCTGAGTTCTAGGCGACTGATGACCTCAGAAGTTAAGTCGCATAGTGCTCAGAGCCATTTGAACCATTTTGTAACTGCAACGTATGGGTCCTTCACAGTATATCAGTGCCCTGTGATGCTCTAATTATTTCACATTTGTATACAGTGCCCGCCGGAACGGGCCTTCTAGCCTGCGAGCGGTGTCGTAAACCTGCCTGTCACGATCATTTGCAAAATATCAGCATCGCCGCGCCTGCCATCCGATGTGCCACTCGGTCCCTCAACTATTGTCTTCCAGCCGTAGCTGCGCGAGAGTAACAAGAATTCCCCAAATCCACACCTGTACTTGTTCGTGGCGCAGCATTGCCTTTCCATTGCCGGCCACTGTGGTCAAGCGGTTCTAGGCGTTTCGGTGTGGAACTGCGTGGCTGCTACGGTCGCAGGTTCGAATCCTGCCTCGGGCATGGATATGTGTGATGTCCTTAGGTTAGATAGGTTCAAGTAGTTCTAAGTCTAGGGGACTGATGACCTCTACTTAAACCTAACCAACCTAAGGACATCACACACATTGATGCAAAAAAAAAATGGTTCAAATGTGTGTGAAATCGTATGGGACTTAGCTGCTAAGGTCATCAGTCCCTAAAGTATCCTAAGGACAAACACACACACCCATGCCCGAGGAATCGAACCTCCGCCGGGACCAGCCGCACACATCCATGCCCGAGGCAGGATTCGAACCTGCGACCGTAGGAGCAGCGCGGTTCCGGACTGAAGCGCCTAGAACCGCTCGGCCACAGCGGCCGGCTGACTTGCATTCAGTGACAGCAGCAATTCCATCAGATTTGAATTCGACTGTCATTGGCAAGGTGTGGCACTTACCTCGAGTCCCTGTCGATGAGGATATTTTGACGACCACTGTTCTTGCATCGTGTTACATGATTGCGAGTGATGGTCCGTTCCTTGTCGACATGTTCGACAGACCGCTCTGATAAAAAAAAAAAAAAAAGTATTCAGGCAAATTCATTCACATAGCGGTCGTGGCAAGTCCATTTCACTCCCGTGGCTTTCGTCCGCTGTGGAGGGCTACATAATCTACTTTTACCAGTCCTGCACCATCTACAGAGCTCGTGCTCCTTTAAGGAACTGACATCCGGTGGTTCATCTTGTGGTGATGCGACATCATTCGTTTAATACAATTTCCAGTTTCATTTCCACGCACAAAGTGACACAACACAGTGTGACCACCTTCTGTTCAAAAAATGGTTCAAATGGCTCTGAACACTATGGGACTTAACTGCTGAGGTCATCAGTCCCATAGAACTTAGAACTACTTAAACCTAACTAATTTAACGACATCACACACATCCATGCCCGAGGCAGGATTCGAACCTGCGATCGTAGCGGTCGCGCGGCTCCAGACTGTACCTTCTGTTGCTGAGACGTGAAGCACAAGAAAATTTATGAGTATGGCGGGGGTGTACACTCCCATTTTAGAAAAAGGAGGAGGGAGGGAGTGAAGAAAATGTCGAATTTAACATCCAGGTGAAAGACAGTAAGGTCGTTACAGGCCGAAGACGAGGTTGGATAGGACAGAAATAAGGATGAAACTTTACTGTGTACTTTTTGAACAAAATATCCTCAAATTTGTCGTTATAGCTTTAGTGAAACCAACAAAACTTGTATGAGAGAGGCTGCACTGAAATTTGAATCCCAGTCCTGCACCATTCTGGCGCGGTCGCCCATTTTGAGTCGGAGTGTTTGCGCAAGGGACTGTTAAGTGCTGTGGCCTTCTTTTGAAAGTATTTAGGCCTATACAACTACAAAATATTGAAGCCTATAATAATTTTTCACTCAAAGTCAGCTCCATGAGCGCAGGTTGTTATTCTGAGTTGGAATTGGACGATTCTTTTCCACAGCCTTATTTTCTGCTCCTTCTCTCATAACCTCACCATCAAAATGGCTCTGAGCGCTATGGGACTTAACTGCTGAGGTTATCAGTCCCCTAGAACTTAGAACTACTTAAACCTAACTAACCTAAGGACATCACACACATCCATGCCCGAGGCAGGATTCGAACCTGTGACCGTAGCCGTCGCGTGGTTCCAGCCTGTAGCGACTAGACCCGCTCGGCCACCCCGACCGGTGCCTCGCCATCGACAAGACGTTAAACATTATTCCTTCTTTCTTCAGCTGTATGTCATTTCGAGTTTCCGTGAACCTTCTCTATTTAGGAAATAAAAAGCCAGTATTACTATGCTTCAGGTAGAATTCGTGCTAAAACGAAGACTGGCTGTCCTTTATTTGTCTTAATAGAATAATTTCCATGAACTGCTAGGTTCAGATTATCAGCAACCACGAATTACTTTATACAATGAGACGCTTGGCTTTTTATTCGTATGAAAACAACGACGATAACAACAACAACACTTGCTTGTGATGGAATGTTTTTAAACCCTTCCGCTTCTTCAGTTGCCTAGTAATTTAACAAATAGTCTTCTGGTTTTGATGGTATCACAAGTTGGCGACAGGTCAACAACAGCTACTCGTATTAGTCTGAAGAACTCTGAAGCGTCTTCAATATGCTGCGTTTAATTTAGCTTCTTTCTTGTGCATGATGCGGGTGCTCTGAAACCGACTTGTTGCAGGGTACAGGAGGGGTCACCAGCGGGCGTCGGTCTGTTCAATGAGAGTGTAAATATTTTACAGGGATTGATGGAACTGTATCGTCAGTTCCGACGCACGGGGACAATTGCCTACAGCCACTGCACTACCAGTGTCATTAGTTAGAATTATTAAAAGAAGGGTAAACGAAACAGCACGTATCGTGTGTACTCTCTCTAAGCCTGTATATTCAATTTATGAAGCTGAAACATAAAAAGCTCGATAGGAAAAAACGTGTAATTTTGATACACGTGAGTTTTATTCCAACTTCGTTATCATCATTGTTTTCCAGATTTTTTCTCGACCTTGTGGTATTCCACAAAAAAGGCCTGACTGATTCGTTTCTAATGGTCCTTACCTTAAATATTTTGCTATGTTTTAACTAGACTGCCAACTGCGTGCGAAAGAAGGTTAGAGAAGCTCGACCCCACAGGATCCAGAAGTGTAGATGTTACTTACTGTGCATTTCAATGTCTTCAAATACTGCTGACGATTTACTCAGAAGTGTTTATAATGGTGCTGTTGGGTCAATTTGATACTGAACTGCCAGTCTCCTCCAAAAGGAGGCAAGCTCAACTACAAGATAGTGAAAATAAAACTGTCCGATATTTTTTCGGCATTTTGTTACAACGTAATATTAAGAACATTAGAAAAATGGTCGAAGCGAGATCTAACACATGAGAACATTACCAAAGTTTAAGATAACCTGGAGAACAGTCCAACAAAATCTGGTTAGCTGTGAAATAGGGACTTAAACATGGTCATGTCAGAACATTATGAGAACCGACCTGCAGCCTTATCTTTACGAATTTTCCATTATACATGGCATAAAGCTCCCTAGCTATGTGGGCGCATTTTAATTGGTGGCAGTATTTGAATGACATGGGACAGGAACATTCTAAG
The DNA here is from genome assembly GCF_021461385.2 of Schistocerca piceifrons. NCBI lineage: Eukaryota > Metazoa > Arthropoda > Insecta > Orthoptera > Acrididae > Schistocerca > Schistocerca piceifrons. The sequence continues at coordinate 186,303,925 of NC_060149.1, forward strand.
CCTCCAATTTTCATTTCTTCTGCTGTGACGTGGTGCAGTCCGTCCAGTTACAAGAATTAGCAGAAGACAGAAAGTATTCATCAGTACGTTGAGTACGTGATGATGCGCAATTTCGCAGCCACTTTAATTTCAGCCACCCTGCACTAACATGAAGTATTATTCCTGTCTGGCAATGGTTCAAATGGTTCAAATGGCTCTGAGCACTGTGCGACTTAACCTCTGAGGTCATCAGTCGGCTAGAACTTAGAACTAATTAAAACTAACTAACCTAAGGACATCACACACATACATGCCCGAGGCAGGATTCGAACCTGCGACCGTAGCGGTCGCTCGGCTCCAGACTGTAGCGCCTAGAACCACACAGCCACTCCGGCCGGCCCTGGCAATGATATAGCTATTTTTCTAGTAGATACAGTGACAGTGCAAGTGATAAAGCTGCTGTGTTATCTAAAATGGAAAAAATAATAATGCGCCAGTTGTCCTGCAATAGTAGTGGCAGTTTGTTATATACAGGGTGACAATAACTGAACTATATGAAAAAAACGTAAATTAGTTACAAACTACGGCGTGCACACACATTATTCAACATGTATACGTCACTACAGATATTCGGATTTGTATTATTCCATGTTAGATATGCCTGCCATCATTGGTGGTGATGTGACGAAGACCAATAACGAAAAATTGTGCGTGACCCACTGAAGCGTCGGAACATCGATGCTGTTGGTGACCTCCTGAATGGCTGTTTTCAGCTCAGCAGTGGTTTTGGGGTTATTGTTGTACACCTTATCTTTAATACAGACCCACAAAAAGGAGTGTCAGCCGGCCGCGGTGGTCTAGCGGTTCTAGGCGCGCAGTCCGGAACCGCACGACTGCTACCGTCGCAGGTTCGAATCCTGCCTCGGGCATGGACGTGTGTGATGTCCTTAGGTTAGTTAGGTTTAAGTACTTCCAGTTCTAGGGGACTGATGACCACAGATGTTAAGTCACATAGTGCTCAGAGCCATTTGAACCATTTGAAAGGAGTCTCATTTGTTCAGATCCGTAGAATGTGGCGGCCAATCGAAGATCATACCAGTGGCAGCTCGGTACCCCAGAGCCAGAATGAGGTCCCCAAAGTGCTCCTCCAGCACATTAAACGCTCTCCCGCTTCTATGGGGTCAGCTCCGTCTTGAATGAACCACGTCTTGTCGAAATAAAAGTCACTTTGGATAATGGGGATGAAATTATCTTCCAAAAATTTCACGTACCGTTCGGTAGTCACCGTGCCATTAAGGAACATCGCACCGATTATTCCGTGACTGGACATTCCACACCACATAGTCAACCGTTGAGGATGAAAAGACTTCTCGACCGCGAGATGCGGATTCCCAGTCCCCAAATGCGCCAATTTTAGTTGTTGACGAACCCATCCAAATGAAAGTTGGCTTCGTTTGGTTAACCAAACAACAGTGCGCATTCTAATTCCCATCATACTCCGCGGCCACCTGTGCAGTTTGAACGTCCTAACGCAAACTGTTTAGAAGTTATGACGATTTTATTTCATTTAGTTCAATAATTGTCACGTTGTATATAGCGGAAACGGCCGTTTCAGGCGATCACAGCAATAATCCGGCTGCTTGCAGTTATCGGCTGACACAGTGTTTTGCCATCGTGGGCACCTTCCATACGCTAGTTCGACTATTCAACCGTCAACCAGTGGTGTTACCGAAATCCAGGATGCTCCTGCTGTACTGCACAGAAGGCGCCACGTGAGGCCTGGGTCATCCGCAAGTCAAGGTGCCTGACATTGATGCGTAAAAATACGGGCCACCCAGCCGGCAAGGGGCATCGAATCATCGGTCACTTTGGATCTGACTACAGCAGTGTTGACTGGAGAAACATCATGTCCCTACCGTCATCCTCTGGAGCAGCCACTTCGTCCTACAAGATCGCCCAACTCACGACTCCGAATCTGCTCCTTTGGGCCGAGGGTCGAACTAGGCCCGTTGTAGCCACTAGTAAACATGTTTTCTATCATCGCCAAGTGCCGCCAGACTTCGTGATCTGGGGTTCGCTTCCTCCATGCCATTTCTTTCGTCGCCCGCTATTGCTGGTCAGACGACCAGCACGCCCAGCTCGCAGTTTAGCGTGCCACTTCTACAATACCAGCGCCTGGTACAGCTCCTCCATTGGCCGGAAATGTTTACCACCGAAGGTTGCCACGATCCCAAGCCCCACTGTGCTGTGGCGGCTGCAGATGACAATACAACAATGTACGGCAGCAAAGGACTGAGTTCGATGCCCACCCCCGCTTGTTGCACGTGGGAACAGGATCTTCGTTGTAGGCCAAACCTAAGAAATACGAGATCGTGCTGAAAAATAATGCCTCCGAACTTTTTATATGAATAATCTTAGATTTTTTAATAAAATGGACATTATTAACATTTTACATCTTTGTTCTTCGTGTCAAGATATTTCTAGCCCCTGCTGCTAAGGCCGGCTGCTGTAGCCTAGCGGTTCTAGGAGCTTCAGTCCGGAATCGCGCTGTTGCTACGGTCGCCGAATCGAATCCTGTCTCGCGCATGGATGTGTGTGATGTCCTTAGGTTACTTAGGTTTAAGTGGTCCTAAGTCTAGGGGACTAATGACCTCAGATGTTGAGTCCTATAGTGCTTGGACCCAGTTGAACCTGCCGCTAGATGTCTCCGAACTCTATCGTTTAACATGGTGGTGTGTAATATACACTACTGGCCATTAAAATTGCTACACCAAGAAGAATTGCAGATGATAAAAAGAGAATTTCATTGGACACATATGTTGTACTAGAACTGACATGTGATTACATTTTCACGCAATTTGGGTGCATAGATCCTGAGAAATCAGTACCCAGAACAATCACCTCTGGCCGTAATAAAGGCCTTGACACGCCTGGGCATTGAGTCCAACAGAGCTTGGATGGCGTTTACAGGTACAGCTGCCCATGCAGCTTCAACACGATACCACAGTTAATCAAAATTAGTGACTGGCGTATTGTGACGACATTTCCTTGGCCACCACTGCCCAGACGTTTTAAACTGGTAAGACATCTGGAGAATGTGCTGGCCGGGGCAGCAGTCGATCATTTTCTGTATACAGAAAGACCCGTACAGTACCTGCAACATGCGGTCGTGCATTATCCTGCTGAAATGTGGGGTTTCGCAGGGATCGAATGAAGGGTAGAGCCACGGGTCGTAACACATCTGAAATGTAACGTTCACTGTTCATAGTGCAGTCAATCCGTGCAAGAGGTGACCGAGACGTGTAACCAATGGCACCCCATACCATCACGCCGGGTGATACACGAGTATGGCGATGACGAATACACCTTTCCTATGTCCGTTCACCCCGATGTCGGCAAACACGGATGCGACCATCATGATGCTGTAAACAGAACCTGGATTCATGTGAAAAAAATGACGTTTTGCCATTCGTTCACCCAGTTTCGTCCCTGAGTACACCATCGCAGGAGCTCCTGTCTGTGATGCAGCGTCAAGGGTAACCGCAGCCATGGTCTCCGAGCTGATAGTCCATGCTGCTGCAAACGTCGTCGAACCGTTCGTGCAGATGGCTGTTGTCTTGCAAACGTCCCCATCTGTTGACTCAGGGGTCGAGCCATGGCTGAAAGATCCGTTACAGCCATGCGGATAAGATGCCTGTCGTCTCGACTGCTAGTGATACCAGGCCGTTGGGATCCAGCACGACGTTCCGTATTACCCTCCTGAACCCACCGATTCCACATTCTACTAACAGTCATTGGATCTCGACCAACGCGAGCAGCAATGTCGCCATACTATAAACCGCAATCGCAATAGGCTACAATCCGACCTTTATAAAAGTCGGAAACGTGATGGTACGCATTTCTCCTCCTTACACGAGGCGTCACAACAACGTTTCACCAGGCAACGCCGGTCAACTGCTGTTTGTGTATGAGAAATCGGTTGGAAACTTTCCTCATGTCAGCACGTTGTAGGTGTCACCACAGATGCCATCCTTGTGCGAATGCTCTGAAAAGCTAATTATTTGCATACCACAGCATCTTCTTCCTGTCGGTTAAATTTCGCGTCTGTAGCACGTCATCTTCGTAGTGTAGCAATTTTAATGGCCAGTAGTTTAACTATATCGTTTCTTGAGAAATAGCGTGCTGTAATCGAGTTTCGAATTCATAGAGTTCGTTCACACATGGAGCACCCTCTCCTTTAGCATGAAAAAGTCAGACCACACAAGATTGCTGACACATTTGCAACAAGTCGACGCCTTTTGTTCCCTGCCATCAATCACCCTCCATACAGTCCCGATTTGGCACCATCAGATTTTCATCTGCTTCTAAAACGTAAAGAACTTCACTTTGGTAGTGCTGAAGCGGTGCAAGCTGAGTTGAGGTTGGCCGGCCGTAGTGCCCGAACGGTTCTAGGCGCTACAGTCTGGAACCGAGAGACCGCTACGGTCGCAGGTTCGAATCCTGCCTCGGGCATGAATGTGTGTGATGTCCGTAGGTTAGTTAGGTTTAAGTAGTTCTAAGTTCTAGGGGACTGATGACCTCAGAAGTTTAGTCCCGTAGTGCTCAGAGCTATTTGAACCATTTTTTGAGATGAAGTTGTGACTCCGTCACTCTTGTTGGTAGTAATATGTTCGTCGGCAGGGTGATTATGTTGAGAAATAAATATGTAGCCATGAAGAATATGGATGTAGAATGTTAATAAAATTTGTTTTATTTAAAAAGTTTTAAAGAGTTTTCGTATAAAAAAACGGCAACATTACTTTTCAGCACGGCCACTTACTTCCGGTGATGAAGTTTATTGTTTGTCTATAGATGTTAATGACCTGAACAGTTCTTGCAACTGAAGCTCATACTTAGTTTGTACAGAGCAACTGTTTACGTGATCCCATCGTTCTTCGTGCAATAAGACAAGTGTCAGTGACTTTATTTCCCCAGTAACAAAGAGTGCGCTCTTTTAGGTGCGTTGGTAATACGGCTAGAGCTCTCGTAAATCCATGTCTCCTGTAATACTGGCTACTAAGCAATATACCTGTAGATAAGATCTATCGCGCGGACTGGCAGCGTGGTTTGAGGCGCCATGTCACAGAATGCGTGGCCCCTCCCGCAGGAGGTTCGAGTCTTCCCTCGGGCATGGGTGTTTCGTGTGTGTTGTTCACCGCATGAGTTTGTTTAAGTAGTGCGTAAAATTCACACACATTTGAACATATGTAGACAAGATAACATTCATGAAACGTTATTCGAACAGTGCAGTTACTATGACAAAATGATAAAATTATCGAAAGTAACTGAGATATTACTATACTCTTCGATGTAAACCGAAAAGTAATTATGAATATAGGCGGCCGGGGTGGCCGAGCAGTTCTAGGCGCTACAGTCTAGAACCGAGCGACCGCTACGGTTGCAGGTTCGAGTCCTGCCTCGGGCATTGATGTGTGTGATGTCCTTAGGTTAGTTAGGTTTAAGTAGTTCTCAGTTCTAGGGGACTGATGAACTCAGAAGTTGAGTCCCATAGTGCTCAGAGTCATTTGAACCATTTGAATACTGAAAATACTTGGAAAGTTGGTTCTCGCAGACAACTTTAAGACATCGAGTATTCGTATTTGAATTATTTCAGCTTATAGTATGGATCAGTTATCTGCTGTCTTTTACGTTTAGTAGACTGATTGCTTATACGATGTCAACTGACTCAACCCTGCAGATAGAAATTGCTTTGGCTCATAACGCAACATTCACGCTAGATTTAGACAGCGTACAACATACTTGTGACAAACTACAATTTCGTGCGCTATTTTCTGCTTTATTTGATACCCGACACGTTCAGTCAATTTACTGGTATGGGTGTGTTAATGAATTCAATTACACGTCTAGTTCTCAGTTATGTTACCCACCAAATAACGCCAGAATTTATTGGAAGATTGGAGAACTTACAATTCTTAGTGACATAAAAAGCTTTCTATGTCGCTGCATTTCACTGAGCCAAAAGACCTGATATTTTGTGATTTGCGTAGGTCATATTCCATCAGTATTATTACATTTGATTAGAGTTTTAGGAGTGTTCTGTTTCAGACAATTCAGGGTGCCAAACAATGTTTTTTACAGCCAGTTTCAATTAAGACGCTGTATATTGCCTGAAAACGAATTAATTAATATATCATATTCAATGCAACAAAGATCCCAAGTTTGATGTACCCCTAAAAATCAGTTGAGTTCATACAAAACAACGACCAGAAAGCTGACTAAACCACGATCTTGATAGCAGTGAGATTTTTGGAATAAATCTCAGAGAATATGGAAAAAATAGGATAATGGAAAATGCAAGTGGTGTATTTATTGCTACGGACAAGAACTCAAATCCAACGAGTTATAAATTGAAGCTGCTTGCGAAATTGTTGGGCAAGACTCGGCATCAAGGGTGGCCATAAACTTGTGACTGGATATTTCTGTCGAACGCCAGGCTTACGGCAAGGTTTAACGGAAAATTGTAGAGGAAACCTCAGTTCGTTAGTATGTATATTCCCCAGTCATTCCTCTGTCATTGGAGGAGACTTCAGTCATCTGATAACTGATTAGGACGTGATCTCTCAGATTTTCATGGCGTCATTGATTAATGGTGTATTTCCAGGTACACAATCGAGCTGTTGTTTCCATATTATTCAAAATTTTTGAACGACTGGCCCAGTTGTCGTCTTCAGATGCAGCGGTTCTGCTGTTATTTTTATTCGCTGCCTGGACTCCATCCAGACAGGTCGTCTAAGTGTTGTGCACAATATGGAAAACAAGTCTGCGGTACACCTGGAAGAGCACCATTAACTGATTAGGGGTAACTACAGTCTGGTATGTGACGGGTGTGAGTAGACGTCCGGCGAAATAGTACTTAATACCTTCGTTGTAAAGCTAAACAGAAGACACAGATCGAAAATCACGTCTGGTGGAAATATTTTACATCTAATGACAAAAAATAGAACTGAACTCTTTGACAATGTCCACGTTGAAACTGTCATTAGCGAACATGAGGAAATTGTAACAACAGTGTGTAACCTCCCCCTCACTTATCAACCTTAATGACAGTGAAAAATTAAACCGCGTGTACCTAATGGAAATTTGGGAAAAGCAATCGTCACCGAAGTTAATTTGTCGGTAAAGAGGGAGGAAAGGGTTACATCTAAATGAAAGGAAAAATGCAAATGAAACTGGTGGAAATTAATTTTGAAAAGGGGTAAAGTTAATAAAGAAAGTAAATGTGCGGCCATTACGTTAACAATTAACTAGCGGTAGATATTTGAGATTTGGTAGAAATTACTGTCGCCAGTCCTATGGACAATTACTATAGTAGCTGAAAAAGAAAGGTTATTACACATATAATTAGCACTAGAAGCGTGGCAACTGAAGGTTGACACGTGTAGTGTGAAAACTGAAAGTTTGTCAGAAGTAATAAGTTTCGCTACACTCTGAGTTAATTTAGCAAAAGAATTAATAAAACTGGAAAATTGAAAGTTAATTTAGTGACTGAAATTAATAGTGAGCTTTGTTTCTGAAGCACATCGAAATTCAGTAAAATACGGTTAGTCTTGGACTACCTCAACAATCATTTCAGAAGCTACTTGAATCTACGCAATTTAGAAATAAGAGATTTAACTTTGAACACGAATTAAATGATTCTGAACAATTAACAATAGTAAAATTTAGTACGTACCAAGCTGAACTGCAGTCACAGGTAAGCTAAAATACGGTAACAAAACTCGCACTCTTAATTTGTGCTTGTGTAATCTAAATATTGTAGCCAGCTATGAATACCTTAACTGAACTTTGAAATTAAAGCAGTGAAATCGAATGATGCTGGCGTTTGAATTTCAACGACACTCGGGTTCATTCCGGAAAAGGAAGGGACCCTGCTTGGTAATGCAATTGGGACAATGAGCAACAAACGTTGATGCTAAGTTGCTGTAATTTTGTGATGCAACAATTTTAAAAGTTTGAAAAGCTGAGGTCTGCCATACAGTTCTAAAACTTTACGTGCTTCCAGTCTTCCTTGTTGGTTGATTGAAGGTTTGAAGACGTCGATCGAGGAGGTGGCGACAGTCACTCATTGTCGGCCGTCGCTGTTGCAGAAGCTGGATGTTGGCGCGCCTTCTTCTCGACACGGTCACCAGACGAAACGGGCTCTTGATGTGCGCCAGCTAATGCTTCCCGTCCGCGACACCATGTCAGAAACTATCGTCGCAAGTCGGGCGCGATTACATGCCGCCGAACCCCGAAAGCGCGGCAACTCGCGGGAGCTTCACACAACGCACCTGCTCCACTGCACCACCCCAGCCAGACTCCCCCTCTGCCCGCGCTCCACGCGACAGAGTTAACGCTACCAAAGATCCTAAACACTTTGGTTCTCCACACGACCTATCGATGTATTCGTTCGATAGCATAGTTTTCCCTAGGCCAGACCCAGCGTATAAATACAAATAATATTCACAAAACAAACCAACACAAATGCATATATATATATATATATATATATATATATATATATATATATATATATATATATATATATACACTCCTGGAAATTGAAATAAGAACACCGTGAATTCAAGGGGAAACTTTATTGACACATTCCTGGGGTCAGATACATCACATGATCACACTGACAGAACCACAGGCACATAGACACAGGCAACAGAGCATGCACAATGTCGGCACTAGTACAGTGTATATCCACCTTTCGCAGCAATGCAGGCTGCTATTCTCCCATGGAGACGATCGTAGAGATGCTGGATGTAGTCCTGTGGAACGGCTTGCTATGCCATTTCCACCTGGCGCCTCAGTTGGACCAGCGTTCGTGCTGGACGTGCAGACCGCGTGAGACGACGCTTCATCCAGTCCCAAACATGCTCAAAGGGGGACAGATCCGGAGATCTTGCTGGCCAGGGTAGTTGACTTACACCTTCTAGAGCACGTTGGGTGGCACGGGATACATGCGGACGTGCATTGTCCTGTTGGAACAGCAAGTTCCCTTGCCGGTCTAGGAATGGTAGAACGATGGGTTCGATGACGGTTTGGATGTACCGTGCACTATTCAGTGTCCCCTCGACGATCACCAGTGGTGAACGGCCAGTGTAGGAGATCGCTCCCCACACCATGATGCCGGGTGTTGGCCCTGTGTGCCTCGGTCGTATGCAGTCCTGATTGTGGCGCTCACCCGCACGGCGCCAAACACGCATACGACCATCATTGGCACCAAGGCAGAAGCGACTCTCATCGCTGAAGACGACACGTCTCCATTCGTCCCTCCATTCACGCCTGTCGCGACACCACTGGAGGCGGGCTGCACGATGTTGGGGCGTGAGCAGAAGACGGCCTAACGGTGTGCGGGACCGTAGCCCAGCTTCATGGAGACGGTTGCGAATGGTCCTCGCCGATACCCCAGGAGCAACAGTGTCCCTAATTTGCTGGGAAGTGGCGGTGCGGTCCCCTATGGCACTACGTAGGATCCTATGGTCTTGGCGTGCATCCGTGCGTAGCTGCGGTCCGGTCCCAGGTCGACGGGCACGTGCACCTTCCGCCGACCACTGGCGACAACATCGATGTACTGTGGAGACCTCACGCCCCACGTGTTGAGCAATTCGGCGGTACGTCCACCCGGCCTCCCGCATGCCCACTATACGCCCTCGCTCAAAGTCCGTCAACTGCACATACGGTTCACGTCCACGCTGTCGCGGCATGCTACCAGTGTTAAAGACTGCGATGGAGCTCCGTATGCCACGGCAAACTGGCTGACACTGACGGCGGCGGTGCACAAATGCTGCGCAGCTAGCGCCATTCGACGGCCAACACCGCGGTTCCTGGTGTGTCCGCTGTGCCGTGCGTGTGATCATTGCTTGTACAGCCCTCTCGCAGTGTCCGGAGCAAGTATGGTGGGTCTGACACACCGGTGTCAATGTGTTCTTTTTTCCATTTCCAGGAGTGTATATATATATATATATATATATACAAACAATAAAACAATTACAATATATGAAGAGACAGAAATGTCATATCTTGAGGTAACAAAACAAGGAAAAAAAATTACAGTACAATAGATGGAAACAGGAGGATATGCATTTCCGGCGTTAGTAATAACATACCTGGTGGCTATAATTAAAGTGCTGCTACTGACACAGGTTCAGTGCGGACTGTAATCGTCGCATGGCGCGCATTAATGCGGAACCACTTTACGATGGAAAAAAATTAATTCCAATGTTGGCCACCAGGTGCAAATCTGACGCTGTGAATTCAAGAAAGACGTACAGAAAAATAATTCCGTACAAAATGGATTAGGAACGGGACTAGGAGAAAAACGTCCGAGTGAGAAAGGCGTAACACTGATTTCATTATTAACCGAATCTTAGGCAATATGTTCAGTACGAGCGCCGGCGACGTCGACGAGGCGTTGTACAGCGCCAGAGTTGCACCTAGTGTCCAAAATTGGAAGTGCTTTTTTTCAGTACTAATTAGTTCCCCATTAACGTTTGAGTATATCTACAAAGTGTCTCTGCCATGGGATAATTTCAGCCCATTCTGAACCTCCGTGAGTAATTGCTTTTGGATTGTAACCACCCGGTACAAAAAGTCAACTGAAACCGACAGAAAGATTTACACTATCAATAAGACTGATAAACAAGTGGTGCCATACATCAACGAGGAAAAGTAAAAACTTATTTCTTCGCAGTAACATGTTGACAAACTACGGCTGTCTTAGGTAAAGCAGATGACAGGCTTCAGATCATTGGTAAGAAACTGAGAAAACGAAGAGAGTTTACAAAGAAAATGGCTTCTCTATACAGTATCATTCAAGTGCGTAAGTCCCATGCCAGATATGACTAGCAGGGAATACTGAACGTACACAGAAAAGAGCAGTGCTGAGGATCGCAGCTCTTTTGACTCGTGGCAGTTCGTCACGGAGACACTGACAAGTCTGGACTGGTAGATACTTGAAGATAGATGCTAACTATTCCTCCGATACTGAAGTACTAAGTTTCGACTACTGTTACTAAGTGAGGAACCTAGCAGTATGCTATATCGCCAAAAGAAGAATTTGACAATTACTCGCAAGCAGACGCATTTAAGCAATCATTCTTCCCGCAATCCAAACTCGAGTGAAACGCGAAGAAAGCGTAATACGTGATACAATGGGAAGCACCCTCATCTATGTATTACAAGGAGGTTCGCAGGGTATAGATCTGCATTCAGGTCCGCCACCGTAGCCAAGTATCGGCGTATCTGACTGCTGTGAGGACGACGCGCTCTCAGTTTCCAGATCTTTCCTTGGAGGGGGGAATGGAACAAAAATTACTCTATTTCGTAAAGTCAACTCAGGAGCTTCACGGTCGGAGAAATTGTCAACCGGAAGGGCGCATGTTCCTGCATACCGCATTTGAATCACGCCGTTGTTTGGCCATTTCCTTAGTTTTATATTCGATGGATCTTAGTTAATTTTAATGGCGTAGAGAGAGTCATTTTAAATTCGTATGTAAATATGCCTACACGCTATACATTTAGAACTGTTTGTTTTAATAGAGATGTGAATTGGCAGTTCTTACCCGCCACCATATACAGGGCGTTACAAAAAGGTACGGCCAAACTTTCAGGAAACATTCCTCACACACAAAGAAAGAAAATATGTTATGTGGACGTGTGTCCGGAAACGCTTACTTTCCATGTTAAAGCTCATTTTATTACTTCTATTCAAATCACATTAATCATGGAATGGAAACACACAGCAACAGAACGTACCAGCGTGACTTCAAACAATTTGTTCCGGAAATGCTCAAAATGTCCTCCGTTAGCGAGGATACATGCATCCACCCTCCGTCGCATGGAATCCCTGATACGCTGATCCAGCCCTGGAGAATGGCGTATTGTATCACAGCCGTCCACAATACGAGCACGAAGAGTCTCTACATTTGGTATCGGGGTTGCGTAGCCAAGAGCTTTCAAACGCCCCCATAAATGAGAGTCAAGAGGGTTGAGGTCAGGAGAGCGTGGAGGCCATGGAATTGGTCCGCCTCTACCAATCCATCGGTCACCGAATCTGTTGTTGAGAAGCGTTCGAACACTTCGACTGAAATGTGCAGGAGCTCCATCGTGCATGAACCACATGTTGTGTCGTACTTGTAAAGGCACATGTCCAAGCAGCACAGGTAGAGTATCCCGTACGAAATCATGATAACGTGCTCCATTGAGTGTAGGTGGAAGAACATGGGGCCCAATCAAGACATCACCAACAATGCCTGCCCAAACGTTCACAGAAAATCTGTGTTGATGACGTGATTGCACAATTGCGTGCGGATTCTCGTCAGCCCACACATGTTGATTGTGAAAATTTACAACTTGATCACGTTGGTATGAAGCCTCATCCGTAAAGAGAACATTTGCACTGAAATTAGGATTGACACATTGTGGGATGAACCATTCGCAGAAGTGTACCCGTGGAGGCCAATCAGCTGCTGACAGTGCCTACACACGCTGTACATGGTACGGAAACAACTGGTTCTCCCGTAGCACTCTCCATACAGTTACGTGGTCAACGTTACCTTGTACAGCAGAAACGTCTCTGACGCTGACATTAGGGTTATCGTCAACTGCACGAAGAATTGCCTCGTCCATTGCAGGTATCCTCGTCGTTCTAGGTCTTCCCCAGTCGCGAGTCATAGGCTGGAATGTTCCGTGCTCCCTAAGACGCCGATGAATTGCTTCGAACGTCTTCCTGTCGGGACACCTTCGTTCTGGAAATCTGTCTCGATAAAAACGTACCGCGGCACGGCTATTCCCCTTTGCTAATCCATACATCAAATGGGCATCTGCCAACTCCCCATTTGTAAACATTGCACTGACTGAAAAATCACGTTCGTGATGAACACTAACCTGTTGATCCTACATACTGATGTGCTTGATGCTGGTACTGTAGAGCAATGAGTCGCATGTCAACACAAGCACCGAAGTCAACATTACCTTCCTTCAATTGGGCCAAGTGACGGTGAATCGAGGAAGTGCAGTACATACTGACGAAACTAAAATGAGCTCTAACATGGAAATTAAGCGTTTCCGGACACATGTCCACATAACATCTTTTCTTTATTTGTGCGTGAGGAATGTTTCCTGAAAGTTTGGCCGTACCTTTTTGTAACACCCTGTATACAAGGTTGTCAGAAACAGTATGAAAAGCTTGTAAGGGTACTGCATTGGACGTTGTGCTGAGAAATAACTGTTACGAAACAAATATTATACGTTGCGCCGTTTCCGAATTAATTAACACTGAAGTAAGTCAATCAGCCGTGGCGTGGGAAAATTCAAGCGGCTCGCCAGAAACAATTAGTTTCAGTTGTCCTCATGGCGTAGACGATGGAGCACGACACTACTCAGCCTTTGGCTCAAGTTCTTTCCTTACTACCGTCCCATGTCCAGTTTTTGTATCGCTTTCTTGTATGGTTTTAGAAAAACAAACGAAGTACACTTTTGGCGACTCCGTCTCCGGCAGGTTGCTCGAGTTTACGCGCGCCACAGCCTGACTGGCTGACTTAAAATGCTAATTAACTCGGAAACGGCGCAACGTATACAATTTTTTTCTTAACAATTATTTCTCAACTCAACCTATGCTGCAATACTCTTAGATGCTTTTCATACTGCTACAGACCACTCTGTATATTCCACAATTATTAAATAAAAATATATATTTACTATAACTAAGAAATTTAAAATAATTTCTCCTAGCACTTAACAGATTCTCAACTCCATATGGGTGGTTCTGAAAATTGGTGATTGTCAATTTTTAACGAGTAAGAAAGTACTTGTAAGATTTGTAACGAAAACGTGGGTCCCATGAAACATATAATAGGAGGCGAACTGTTCGTTCATCAGTTATGCATTGCACGCCCCTCACGTTTTCCGTTATTAATCTTACAAGTATTTTCACAGCTATTAAAAATTCACAATCACAAGTCTTCAGAATTATCTGTATATGGATATGAATGCGAATGGGACTAGGACAAATTGATTTAAACTTTTTACTCCGATTTAAAAACGTGTTATATTAAAAATTAGATTTTATTTTAAAAATTACTTTCTGTTTTTTAGTCTTGGGCGTGTGAATCTTCCAGTCAGTTCAGATATACTGATGAGATTGCAACAGAGACATGTGGTAAATTTAAATTTTGTTTCGGTTTCTTTTCACCAATATATTGCTTCGTCCTACGTGTATAGGCTTATTAGCAACTGTTACCAGCGTGAGCTATTCTTGGTTGGGATAGGTAAAGGGGGAAATGACAGTGGTGCTCATAGTACCCTCTGGCACACATCAGGCAATTAAACGAGTTAGTACTGGATTGTCACTCAGTTTTGAGATACGTTGAAAGTTTCAAGTCTCTAGCTCAACGGAAAGTTAGTTTAACATCATCTGCAAAATTCGTCTCAGACATACAAGGAACAGACCAAACGAAAACGCGGTAAAATGAATCGAAATTCGCCTGCAGAATGTAATATGCTGTCAAGGAAAAACTTTTCTTAATTGGTCTTCAAATTTTACTTTGCTGTATGTCAGAGAATTAATATCATTAGGTAAATGACCCAAAATTCTGGAAGCAGCATCGTGCAACCCTTTTCATGCAAATTGCAACGTTAATGTGGGATATTCAGTGTCTTTTTTTTCTCTTGTTATAATTATGTATATTATTGCTCCTATTTAAATTTAATAGGTTATTTACAAGGCACGTCACAGAGGACTAAATGTACTATGAAGCGGTAGTCAAATTGTATAACTCCTTAAACAAAATGTCCAAAAGTTGATGGTGGCGGAGCTCAACATACTATCCTTAAAGTACGTTCTTCGACAATGCAAACTTTCCTTCTTACAGATGAGTTATCTCAGAACATTTTTCATACGACATTATTGGATGAAAGAGGCACAGACTGACACCGATGCATGTCGATACTAAAAGGTTTGTCAGAGTCAGTAGCGTGGAAGGCAGATGAACGGTCATGAACCACATGTTGTTGTGGTCTTGAGTCCGAAGACTGGTTTGATGCAGTTCTCCCTGTTACTCTATACTGTGCAAGCCTCTTTATCTCCGAGTAACTACTGCAACCTACATCCCTGTGAATGAGCTTGCTGTATTCTTCTATACGATTCTTACCCCACACACTTCCCTCCAGTACTCAACTGGTGATCCCTTGCTGCCTCAGAATGTATCCTACCAACCGATCCCTTCTTTTGGTCTGGTTGCACCACATATTTCTCTTCTTCCCAGGTCTAAGCAGTAACTCCTCATTAGTTACGTGATTTACCCCTCTAAGCCTCAGCATTCTTCTGTAGCACGTTTCAAAAGAAAAGCTTCCACTCTTTTCTTTCCATCCTCAATGTTTCACTTCCATACATGTTAACACTCGTTACAAATACTTTTAGAAAGAATTTCCAGACACTTAAATCTATACTCGATGTAGCAAATTTCTCTTCTTCACAAACGCTTTTCTTGCCATAGCCAGTCTGCATTTTATATCCTCCGTACCTGGACCATCATCAGTTGTTTTGCTTCCCAAATAACAAAACTCGTCTACAACTTAAAATGTCTCATTTCCTAATCTAATTCCCTCAGCATCACTTGATTTAATTCGACTACATTCCATTATCCTCGTTTTGCTCTTATTGATGTCCATCTTATATCCTCCTTTCAAGATACTGTCCATTCCGTTCAACTGCTCTTCCAAGTCCTTTGTTGTCTCTGACAATATTGCTGTCATCGGCAAACATCGAAGTTTTTTATGTCTTCTCCTTGGACTTTAATTCCTATTGAATTTTTTTTCTTTTGTTTCCTTTACTGCTTGCTCAATATACAGATTGAATAACATCTGGGATAGGCTACGGCCTTGTCCCACTCCCTTCTCAACCACTGCTTCCCTTTCGTGTCCCTGAACTCTTATAACTGCTATCTGGTTTTGGTACAAATTGTAAATAGCCTTTCGCTCCCTGCATTTTACCCCTGCCATCTTTAGAATTTGGAAGAGAGCATTCCAGTCAACTTTGTCAAATGATTTCTCTAGATCTAGAAACGCTGTAACAATAGGTTTGCCTTTCCTTAAGGGCTGTACTAGGCGCTCAGTCCGGAACCGCGAGACTGCTACGGTCGCAGGTTCGAATCCTGCCTCGGGCATGGATGTGTGTGATATCCTTAGGTTAGTTAGGTTTAAGTAGTTCTAAGTTCTAGGGGACTGATGACCACAGATGTTAAGTCCCATAGTGCTCAGAGCCATTTGAACCATTTTGAAGGGCTGTAGGACGTCAAACGGGCCGACTTGGAGCAGGAGAGGCAGCTCAGGACATTTTAATTCCCACTGTCTATACTTTTACAAATAAATTCAGAAAACTTTCTCTCTATGACCAGGAAGGACTCAGGATTTACGCCCATAACGCTGGAAGTTCAAAGACATAACAAAATATTTTTTTTGCTTGTTAAATTTCGTCATTTTTTCACTTACTATTGGCTACATTTGTTGCTAGAGGTACACTTTTCTTCATAAGTAAGATAGATTCTTCGATGAATTTTGCACAGCATACAAATCATACTTACAGGTGTATGAAACTGTAGAATTTTCCAAATCTATTAAAAACTGTAGTAAAAATTGAGATAATTAACTATAAAAGTTAAGTTTTTTCTAAACATGAAGTTTAAAATGTAACAGCTCATTAATTTTTTCATAAGTTAAATAAATTCTGGAGTTTCATACACCTGCAAGTGTGGTTTGTATGCTGTGCAAAATTCATCGAAGAATCTCTCTTACTTACGAAGAAACGTATACCTATAGCAACAAATGTAGCCAGTAGTAAATTTAAAAAAATGATGAACTTTCACAAGTAAAAAAAAGTATTTTGTTGTGTTTTTAAACTTCCACTGCATTGAGTGTGAATCCTGAATCCTTCCTGGTCGCGCTGACAAAGTTTTATGAATTTATTTGTGAAAGTATAGACAGTGGGAATTAAAATGTCCTGTGGTACCTCTCTTGCTTCGAGTCGTGCCGTTTGAAGTCCTACCCCCCTTAAGCTACCTTCTGTAAGAAGATTAACCACGTAGACTCAAACTGTGTTGTATTGGAATAGAACCGTTACTGAGAGAAGCGGCAGTTGTTACTGATTTGTAGACTTGTGTTTGCTATCACCGACAGGAGTTGATTTTGTCCAATATTATTATGTTGGCAACCACTCCCAAAAAAAAGCAAAACCAACATTTTTGCATCAAGATGCTTTACTCTTGATCGGTATTTTAATAAATTTTCATACGTTTATTGTGCCAAATCACGATTTTTCAAATATATTTGACACATCGCTACATTAATGTAATGAAGAAAGTTATCTATTTCCACTAATCTGTAGATTCGTTAACTCGCGGAATCCGCCGGATATAATTCGAGACAAAAGCGTGTAGAAACTGGCCAAGACAGTCAAAGGTAATTGTAGCGAGCAACGTAAATGACTTAAACAGACACTGTAATTGGTTAAATATAAAACAATGAGAAATCACTGATGCAATCATTCTAAAATAAAAGGCTTATTCGTGGGCCCTGCGCGTTAAACGAAGTCACCGGAGCAATTACTGCGGAGCCAAGTTAATCTGTTGGTGTCCGTGTTACCGCACGGCCGAGACGAGAAGTTAACGAGGCCCCAGGAGGAGATGTATATTACGGTGTATGAGCGCGATAGGGAGAATGGAAAAGGGGCGGTAGGTACGAGTGCGGCGGCGGCGGCGGCGGCGGCGGCGGCCCGGGCGCAGGCAAGCTGTTGCGACGCACCGTCACCGTTCCACCCCCGCCTCCACCCCCGCCGACGCCGTTCGATAACGCCCTCCGGGTCCCGCATTCTCCCAAATTTCGGACGCCAGTAAACTACGGAGCAAAGTTGAAGGGCGAATCAATGCTAATGGCCGTCGCGGCTACTCGCAGATAAAGGGGAAAGGCGACACCGCTGGTCTGCTGGACGGCGAGAATTGGCCACACTTTTACTGACGTGCGTTTGTGCTCCCACATTACACGCTCACGGCGTCTCAGTCACGGTACTCCGTTTGTGTTTTGGGACGCACTTATCACAGATCTGTTGGCGACAACCCCGGGCCCGTTAATACTGAACACGGAAACGAGCGAACGATGTAGGTCTCTTTGGACAACGAATACCATTCTGTTACTAAACAGGAGAGCCGGTTTCGACGCTGCGAATAGATTCAAGGTAGTTAAATTTTCAGGCTCCCGATATTGCGAAGGCGTGTTATCGACAGCTGCAATGAATCTGTAAAGAAACTGAATACGCTCCTAACAACACAATCGTGTTAGCTAAGTTAAAAGGAAAATAGACGAGTGCGAGCGTAACACAGCAGATTTCGATGGACGGAGAGTTTGAAGTGACGACATGTACCCACGGACAGTTCTCGCAATAGGCTAAAACTGCCGCAGCTATTGTAGTTATTCTGTAAATATTTCTTAAACTAGGAATGTGGAAGTGATATCGTTCTGAAATACACCCGGGGCTTACACAAAAAGATTGACTCTTAACTATTACACTTTTAGTGGGAGAGAGCGAGTTTTCAGTCTTTACTGACGAGATCGTTCGTACTTTACCAGAAGTAAAACTGACATGTTGTTGTTATAACGATTTAAAAACAAATGATAAT
This sequence comes from Schistocerca piceifrons, assembly GCF_021461385.2. Classification (NCBI taxonomy): domain Eukaryota; kingdom Metazoa; phylum Arthropoda; class Insecta; order Orthoptera; family Acrididae; genus Schistocerca; species Schistocerca piceifrons. The sequence continues at coordinate 186,322,623 of NC_060149.1, forward strand.
ATCTGAGTATTATTTTCACGTGCAGCACCCAGCAGACCTCACTCGATTACCCACCTACCGTCCAGAGTGAGAACCTACTGTTTCAAAAAGACCATTCAGAACTGTCGTTTCCTTCAGGAAAGGGTTCAGTACCCGTGTGAGACATTCATCACAACATTAATACACTCTTAAACGTGTAATACCCATCTGTTTCTTCAGGACGACATCGTAGTTATCGTTAAATTTCTGGTGGGTGATAAATTAAATCACAGATGGTAACTAAAATTTATTGCAATTGAAATGCATTATCTGAAGTTAAGCTACTGCCCGCTATAGCTATCCTTATTAACCTATGATCCATCAAATTATCCTCACTAAATTCTTACATCAGTATTGCACTTCACGTCGTCTCTCACTGCTACTGACTATGGGTGTTTTATTGTTACCAACTTCCAGTATTTGATACCATTAGCTGCAAAAAAGGAGAGTTAACAGTAATAATTGAGAAGACCATTGCTCGAGTTATATAGCAAATTACGAATAGCATATTATAATTTAATATGTAATGACTGTTTAGGCGATGACACTGTACTAGAATTTTTTTTCGAAAGGCCTGCTTATTTTTACGACTGGGGATTGTTTCTTGTACAGCTGAGCCATTACACGATAGTTTCTCTTCTGAGCTATAAACGGCGTAGAGTGCAATCACGTAGGCTCACTCCGAACATTGGATTGGATGTTTTTTGGGGAAGGAGACCAAACAGCGAGGTCATCGATGTCTTCGGATTAGGGAAGGACGGGGAAGAAAGTCGGCCATGCCCTTTCAAAGGAACTATCCCGGCATTAGCCTGGAATGATTTAGGGAAATCACGGAAAACCTAAATCAGGATGGCCGGACGCGGGATTGAACCGTCATCCTTCCGAATGCGAGTCCAGTGTGCTAACCACTGCGCCACCTCGCTCGCTCACTCCGAAGACATACATAATAGTGATGAGATACAAATTCAAATACTCGACAGTAATGCATATGCGTTTGAAGAGCATGTATTTTGCCTGTTCCGTTTAGCTCAGACTGAATTAAGTCCAAAGCATCCAGGGTAGACTAAAAGGCAGCACTGTGCCAGAATGGATTATGATGAAGTGGTGACCTCTACAAGGACAACTGCTTCAATTTTTATTCGTTCGACTAAGATATTCCTATATTTATTTTATAGTACTGGCAATCGCAATTTTGCGACTTCCTTGCATGATGTTCTTTGACACGCTATGAACGAATATGTCCTGATGATGATGACTGCTCTTTTCCCAATCAGTGGCCTTTAGAACTGTTGTTGCATTTCCGACTACTGAGTGGAAATAACTATGATAAGATGATTCGAAATAGCAATGCCTGAGTTATTAAGAGGTACGATACATTGTTCCTACGGACATGTGTGCATGAAACACTTAGCACTTAGTCATACTGAGAATACAAACGTAGTCCTCACGTAAGGTAGTTTACTACTTTCACTCATTCAGAGGAAACTGCAACATTCATTGAGTTAGCACTAGACTGAAAAATGATATCCACTTGGTTAAAAGTTCCTCAAACACTGTACAGAAAGGTGTGCACTGTTCAGTAGGTTTCATTTTCAGTAGACTTCCAGCGGATCAGAAAAGACCTGAAGACGAACTCCTAGTTTTCATATTCAAGATGAAAGGTTTCCTTGTGGCATGCTCCTTACTCGCAATAGTTGAGAACTTTGGTCTGTAACGTGCTGTTTATTCATATACGCGCTCACAATTTGTCATGTTTTATTAATTCTTTATTTTGTTATGTTTATGAATTTTCTATTCAGTTCTACGAGCTATGTATTGATTCGTTCCATAAACAAGTAGCTTTTGCTGGCATGGTTCCACGGAACCCGAAAACAATAACTATTATTATTATAAAAAAACTGCGAATACTAGTACATTTCGCCTTGAAAAACAGTTCTTGGTAATTGTCAATGTCAATTAAATTCGCCAACAGCACTGTAACTTAAGATGTTATTTTATTTTATTTTATTTTGAAGGCTACCAGTTTCAGCATTTCATTATGCCATCTTCGGGCTCCATATGCATCTCTCCAAATAAACGAAAAGTCAAATAGGACCATAAATCTCTGGATATCGTGAATTCAATCGTTACACTAGTGCTTCATTCGAAGACTTGATGACATAATGAAATGCTGAAACTGTTAGCCTTCAAAATAAAATAAAATAACATCTTAAGTTACACGACTGTTGGTGAATTTAATTGACATTCACAATTACTTAACTGGCCGATGTCCGCTGTTCATGATGGACCAACAGAGAGTTCTTGGCATTGCCGTATTATGTTTTCTCGAGTTGACCAATTTCTTTTTTCGAATCCCTACCAGTCGCGATTTTTCAGCATTTTCGTTATGGTTTCCTTCAGAGTCCAACTTTCTATGGACTTGGATATCCCCTGTAACTTCTCCCCGACAGGCAGGTGGATAGTTGGTCAGAATTCTGCAATAGGCCGTCATAATGCTTCTTGGGTAGCCTCTTTTGTACAGAAGCTGAAATGTTCCAGTGTCTTATCAGTAGGTGGAAGCCTGCGGATTTGTACTGAATTTTACGTTTACTAACGCAGAAGCTAGTGGACATGGTAATGGATGGGTTACTGTGGCTTAGTACGTGGTGATAGAGTAGAGGGTTAGCAGGCCTGGAGACTTTTGACAGTCTATAAATTATTGCTTACCAGACATTTCAGATTTGTGAGGTGCACAACAGAGATACGGGTACATCTTATTATATGTCCACAATGCCTTTGGTGCAACTAATGTAAGTAAACAGAAGGGTTCGCTTCCAGCATAGATAACTACAGATGCGCATCTGCAAATGAAACAAAAATGAACTACATATGGTATTAACATACAAATTTGTGTAATGGTAAGGAACTAGGATATAAACGTGTTGCGTTTTCCGAAATATACAGCAAACAGCCATACATATAAGAGCGCTGATCTGCCTCCAACACTAGATGTCACTGGATGCGGATATGGAGGGGCATGTCGTCAGCACACCGCTATCCCGACCTATGTCAGTTTACGAGACCGGAGCCGCTACTTCTCAATCGAGTAACTTCTCATTTTGCCTCACAGCATATGAGTGCACCCTGCCTGAGAACAGCGCTCGGAAGACCGAATGGTCACCCATCCAAGTGCTAGACCAGCCCGAAAGCGCTTAACTTCAGTGATCTGACGGGAGCTGGTGTTACCACTGTGGTAAGGCCGTTGGCAAATAATCCTCAAATGGACACCCATCAGCCGACGAAAGGTGTCACTCAGTGTCATTTCCGCGCAGTATGAGTACCAAGAGTACCTCACAACTGCATTAGCAGCCAATGGACAAGTGATCCCAGTCATCGTTCACTGGATTCAGAATTAGACTAGAGTTAGAGACAATACAGTGCAAGTCCACTTCATCCTACAGCCACCCGCACCATCTTCAGACTAAAGTCAAATAGTATATGATCTCTCTTTATAAACAAGTAAACCCACAACCACTGATTCTGTAAAGAATCGAACGCCCGCTCAACGTTAGATTGCACCTGTTGATGAGTAGATAATGACAGCATTTATAATTCGGTCAGTAATTATATAAATTATTGGAAATCAGTATTTTGTTGCCCCTGGAAGACGTTAGATAGGCAACCTGCAACTTGCATTGTGCACCATTTCAACCGTTCAGAAATATAGATTATTAAAAATTATCGCTAATGTTGCCAATACACTCGCTGACAATAGGAGTGGAACACTCAGAAGAGAAGGTCAGGTGTCGGTGAAACTAGGCTTACATACACAACATTCGACGGCTATGTAAATGGTAAGAGTTGCAGTTCTCTGTGACAGGTAGAACGGCCACCGGAATGAGTTATTGTTGTTCGTGTTTAGTGTTGTACTAGGCCTGGTAGTGTATAAAAGGCATGTGAACAACGTCAGAAGTTGAGTGATCAAAGTGAAAGTATGGAGATGCCGTATGCTGTTGCGAGACAGCGTTATCAGAACATGACACAGTTTTAAATGGGTTTCATTGTGGCCTCCATTTGGCTGGTTGGTTACATCGTTCAATATTCAGATTTGTATGGTATTGAAATTTTACAATGGTTCGATGTTGGACTGCATTAGAACTTCAGGGCAAAATATCCATAGTCAAGGTTTCTGTTAAAGACTAGCAGCAGCTGCAACATGGAATTACCATCCCGTGTGTAGGCTGCCCGTGACACCACAACCCAGAAAGTTGCGTTCAGAGTGATACCGTTGTAAGACGTCATGGTCTTCTGACCTTCATTGCTTACATATTCCGCCCTCACAACATATTCCGCACATCAAGACGCTTCATTCGAACCCAAACTCGATAAGACAAAGTCAATGTTGTATGAATTCATGTAAACGATATGCAAATAACTAGTAAATCGCCAATGCGCACCGAGATTGAAATACTCGAGGCTGGCGTACAAACATACATTCCAGACACAACGGTCACAGGAGCTTTTAGTTCAGGAGACGCAAACCACATGCCGGGGGACCGTTCCCTTCAGAGGACGACTCAGCCTATCTATGTTGGCCGGAGACCGCCCATAGAGTGGACAGCATTTGCCTGAGTGAAAGGAAGAATGACCCCGTGTTCGGCTTAAAAGCAAATTCCGCTACATTGTGTGGGAGCGTCCAGCCTATGCATTCTTTACAAATATAGCACGCAGTTTCAGAGATTTTCACAGGGAGACGGGAAACGCCAAACGCCGATGCTACAGATTTCTGGATTGGTCGCCTTAAACGAAACTTCATTCTCCCGTTTTAAAAGAGCAATGCTGATTGGCAGACGATATTTCTGACGCCTTGAGCTGAAGGAGTAATGGAAGAGACCGAAAGATATACTCCATCATGTCTGGTGTGGGGAGGGGCCGTTCCGTTGTCGCTCTTGGAGCGAGAACACGTAACGAGAGCGTGCGCGCTCGTACATGTACTCAAAGAGCGAGGAACAAGTCTCTCCTCAGTACTTCACTGGGAGAGCACCTCTGTCGAGAGCGAATCGGAGTGCGACTCTATATCGAGTCCTTGCGATTAAGCATTGTTCACTGTGTTGGCCACCACACTTATTGTGCGGTGTGAACAGAGAGACTTATACGAGGGGCGTTCAGAAAGTAAGCTCCGATCCGTCGTGAAATGGAAACGACTATGAAAATCCGATAAAGCTTTGCACAGATGTGTTGGGTAGTGTCTCTAGTATAACCCCAGTTAGCATCACGTCGCTCTTCTCATTTCTGAGCTCGCAGTGAGTGCGTAAAGATGTCTAGAAAATAATGTCTGCTGCCAAGTACGAGGGCCTGGTGAGAAATTTCGCCTGAAGCTATGCAGCTAACATTACATAACTGTCGTGCTGTTTCTTCTTCAAGACAATTCTCAGCCGCATTCTGCAGGGGCAATGAAGATGCTCCTGCATCGTTTTCAAATGGAAATGTGAGATTACCCACAATACAGTCCGCAATTGTCTCCCCCTGAGATTCATCTCTGGTCACATGAACCGCTGTCTTTGAAGAAAACATTTTGACAGAGACAACGAGGTGTAGGCCAGCGTGGAGAATTGGCGGAAAGCACTGGCGGCTGCCTTCTATGATGAGGCTATTGAAAAGTTGGTACAACGCTATGACAAAAGTCTAAGTGAGAACGGCGACTACGTAGAGAAGTAGCTGAAAGGTGTAGCTAATTGTTACAAGTAAAACATTTCTGATGTTCACTGTGGTTTCAATTTGGCAATCAATTGGAGCTTACTTTCTGAACAGGTCTCGTAGTTAAACGCCTGCGAGCGAATTTTTGAGTGGCATTGCGGTGGATTGGTTATCTGACTGGTGTATCATGCCAATAGTTAGACTAGGGGCGAATAGGAGTCCTTGACTTCATCAAGGCGTAGGGAGAGTTTGATTGGTGAAGGTCTATCCAAATAGAACGAGAGTTATCTTATTTGTCAGGAGCGAGCGGCGCAGACAGCAGTCATCGCAGCTTATGGTATTGTGCGCTACAGCTCTTGCGAGCCCCATATTTGGCTCTGAGCACTATGGGACTTAACTTCTGAGGTCATCAGTCCCCTAGAACTTAGAACTACTTAAACCTAACTAACCTAAGGACATCACACACATCCATGCCCGAGGCAGTATTCGAACCTGCGACCGTAGCGGTCGCGTGGTTCCAGACTGTAACACCTAGAACCACTCGGCCGGCGCCCTATATTTCCTCCACAACAGTACACTTCACTGCATTTCACACGTGACTGCCTCGACCGTACCTACCGACTTTCTAACGGATCATTATTGAAGTTGAGTAGGTGCGGTTCTCAGCCATTCTGTCAAGTCAATAACAATCTTAAACTTTATATAGAAATTTCAGTAGCGAATCCTATCCTTGAGAGGTAACTTCACATTCCGAAAAGAACCCGGAAATAGCTTGTTCAGTTCATAACTAAAGGTGCCATTGTGATGTCTCAGAATTTTAGCAAAATAAATAATAATTTTCGTTAGTTTCTTGTTTTTCTTACACTAACTATCACTACTCCAGTGACCCAAGTATCCCACTAGTTTACGTAAGAAATTTTGTGAATTTTTGTTTCATTTCCATACAGCGGACGACTCCAGAAGATATTTATTGCTGAAAGTTTTTCAGGCATTTCTCTTTAGAACGTTAAGAGCGTCTGTCTGACTTCTGTAGTAGTGTGGGGGTGGAAATTGCATCTTGCAGGAGCCACAGGGTAAAGGGTACATCTGAGATTAATCTGTTGTGCAGAATGACAGAATAGCACCCACACGCTCACACCGTGACTGGTAACATCGAATGCCGATGAATGGCATCGCACTGTGTTCAGCGATGCATCGTGGTTTTACACTTCCCCGAATTACCACTATCGGCGAGTATGGTGGCAATCAGGAGAGATCCCATTCTTTCAGTGATCTGGAGAGGACAGCGGTGTTACTCTTGGCGTTATGGCATGGAGAGCCATTGCGTATGACTTTTATGTCTCGGGTTGCAGTGACTGAAGGAACTATGACAGCATGAAAGTACGTCACAGCCAACCTGCCGCCTAGTGTTTTGGCTCTCATGTGACTATGTCGTGCTGCAGTTTATTAACAGGGTCTGGCACCTGTCTGTATGAACAGTCTGCATAATGCTGAGGTACTCTCGTGACCAGCAACGCACCCAGATCTGCCCCTGATAGAACTTGTGTGGGGTCAGCTTGCACGTCAAATCCCCCCCCCCCCCCCCCTCGCAGCATCAGTGTCCAGGCTATCAAGGACCAGTTACAAAAGGTGTGGGCCAGGCTGCCTCAGGAGAGGATACAAGGTTTCGTGTCACTCTTCCCAGCCGAATCAGTTCTTGCACCGAGGCCATAGGGGTGCAACATCATAACAATGATTATTATGAATATTCGTCAGCTTCACTGCTATATAAATTGTATTTTATATCATTTACGATGAGCCCATTTCGGCATATTGTCGTCGTCATGTGCTCTGTAAATACATAAGTAAGCGATGGTCTTTATATAACGGTGTTGTAACTACGATCTGAAAAGCTATAGCACATCATAATGTGTTTCTACCTTACATGTAACATCGTTGTTGTCACGTCCTGTCTTTTTAGAATTATTATTTTCTCCTAGGTGTATAACGAATATTACTTGGTTTCCATGTATGTTACTTTTCTGACAGTATAGATGACAGTGGATCAGCTACATTACGTAGTTACCGTTATAAATAAGTAATGTGTGAAATTCAGTTTCTTTGTATTAATTTTATAGGTTTGGCTCTAATTATGGTTTCACCAAGAGATTTTTTCAGTTTCAATTGAGATTTGTGTTTTACATTTTTAATTTTTAAAACTTTATCCTAATAATTTTATTACTGTCTATAGTGACTATATATATATAGAGCCGGCCGGAGTGGCCGTGCGGTTCTAGGCGCTACAGTCTGGAGCCGAGCGACCGCTAAGGTCGCAGGTTCAAATCCTGACTCGGGCATGGATGTGTGTGATGTTTTTAGGTTAGTTAGGTTTAATTAGTTCTAAGTTCTAGGCGACTGATGACCTTAGAAGTTAAGTCGCATAGTGCTCAGAGCCATTTGAACCATATATATAACCTATAAATGAAGCACCAGAAATCCTCTATATGACGCAGAAGGGAACATTCATGAACATCCTCGAGGGAATGAAGATATATTCACATGCATACTGCAACCCGACGAATTTACTGAACTAACTGACCGACCTAAAGCACAAAAAGTGCACAGAAAACTTTATTCACATTATACATCGAGCAAACGGGTAAAGTAATAAATCGGAGACGCTAAATAACACATATCCATAGTAACAGCGATAACAACATGAAGAGTATAAAACACAGACATAACAGCAACGTAGTCAATAACAATACAGTTACGAAAAAAATGTAAAATAATAATCTCAAATGAAACTAAAACAAACTCTAGGCCAAAATATAACCATGTCATTAATAGACATATTTTGCACAGAGGGCCCCAAAGAACAAAAGCTATCATAACAATGCGTGGGCTCATACTGTAAAGTTCATTGTAAATTTGTCTTGATTTTATATTCATTTAAATAGCATTACATACATTCTTAGCCTGTCAAGTTTCATTTCGTTTGCCCTTCCGCCTATTTCGCTTTTCTTTTTTTTTTGTTGGGTAGTGTATTTCAGTTTATCTGTGGCCTAGTCCTATTTGACACTGTAACGGGCGGCCGGAGTGGCCGTGCGGTCCTAGGCGCTACAGTCTGGAAAAGAGCGACCGCTACGGTCGCAGGTTCGAATCCTGCCTCGGGCATGGATGAGTGTGATGTCATTAGGTTAGTTAGGTTTAATTAGTTCTAAGTTCTAGGTGACTGATGACCTCAGAAGTTAAGTTGCATATTGCTCAGAGCAATTGTGAACACCGTAACGAGGCTGTACAATTGCTGCGTGCAAGGAAGCCATTTCATAATAGCAATTACTTCTGTTGGTTAGGGGTTCTCTTCCTGTCACATATTTATGTTTGACACCAAGACTACTTTATGAACACCATAAGACCTAACAGAGAACTGTATGTAGGGCTCAGAGTAGTAATGAAACGAAACTAATAGATCATACAGTGACGCAAGTTCAACTACATCTTCTGTGACACACGAATAATGGCAATTTATACATGTGACTCAGTTCGCAGGTGATAAGTTTACCGGGCTATGGAGTAAATCTGACCAATTAAACGTAATCAGTTTTCAACAAATTGTGTCTTTAAATCAATTTTTGAAATGCACTACTGCAATATATCTCAGGGAGAAGTAATGTATATTCAGTCTGCGTCCTTGGTGACTGTTTCGGTATGTCATTAACTCAGAATAATGCTTCTTGATACGACACTGCTCATAGGACTTTTCCCGCTGCCGCATGCGGCTGATGCACGGACTGCTTTCATTTCCCATTTTCGCACTCTCCTGCCTTTGATTTGTCTTTGTTCATTATGAACGACGCCGCGCCAAATTTTCATTATTTGACTCTATGCGCGAAATACAATTGGGCGAGTGGCACTTCAACATGCAGCGTAATGTCATTACTTAATGGACTCCTCCATTCAGAAGTCGCATTCCAGTTCCGTCCTGCTGACGAAGTTCCGCTGCGATTGTGCTTTTGTAATACTTACGCGGCAGTTTTCACCTGGCCGGAAGCATTCAGTATTAAAACTCATCTCTGCGTAGTTGATGGACCGCATTGTGTGTACTGTCCAGCAGAGTTCGCTACCCTGCTAAAATATCTCGCTGTCCTTTTGAAGTGAAGTTAACGAATTTCAATCCTCCAGTTTCCGTTAGAAGTGAAATCTGTGGCACTATGAAAGAAATTACGTCTCTCGTAGCGTATAAATGCTTCAGATTTACAGTCATTCGTATCTTACTCACGGATAAAGCTATTGAATGATAAAAAAGGTATCCAATATTACAATATTAGACTACAGCGTATCCCTCCGAGTATCGTCTCTGCAAGGAAAGAAAGGTAAACATCGGTTCCAAAAAAATATCTCAGTAACTTTTAAGTGAACGTTGCATGTGCATTCCACCAGCTTCCAACAGAGCAGTGCATTTTACCTAATCATTTCGGGTAAGTTGATGCGTCACTTCGTAGAATAGATGCACCACATGTTTACGTGTTGAGGAGTCTGCAGTGTGTGCTGGTTCGTTTGTTTGTGTGTGTGTGTGTGTGTGTGTGTGTGTGTGTGTGTGTGTGTGTGTGTGGTGAGAGGAGCGGGGCGGACGAGGGTGAGATATCAGTGAACAGAACTACAGATCAATACAATCAGTGACTTGGTATACACCCCTCAAGCAAAAAGCTGATATTGTACTTGTTAACACATAATGAATAATGGAAGCAAAAGAATGGCTGTATCGTAGAAAACACCGACGTAGGAAACATTTGAAGCACACCGTCTTCTGTCACTTCATCAAAGTTTACGGAAAACTCTATAATTTGTTCAAATCAAATGGCTCTGAGCACTATGGGACTTAACTTCTACGGTCATCAGTCCCCTAGAACTTAGAACTAATTAAATCTAGCTAACCTAAGGACATCACACACATCCATGCCCGAGGCAGGATTCGAACCTGCGACCGTAGCGGTCGCGCGGTTGCAAACTGTAACGCCTAGAACCGCTTGGCCACCCCGGCCGGACTATAATTTGTGACAATAGTGTCTCGAAAAAGGGTCAAGAGCAACAACATGAATTCCTGACATTTAAGAAACCGAGCTTATTCGGGAAAGCTAACCGCCGAGAATAAGCATGACTGTGTCCTTTGACTTTGTTTGAAATGTGCTGCTAGAACAGCATACGTGCCGGCGCTCTCATGTATTAAGTTTTGTGCATAGATTTAGAGTTCTGTTCAGAAGATGACTAAACACCTTAAGCATGCCCATATATTTATTTATTTATTTATTTATTTATTTGTTTATTGTTCCGTGGGACCACATTTAGGAGAAGTCTCCATGGTCATGGAACGAGTCAATACACGAAATTATAACACGATTATAGAAACAGATAAAATGAAATATCAGAAACATATTCAGGCGACAAGTTGTTAGTTTAAATAAAGAAAATCAAGAATGTAACACTGGAATTTGCTTAATTTTTTTGCTCTTCCAGGAGCTCCTCGACAGAATAGAAGGAGTGAGCCATGAGGAAACTCTTCAGTTTAGACTTAAAAGTGTTTGGGCTACTGCTAAGATTTTTGAGTTCTTGTGGTAGCTTATTGAAAATGGATGCAGCAGAATACTGCACTCCTTTCTGCACAAGAGTCAAGGAAGTGCATTTCACATGCAGATTTGATTTCTGCCTAGTATTAACTGTGTGAAAGCTGCTAACTCTTGGGAATAAGCTAATATTGTTAACAACAAACGACATTAAAGAAAATACATACTGTGAGGGCAATGTCAAAATTCCCAGACTATTGAATAGGGGTCGACAAGAGGTTTTCGAACTTACACCATACATAGCTCGAACAGCCCGTTTTTGAGCCAAAAATACCCTTTTTGAATCAGAAGAATTACCCCAAAAAATAATACCATATGACATAAGCGTATGAAAATATGCGAAGTATACTACTTTTCGTGTTGAAATGTCACTTATTTCAGATACTGTTCTAATGGTAAATAAAGCGGCATTCAGTTTCTGAACAAGATCCTGAACATGGGCTTTCCACAACAGCTTACTATCTATCCGTACGCCTAGGAACTTGAACTGTTCCGTCTCGCTTATAACATGCCCATTCTGTCTGATTAAAATGTCAGTTCTTGTTGAATTGTGGGTTAGAAACTGTAAAAACTGAGTCTTACTGTGATTTAGCATCAAATTATTTTCCACAAGCCACGAACTTATATCATGAACTACATTATTTGATAATGTTTCAATATTACACACAAGATCCTTCACTACCAAGGTGGTGTCATCAGCAAACAGAAATATTTTTGAATCACCTGTAATACTAGAAGGCATATCATTTACATAAATAAGAAACAGCAGTGGCCCCAGCACCGACCCTTGGGGAACGCCCCATTTAACAGTGCCCCATTGGGACTGAACATCATTACCACTCTCAATATTGCGGAGGATTGCCTTCTGCTTTCTGTTCTTAAAGTAGGAGGCGAACCAATTGTAAGCTACTCCCCTTACTCCATAATGTTCCAACTTCTGCAGTAATATTTTGTGGTCAACACAGTCAAAAGCCTTCGTTAAATCAAAGAAAACACCTAACGTTCGCAACCTTTTTTTTTAATCCGTCCAAAACCTCACAGAGAAAAGAGACTATAGCATTTTCAGTTGTTAAGCCATTTCTAAAACCAAACTGTACATTTGACAGCAAATTATGTGAATTTAAATGCTGCAGTAACCTTGTATATACAACCCTCTCGATAACTTTAGCAAACACCGATGGCATAGAAATAGGTCTATAATTGTCAACATTATCCCTGTCTCCCTTTTTATAAAGTGGCTTCACTACCGAGTACTTTAATCGGTCAGGAAACCGACCACTCCTAAAGGAAAAGTTACAGATATGGCTAAGTACTGAGCTAACATACGTGAAACAATACTTCAGTATTCTGCTAGATACCCCGTCATATCCATAGGAGTTCTTGGTCTTTAGTGATTTAATTATTAACTCAATCTCCCTCTTGTCAGTATCATGGAGGAGCATTTCAGGTAACAGTCTCGGAACACTTTTTTCTAAGAGCGCTATATGATTCCCTGTTGGGACTAGGTTTCTATTTAGTTCACCTGCTATATTCAGAAAGTGATTATTAAGTACTGTACATATATGCGACTTATCAGTAACACGGACATCCCCACTACGCACTGATTCTATATTCTCGACCCGTCTCTGCAGACCAGCCACTTCCTTTACGACTGACCATATGGTTTTAATTTTATCCTGAGACTTAGCTATTCTATCTGCATACCACATACTTTTTGCCTTCCTAATAACTTTTTTAAGCACCTTACAATACTGTTTGTAATGGGCTGCTGCATTTAGATTTTGACTGTTTCTAACGTTTTGATATAATTGCCACTTTGTTCTACAAGATATTCTTATCCCTTTAGTCAGCCACCCAGGCTGCCTGTTTGTACTAGTACCCTGTTTTGAACGTTCTAACGGAAAGCAACTTTCAAAGAGCACGAGAAAAGTCTTGAGGAAGGCATTATATTTATCGTCTACTGTATCAGCACTATAAACATCTTGCCACTCTTGTTCCTTGATAAGGTGTACAAAAGTCTGTACAGCAACTGGATCAGCTTTCCTAAAAAGTTGGTAACTATATTTAACATGTGTTGCAGCACAAAAATCTTTTAGACTTAAAATTTGTGCATCATGATCTGAAAGGCCATTCACCTTTTTGCTAACAGAATGCCCTTCTAATAATGACGAATGAACAAAAATATTGTCTATGGTTGTTTTACTGTTCCCTTGCACTCTCGTTGGAAAGAATACGGTTTGCATAAGATTATATGAATTAAGGAGGTCTACCAGCATCCTTTTCCTTGCACAATCACTTATACAATTAATATTGAAGTCACCACATATAACTAACTTTTTGTATTTCCTATAAAGTGAACCAAGAACATCCTCTAGCTTTAGCAAAAATGTTGTGAAATCGGAGTCTGGGGATCTATAAATAACAACAGTAAGAAGTCTAGCTCCACTAAATTTAACCACACCTGCACAACATTCAAATACCTTTTCAGTGCAGTACTTTGAAACATCAATTGACTCAAATGGGATACCGTTTTTCACATACATGGCTACTCCCCCACACCGCAAAGAGCTCCTCGAAAAGCTGCCAGCCAACCTGTATCCTGGTAAAGGAAGCCTCTGAATTATCTCCTTATTTAAGAAGTGTTCAGATATACCAATAATTTCAGAGCCAACATCTATAAGCAGTTCACTAACTTTATCTCTAATACCTTGTATATTTTGATGAAATATACTAATTCCCTCATTAATCGGATACCCAAGCTTTGTAGAAAGTGGTTTCTTTGTTAGAGAGACTTCCCTTAAGCAGGAATACCTATCAGCTGACTTCAATCTAAAAAAGGTACAGCTCTAACACCCACAACTACCGGAATTTTCCCATGAGTGATCCCACCACCACCACCACCTATGCTGTCACCTGTAAGTTTTGCCAACCTCCCCTTCCCATACCTGTTGAGGTGCAGGCCATGTCTAGTGAAACCCATCCTACTGATAGACTCCACCGACACCACTGAGATGTGACTCATGCCTTCTGTCATCAGCGCACCCCCAAGTCTCATGTTATTACGCCTGACGGCTGTATTAAGATGAGGCCGATCGTGACGCTGAAACAGTTCCACGAAATGCACATTCGTGTTCCCAGTCTGAGTGGCTATCTTTTCCAGGTCACCATCTATGTCATACTCCCCATCCCTGTCAATACTATTACCAGCCCCACCCACAATCACTACCTGATCCTCTTTAGTAAAATCCCTACATAACCCCCCTATGTTAAAAGTCACCTGAGCTAATCCTGCATTAGGCTTCACAATGCTGGTGACCTGGTACTCACTCCCCAAAACTTCCTGCAACTGCTGGCCTGCACCACTACCATGAGAACTACCTAACAGCAGAACCTCCTTCTTTCTCTTAGACTTTGCAACTGTCCTAGCCACCGTAACTGCTGAGGTCTGCTGCATACTTCCTACATCTGCAGCTACTAGAGATTCCTCTCCACTAGACTCTGACAGTTGGTCATATCTATTACAAACACCAATAGTAAAACTATCTGAAAATCTCCTTCTCCTAGCAGATCTCTTGCCAACAGCCAGCTCCCATTCCCCAACCCCCTTCTCCCTCCTCATCCTATCTAGCTCCTCCTGTGCGTTTTTCAACTGCACCTGAAGGGCACAGATCTTACGCTCCTGCTCCTCTATCAACTTACTCTTGCTACATAACCTGCAGTTCCAGGAGAGGATCTCACCAGAATGCCCACTGGCTTCCCCACTGCATTCCCCCCAGTGAAAATACTTCGAACAAGTCTCACACCGCAATCCACTACTCACGAACCTACGGCAAAGCCCACACTTCTCACTCATGGTAAAATTTTACAATTATTGAAACAAGAAAACAACTTTAAGTTCCGCTACTACAATAAGAAGATGTTAAAAACTGACTACAATTATCACAAACTTGCTCTACAAGGGAAGTAACTACTATTATTGACAGTATTAATCAACAACAAATGAGAATATAACAAAATACTAACACAGAAAGAAAATCAAACGTCTAATGACAGCAACGAAACTGAAAGCAGTTCGCAAAAATTTCTTCTGAAGTTATTTCACCGGAAAACACCAAGAACACCGGTTGAAGACTACTAAAGTTCCTAAATAAACTACTATACACAAACAATTAATTAATACTTAGCTTTCGATGCGCCGCTACAGCTGCAACTGGTCAGCGCGGAATGTAAACACGGGTAAGAGGTTAAGTTGCTCGATACGAAACACTCATAAATATCAGGCCACAACACAAAAAATGCAGAGGTGAATGAAGAAACCACTAATAAGTCACTTATATAGTAAATATTATCACAAAAACAGTTAAAATATATATCTGAAACCTAAAAATAGATGAAAACTTAGAGAGCGATCTCACACGCAGTCACGCGCTTATGACGTCACACCAAACCATATACTGATGAAGTTCCTTGCATTAAAAGGAGGAAACGTAATAATCCATACATTTGATTTTAGGGAAAGTAAATTTCAAAGCTAAAGATATAAGGGGGCATTAACCAAGATTTTGTTGAATATGTAGGCGTCCGTGGTGAACAATTACGTCACGAGCCTTCATCTACTTTAGCAGTTCACTGCATTGGGGCACTGTACATTGTGAACCGCCAACTCCGCAAATTCTAGAAACCTGGTTCTCTAAGTTGTTTGTGGCTTCAACATAATGCTTGATTGTAACTCCATCCTGTTTACACATGACGCTTGTTAGTAAATTAACCTAATCTGCAATGAAGTGTGAATCAGATAACAGTGTCTATACCCCTCCACCGCACAGTTTACATGACATGAACGTGATAGACCATTTCTCATAGAACATGCTAAATGTGTTGAGTAAGAGATACCGATAGAGAGTGCGTAAATACTATGGGCAAACATCTTTACATTCTGCGATCTTCTCCCATCCAGGGCTGTTTGAATGAATATGTTAGCAATGGTCGAGATTTTCCAGTTCTGTACAGTGACACAGGGAGACGGTTAGAGAGTGAAATTTTATCCAACGTCTGTGACAATGAGAACAATGACAAAAAAACCGAGTGAGATGGCGCAGTGGTTAGCACACAGGACTCGCATTCGGGAGGACGACGGTTCAATCCCGCGTCCGGCCATTCTGATTTAGGTTTTCCGTGATTTCCCTAAATCGCTCCAGGTAAATGCCGGGATGGTTCCTTTGAAAGGACACGGCCGACTTCCTTCCCCGTCCTTCCCTGATCCGATAAGACCGATGACCTCGCTGTCGGGTCTCCTCCCCCCAAAACAATAACAAAAAACAGAAAAAGGCTCTCTTTGATAACTCCGATTCTGTAGAAGAACTTTCGTTACTCCAATGTATAAAAGCTGGTGAGTGTGAATTACTAACTCAGATCTGTGTATTTAGAAAAATCTTGTATGTTCAGGATGTACCCATATTTACAAATTAATTTGTGATGTCAAGGTAAAATGAGTCGTTCCACATCATTACGATTTAACGCGCAAAGTGATCCATGGAACATGAAATTAACTTGCTGCTACTATACGGTGGTAGTTTCGGCAAATATTTCTAGACATAAATTTGACTGAGACGTCTCTAGACATAGATTTGTCTTTTTTCATGCCTTTGGTTTCCCGTGAACGCCTCTACGATAATGAGGTAAAATTCGAATTCGCGCTCCATTTCGTAAGGATTATGTTGTCTGTAAAATAGTTTAAAGTACTACAGCGCTAGGCAATTTCATAAGCTACGAAAAATTACCGTCATCCTCAGAAAACTTTATAAACGAGAACCACAGGAAAATTATTCCTAAATATCTTTGTTTCTAGGACTGAATTCTCTCCGACAAGGAGGATTTCAGTGCCTGAATCTTGTTACTTGTGACAAGCGGAAGGGAACAAATTGATTTCAGTCCGACAGCAAGAGCTAATGCTGTGTTTCCAGACAGCTTAGATGCAAAGGAAACACAGATACACTACTGCAAAATGGTTCAAATGGCTCTGAGCACTACGGGACTTAACTTCTGAGGTCATCAGTCCCCTAGAACTTAGAACTACTTAAACCTAACTAACCTAAGGACATCACACACATCCATGCCCGAGGCAGGATTCGAACCTGCGACCGTCGCGGTCGCGCAGTTCTACACTGTAGCGCCTAGAACCGCTCGGCCACTTAGGCCGGCCCAAACACTACTGCAACTTATTACAAATTCATTATTCCACTTAAGCCCACTTCCTCGCTTCGTACTTTGTATAGGACGGGAAGGAGACATACTCTTCCTTGGTCAGATGATAAATAAGTCGACAAGCAGTAACTTAATTTCAGCAAAGATTAGTTGCCGTGTTCAAGAAGAGCATTTATAGAGCAGGCTTATTTGTATTGTAACTCGTTGCAATTATCTGAAAAGTAGCTAACTCTCTTAAACTCATATTATTTTAACACAAATTTAGTAATTACTAAAAAAACTGCCTAAATGTAGGGTATAAGAAGGAAACTTTTGTTGTATTCCCGAAATACGTAGTAAGGAAATCACTTACGGAAATATGTAGTTCAGTTTATGTTTATAGTATAACCACATTGCGTGTTGTGCCAAAAAAACTCAAAATATTAATTGTAAATGTTTCACTTAATGACAGAATTGATATCATCTTGCTAACGTGCACCACATATTTCCTGTTTTAGAGGTTAACGATTACATGGTTGTTGTGGGAAACCAGTTCCTAGTTAATTGTGGGATTAAGGTACTGGCCTCTTATTGCGGACTACAGCAATTAAAATTCCTTTCGAGATTTTCCTAAAATCCTTTATCCATTCCTTTGAAAAGAACACGGCCTCTTTTTTTCCTCAGACCGAGCTTCAGTTTCCTCACTAATGTCCTCGCCATTGACTAGACGCTAAACCTCAACATTCCTTCGTTACGTTTTAGAAACCAAGAGGAGAACAATCTATCCAAGCACCCAATCAGCCTAAACAAGACTTTCTTAAGCATGTACAATAGGTGCAGTTAAGCGGAACTGGGGTTCGCTGTAGAAAGAAGCGTTATATGACAGTGCCTGAACACGGTTTGACAGGCAATCATCTTTTAAATTTAGAAAATGAAGTGTGAACTAAACTATGCGTTGAATATCCCCTTATGAACCATGGACCTTGCCGTTGGTGGGGAGGCTAGCGTGCCTCAGCGATACAGATAGCCGTCCCCCAGGTGCAACCACAACGTAGGGGTATCTGTTGAGAGGCCAGACAAACGTGTGGTTCCTGAAGAGGGGCAGCAGCCTTCTCAGTAGTTGCAGGGGCAACAGTCCGGTGACTGATCTGGCCTTGTAACAATAACCAAAATGGCCTTGCTGAGCTGGTACTGTGAACGGCTGAAAGCAAGGGGAAACTACAGCCGTAATTTTTCCCGAGGGTATGCAGCTTTAATGTATGGTTAAATGATGATGGCTTCTTCTTGGGTAAAATAAAAAAATGGCTCTGAGCACTATGGGACTTAACAGCTGTGGTCATCAGTCCCCTAGAACTTAGAACTACTTAAACCTAACTAACCTAAGGACATCACACACATCCATGCCCGAGGCAGGATTCGAACCTGCGACCGTAGCAGTCGCACGGTTCCGGACTGCGCGCCTAGAACTTGGGTAAAATATTCCAGACGTAAAATAGTCCCCCATTCGGATCTCCGAGTGGGGACTACTCAAGAGGACGTCGTTATCAGGAGAAAGAAAACGCGTTCTACAGATCGGAGCGTGGAATGTCAGATCCCTTAATCGGGCAGGTAGGTTAGAAAATTTAAAAAGGAAAATGGATAGGTTAAAGTTAGATATAGTGGGAATTAGTGAAGATCGGCAGGAGGAGGAGCAAGACTTTTGGTCAGGTGAATACAGGGTTATAAATACAAAATCAAGTAGGGGTAATGCAGGAGCACGTTTAATAATGAATAAAAAAATAGGAGCGCTGGTAAGCTACTACGAACAGCATAGTGAACGTATTATTGTAGTCAAGATAGACATGAAGCCTCCGCCCACCACAGTAGTACAAGTTTATATGCCAACAACCTCCGCAGGGAACGAAGAGATTGATGAAATGTACGATGAGATAAAAGAAATTATTCAGATAGTGAAGAGAGACGAAAATTTTAATAGTTAAGGGTGACTGGAATTCGATAGTAGGAAAAGGAAGGGAAGGAAACGTAGTAGGTGAATATGAAATGGGGGTAAGGAATGAAAGAGGAAACCGCCTGGTAGAATTTTGCACAGAGCATAACTTAATCATAGCTAATACTTCATTCATGAATCATGAAAGAACGTTGTATACATGGAAGAGGCCTGGAGACACTGGAAGGTTTCAGATAGGTCATATAATAGTAAGACAGAGATTTAGGAACCAGATTTTAAATTGTAAGACATTTCCAGGTGCAGATGTTGCCTCTGACCACAATCTATTGGTTATGAACTGTAGATTAAAACTGAAGAAACTGCAAAAAGATGGGAATTTAAGGAGATGGAACCTGGATAAACTGAAAGAACCAGAGGTTGTAGAGATTTTATGGAGAGCTTTAGGGAACGATTGACAAGAACAGGGGAAAGAAATACAGCAGAAGATGAATGGGTAGCTTTGAGAGATGAAATAGTGAAGGGAGCAGAGGATCAGGTAAGTAGAAAGACGAGGGCTAGTATAAATCTTTGGGTAATAGAGAAATATTGAATTTAATTGGTGAAGGGAGAAAATATAAAAGTGCAGTAAATGAAGCAGGCAAAAAGGAATACAAACGTCTCAAAAATGAGATCGACAGGAAGTGCAAAATGTCTAAGCAGGGATGGCTAGAGGACAAATGTAAAGATACAGAGGCATATATCCTAGGGGTAAGATAGATACTGCCTACAGGAAAATTTAAAGAGACCTTTGGTGCTAAGAGAACCGCTCGCATGTATATCAAGACCTCAGATGGAAACCCAGTCCTAAACAAAGAAGGGAAAGCAGAATGGTGGAAGGAGTATATAGAGGATCTATACAAGGGCGATGTACTTGAGAACAATGTTGTGGAAATGGAAGAGGACGTAGATGAAGATGAAATGGGAGATATGATACTTCGTGAAGAGTTTGACAGAGACGTAAGTCGAAACAAGGCCCCGGGAGTAGGCAACATTCCATTAGAACTACTAATAGCTTTGGGAGAGCCATCCCTGACAAAACTCTACCATCTGGTGATCAAGATACACAAGACAAGCGAAATACCCTATGACTTCAAGAAGAATATAATAATTCCAATCCCAAAGAAAGCAGGTGTTGACAGATGTGAAAATTACCGAACTATCAGTTTAATAAGTCACGGCTGCAAAATACTGACACGAATTCTTTACAGACGAATGGAAAAACTGGTGGAAGTCGACCTCGGGGAAGATCAGTTTGGATTCCGTAGAAATGTTGGAACACGTGAGGCAATACTGACTCTACGACTTATCTTAGAAGAAAGATTAAGAAAAGGCAAACCTACATTTCTAGCATTTGTAGTCTTAGACAAACCTTTTGACAATGTGACTGGAATACTCTCTTTCAAATTATGAAGGTGGCAGTGGTCAAATACAAGAAGCGAAAGGCTATTTACAATTTGTACAGAAGCCAGATGGCAATTATAAGATCCGAGGAGTATGAAAGGGAAGCAGTGGTTTGGAAGGGAGTGAGATAGGGTAGTAGCCTATCCCCGATGTTATTCAATCTGTATATTGAGCAAGCAGTAAAGGAAACAAAAGAAAAATTCCGAGAAGGAGTTAAAATCCATGGAGAAAAAATAAAGACTTTAAGGTTCGCCGATGACATTGTAATTCTGTCAGAGACAGCAAAGGACCTGGAATAACAGCTGAACGGAATGGACAGTGTCTCGAAAGGAGGATATAAGATAACGAGGATAATGGAATGTAGTCGAATTAAATCGGGTGATGCAGAAGCAATTATATTAGAAAATGAGACACTTAAAATAGTATATGAGTTTTGCTCCCCCCCCCCCCCCATGAACCATGGACCTTGCCGTTGGTGGGGAGGCTTGCGTGCCTCAGCGATACAGATAGCCGTACCGTAGGTGCAACCACAACGGAGGGGTATCTGTTGAGAGGCCAGACAAACGTGTGGTTCCTGAAGAGGGGCAGCAGCCTTTTCAGTAGTTGCAAGGGCAACAGTCTGGATGATTGACTGATCTGGCCTTGTAACAATAACCAAAATGGTCTTGCTGTGCTGGTACTGCGAACGGCTGAAAGCAAGGGGAAACTACAGCCGTAATTTTTCCCGAGGGCATGCAGCTTTACTGTATGATTACATGATGATGGCGTCCTCTTGGGTAAAATATTCCGGAGGTAAAATAGTCCCCCATTCGGATCTCCGGGCGGGGACTACTCAAGAGGATGTCGTTATCAGGAGAAAGAAACCTGGCGTTCTACGGATCGGAGCGTGGAATGTCAGATCCCTTAATCGGGCAGGTAGGTTAGAAAATTTAAAAAGGGAAATGGATAGGTTGAAGTTAGATATAGTGGGAATTAGTGAAGTTCGGTGGCAGGAGGAACAAGACTTCTGGTCAGGTGACTACAGGGTTATAAACACAAAATCAAATAGGGGTAATGCAGGAGTAGGTTTAATAATGAATAGGAAAATAGGAATGCGGGTAAGCTACTACAAACAGCATAGTGAACGCATTATTGTGGTCAAGATAGATACGAAGCCCACGCCTACTACAGTAGTACAAGTTTATATGCCAACTAGCTCTGCAGATGACGAAGAAATTGAAGAAATGTATGATGAAATAAAAGAAATTATTCAGATTGTGAAGGGAGACGAAAATTTAATAGTCATGGGTGACTGGAATTCGAGTGTAGGAAAAGGGAGAGAAGGAAACATAGTAGGTGAATATGGATTGGGGGACAGAAATGAAAGAGGAAGCCGCCTAGTCGAATTTTGCACAGAGCACAACATAATCATAACTAACACTTGGTTTAAGAATCATGAAAGAAGGTTGTATACATGGAAGAACCCTGGAGATACTAAAAGGTTTCAGATAGATTATATAATGGTAAGACAGAGATTTAGGAACCAGGTTTTAAATTGTAAGACATTTCCAGGGGCAGATGTGGACTCTGACCACAATCTATTGGTTATGACCTGTAGATTAAAACTGAAGAAACTGCAAAAAGGTGGGAATTTAAGGAGATGGGACCTGGATAAACTAAAAGAACCAGAGGTTGTACAGAGATTCAGGGAGAGCATAAGGGAGCAATTGACAGGAATGGGGGAAATAAATACAGTAGAAGAAGAATGGGTAGCTTTGAGGGATGAAGTAGTGAAGGCAGCTGAGGATCAAGTAGGTAAAAAGACGAGGGCTAGTAGAAATCCTTGGGTAACAGAAGAAATATTGAATTTAATTGATGAAAGGAGAAAATATAAAAATGCAGTAAGTGAAACAGGCAAAAAGGAATACAAACGTCTCAAAAATGAGATCGACAGGAAGTGCAAAATGGCTAAGCAGGGATGGCTAGAGGACAAATGTAAGGATGTAGAGGCCTATCTCACTAGGGGTAAGATAGATACCGCCTACAGGAAAATTAAAGAGACCTTTGGCGATAAGAGAACGACTAGTATGAATATCAAGAGCTCAGATGGAAACCCAGTTCTAAGCAAAGAAGGGAAAGCAGAAAGATGGAAGGAGTATATAGAGGGTCTATACAAGGGCGATGTACTTGAGGACAATATTATAGAAATGGAAGAGGATGTAGATGAAGATGAAATGGGAGATATGATACTGCGTGAAGAGTTTGACAGAGCACTGAAAGACCTGAGTCGAAACAAGGCCCCCGGAGTAGACAATATTCCATTGGAACTACTGACGGCCGTGGGAGAGCCAGTCCTGACAAAACTCTACCATCTGGTGAGCAAGATGTATGAAACAGGCGAAATACCCTCAGACTTCAAGAAGAATATAATAATTCCAATCCCAAAGAAAGCAGGTGTTGACAGATGTGAAAATTACCGAACTATCAGCTTAATAAGTCACAGCTGCAAAATACTAACACGAATTCTTTACAGACGAATGGAAAACCTAGTAGAAGCCAACCTCGGGGAAGATCAGTTTGGATTCCGTAGAAACACTGGATCACGTGAGGCAATACTGACCTTACGACTTATCTTAGAAGAAAGATTAAGGAAAGGCAAACCTACGTTTCTAGCATTTGTAGACTTAGAGAAAGCTTTTGACAATGTTGACTGGAATACTCTCTTTCAAATTCTAAAGGTGGCAGGGGTAAAATACAGGGAGCGAAAGGCTATTTACAATTTGTACAGAAACCAGATGGCAGTTATAAGAGTCGAGGGACATGAAAGGGAAGCAGTGGTTGGGAAGGGAGTAAGACAGGGTTGTAGCCTCTCCCCGATGTTGTTCAATCTGTATATTGAGCAAGCAGTAAAGGAAACAAAAGAAAAATTCGGAGTAGGTATTAAAATTCATGGAGAAGAAATAAAAATTTTGAGGTTCGCCGATGACATTGTAATTCTGTCAGAGACAGCAAAGGACTTGCAAGAGCAGTTGAATGGAATGGACAGTGTCTTGAAAGGAGGATATAAGATGAACATCAACAAAAGCAAAACAAGGATAATGGAATGTAGTCTAATTAAGTCGGGTGATGTTGAGGGAATTAGATTAGGAAATGAGGCACTTAAAGTAGTAAAGGAGTTTTGCTATTTGGGGAGCAAAATAACTGATGATGGTCGAAGTAGAGAGGATATAAAATGTAGGCTGGCAATGGCAAGGAAAGCGTTTCTGAAGAAGAGAAATTTGTTAACATCCAGTATTGATTTAAGTGTCAGGAAGTCATTTCTGAAAGTATTCGTATGGAGTGTAGCCATGTATGGAAGTGAAACATGGACGATAAATAGTTTGGACAAGAAGAGAATAGAAGCTTTCGAAATGTGGTGCTACAGAAGAATGCTGAAGATTAGATGGGTAGATCACATAACTAATGAGGAAGTATTGAATAGGATTGGGGAGAAGAGAAGTTTGTGGCACAACCTGACCAGAAGAAGGGATCGGTTGGTAGGACATGTTCTGAGGCATCAAGGGATCACCAATTTAGTATTGGAGGGCAGCGTGGAGGGTAAAAATCGTAGAGGGAGACCAAGAGACGAATACACTAAGCAGATTCAGAAGGATGTAGGTTGCAGTAGGTACTGGGAGATGAAAAAGCTTGCACAGGATAGAGTAGCATGGAGAGCTGCATCAAACCAGTCTCAGGACTGAAGACCACAACAACAACAACATGAGTTTTGCTACTTGGGGAGCAAAATAACTGATGATGGTCGAAGTAGAGAGGGTATAAAATGTAGACTGGCAATGGCAAGGAAAGCGTTTCTAAAGAAGAGAAATTTGTTAACATCGAGTATAGATTTAAGTGTCAGGAAGTGGTTTCTGAAAGTATTTGTATGGAGTGTAGCCTTGAATGGACGTGAAACATGGACGATAAATAGTTTGGACAAGAAGAGAATAGAAGCTTTCGAAATGTGGTGCTACAGAAGAATGCCGAAGATTAAATGGGTAGATCACATACCTAATTAGGAGGTATTGAATAGAATTGGGGAGGAGTTTGTGGCACTACTTGACTAGAAGAAGGTATCGGTTGGTAGCACATGTTTTGAGGCAGCAAGGGATCACCAATTTAGTATTGGAGGGCAGCGTGGGGGGTAAAACTTGGTGAGGGAGACCAAGAGTTCAATACACTAAGCAGATTAAGAGGGATATAGGTTGCAGTATGTACTGGAAGATGAACAAGATTGCACAGGATAGAGTAGCATGGAGAGGTGCATAAAACCTGTCTCTGGACTGAAGACCACAACAACAAAACAACACAACATACCCTGAATTTACGTGAAAAATATAACTGTGTGCCAGACCGGTATTCGAATTCAGAACTTATTCTTTTGTGGGAAGTGCTCTTACCGACTGCCAGGCATGGCTCTCGAACAGCTTTCATAGGTTCATTTGAAAATAAAACTAGACTGTGGTTAAGCCATATCTCCTAAAATCCATTTCTCGAAGGGTTCAAATCCAGCAACGCCCACAGTAGTGCTTTTGTGCAGAAGGAGAGAGGTACTGGCAGATTTGAAACTGTATAACTCAGTAGGTAAAAGCATTGCAAGAGAATAATAAAGTTCCATGATCGAGTCCCCGTTCGGCACACAGTTTTCATCTGTTGAGACGTTTCAAAATGGT
Source organism: Schistocerca piceifrons (assembly GCF_021461385.2). Taxonomy (NCBI): domain Eukaryota; kingdom Metazoa; phylum Arthropoda; class Insecta; order Orthoptera; family Acrididae; genus Schistocerca; species Schistocerca piceifrons. The sequence goes on from NC_060149.1 coordinate 186,348,179, forward strand.
GCACAACCTGCTTTAGACTGAAAGATTCATTCGGGAATCTTGCACCTACTGAAGAATCGCATTACTCGATTAAAGACTGAAATGTTGCCATCCAATCGTTTCTGTGTCATGTATATTCTACTACTCTTTTAATTAACTGAAGTGCCCGAAGTGGGCAAGAATGAGGAAAGACATCGGCCACGAATGATACAATGGAGCCACCTCTGTATTCTCAAGGAGTGATGTGCGGAAGGCTCGGAAAACCTTAACACGAAAAGCAAAACGAGGATTCGAACTACGGTCCATCGCAGTAGGTCTCTGTACGTGTCTATGATTCCACCATCTACACCAACTCGCTCGGTAATGAGATTAGCTAGCCTACTCTGGTTCCGTCGGCAGGCCATCGGGCACGATTTTGTGAGAACGTCGAAGGTAGCAGTCCGTACAGGCATGACAGAAGCAGCCTTTGTTGCCCTGGGTAAGCTTCTATTTGACCCTGCGGCGTTCACTTACTACCCAGTCCCTGTTCCCGCCCTCATCACAGTACAGAATTCATAGCGAACCGTAAACGTGTCTGACGCGAGTCGACGCGGATTAAATTTTGCCAGGGGTGCGATGCAGAGCCCCGTACTAGTATATCCTCGGATGACGTGACCCTCCACAGGTTAAAGGGCCCGCCAGGCACACGCGGGGTACAGCTGTGTCACAGAGAGCAGCCCGAGAGCCGCTTCGTGACGCGCTTCTTCGGAGCTGCCCATTACGGCAGCATCGCCTGCCCCGACCCCGCCTCAACTAACTTCAATTAATTCAAAGCCTGCCTGCAAGTTTGGCTAATACCAAGCGAAAACCATTATCTCGGCGTTTAGAGTTTAAGTTAAAATTCCCCTGCCGTGCTTGAGGAACACCAAGACACCGGCTGCTCTTTACGGGCGCTGCCCCTTCATTACAATGAATTTTGGTACGAACGGTAAATGGAAAGGCCTTCAGATTGAGAGAAAACAGATAAGTCATTATAATTGTAACAACGGCCAGCGAGAGCTGAAACTGATTTAATCGATTTGTGCACGTGCCAAACGGAAGCTGGCCTTCCTGTTTTCTTCAGTCTGTCATTTTGGTGCCCTGTATTCCTGTCTCGAATCTCCTATGATACCTCACCGTGTAACTGTATCGTCACAGGTTGTTATTTCAACAAAAAATTTGTAAATATTTCACCTTCTAGAAGGACTCGACTGGAATGCATTCCACGAATGTCTGTGCCGCGTCTGCCAAAAGATAAAAGGCACAGTCACAAAGAAGGCGAGGCCGCACGCAACACGAATTATAGGAACCGCAAATACACTACTGGCCATTAAAATTGCTACACCAAGAAGAAATGCAGATGATAAACGGGTATTCATTGGACAAATATATTATACTAGAACTGACATGTGATTACATTTTCACGCAATTTAGGTGCATAGATCCTGATAAATCAGTACCCAGAACAACCATCTCTGGACGTAATAACGGCCTTGACACGCCTGGGCATTAGGTCAAACAGAGCTTGGATGGTGTGTACAGGTACAGCTGCCCATGCAGCTTCAACAAGTATTGTGACGAGCCAGTTCCTCGCCCACAATTCACCAGACGTTTTCAATAGGTGAGAGATCTGGAGAATGTGCTGGCCACGGCAGCATTCGAACATTTTCTGTATCCAGAAAGGCCCGTACAGGACCTGCAACATGCTGAAATGTATGGTTTCGCAGGGATCGAATGAAGGGTAGAGCCACGCGCCGGATTAGCCGAGCGGTCTACGCCGCTGCAGTCATGGACTGTGCGACTGGTCCCGGCGGAGGTTCGAGTCCTCCCTCAGGCATGGGTGTGTGTGTTTGTCCTTACGATAATTTAGGTTAAGTAGTGTGTAAGTTTAGGGACTGATGACATTAGCACTCAAGTCCCATAAGATTTTACACACATTTGAACATTTTTTTAAAGGGTGGAGCCACCGGTCGTAACACATCTGTAATGTAACGTCCGCTGTTCAAAGTGCCGTCAATGCGAGCAAGAGGTGACCGAGACGTGTAACCAGTGGCACCCCATACCATCACGCCGGGTGATACGACAGTATAGGGATGACGAATACACGCTTCCAATGTGCGTTGACCGCGATGTCGCCAAACACGGATGCGACCATCACCTTGCTGTAAACAGAACTCGAATTCATCCGAAAAAATGACGTTTTGCCATTCGTGCGCCCAGGTTCGTTGTTGAGTACACCATCGCAGGCGATCCTGTCTGTGATGCAGCGTCAAGGGTAACCGCAGCCATGGTCTCCGAGCTGATGGTTATTGTCTTACAAACGTGCCCATCTGTTGACTCAGGGATCGAGACGTGGCTGCACGATCCGTTACAGCCATGCGGATAAGATGCCAGTCATCTCGAGTGCTAGTGATACTAGGCCGTTGGGATCCAGCATGGAGTTCCGTATTACCCTCCTGAACCGATTCCACATTCTGCTAACAGTCATTGGATCTCGACCAACGCGAGCAGCAATGTCGCGATACGATAACCGCAATCGCGGTAGGCTACAATCCGACCTTCATCAAAGTCGGAAACGTGATGGTACGCATTTCTCCTCCTTATACGAGGCTTCACAACAACGTTTCACCTGGCAACGCCGGTCAACTGCTGTTTGTGTGTGAGAAATCGGTTGGAAACTTTCCTCATGTCAGCACGTTGTATGTGCGGAGCGAACCTTGTGTGAATGCTCTGAAAAGCTAATCATTTGCATATCACAGCATCTTCTTCCTGTCATTTAAATTTGGCGTCTGTAGCACGTCATCTTCGTGGTGTAGTAATTTTAATAGCCAGTAGTGTAGTTGTATTTCTTTTTTTCCTTGGAGCCATGAAGAGACCAGTGTTCACAGATACATCAATGCAAGTGAAACTGTAACTACATTGTCACCCTTCCTTTTCAAGCTCAACATATGGATCACATCATTTTTTGTAATAAATTATTGTCAATTGTTGCCCTCTTGTGTTGCCTTAGTTTTGCTGTACTTAGCTGAAACCTATTTAGCTCTGTGACAAGGCCGCATAGTTGCTGCTTGCAAGTAAGCCACCTCAATAGTACCGACTAGTTTTAGTAGTAGTGAGTTCTTTTCCTGCCACTTTTATGTTTTACTCCAAATGTATTTGACGAAAGTAACATAAAAGTTACTTTTGTCACCTCGTATACCCTACGTATACATTTTTTTCTGGGACATGTCTGTTACAATAAAGTGATAGTACAAGTGATAAATGATTAAACCACTGACTCCAAGAGACAACACCTGTCACCGAAGATAGGAACGGAGCAGACGTACATCATCGACAGAATCATGCACTACATGTGTACGTGTAAAATACGGAAGAATAATCACTCATTCCATTGGCATCATACATCAAGTGTTAACTGAATAGTAGAGTATGACTATGTTCGCAGGATGACTATATGAAATGAAATCGTCATAATTTCTGAACGGTTTGCCTTAGGACGTTGAAACGGCACAGTTGGCCGCGAGGCGTGATGGGAAACTTTTTGGAAAAGTATGAAATGCAAAGTAACTGGTTAGATCACAGTATTTTCAGAGAGTGGGGATAAATTATCTCGCCCGCGGAAAACAAACTTGGTTTACGTTTTAAAATATGTCTCTTTCGGGAATTAATTTTGATGCGTACCACGCATACGGTATCATTGCCTCAAAAATCGGCGCTGAAAGTTGGTTATGAATTATGCTGTGAATAGCTGTTTCATCCATGCTGTTGTGCAGTTCCCGCTGCGTTTCCAGAAGCACACTGCACTTCTGAAGCCTCGAAATAAAGTTTTTAACGTGGCGATAGAATTAAGCATGATTGGGCTGGCACACAGGTGTGTATTTTGGCGGTATTACTTTTGCCGTTCACGTAGGTTGACCCTCGGCAGCTACAAACATCGTGTCATACATTAGAGTATTAGTTTTTCCACACCAGGAATCCAGTATTAGACCAAATTTGTTATCAGCAACGTATGGTTTTAAAACATTCTCAAGAAATATTCTGTAAATTGCATTTGTCAATTTCCCGGATTTGGAGCAAGTAATGCAAACATTTTTCAAGGAGTCGGCTAAGCGATTCAGCTCTTCTATAACCCGAGGACCAAATGTAACATTGGTTTCTGGTAAACACAGGAAAACCTTAGGCAATAATTTTCCGGAGGCTGTGATGGCTTATTGCACCGTGCACGAATGTCTCAATTATTTTTTTTCCCTCCCTTATGCGATAACGTGCGTCGAATGCTCACCCGATACTCACATCCTGTTTGATCGGTGATGATCACGTAATCACGATTAAAACAGGTCATAAGTGACACCGTTTACGTGCGAAAAAGAGCCGACACTTTCTGTATATCTCCTATATTATTTACCTCCTTGTGGAGACGTATTTAGTGAAGTGACGCTGACGTATTTTATATTCCGATTTGCAATTCCTTGCCCAAGATAAGGATGCAGCAAACTTAAAATCCTTGTTGGTCGTATATTGAAGCACTGCACCTGCAGCCCACTCCTGGAGTATTCTCGTTGTTACATTCTCGTTACGACGACGAGATTCGAGAAATCGGTCAAATGGCCACTTATTTATCGCTTGGTATTTGTCGTATCTTGTCCCTCGTTTAATGATATCTTTTTCCCACAATTTCAGGCCCTTCATCCTTTTCAGGGCTGTTGTTGCTCCATTCTTTTGCAGTGGTTGTAGGTTCCAGTTTGGATAATTCCTGGCTAGCGCTACCGCCTTTACTTTTACTACAAGCGGTATAGCGCCGTAGTTCAATCATTTAGTAACCGGTTCGTAATACTCATGGGGAACAGATGAAGCGCAGATTGCCTATGACGTGAACATTTCCAAAGCGTTATGACCATTTTCGATTCACTAGTCATTATATTTCCACTGAATCACCTTCTGCTTCGCCTTCATGGCACAGTTCTTCAGTATCAACAAAAGTCATTTCGTTCGTCAGCTCCACAAATCGCTCGACGATAGCCGCTCCTATCAATCTGGGACGTCGAGACACAGAACTGTCTGTTTCCGGTAGTGCATTGATAATACATCTTCTTTGCAACACTTTAACAAACCAAAACGCAGCGTCGGTAACTTCCCGCTTGCCGTCGTCTGCTAAAGACTTCCAACTATGTATTTCAGCGCTGGTCGAAGGGTGTGCATCGTCCATTACTCAGATTATGCATTTGAAATATGTAACACAACAAACAACAGCTAGTTGCTACAGCATAAAGAGAGAAGCTAATTACTACAAACTACATACAGTACAGTACAAGACATGTTACTTACTGAAGATCACTATATTCTTTCACAAAACATATTTTATTCGGCGGATTAACGGTGAAAAATCATTTCATGTCACCTCGAGGTTCGCGGCAGCCTAATGACGGCAAAACAACTTTTTCCGATTGACTTCTATAGGGTACGTGCTGGACACACCACTATGATATGACCAACAGGCAACCGGAGCAAAGTAACTCTCCCCGCGTGCATCCTGTCCCGTGCCTCGCTCTAAACAATCGTCCGCGGGTGACTATTTGTGGTCCCTCGTCAGGAATTCGCAGCACTCTTACTCGGAGTTTTTTCCATGTGACAAAGGTTGAAAGTTTAATTCTTTACTGAATCACGTCGTTTGGGGATTAGTTTGCCTATATCATTACTATTATTATTCCGTATTGAGTTGCGTACCTTATTAACCCTCCTATCCCTACAAATTCGGGGCAACGGCCTTGCCGCAGTGGATACACCGATTCCCGTGAGATCACCGTGGTTAAGCGCTGTCGGGCATGGTCGGCACTTGGATGAGTGACCATCCAGGCCGCCATGCGCTGTTGCCATTTTTCGGGGTGCACTCAGCCTCGTGATGCCAATCGAGGAGATATTCGACCGAATAGTAACGGCTTCGGTCAAGACTACCATCATAACGACCGGGAGAGCGGAATGCTCAGCACACGCCTCTCCTATCCGCATCCTCCACTGAGGATGACACGGCGGTCAGATGGTTCCGATCGGCCACTTGTGGCCTGTAGACGGAGTGGTTTTTTATCCCTACAAATTCTGATACGAGAAACTACAATTTTTTTGTTAGGTTTGCTTGGTCTGGGCGGACGTCACATCACATCCGTTCAAGTTGATCGTCGATTCTTTTACTCGTTTTTTTCTTTTTTTTATTACACGCTGAACTACCGCACCGCCAAAGTGGGTACATAAGCGGCAGTTGTAAAAGTCTCTTTCCTCGATTTCAAGAAAAGTGTGCGTTTTGCGGACGCCATACCTGATGTTGAAAAATGCTCTATTTACAATTGTGTCGATCCCGTCAATTTTGAGTTGATTGCTCATCATAACCTTTATGGGTGATTTTCACAAAAACGGTGGGGTGATGAGCCAAAATATGTTAGAGTCCTTCATTTTAGGTTGTACACAAGCGACCTTCCAAATTTGAGACGAATCGGCTGGCTGTGTCTCACGCCTTCCCCTTGGCAGACCACGAAACAGTACTCCAAAAGAGGATGTACAAGTGTAGTGTAAGCAGTCTCTTTAGTAGATCTGTTACATTTTTTAAGTATTCTGCCAATAAAACGCAGTCTTTGGTTTGCCTTCCCCGCAACATTTTCTATGTGTTCTTTCCAATTTAAATCGTTCGTAATTGTAATTACTACGTATTTAGTCGAATTTACGGTCTCTAGATTAGAGTAATTTATCATGTAACCGAATTTTAACAGATTACTTTTAGCGTTCATGTGTATGACCTCATTCTTTTAATTATTTGGGGTCAACTGCCAATTTTTGCTCCATTCAAATATCTTTTCTGAATCGTTTTGCAATCTGCTTTGCTCTTCTGATGAGTTTACTAGACGATAACCGACAGCGTCCTCTGCAAACAACGTAAGACGGCTGCTCAAATTGTCTCCTAAATCGTTTATACAGATAAGGAACAGCAGAGAGCCTATAACACTACCATGGGGAACGCCAGAAATCACTTCAGTTTTACTCGATGACCTTCCGTCAATTACTACGAACTATGACCTCTGTGACAGGAAATCACGGATCCAGTCATATATCTGAGACGATATTCCATAAGCACGCAATTTCGCTACAAGCCGCTTGCGTGGTACAGTGTAAAAAACTTGACGATTGAAGAGCTGCTAGAGCTGAAGCAGCATGGAATGACGTACCATCGTCTGTCATCCAAGATCAGTTAGACTCGGTGCGCAGCCGGGTTACAGCCATAATTGCAGTCAGAATCCCACCCTATGTACCCTGCAATCACCTTCAACTTTAATCATGTTTTCCTCCTGATATCCTGTATAGACATAACAACTGAAGCTTCATCATTTGCTAATCATCCTGGTGTCCAAATATTTATGACCAACGCCGGCCGCGGTGGCCGTGCGGTTCTAGGCACTGCTGTCTGGAACCGCGGGACTGCCACGGTCGCAGGTTCGATGGTTCAAATGGTTCAAATGGCTCTGAGCACTATGGGACTTCACATCGATGGTCATCGGTCCCCTATAACTTAGAACTACTTAAACCTAACTAACCTAAGGACATCACAGAACACCCAGTCATCACGAGGCAGAGAAAATCCCTGACCCCGCCGGGAATCGAACCCGGGAACCCGGGCGCGGGAAGCGAGAACGCTACCACACGACCACGAGCTGCGGACTCAGGTTCGAATCCTGCCTCGGGCATGGATGTGTGTGACGTCCTTAGGTTAGTTAGGTTTAAGTAGTTCTAAGTTCTAGGGGACTGATGACCTAAGATGTTAAGACCCATAGTGCTCAGAGCCATTTGAGCCATTTATGACCAACACTGTGTAGACACTAACCTATATAACTCTACTGCTGTGTGATAAACAATATCACACTCAATGAACACAATAATTATGCCTCAGCCACTGACGTTCAAAGAGAAACTGGGAATATTGACACTTGGGAGGACGTATCGCATTAAAAGGGTAACTTTACCACACCATGATGCATATACCTTTTCTCGAATGAGCATGAGGATATTGGCAGGAAGGAGACTAAATCGTGCACCCTTCCACCAGTAGATGTAAGGCAGGAGTGTCCCGTCGCCCCTTCCCCCACGTTCCAGGAGAACAGTACTCGCAGGCGTGAACCTCTGACCTTTGAATGCGTGGGTGGCTGCTTAATAGACTCTGTGACCATTTCCTTCCCCGTTCCAGTGACACTGAACAGAGCAGGGACGAATCAGATGGCCTTCCTCACCATGATTAATTGCCGCTGACCTGTACCTGCTGCTAATTTCCTCTCTCATTAGGCTGTAAATGCTTGATGTCTGTAGAAAATTATTGTCGTTATATTTTGTTCTGCTGTCGATTCAGGAATGTCGCTTTAGTGATGATGAAATCAGCAGTAACTACCGTTCATTTTATTTTGTAAATTACAGTCTCTACAGGTAACTGGGGAGTTGATGCAACATACAAATCTGTGTAAATGAATGATTTATGTCCAAACACTTTCGGACTTAGTTTTAGTAGGAGCTAACGAAATGCCGATATAAGCGCTGCTGTAGAAAAAGGAATATTAGGCTTCAGTGTCCCGTCCAAGACAAGGTCTTTTTCTTGGATCAGGCTGGGGCATGATATCAGCTATGGCCTTTTCAAAGGTACCATCCCTGCAACCACCTTAAATGATTAAGAAAACTACAGTAGCACATTAGAAAATTATTTCTATGTTATAGAAAATAGAGAATATTAATTCTGGTCGACACTATTAGCCTCCAATGAAACTGTGTGTTTCTACATCACCCGTTCATCAGAATACTGATTGCCTGATTGCATACACTTTTTTTTAGGAGAGGATGCATATTGCGATATGAAGAAAACGTTAGGTAACATCTTACACTAATGGCCAAATTCCATATCCATTACGGCATTGGTAGCAGTTTCATGCAATTCGTTGTAGATGGTGATGTGCTTACTGTGTACGTAACGTATAATTCCCACTGTATGTTACTTTAGTGCATAAAATGTGGTCATCATTACACATTCGACTCATCGGTATTTTAAGGCTGTATGAAAGCAAAGATATTACTTATTACATCAAGGTATAAAATACACAGGATACATAATAAATAAGTTTCTGTAGTTCATTTGAATGTCGAAACTTCTCAAGTAGTTTCATCTTACGGTTTCAGAGTGATTTACGTAATATTTTCATATCGATGGCTCATATTATTTGTTTACCAGCCTTTTCCGTACAGTTTCATCCACAAATGCGTTTGATACATGTATAGAAGACATCTCATCCTCTCCCCTCTCTGTGTCCACCTCTTCTGTCAGTCAACCTCAACCTCCCACCTCTGTCAGCCTGTTTGTCTCCTCCTCCCCCCTCTTCCTCTCTCTTAGTCTCCTCCTCCCTCACTCTTTGATTACTTCCTCCACCCCCTCTCCCTGACCAAATCTTCATCCCTTATCCCTCTGACTGTATCCTCCTCCGCTCTCTCTTTCCATCTCCATGTCCCCCACTTCATTTTCCATCTACCCACTACCCCTCTACATCTTTGACCTGCTTCATTCATCTTCCCCTCCACCACTACTCTCTCTGTCCATTTCCTCAGGCCCTTGCTCTGTTCATTTCCTCCTGCCCCTTACCTTGTCCATCCCCACCACTATCCATCTCATCCTGTTCCTATCCATGCTCATATGTTTTACAGATTTTTGTTGATCTCAGGTAATGCAGCACGCTTTATAAATAAATTAGAAGTAGTTTGAATATTTTTGAACCTGCTTAGGGTTATTAAAAAATTACAAAGAAATTGATGCAATTTTTGTTCCAAAATCCTTCCTCAAATTGAGCTACCATATTCTATTCCACTTATTATATACAGGGTGTTTCAAAAATGACCGGTATATTTGAAACGGCAATAAAAACTAAACGAGCAGCGATAGAAATACACCGTTTGTTGCAATATGCTTGGGACAACAGTACATTTTCAGGCGGACAAACTTTCGAAATTACAGTAGTTACAATTTTCAACAACAGATGGCGCTGCAAGTGATGTGAAAGATATAGAAGACAACGCAGTCTGTGGGTTCGCCATTCTGTACGTCGTCTTTCTGCTGTAAATGTGTGCTGTTCACAACGTGCAAGTGTGCTGTAGACAACATGGTTTATTCCTTAGAACAGAGGATTTTTCTGGTGTTGGAATTCCACCGCCTAGAACACAGTGTTGTTGCAACAAGACGATGTTTTCAATGGAGGTTTAATGTAACCAAAGGACCGAGAAGCGATACAATAAAGGATCTGTTTGAAAAATTTCAACGGACTGGGAACGTGACGGATGAACATGCTGGAAAGGTAGGGCGACCGCGTACGGCAACCACAGAGGGCAACGCGCAGCTAGTGCAGCAGGTGATCCAACAGCGGCCTCGGGTTTCCGTTCGCCGTGTTGCAGCTGCGGTCCAAATGACGCCAACGTCCACGTATCGTCTCATGCGCCAGAGTTTACACCTCTATCCATACAAAATTCAAATGCGGCAACCCCTCAGCGCCGCTACCATTGCTGCATGAGAGACATTCGCTAACGATATAGTGCACAGGATTGATGACGGCGATATGCATGTGGGCAGCATTTGGTTTACTGACGAAGCTTATTTTTACCTGGACGGCTTCGTCAATAAACAGAACTGGCGCATATGGGGAACCGAAAAGCCCCATGTTGCAGTCCCATCGTCCCTGCATCCTCAAAAAGTACTGGTCTGGGCCGCCATTTCTTCCAAAGGAATCATTGGCCCATTTTTCAGATCCGAAACGATTACTGCATCACGCTATCTGGACATTCTTCGTGAATTTGTGGCGGTACAAACTGCCTTAGACGACACTGCGAACACCTCGTGGTTTATGCAAGATGGTGCCCGGCCACATCGCACGGCTGACGTCTTTAATTTCCTGAATGAATATTTCGATGATCGTGTGATTGCTTTGGGCTATCCGAAACATACAGGAGGCGGCGTGGATTGGCCTCCCTATTCGCCAGACATGAACCCCTGTGACTTCTTTCTGTGGGGACACTTGAAAGACCAGGTGTACCGCCAGAATCCAGACGCAATTGAACAGCTGAAGCAGTACATCTCATCTGCATGTGAAGCCATTCCGCCAGACACGTTGTCAAAGGTTTCGGGTAATTTCATTCAGAGACTACGCCATATTATTGCTACGCATGGTGGATATGTGGAAAATATCGTACTATAGAGTTTCCCAGACCGCAGCGCCATGTGTTGTTGAAATTGTAACTACTGTAATTTCGAAAGCTTGTCTGACTGAAAATGTACTGTTGTCTCAAGCATATTGCAACAAACGGTGTATTTCTATCGCTGCTTGTTTAGTTTTTATTGCCGTTTCAAATACACCGGTCATTTTTGAAACAACCTGTATATTACAAGGATAAAAAAATATCACATCTTACATCTTAATTTTTACAATTTTTTCTTAATAAAAACGTTATTTTTTTATAATTCAGTTGATTTTGGAATAAAGTTTGGATCTACTATATAAGTATGGACTACAACAAGTTACAGAAAGAAGTTAGAGCAATGCTTCATAAACTTGAGGAAATATTTGTACCTGAATTTTGAATAATACAACTTGCAGGAAATTGTGAATGAAGATACGAGTCCAACTAAACTGTGCCTCAAACATTCCTGAGGCATAGTCTTCATCCTGCAGCATTTCTTCATCTTCAAGCTTCCTCTTGGCATTCCTTTTAGCACTTATTGCTTCTTTGGTAACGTGAAGAGCGAATCTTTCAACTTCAAGCTCCCGTTGTCTGTCACAAGCAAGCAGTTGATCTTCCATATTAGAGCCACATTTTAAGCCTAAATTTTTCAGGACTTCCAATCTTCCTATCACTCCACCATTCAAACATAACACTGCATTTAGTACACCAAATTGTAATGTATTTAGTCTTACATAAACATTCTTGGGTAATCTTTCCCATATACAATGGTTGAAACTTTCTTTTGTATTCTGAGTGCCTCCATGAAGACATTTATTAAGCAGAACAGGGTCACTCAGGTCTCTAAAAATTGGTTTTATTTAATTAATAACAGGCTCAGGAACAGAATGCTTATGATGGTATATTTGACAACTTTCTTTTGCTTTTTGGTAACCAAGAATCTGCTTCTTTAGGGCAAAGTCCGTGGACAGGGTGGTCATCTGTGGGCAACTTATGAAGTATGTGGCTCATAAAGCTTTTCTCATTGCTGTAACATCACTCAGAGATGCAGTTCTTGTAATGGCCAGTCCATAATAACTTTGAAGGAGGTCTGTTTCAGTTTCTGTCAATCTGCCTTGGCCAGACAGAGATTTTCTATCGGATAGCAACTTTCCTTTCATTCCTCTACGTAGTTTCCCCAGTCTAGCGCCCACTCTCTTTTTCACATGTCCACAACACTCCACTTTTCTTACCAATGTATCACCATAAACATTGAACTCATTAATTTTATTGAAAGCTTTAGAGTTTAGAGACCCCATCGGCTAGGTACTTCGTATATCTAACGTTGTAAGTGGCCACCGACCTCTGAAATATTTTTAGAGCTCCATCACACTCCATACCTCCACTGTAACCATCACAATTCTTAGAACACTGATGTTCAGTGTCCTTCAGTGTTACCATGGCAGGTGTGGCAGTACTTAGATAAGCACTCAACAACAACAAGTTTTCCATTCTCCAGAGAAGCAGTACTTACAACAGCAATCAAGGAACAATGTCCTCGACGTTGCCAAGTCTCATCAAGTGCAACAGCAATGCCCCTGGTTCCACTAATATTTACAGTTTCTTCTACTTCACGTTTCCTAGATGCTTTAGACACAACCGTCAAGTCATCTAAAAGTATTTTTATGTACTTGGTGAACCGACTAGGTGGAGGAGGAAGGTCCATCACACCACAAAACGTTTCAGCAGCCTTTTTTCCTTTTCCTACTGCACGCATTGCATACACTAACTTCAAATTCACACAGCCGGCCGGAGTGGCCGAGCGGTTAAAGGCGCTACAGTCTGGAACCGCACGACCGCTACGGTCGCAGGTTCGACTCCTGCCTCGGGCATGGATGTGTGTGATGTCCTTAGGTTAGTTAGGGTTAAGTAGTTCTAAGTTCTAGGGGACTTATGACCACAGCAGTTGAGTCCCATAGTGCTCAGAGCCATTTTTTTTTTCAAATTCACATCATATGAATTATTCACAATGTTCGAAGTCATTTTCGAGGTAGATTTAGTGCACGATCTACTCAGAACAACTAATTTTGACGCTAAACCCTTCCTGCTAGTTTGTTGTTCCGTTATTTCCAGACAGCCTACACCATCACATTGTTTATATTTCGCCACTTCCCTTATCAAAGAAAATAACAAGCGCACATCAACAACAACAAATCCACTACAAACAGCATCATTGTTAACACAAAAATTTGAATCACCAGGAGGCGTGCCATGAGGGAGTTTCTTCCCTGAAGAACTGATACACAGGTTACTTTCAACAGTGTGGCTTGCTTCGTTTGTGAACTGGTTACCGCGGAATTTCCTTTTATTGAATTTCTTGATGCGTGGTATAGTTCGTATTTTTGCACACTAAAGGATGTGTACTTCCACAAATATATGTAGCACTTGGGCAACAAACATTTAGTAACACGTGAACAAACTGCTTCAGCGAAACGAAAGTGAATACTAGCAAAGATAAGCATTTACAGACACAAGAAACCTGCACTATTACCAGCATATACAATTGCTGGAAACAGTAATTTCACAGTAATTTTCGAAATAATACTGGATTCTGTAACAGAAATAAAGGGGGCGTGGCGGCATACATGACCGTAACTTAAAAATTTGGTATATATATGGTGGTCCATTGATAGTGACCGGGCCAAATATATCACGAAATAAGCGTCAAACGAAAAAACCACAAAGTACGAAACTTGTCTAGCTTGAATGGGGAAAGCAGATGGCGCTATGATTGGCCCGCTAGATACCGCTGCCATAGGTCAAACGGATATCAGCTACGTTTTTTAAAAAATAAGAACCCCCATTTTTATTAGATATTCGTGTAGTACGTAAAGAAATGTGAATGTTTTAGTTGGACCACTTTTTTTTCTTTGCGATAGATGGCGCTGTAAAGTCACAAACATATGGCTCACAATTTTAGACGAACAGTTGGTAACAGGTAGATTTTTTAAATTAAAATTCAGAACGTAGGTACGTTTGAACATTTTATTTCGGTTGTTCCAATGTTATACATGTACCTTTTTGAACTTACCATTTCTAAGAACGCATGCTGTTACAGCGTGATTACCTGTAAGTACCACATAAATACAATAAATGCTCAAAATGACTTCCGTCAACCTCAATGCATTTGGCAATACGTGTAACGACATTGCTCTCAACAGCGAGTAGTTCGCCTTCCGTAATGTTCGCACATGCGTTGACAATGCGCTGACGGATATTGTCAGGCGTTGTCGGTGGATCACGATAGCAAATATCCTTCAACTTTCCCCGCAGAAAGAAATCCGGGCACGTCAGATCCGGTGAACGTGCGGGCCATGGTATGGTGTTCCGACGACCAAACCACCTGTCATGCAATATGCTACTCAGTATCGCTTCAACCGCAAGCGAGCCATGTGCCGGTTATCCATCATGTTGGAAGTACATTGCCATTCTGTCATGCAGTGAAATATCTTATAGTAACATCGGCAGAACATTACGTAGGAAATCAGTATACATTGCACCATTTACATTGCCATCGATAAAATGGGGGCCAATTATCCTTCCTCTCTTAATGCCGCACCATACATTAACCCGCCAAGGTCGCTGATGTTCCACTTGTCGCAGCCATCGTGGATTTTCCGTTGCCCAATAGTGCATATTCTGCCGGTTTACGTTACCGCTGTTGGTAAATGACGCTTCGTCGCTAAATAGAACGCGTCCAAAAAATCTGTCGTCGTCCCGTAATCTCTCTTGTGCCCAGTGGCAGAACTATACACGACGTTCAAGGTCGCCATACAATTCCTGGTGCACAGAAATATGGTACAGGTGCAATCGATGTTGATGTAGCATTCTCAACACCGACGTTTTTGAGATTCCCGGTTCTCGCGCAATTTGTCTGCTACTGATGTGGGGATTATCCGCGACAGCAGCTAAAACACTTACTTGGGCATCATCACTTGTTGCAGGTCGTGGTTGACGTTTTACATGTGCCTGAACACTTCCTGTTTCCTTAAATAACGTAACTATCCGGTGAACGGTCCGGACACTTGGATGATGTCGTCCAGGATACCGAACAGCATACATAGCACACGCCTATTGGGCATTTTGATCACAATAGCCATACATCAACACGTTATCGACCTTTTCCGGAATTGGTAAACGGTCCATTTTAACACGGGTAATGTATCACGAAGCAAATACCGTCCGCACTGGCGGAACGTTACGTGATACCACGTGGTCCAACTAAAACATTCATATTTCTTTACGTACTACACGAATATGTAATAAATATGGGGGTTCCTATTTTAAAAAACGCAGTTGATATCCGTTTGACGTATGGCAGCGCCATCTAGCGGGCCAACCATAGCGCCATCTGGTTTCCCCCTTCAAGCTGGACGAGTTTCGTTCTTTGTAGTTTTTTCGTTTGATCCTTATTTCGTGAGATATTTGGCCCGGTCACTATCATTGGACCACCCTGTATAGGTCATTTTTCATTTGAAACCCAATATTTTATATACCAATGTAATCAGGAAAAACTGTGGAATTTAATATAGTCATAAAAAATTCGATTGTTCCTACATTTATATGTATCCTTTATCCTTAAATTTGTATGAGTACTGCCTGGATACGAATTACTAGGTTTCATAGAACTAAGGCTTACGTCAATTGGCAGGTTAGCAAAGAATTAAATGTAACCTAGTGATATTATGACGTGTTAAACCTCCGGTCTGATGAATTCTTAGCTCGAGAGTAATAGTAACACTGTAACAACACAAGCTAAATTAACGAGGAGTTTTATATGCTGTTGAAAAATACACAATTGAAAATGTATGATACAACAAAATATTAGACAGCTTTCACACTGGTGTCTCGAGATCAAAATTTATTCCCTTAGTTCACTGCTAGGACGAGTGTTAAAGTGGAACTATTATTTTATTTTTCCCTTTAATTTATGATATTAAATTTTATAGATAGTATCAGAGCTGTACTTCACTTTAGTTCTAAACCATAATGTAGCAGGAACTGTTTAGTATCTCTTCTAGTAGCGTTTTAATGAGCTCAAAAGTATACCAAGTGCAAAGATTTGAAGCATTTCACAGTTAAGCTATATTTGGTGCAAAATGTTGAGGATTTTAATAACAAAGCGAGCAGCCTCGTCTTTGACATGTAATATTACCTTTGGTTCTTTTCTAGCAATGAGAGATTTGCCAGCATAAAGCTACCGAGTTTTCGTGCAATTCCATTTATGATTTGTGATAAGAGAACTAAACTCACGTTTGCTAAATCGTATGTCCCATATTTACTTATATGTTTCCGAACAAACCACTAATTAACCCTAAAGCGTGATTGTACACTGATCAGTTAATTGAATCCACAGGGACGTTCTCTTGACAATGGTCGTAATGACGTAAATTAATTTGAGCTCTAAATATTCACAGACTATGTGTTAAACTGTTAAACATACACTGCTACAACCACTGGAAACGAGAGCCATGGTCTCTAATGATTCTGATTCCTAGAGGCACCTCTCTGTTCGAAATTACGCTGTTTGTATTTGACGTTACACAGAGCGTCATCAATGAATGAAGGTCTGCATTACAAAAAAGACACGATATTTCACTCAAGACAGGAACTCAGTGTATGTCTGACAAAATGGGTCTGAGCACTATGCGATTTAACTTCTGAGGTCATCAGTCGCCTAGAAATTAGAACTAATTAAATCTGACTAAACTAAGGACATCACACACATCCATGCCCGAGGCAGGATTCGAACCTGCGACCGTAGCGGTCGCTCGGTTCCAGGCTGTAGCGCCTAGAACCGCACGACCACTCCGGCCGGCGAATGTCTGACAAATGAAGTCAATAGTAATTAAAATTCATATAGGTGAGCTTAATAAATAATCCAAGTTTTGAAATTATCGAGACCGTAGGAACCTGAATAGTTACTTTCCAGCAGACCACGTCAACCCAAGCATTTTTTCACCTCACTGACTAAATGCTAATACAACTTAATCGCACTTGCGCAAGCGCTGCATTTCCTCATACTAAACAATAATCCTTGAATTCTGATGCGGATTATGCAAAGAAACTAATCTACGATCCCTTCCCGTAAAGATGAGGCACATTTTTGTAACACACAGGATGTGTTCTGAGCTCGTGGCTTCTCTCCAACATTACTATGAATGCTGATGTGGTTACTGTGGCCTCATTTAACGTATTCAACAATATATTTATCAGTATGAGATACCTGTTGGGTTCTGCACAGATTATGCGGAAGAACTTACTTCCCTTGTGGTAGTTTATTGTAGGAGACTAGAGTAACAACTGGTACCAAACAACTGGAAGAAAATAACAAGTCATTCCCATTCTCAAGAAGGGTCGTGAGGTAGATGACATAATTACCTGTCTTTATCGTTAATGCCAGTCTATAGTAGTATTGTGGGTCATATTTTATGCTGAAGCAATCTGACGTTTCTAGAAATCGAAAATATCTATACAAATCGGCATGGCCGCCCGAAGTGGCCGTGCGGTTAAAGGCGCTGCAGTCTGGAACCGCAAGACCGCTACGGTCGCAGGTTCGAATCCTGCCTCGGGCATGGATGTTTGTGATGTCCTTAGGTTAGTTAGGTTTAACTAGTTCTAAGTTCTAGGGAACTAATGACCTCAGCAGTTGAGTCCCATAGTGCTCAGAGCCATTTGAACCATTTGAACAAATCGGCATGGATTCCTTAAAAAACGATCTTGCGAACCACATCTTATTTAGTTCGTCCATGATATCCAGAGTGCCGTTACCCATGTTGAAGCTAGTAGCAGGGCACTGCCAGTACGAGCCCATATAACGATCTTATATAACAAGGTCACTTCCAGTGATAAAGCAAGCTCGCAGGAACTCTGTCCATGCACCTGAGGCAACTGGCTTTGTTGGCTTCAAGATCAGACTGTAAGTCTACACATATTCGTCAACTTTAAAATTGTACAGTCTGAAATAAATGAAGAGTACAATACGTTAAAGTCTATATTTGGCAATCTTTTACGTTAATGATTGAAAGCGTCTTGTATCTACATTGATGAGCCAAAACATTATGACCACCTGCTTAACAGCTTCTTTGTCCATCTTTGGAACGAAATACATTATTGATTCTGCATATCAGGGATCCGAAAGTTTGTTGGTAGATTTGTGGAGGGATGTGGCATTAGATGTATACGCATATGTCATGTAATTCGCGTAAATAGTAGTCTTCTGATCTTCATGCATGGTTATGGCGCACGATAGCGACCCAGATGGATTCTATAGGATTTACATCACGCGAATTTGGTCGCCGAAACATCAACCTGAGTTCACTATAATGCTTCTCACACCAATGTAGTACGGTTCTGGCTCCGAGTCACGGACATGTATACTGCTGAAAGATGAGAACTCCCCTGGGGAGAATATCACACATGAAGCTGTCAGCGTGTCTTCGATTACTACCGCAGGCCCCATGCAAAGGCAAGAGAATTTCTCCCATAGCATAATACTGCTCCAAACAGCCTGCGTCCGTGGCTCTCTGCACGTTTCGAGCTACCTTTCATCTCAATGATGGCGTTTGTGGAGACAACCATTGACCTAATGTAGCAAAAATGTGATTCATCTGAAGAGCCGACTTGTTCCCATTGATCGACAGTCGAATCCCGACCGTCCTGTGCTCACTGCAGTCGTAATTGACCATATCGTTGGGTTAACATGTGAAGAAGACGCAGGGGTAATCTGCTGCAGATCTCCATGTTCAACAGTGTACGATGAACGGTGTGCTCTGAAACACTTTTGCATGCACCAGCATTGTGCTGTAGTGGCAGAGATGCCACAGATCACATCTATCCTACTGTACAGAGCATAAACGCCTCTGAACCTCACGTTCACTGAAGAGTCGTGGATGTCCTACCATTTAGCGTCTAGTGGTATTTTGTGTCCTTGTATCTCTTTCTCTACATGCTCACGACAGTAGCACATGAACATTAGCCCAACTTCGCCGTTTCCGAGATATTCGTTCAGAGGCTCTGCATAATAATAATCTGTCCTTTGTCAAAGTCGCTCATCTCAAAGGATTTCCCCATTTACAGCTCATATTTTCGTTACAGTGATCGGCTTCCCTGTCTGCTCCGCGTACATACTTTTGTTACCGCGTCACGTGCCTGCAATGGCACGATGCGGTGGGCACTGATCATAAAGTTGGTTTTTCTTTCTTTCTTTCTTTCTTTCTTTCTTGTCATTTCATTCACCTCGCCCCGTGTGGGCGTGGAATACGATGTCAGAGGATACAAGTCGCCGCTTTTCAGCAATATGGGAGCAAAAAGTTAAACTATATTATACAATTCGACATAGCGGTTGACAAAATAAAAGTTAGATATAGTAAAAAGACATAGTTTCAGTTACATAATTTGAAATATCAAAAGTGGATTAGATGATTAATTAAAAGACAGACACAAATGAAATGGCAACAGAATATTTCATGAAAAATAAAAGATAGAGGGACGGGAGCATAAGTTAAAAGAAGTAAAAATCTGCTGCGTTGACTGATTAAAATACACTTCTGGAAATGGAAAAAAGAACACATTGACACCGGTGTGTCAGACCCACCATACTTGCTCCGGACACTGCGAGAGGGCTGTACAAGCAATGATCACACGCACGGCACAGCGGACACACCAGGAACCGCGGTGTTGGCCGTCGAATCGCGCTAGCTGCGCAGCATTTGTGCACCGCCGCCGTCAGTGTCAGTCAGTTTGCCGTGGCATACGGAGCTCCATCGCAGTCTTTAACACTGGTAGCATGCCGCGACAGCGTGGACGTGAACCGTATGTGCAGTTGACGGACTTTGAGCGAGGGCGTATAGTGGGCATGCGGGAGGCCAGGTGGACGTACCGCCGAATTGCTCAACACGTGGGGCGTGAGGTCTCCACAGTACATCGATGTTGTCGCCAGTGGTCGGCGGAAGGTGCACGTGCCCGTCGACCTGGGACCGGACCGCAGCGACGCCAAGACCGTAGGATCCTACGCAGTGCCGTAGGGGACCGCACCGCCACTTCCCAGCAAATTAGGGACACTGTTGCTCCTGGGGTATCGGCGAGGACCATTCGCAACCGTTTCCATGAAGCTGGGCTATGGTCCCGCACACCGTTAGGCCGTCTTCCGCTCACGCCCCAACATCGTGCAGCCCGCCTCCAGTGGTGTCGCGACAGGCGTGAATGGAGGGACGAATGGAGACGTGTCGTCTTCAGCGATGAGAGTCGCTTCTGCCTTGGTGCCAATGATGGTCGTATGCGTGTTTGGCACCGTGCAGGTGAGCGCCACAATCAGGACTGCATACGACCGAGGCACACAGGGCCAACACCCGGCATCATGGTGTGGGGAGCGATCTCCTACACTGGCCGTACACCACTGGTGATCGTCGAGGGGACACTGAATAGTGCACAGTACATCCAAACCGTCATCGAACCCATCGTTCTACCACTCCTAGACCGGCAAGGGAACTTGCTGTTCCAACAGGACAATGCACGTCCGCATGTATCCCGTGCCACCCAACGTGCTCTAGAAGGTGTAAGTCAACTACCCTGGCCAGCAAGATCTCCGGATCTGTCCTCCATTGAGCATGTTTGGGACTGGATGAAGCGTCGTCTCACGCGGTCTGCACGTCCAGCACGAACGCTGGTCCAACTGAGGCGCCAGGTGGAAATGGCATGGCAAGCCGTTCCACAGGACTACATCCAGCATCTTTACGATCGTCTCCATGGGAGAATAGCAGCCTGCATTGCTGCGAAAGGTGGATATACACTGTACTAGTGCCGACATTGTGCATGCTCTGTTGCCTGTGTCTATGTGCCTGTGGTTCTGTCAGTGTGATCATGTGATGTATCTGATCCCAGGAATGTGTCAATAAAGTTTCCCCTTCCTGGGACAATGAATTCACGGTGTTCTTATTTCAATTTCCAGGAGTGTAGTTACATAGATGAGTGAAGTGATGAGTAGGCCTAGACTGCCAGGAAGAATGATATCATGGGAAGTAGCAGTTGGAGTATTGCTAAATAGAGTGTCTGTGTGGGCAGGTGGTTAGAGGAGGAATTCAGAAGAGTGAGGAGGGATGTAGTTCCGGACCAATGCTTAGGGTGTAAGTGGAGAGAAGTTGAGGCGAATGGAGCCAAGACCGGGAAAGGTGGGTTCTGTTCTTTTTGATCTGCTAGGACGGGTATATATCAGGTCAGTTTTCATGGTTGAATAAGGGAAGACTATTAAAGTTTCGTTGAGAGAGGATGTGGAGAGAGTTGAGGTGTAGCATTGGGGAAATGTGGTGGTAGAGGTGCGGCAGAGTACCACGGGCAGTGAGCAGGGGCGAATCTAATGGGGCGACAATGTCGAGATCGTGGGTAACGTAGGATATTTGGGAGGATGGGGGTCGGAAGGGTAAGCAAATTTCGGTGGAGTTGCATGACATTCCAGGATACGTAAGGCTTTATAAAAGGAGGGAGGAGCATAAGTCCACGCAACATTTGCATAGCACAGGATGGGTCAGGTCAGGGAATTATAGATGTGGAGGTTTGTGGAATGGCCCAAATTTGGCCAGTTTTAGTAATGTCTGTCTATTGTGTGCTTTCTGTTGAATGGTTAGTAGCTGGGGCTTACATGTTAGGTGACGATCAAGTATTAGTCAGAGGTATTTTACCGTGTTAATTACCTGGATAGGGCGGTCGTAAATGGCAGGATGAAAGTCGTGTGTATGGAAGCAGTTCTTACGTGGTTGCTGTCCTGGATGATGCTGATCCTTGTACTGGATCTGTAGAGCGTGCTACTGACGATGGCATGCCTGGAGAGGAGAGGTCTGGGACAGGGGAATAAGCCTAATGGAAGGTGGAAGTGCTCCAAGTGATAGTAGTAGGGGATTTGGAGAGGCAGGTGTAATCACTGGTAATAGTTGGAGAAGGCATGTTGGCGGTGAAGTTACAAGTTGCTGGATAGATGACGAAGTTGGTGACAGTGACGGCAGTGGCAGTAGTGACTGCGGCGTTGTGACAGTGGCGACATGGACACGGCAATAGTGACGATTAACAGGCGCACACACGGAAGAACTCTCAAAGACACAATAAACCACATGGACAAACACACACAAAGCATAGGGGAACTACCCTACAAGTCTATAGTATACGAAGAGTAGCGGCAAACGAAGTAGTTGTAGTATGTGTATTAGCCGAAGGATGTTCATAATGTCTTTTTTTGTTATTTCCTTCATTGTTATTTCATTCCCCTGCTCTGAGCACTATGCGACTTAACTTTGGAAGTCATCAGTCGCCTAGAACTTAGAACTAATTAAACCTAACTAACCTAAGGACATCACACACATCAATGCCCGAGGCAGGAATCGAACCTGCGACCGTAGCGGTCGCTCGGTTCCAGAATGTAGCGCCTAGAACCGCACGGCCACTCTGGCCGGCCATTCCCCTTGCCTCATGGGACCAGGAATGGGCAGACAGAGGGACAATTCACCGCTCTTCAACCAAGAGATTACAAAGAATATCACAGAGGAAGTAAGGGGATAAAAGATTAAATGTACAAATGAGAAGGGGGAGCAGTTGGAGTTGAAATATACAGAAAAGGCGGTTATTGGACAAGGCACGCTTACATAAAAGCCAGATACAGTTAAAATGGCACCTGATGAACATGTAGCACGTAAACACTGGCTAAACGAATAGTACAATTGAAACTGGCATTCACGGTATGGGACGACAACAACACTGAACAGAGGTTGCACTGATGTTACGTACACAGCGAGCACCAAAACACAACAAAGTAAAAGTTGAAATGCTTGCGAAGGGAGGAGGTCGAAGAGGAGGAGAGAGTTAAGAGAGATGGGGGTTGATGGAGGAGTGAGGACGGGAAGGAGGGGAAGGGAGGGAGTCAGTAGCACGCCAAGGGGCAGGAGATGGGGAGGGAGTGCAAGGATGGGGAAAGAACAAGTGAGAAAGACAAGGGAAGAGGTGGAGACAGCAGAGGGGGGAGGGGAAAGAGGGGGAGCCCAAGGGATGGTGGGAGGGGAGGAGGAGGGTCAGAGTTGTAATGAAGGGGAATGAAGGATAAATATCTGGGCAAAGCACATCATCTGGGATGGGGACTCATTGGAAGTTCCTTTGGGAGAGGAGGTGAAGCGCGTGGAGATGGCGAGGGGGCGACACTGGTAAGGTGCGGCAGCAGGCAGGAGAGGAATGGAGATACTATGGGGTGAGGGGGATCGAGGTGGCGGTTAGTGTAAAGGATGTATTCAAGGAAGCCGGCCGATGTGGCCGAGCGGTTCTAGGCGCTACAGTCTGGAACCGCGCGACCGCTACGGTCGCAGGTTCGAATCCTGCCTCAGGCATGGATATGTGTGATGTCCTTAGGTTAGTTAGGTTTAAGTAGCTCTAAGTTCTAGGGGACTGATGACCTCAGAAGTTAAGTCCCATAGTACTCAGAGCCAGCCATATTCAAGGAAAAGGAGGAGATGTGGGAAGGAGATGAGGTCATACAGGATCCTTGGTTGGTTGGTTGGTTATTTGGGGGAAGAGACCAAACAGCGAGGTCATCGGTCTCATCGGATTAGGAAAGGAACCATCCCAGCATTTGCCTGGAGCGATTTAGGGAAATCACGGAAAACCTAAATCAGGATGGCTGGACGCGGGATTGAACCGTCGTCCTCCCGAATGCGAGTCCAGTGTGCTACCACTGCACCACCTCGCTCGTTACAGGATCCTTGAGGGGGATGGCAGACAGATACAGAAAGCAAGGCAGAGCACATGGCATTCAAGGATTTGGAGAGCTTTATAGGATTTAGGAGGGGCCGAGATCCATGCTACACTGGCATAACAAAGGATGGGACAAATCAAGGATTTGTAAGTATGAAGGATGGTGGAAGGGTGCAATTCCCATGTATTGTCGGACAGTAGTTTCAGATGGTAGAGTCTGCTGTGGGTTTTGCGTTGGAAGGTAAGGAGATGGGGAGTCCAGGTGAGGTGATGGTCAAAGGTGAGGCCAAGGTATTTCAAGGTGGGTGTAAGAAGGAGCCAAAGGAGGGGGTGGACTTCCTATAATGATTGCCTGGGTTTTGGAAGGATTGATTCAAAGGAACCACTGGTAGCACGAGGAGGTAAACTGGTTTAGAGGGAGCGTTGGACCATTGAATTGTAGGATAGAGAGTAAGGTAGGCGGTGTAATCAGCATATTGAAGGAGATGGACGGCTGGGGCTGGTTTGGGCATATCAACAGAGTACAGGAAATATAGGTGGGGAGAAAGGATGGACCCCTGGGGCATACCTCCGCTAGTCATAATGTTGTGGCTTATCAGTATATATCTTACCCTTTCTTTACATAGTACAGAGAGCATTACATATTTACTTCATTTTCTTACGTTTTTCGTTTTACTCTCGCGTTTTAATTCTCCCTTCTCTGTTTGTATAATTCACTTCATTATAAAGATAATCTTATTAAGTCTCCGTTACAATATTTTGTTATATTTTTCTTGGAATGGCATGCCACAGGGTACGTAAGGCCATCTGTCAGTGAAGCTCGTCCGACTTCTCGCTTATGCTGCATTCTAGCAGCTACGGCAACAGATGTCGCTGATTACTTATTTTATTGTGATTCTTGAGTTTCTCCCGGCGTATTTGATAGTCAAAATATCCACGGGTGTGCTGCCGGTCTATAGTGTCCAACGGGCACAATATTTCGGCGATCATACATGTCGCCATCATCAGGTGAACTGACGGACTGAGCTCCTGTGAACGTGCCGGCACGGAGATCCGTACGCTATGACTGCTCAGAGGGAACTGGGTTCGGTCGCGGCGGCGGCCGATTTAAATACCCTCCGCCCGCGGCGCGCTCCCTCCGCCGTCCGCTCCCCGCGCCACGGTCGCGCGGTGGAACAGATTGTGACGGCGTCTGAGATGACGTCGGAGTGATGGCTCTGTCCGCCGTGGTCGTCACAACTATACGTTTGCTCGATTTACTCTTGATTAACCCGATCGCTGGTTCCCAAGCCTTGCTAAGATTACAGCCACAGTCACGGTTTATGAGGTCGTCATTGGTGCGAATTTCGATGGCCTCTCTAACAACGCTGTCCCAGTATCTCGACGTCTGTACCAGAATCCTCGTGCGGTCATATTCCATGGCGTGATTTTCCGACAAACAATGTTCAGCGACCGCCGACTTGCTCGGATACATCAGGCGAGTGTGCCTCTGGTGTTCACGGCATCGATCCTCGACGGTACGCATCGTCTGACCAATATACGACTTGCCACATTGACACGGAATCTGGTACACGCCGGCCTTCCTCAAACCGAGGTCATCTTTGGCGCTCCCCACCAGTGCACGAGTTTTATTTGGAGGACAAAACACAGTTCCGACCCGATGTTTCTTCAGAATGCGAGCGATTTTCCCCGAGAGTGCGCCTGTGTATGGAATAAATGCAGTGCCTACCTCCTCCCTCGTGACTTCATCCATCTCAAGAGGTTGTGCTGCAGTGGTTGGGCGGAGAGCACGTTGAATCTGCCACTCTGAGTACCCATTTTTTCGAAATACAGTTCTCTTGAGATGGATGAAGTCACGAGGGAGGAGGTAGGCACTGCATTTATTCCATACACAGGCGCACTCTCGGGGAAAATCGCTCGCATTCTGAAGAAACATCGGGTCGGAACTGTGTTTTGTCCTCCAAATAAAACTCGTGCACTGGTGGAGAGCGCCAAAGATGACCTCGGTTTGAGGAAGGCCGGCGTGTACCAGATTCCGTGTCAATGTGGCAAGTCGTATATTGGTCAGACGATGCGTACCGTCGAGGATCGATGCCGTGAACACCAGAGGCACACTCGCCTGATGTATCCGAGCAAGTCGGCGGTCGCTGAACATTGTTTGTCGGAAAATCACGCCATTGAATATGACCGCACGAGGATTCTGGTACAGACGTCGAGATACTGGGACAGCGTTGTTAGAGAGGCCATCGAAATTCGCACCAATGACGACCTCATAAACCGTGACTGTGGCTGTAATCTTAGCAAGGCTTGGGAACCAGCGATCGGGTTAATCAAGAGTAAATCGAGCAAACGTATAGTTGTGACGACCACGGCGGACAGAGCCATCACTCCGACGTCATCTCAGACGCCGTCGCAATCTGTTCCACCGCGCGACCGTGGCGCGGGGAGCGGACGGCGGAGGGAGCGCGCCGCGGGCGGAGGGTATTTAAATCGGCCGCCGCCGCGACCGAACCCACCACTCCGCGGGTTCATCTCGCCCTGTATACTGACGATACGGCTGTTTATGCTCGCTCCCGGAGCAAGGCCCTCCTCCGACAGCATCTCCAATCAGCCATCGACTCTCTCATGGAGTATGCCAAAAAATGGCGCCTGGCATTTAACCCTGCTAAGACGCAGGCTCTCATCATGTGTCGGCGCCGTTGGCCCATCAACTATCCCCCCGTCACTGTCCTTGGCACCCCTGCCCCATGGGCTCGGACCGCCAAATATCTGGGGGTCACCCTGGACAGAGCCGTCACCTGGCGTCCCCACATCGAGGACATACGGCGCAAGGCCTTGGGGCGTCTCGGTCAGCTCTATCCCTTCATTAACCTATCCTCCTCCCTACCCCGGCATCTTGGCGTCCTCCTTTACACATCCCTGATTCGCCCTATCCTTGAGTATGCTTCCGTTGTGTGGGGCAATGCCGCCCCTACACATCTCCACCGTCTCCAAACGGTACAGAACCGTGCTCTCCGCCTTGCCCTCCGCCTCCCTTACCGTTTCCCCACCCGTGAACTTCATTTTCTTGCTGGAATCCCCCTCCTTCACGAACGCGTCTGCTCCTCTGCCATTTCCTTCTATCACCACTCCCGCCAGTCTGCCAATCCTCTTATCCTTTCCCTCGGCACTCGCCTCCACCGTCTGGCCACCACCCGATGGCCTGACCTCCTTGCCACCTGATCACTGGTCGCCCCCCCTTTTTTCCCCACCCCTCCTCACTCCCTGTGTCCCCTTCCTTTCTTCCTGCCCCTTCACTGCCCACTGCTCCTTGCCTGCGACCCCTCCATCTACGAGTGTCTGCCTCACCGTCAGAGTCGCCAACCGGCTCTGCTGGTCTTCATGTTTATAATCTTCATCTGTCATTCTCACTTCTGCTTCTTCTCTTCCACCTCATCAACGACCGGCTTGTCAATTGAGCCTTTCGTCTTCCTGCTTCTCTTACTGTCCCTTCTGCTATCCTTTTCTCTTTATAAAAAAAAAAAAAAAAAAAAAAAAAAAAAAAAAAAAAAAAACCCACACCAGGCCAGCCATATGAGGCCTTTCGATTTCCACCACTTCTACTGTCTCTCTCTCTCTCTCTCCTGTCTTCTTTGGGTTATAAAAAAAAAAAAAAAAAAAAAAAAAAGCAACATGCACACCACCAAGCCATTCTCTACCGCCACGACTCCACTCACCACACCGCCATGAGGAAGGCGAAGCGCCCCGGCGCTAGAACTTCCGTCTCAAGCCGAGGGTCACCCCTCACCAGTGCAGCGTCAGCGTCAGCGCGACCGAACCCAGTTCCCTCTGAGCAGCCATAGCGTACGGATCTCCGTGCCGGCACGTTCACAGGAGCTCAGTCCGTCAGTTCACCTGATGATGGCGACATGTATGATCGCCGAAATATTGTGCCCGTTGGACACTATAGACCGGCAGCACACCCGTGGATATTTTGACTTATTTTATTCTTTTGTGTTCATTATTTTCGTTCCATTCACTAGTTACTCTATCAACTTTACGTTATTTTATTTGCTCCATTAGCTTGTTCTTATTATTTTTACTGAAAATGACCACAAGACCGTCTCAGAATCATGTCCTTTTAACAATTTTAAATTTAACATTGTTTGTGTTTTTAATTAATACACTTCATCACTGTAATGACTTACGTATGTGACCAGCCCACTGTAGACTTTACATATTGTACTATTCACTTATTTCATACTGTACAATTTTATAACTGACGAATACTTGTAGACTTGCAGTAGCGACATCTAACGAGCTTACGGCCCAAAAATATGTTGTGGTTACTGTACTGCAATTTGTTATGAACAGTAGCTATAGAGACAGGATTATTGCCAGAATTGTGACCTAGTTTACGCTGTGTGTTAGTATGTGTGACCATGCTAAGCTGATTCTTTGTATATTTTGTGACGATGTCACTATGGCTCTGTTATATTTGGACATACAAAACAGGTATGCCTCGTCATATTTTAGGCGCATGTTTTCACAATCGTGAAAGTATTAATTTTTTGGTTATGATGTATTTTATTGTTTTAAGACGAAATGTTTTCACTAGTTGTATTTCTTTCATTTCCCATGTTTTTCTGTAGACCTGAAGATGGTCATTGCTGATCGAAACCAGTAGTCTGAGGACCAAAAGTTTTCTGATCATTGGCGGAAATAAAATAAATTCATTCTAATCATTTCTTTTTCGATTTCTTCACTTTTTTGTGCAGATATTTCGCCTTAACCTACCTGCACTTCTTATTTATTTCATTTCTAAGTGGCTTCTTCTGTTAGCCATGGTTTCTTCGCAGATATTTTCCTTGTACCTATGTTTTTCAAAAATGGTTCAAATGGCTCTGAGCACTATGGGACTCAACTTCTGAGGTCATTAGTCCCCTAGAACTTAGAACTAGTTAAACCTAACTAACCTAAGGACATCACGCACATCCATGCCCGAGGCAGGATTTGAACCTGCGACCGTAGCGGTCTCGCGGTTCCAGACTGCAGCGCCTAGAACCGCACGGCCACTTCGGCAGGCCCCTATGTTTTTCTTTATAACTTTTGTGACTGCTGTTTTTACGGATGTCCATTCCTCTTCACCTGAACTTCCTACGCGTCTATTCATTATCGCAGTACCTGTAGCCTTAGAGAACTTCAAGCGTATCTCTTCATTCCTTAGTACCTCCGTATCCCATTTCTTTGATCACTGATTCTTCCTGACTAGTTCCCTAAACTTCAGCCTGGTCTTCATCATTAAGTAACTGTGATCTGAGTCAGTATCTTTTCCTGGGTACCCCTTAAAATCCAGTATCTGATTTCGAAATATCTGTCAGACCATTGTGTAATCCAGCTGACATCTTCCCGTATGTCCCGGTCTAATCAGAGTATTTCCCCTCCTTCTTGAACAGAGTATTCGCTATTGCTAGCTGAAATTTTTTTGCATATCTCAACTAGTCTTTCTCCTCTCTCATTCATACTACCAAGCCCAAATTATCCTGTAACCCTTTCTTATATTCCTTCTCCTACAACCGCATTCTAGTCCCCCATGAAAATCAGATTTTCATCTCACTTTACATACTGACTTACCTATTCAGTATCCTCAGATACTTTCTCTGTCTCTTCATCTTCTTCTCGGGATTTTGGCATGTACAACTGAACTACTGTTGACGGTGTTGGTTTGCTGTCGATTCTGATGGGAACAACTCCATTACTGAACTGTTTACAGTAACTCATTCTCTGCCCTACCTTCCTGTTCATAACGAATCCTACTCCCGTTATACCATTTTCTGCGACAATTGATATTACCATGTATTCTTCCGACTAAAACGCCTTGTTTTCTCTCCATTTCACTTGACTAATGCCCACTATAACTAGGTTAGAACTCATGCATTCGTTGGTTATTCAGTCTTTTTCTCATGGTCACCTTCCCGTTGATAAATCCGATTGGGAACTACTTCGGAATCTTCTGGAAATTGAGAGATCACCATGACACTTTTGCAAATACAGGTCACCTGTCCCGGGGATGGACGCTATGTATCTTTAATGCAGTGGTTTCTATTTCCTTCTGCATCCTCATGCAGTTGATCATTGTTGATTCTTCTGCCTTTTAGGGGCAGTTTCCCACCCCAAGGGCAAGGGAGTGCCCTGACCGTCTATCCATTCCTCCGCCCGCTATGACAAGGCCGTTGGTAGAACCAGGGAGCCTTCTTATGCTGGAAGTCTCCGCCCGCCATTGCCGATGACTTTATTCAAATTTTAAGCAGTGGAGAAGATTGAATCGGAACACAGTACATTTTGATTAGAAGAGAAAGGCGCCACTCCTCGACCACTGCGGAGAGGGAGGGAAGAGCGTAGTAGCAACTGTAGTAAATTGTGAGACACTGGCATAGTAAAAATCAGAATAGTAGATGAAGGATACTCTATATAACATTTTGTGACAAGTTACTGCCACCGCACTGTCAGGAAAATAGCGTAAAAACTTCGTAATGATTACTATACCTGAGTTGTTGTTGTTGTGGTCTTCAGTCCTTAGACTGGTTGGATGCAGCTCCCCATGCTACTCTATCCTGTGCAAGCTTCTTCATCTCCCAGTCCCTACCGCAAGCTACATCCTTTTGAATCTGTTTAGTGTATTTATCTCTTGGTCTCCCTCTACGATTTTTATCCTCCACGCTGCCCTTCAAAACTAAATTTGTGATCCCTTGATGCCCAGAACATGTCCTACCAACCGATCCCTTCTTCTAGTCAAGTTGGGCGACAAACTTCTCTTCTCCCCAATCCTGTTCAATACCTCGTCATTAGTTATGTGATCTGCCCGTCTAATCTTCAGCGTTCTTCTGTAGCACCACATTTCGAAAGCTTCTATTCTCTTCTTGTCCAAACTATTTATCGTCCATGTTTCACTTCCATACATGGATACACTCCATACAAAAACTTTCAGAAACGACTTCCTGACACTTAAGTCTATACTTGACGTTAACAAATTTCTCTTCTTCGGAAACGCTTTCCTTGCCATTGCCAGTCTAGATTTTAAATCCTCTCTACTTGGACCATCATCAGTTATTTTGCTCCCCAAATAGCAAAACTCCTTTACTACTTTAAATGTCTCATTTCCTAATGTAATTCACTCAGCATCACCCGACTGAATTCGAATACATTCCATTATCCTCGCTTTGCTTTTGTTGATGTTCATCTTATACGCTTCTTTCAAGACACTATCCATTCCGTTCAACTGCTCTTCCAAGTCCTTTGCAGTCTCTGACAGAATTACAATGTCATCGGCGAACCTCAAAGTTTTTATTTCTTCTCCATGGATTTTAATACCTACTCCGAAGTTTTCTTTTGTTTCCTTCACTGCTTGCTCAATGTACAGATTGAATAACATCGGGGAGAGGCTACAACCATGTCTCACTCCCTTCCCCACCGCTGCTTCCCTTTCATGCCCCTCGACTCTTATAACTGCCATCTGGTTTCTGTACAAATTGTAAATAGCCTTTCGCTTCCTGTATTTTACCCCTGCCACCTTCAGAATTTGAAAGAGAGTAGTCCACTCAACATTGTCAAAAGCTTTCTCTAAGTCTACAAATGCTAGAAACGTAGGTTTGCCTTTCCTTAATCTACCTACTAAGATAAGCGGTAGGGTCAGTATTGCCTCACGTGTTCCAATATTTCTACGGAATCCAAACTGATCTTCCCCGAGGTCGGCTTCTACTAGTTTTTCCATTCGTCTGTAAAGAATTCGCGTTTGAGTACGATACTAGAATAGAAAATTCTAACAAGCTGTCATATTACTCTACGATACTGAGATAGGGGAAAAAAACATTAATTAACCCAGGAATACAGACTGTGATTTCGTAAGCCGTGAGAACAGAGTAATTAACTGGTGCAGCGACTGTCTGCTTTGGGAGGCGCTGCACACCACATGGGTCGAATATTAATTTAGACTGGCCGGCCTTACGCCTGAGGCTGCTGCGCTCCAGGCAGACCCGGGGCTTCCACTGCCGCTCTCATCTCTACATCAATATCTTTCCTTTCTTCCGCTTTCCTGTTCTTAAATTCACATATTCATATTTGTAGTCTGACATCCCGTCTTTGTTAATACAGCAATCTCAAAAAATCTGCATGAACGAAACTACAGAAAAATGAAACTATAATGCTGGCCTACCTAAGGTGGTGGGACAGGAGCTACGTTGCACGCATCTCCAACTGTTACCACTCCAGAGATCAGTGTCGCGACAAATGCGACCGACTATCAGATCCTAGACGGCATGTTTCAAGAAAACAATTGCCGTGAAGAAAGATGACTTTTCAGGCGAGGGAACTAAAATAAGTCAGCAGGCGCCAGATCCAGGAAGTATTCTACATATTGTATAAATTTATTACGGACTTAGACAATAAATAATGGAGTCTGAAGTTAAAATCTTCTGAGTTATTAGGCCGCGTCATGTTTCTTCTAAAATGTTCGACGTTTCGACCCCTCTGCTGGGAATTTCCTCAAGATCTTTTGGTGTCCACTAGTGCTAGAACACTGTCAGAGACAAGTGTCGCGTCCACTTATAAAGGGGGAATTTTCTGGCGTTCGTGTAGGAAAAGTGATAGTATTGGTTACAATTCATGTGGCTACCATTGGTGGGCCATAGTCATAGGCTAATAGAGAAGAAGGGGCGTTGGTAGCTCATCTCCTGTGGATACCATTGGTGGTCTTCGTCATTGGATAGAAAGGCACTGTTCCACACTTATGCTGGAGAAGCGTTATTGGTTGAAATGCCTGCTACCGCTATTGGTTGGTCGTCATGAGAGGCTATATTCGAAACGGACAGAGCAAGAGAGGGCGAATGTTTACCCAAAATATTATTGTGATTCCTGAGTTTCTCCCGGCGTATTTGATAATCAAAATATCCACGGGTGTGCTGCCGGTCTATAGTGTCCAACGGGCACAATATTTCGGCGATTATACATGTCGCCATCATCAGGTGAACTGACGGACTGAGCTCCTGTGAACGTGCCGGCACGGAGATCCGTACGCTATGGCTGCTCAGAGGGAACTGGGTTCGGTCGCGGCGGCGGCCGATTTAAATACCCTCCGCCCGCGGCGCGCTCCCTCCGCCGTCCGCACCCCGCGCCACGGTCGCGCGGTGGAACAGATTGCGACGGCGTCTGAGATGACGTCGGTGTGATGGCTCTGTCCGCCGTGGTCGTCACAACTATACGTTTGCTCGATTTACTCTTGATTAACCCGATCGCTGGTTCCCAAGCCTTGCTAAGATTATAGCCACAGTCACGGTTTATGAGGTCGTCATTGGTGCGGAAAATCACGCCATGGAGTATGACCGCACGAGGATTCTGGTACAGACGTCGAGATACTGGGACAGCGTTGTTAGAGAGGCCATCGAAATTCGCACCAATGACGACCTCATAAACCGTGACTGTGGCTGTAATCTTAGCAAGGCTTGGGAACCAGCGATCGGGTTAATCAAGAGTAAATCGAGCAAACGTATAGTTGTGACGACCACGGCGGACAGAGCCATCACACCAACGTCATCTCAGACGCCGTCGCTGTCTGTTCAACCGCGCGACCGTGGCGCGGGGCGCGGACGGCGGAGGGAGCGCGCCGCGGGCGGAGGGTATTTAAATCGGCCGCCGCCGCGACCGAACCCAGTTCCCTCTGAGCAGCCATAGCGTACGGATCTCCGTGCCGGCACGTTCACAGGAGCTCAGTCCGTCAGTTCACCTGATGATGGCGACATGTATAATCGCCGAAATATTGTGCCCGTTGGACACTATAGACCGGCAGCACACCCGTGGATATTTTGATTATCAAAATATTATTGTCCGCCTAGGTGACTTGCAGCGCGTTGTTTATGCCGCTCACACACCGCGGCCGCGTATTTACTTCCTTGGTGGCAGGGAGCCACGATGCCGGAAGCCTATAGCCGTCCTCTTTATTGAAATTAGATGAATTCTTAGAAATTTCAACCGCTTCTCGGACATTTCTTCTATAAATGTTTGTTTCTTTATCCAGTACACGTACGTTATTAAAATCGATGTAAAAGCCACAGTTCCCGTGATGTTCCGCTACTGCCGATTTTGCACTTTGATTTAGCCGCATGTGCCGTTCGTGTTCCTTAATGCGTTCTTTAACAGTTCTTCCCGTTTCGCCTATATACACTTTGCCTCAGCCACATGACACATGGTAGTCGCGTGCATTGTGAAGGTAATCAGGTGCATCCGTTTTCCGTCGGAAAAAGTCTTTTATGTTGTTTTGACTAAAGAAGAGTGTCTGAATACCATTTTTCTTTAAAATTCTGCTTATGCGGTCGGTGACCCCAGAAACGAACGGTAACCTGACGGAGTGAGAAGGCGGTTCTTATTAGCCGTATAAATATTCCGCCTAAAGGCCCTGTCGATTAAATAACTATCATACCTATTTGCCTTCAATGTCCTCTTTAAAATATTCAACTCCGATTCTAAGTTGTCGTCATCGCTGATACGAAAGGCACGTGAAGACAGAGTGCTGAGTACTGCTTGCTTCTGGGCTGGGTGACAACGGCCACGAAAGCCTGCAGACTTACATAATGGTTTCTGTTCGCAGCATGCGGATGAACGTTGTCGTGCAACACACTCCATATTCCGGAATATCTGCGTCTATTCTTGTACTCCCCAAGAAGCATTTCTTTTGTACAGAATGGCCAAGCGACTCGATAGACGATGGATTTAGGGGCAATAAGAAGGCACTATTAATGCGTATGTGGTTTATTGAAAAGAAATGCAGAGACCCTACACAGGGCGAGGCATAACGGAAAAATTTAGTCGTTGTATGTGTGTGTATTTCGGAAAGAACAGGTGATGTGTTGGTAAATGTGCCAACACCTTGTAGATATAGGAGGCCGAAATGCACGCTACCTAACGCAGACGGGCGTGATTTCTGGAACAGGATAAGTAGTGAATTCTAATAAGAAAAGTATGCAGCTCCCCGAATACTTAACTTTTATTTATCCTTGTTGTATACATCGTTCTTCTTGTTGAGACATTTCACACGATAACTATCAAACTATGTAAGGCTAATGGCGCCTTGCTAGGTCGTAGCCATGGACTTAGCTGAAGGCTATTCTAACTGTCTCTCGGCAAATGAGAGAAAGGCTTCGTCAGTCTAGTCGCTAGCAATGTCGTCCGTACAACTGGGGTGAGTGCTATCCCGTATCTCGAGACCTGCCTTGTGGTGGCGCTCGGTCTGCGATCACACAGTGGCGACACGCGGGTCCGACATGTACTAAATGGACCGCGGCCGACTTAAACTACCACCTAGCAAGTGTGGTGTCTGGCGGTGACACCACAACAGGCAACACACATATAATACTATACGCAGGGTGGTCAGAAACAGCCCGAAAATCTTGTAAAGCCGTCGGCACACGGACCGTGCTGTCGAACGTCCACGCTGAGCGTGCTGAGTTCAACGTGCTGATGAACGCTCAGAAATGATGCGACTTGTGCATACGGGGGCCAACGTGGTATACTCGATTACAACTCACTGCAGCGGTAGTTGGGGGATGTTTCTAGTTCGTAAATCACACTGTTTACTAAACGGGCGGGCGTAAAAATCCCACGTTAGCTCTATTAAAATGCACATTTCCTCCATCGTAGACGAAAAGGAAAGTACCGTGTCCAATCAATAGGGACACAGGCTTATAAAAGTTCCATTAAAACAGTTCGATACAAATTTGCAATACTTCTCCGCATAAGATATACATTATTTCATCATTCCCACATTTTAGTAAAATCCCAAGATCAGTCTTACTTCATCACTGTTCCCACCCAGTAACAGAATCTTTGTCCGCAGCTCGTGGTCTTGCGGTAGCGTTTTCGCTTCCCGCGCACGGGGTGCCGGGTTCGATTCCCGGCGGGGTCAGGGATAATGAAATGGCTCTGAGTACTATGGGACTTAACATCTGTGGTCATCAGTCCCCTAGAACTTAGAACTACTTAAACCTAACTAACCTAAGGACATCACACAACACCCAGCCATCACGAGGCAGAGAAAATCCCTGACCCCGCCGGGAATCGAACCCGGGAACCCGGGCGTGGGAAGCGAGAACGCTACCGCACGACCACGAGATGCGGGCGGTCAGGGATATTCTCTGCCTCGAGATGACTGGGTGTTTTGTGTCTTTCATCATCATTCCATCATCATTGACCCGCAAGTCACCGAAGTGGCGTCAGCTAAAAAGGAATTGCAATTTCGACGGCCGAACACCCCGCATGAGGTCTCCCAGCCAACAAGGCCGTAAGATCATTTCCTTTCAACAGAATCTTTGCAACATGTGAGTTACGAAGCGTAAAAGGAAAAGGAGCAGAATATCTTTATACAAGTAGCGCAAGCTGTCCTGTAGATTAAGCCAATCGAACAAAGTCGTCCTAAAGAAAAAGGTGAACTTATATTTACATAACATCAAATATTATAGTATATACTTATATTAAACTAATAACGATCTATCAGAACCTAATAAAAACTGAAATGTTAGGAAAAAGAATTGGAATAGTGGAGACGCGAACTACATTCATGATATATACCGTCGTAGGGATCAGTGACGCTACTCACTACGCTACACGAACAATACCCTCCAAGTAATTGATCATAGCATGTTACCGCTAGCTGGAAACCTTAATCGTAGATATGTTACTAACTGAAATTTAGTTATAACAAATTGTACCAAGAACAATGCGTTTTGGGTGGATCTTCAGAGTGTCGCTGCCTTCAGATAGCATGCTCTCATAATACGCAAGTAACAATAGTTCTTTTGCCACGAATATGATGTTTCTCATTATTTTATTGGAACGAATCACACAGTTAACAACGCTTTTTCCAGTGATTCTCAATTTTCTGGTGCTCAGAAACGGCATATATACGTATAGGTTGAAATGAATGCCAATATGGCGCCTCACAACTCTGTACTGAAGGGAGACGTCGTGCGTGTGACGTAGGTGGCGTTGTGCCATCTCATTGGTCAACGATCAGATGCACGTTCAGAGTATCTGACATGCTAGATATTGCTCTGCACGTTCGGAAAGACTCCCGGACGTGCTACTCCACGCTACGACGTCAGAAACTCGGCACGCTCAACGGTCAACGTTCGGATGCACGGTCCGTGTGCTGACAACTTAAGGGTATTACAGGATAGGTTGTGCTGAAAAATAATTGTTAAGGCAAAAATGCGATACGTTTTGCCGCTTCCGAGTTAATAGCATTGAAACTAGCCAGTCACGCCGTTGCGCTCGGAAACACGAGCACCCTCCTCCCCCCCCCCCTCCCCCTCCCAGATACAATAAGTGCTAGTTGTTCTCATTGTGTTCGTGATAGTGCACGAGACTGCTCAGCCGTTGCCTCGGGTTCGATCCTTACTACCTCACCATGTCAAATTTTTGTAGCACACGTTTGGCGACACAGTCACTGACACGCTGCTTAAATTTGCGTGCGCAAACGCGTAATTGGCTAACTTCAACGATAAGTAATTCGGAATGGCTGCAACATATCGATTTTTCTTCTTAGCAGTTAGTTCCCAGCACAAGTTACCGCCCAAAATCCTTATAATATTTCAGATTACCAAGCGAGGTAGCCCAGTGGTTAGCACACTGGACTCGCATTCGAGAGGACGACGGACATAACCCGCGTCCGGCCATCCTAATTTAGGTTTTCCGTTATTCGGCCGGGATTGGAAAATATTACACTGCCATAATGTGGTTGAGGTCTCTCCATCACAAGACTCGTTACTGCTGCCTTCGATCTTTTTAGTGGTTATCTCTTCGAGTCTCCTGAACACGCAAGCCATCACACTGTTATTCAAATGGTTCAAATGGCTCTGAACGCTATGGGACTTATCTTCTGAGGTCATCAGTCCCCTAGAACGTAGAACTACTTAAACCTAACTAACCTAAGGAAATCACCTACATCTATTCCTGAGGCGGGATTCGGACCTGCGACCGTAGCGGTCGTGCGGTTCCAGACTGTAGCGCCTAGAACCGCTCGGCCACAAACTGTTATTCATGATAAAAATTTTAAAGGAGTTCATATTTTGCTGCAGGTATTCGCTCTACATTGATAGATATGATTGTCAAAACTGGTGTTACGAAATACCCTATAGAGTGACCGCTTTTGAAACTTAAAGAATCAGCCGTCAGGAAATGTTTAGTCATTTCTGATGTTGCCCAGGGTTCACGTACAGGGAGGGTACTTTCATGTACCCCACAGAGAATCTTACGTTTCCATTTAAAAAAATACAAAATCGGTGTCATAATTGGGCAGCTATAATTGTTAAAAGTTACCGGTGTTCTTCAGAAATTTCTTCACATTATCCGTTTA
Source organism: Schistocerca piceifrons (assembly GCF_021461385.2). NCBI lineage: Eukaryota > Metazoa > Arthropoda > Insecta > Orthoptera > Acrididae > Schistocerca > Schistocerca piceifrons. Next base: position 186,386,559 of record NC_060149.1, read on the forward strand.
AACTAAACGAAACTCGCACCTATAAATGTTAAGTCGCTCTAAATACACAGGGTAATTACAAGTAAATTTTCGCTGCTTGAGCCAGTATAGACGGAAATTTGTTTGGTGCATGGCTACCCAGCTTTATACGAGTGATGTTCAGACTATGCGATGTAGAATTTGCATTGTTAAAGGTGCTGGTGTCATGAACTGCCGTTTGGCGCCGTTACTGGTAAGGAACTCGGACCACAAAGGCCAAGGACATGCAGCATTAAAGGCGCAAAGGCAAACGTTCCTCTGATCAGCTTCGCCAACATGTGATCACTGCTCTGCGGGAGAGACATACTTTGGACTCAAGTTTATGACACACAGTAGAGCTCCTCCTCAAAGGCCTCGTGCAGGTTACTCCGCAACACATTGGGAGAAAACCGAATCATTGACCGATCGAAGGAAACTGTGTGGCCACGAAAATCACTAGATTTGAACTCTCTCACGTGGAAATTAAAATGTATTTTTTGCAACAGTTTATTCGTTATGTCTCTTGCGCATGTCCTTACAAAAGTTTCTGCGAAGTTTCGTTGTCGTACGATCTCTTGTTTCTCACGGGACCCTCCCAAGTAGCGAAAGTTTATTTGTTACCACACTGTATTTTTGGGGTCCCCCCTCCGCTGCCTCCCTCTTGTATCAACACAAGTGATACCTTGTTAGCGTCTTCCGAGAACATCCCTCCAGTAAAGTTTGTTACTGGATCGGAGTTCCTTCTGCGCTGACCAAACGAATTCGTGACGAAACCCACAGGTCTTCTATGAATCTTCCCTCTCTCTTCCTCATAATGCTATATGGTAGGTTTCCAGAAACGAGGAGAAGTATTCAGGAATGTGTAGGAAGGAGGTTTTGCAGGCCATCACCACCGTAGGTGAATTTCATTTCCTTAACATTCTTCTGGCACGTGTTTGTCCTTTAAGTTTTATGTAGTTGTTCTACCTCTCATCTCTCCACCCGCATACTCTTAGACATGATTATATGTTTGTTATTGTTTCCATAGTTTAATGGTCAATGGTGTCACCAGACAGCAGCTCTTATTACCTATTAAAGGTAATAAGGTAAGCTAATTTATGTGTGTTAGTTACCACTCGAAGCGTCGTTCAGCTGTTGGTCTTACTGCATATTTTTACGACGTAATGTTATGCGCGGACACCCCAGTCGGGAACGATAGCGAAGAGAAGGCTGTGAGAAGACGTCAGGCACTAGCACGCTGACCGACCCATCTCCAGCACGACAACGCGACAATAGCGGTCCCTATGTGAAGAGGACGCAAGCGCCACACCCGACTGGCCGCGGTGATACCTAACGTTGTGCATCGCTATGTTACCTGTTGCCTGCAGCCTGAACTTCCACCGTCTGAGGGAGGTATGGGAAGTCCCACCGCCACACCTTCAAAGTGCACTCCCGTAATGCCTCTAGAATGGCATCACTGTCAAATGGAACTGTTCTACCATCCACCAACACAGTAAGACTGTCAGCAACCGGTGAAACTGTACTGCAACCTTACACACACAAAAAAAGGTAGCAGCCCAATTCAGTAGTAGCTTCACGACTAGACAGTTGTATAGAAGCGTCAACACCAGTTTCTTTGGTTGTACATTCTATAAAGCTCTGACTTGTGATTGTGTATACTAAAGAAGATTCATTATTTCGTATGTCACCCTTCGCTTGCGACACTTCCGTGTAACTGTCGAAGTTAAGTATTGTCTCTTTTGCTTTTGTAATAAAACTCATTAATACGATTTGTTAGAATGTCGGTTCAAATGGCTCTGAGCACTATGGGACTTATCTTCTAAGGTCATCGGTCCCCTAGAACTTACAACTACTTCAGCCTAACTAACCTGACGACATCACACACATCCATGCCCGAGGCAGGATTCGAACCTGCGACCGTGGCGGTCGCGTGGTTCCAGACTGTAGCGCCTAGAACCGCTCGGCCATCCCGGCCGGCGTTAGAATGTTGTCTGCAATCCGAGTAACAACATAGAGACATAAAACATTTCGCAACCATTTACTGGCGTTCCACGTGCCTACATTCAACAGCTTTTTCGTGAAGATTTATAGAGCCCTCGATGGCATCCAGTAGACAATATACAAATCACGATCGTAACAGTTTTTGGTACACCCGTATCTGCTGTTGCATCGGGCAATTTCTACCCACTGAGGATAGCGTGGTAAGTTCTGTTTGCTGTTAAGGTAAAAATTCGGTCGCAGGACTGATCTGACATTCTGTATTTTTGTATTTACTACTTTACAAACCGCCAGAGCGAATCTGTGTCGAAAACCTTACGGATGTCAAGCAGCGCGACATCCACATGGACGCATATACAGTATCAACCGCCCTCTGGTTTCTATCAGCGAACAGAGCTACCATAGTTTCACATGAATGCTGCTTCATGAATACAATATATTGATTCGTAAAAAGGGAATTTTCGTTCTCCAAAAAGCCCACATAACGTTATTCTGCAGTATATTTACCATAGTTTTTAAATATAACCCTTCTTACGGATCGGAATGACATCTGTCTCTTGTGTTGGAACGTTTCGTTGCACCAGTAACGTGTAATAAACTACTGCTAGAATAGGGGCAAGTCCTTTCATTTAATCTGCATGGAATCGAACAGATTTTCCAACGAGTGGAGTATTTATTTTTATTTTTATTTCCTGTTCAGTGATAACTTACCTCAATGTTAGTCATTTTATTGTTCGATCGACGGTCGAAAGGGTGGAACCGTTTTCGAGCTTATTCAACGCAACAAACGTGAGAATGCTGATGTCGGCCTAAATAAGTAAGTAATGGCAGGGAGGGCAAAATATAGGGATAAAATCACTCAGTAATGAGAAAGATTCTAAGGTAAAACATATAAGAGAGTGCAACGAATAAAATTAACAGCAGAAAAGAGGAAAGATGAGGAACAGTGCACGAGAAATTATTGGAGAAACGGATAGACATGGTCCTTAGTTTGCCTGTAATGGTAGGTGAAAATCGGACTGGAAACAAGTCTCGCCTCAGTTACACGATTCGCAGATGTTTAGAAAACTCCCTCCCGCTTTCACAAATGACATTACACGCAGACAGTTGGAATACTAGTATTCCGTACCGGGAGGAGGAGGCTGGGTGGCCAGGTAAGGGTAACTGGTGGCGACATGAAGGACACCCAGCCACCCATTAAACTAATCATGCCTCATCCGTGAATAACCACGCCGACACTGCGCCTGTTGGGACAAGGGCGCAAGAAAAACAAGCAGTAACGCGCAGCTAGGCGGAGTGATATGAATATAGCACTAATTCCCGTGGATAAGCCTTTTTCCGTGGATACTTTCAACGGCGCCTTAAATAACCGAGTGAAGCAATTTCTGCTGTTTTTTATGTTACTGAGCTCAAATCGTAATACCACGTGGACAGGAGACTGGAGGGCCCAAGCGCTTCGGACGGAGGAGACGCTCCAAACACACAAGATGAGCCACAAGTTGGCTACGAATGTTGTTGTTGTTGTTGTCCTCAGTCCTGAGACTAGTTTGATGCAGCTCTCCATGCTACTCTATCCTGTGCAAGCTTCTTCATCTCCCAGTACCTACTGCAACCTACATCCTTCTGAATCTGCTTAGTGTATTCATCTCTTGGTCTCCCACTACGCTTTTTACCCTCCACGCTGCCCTCCAATGCTAAATTGGTGATCCCTTGATGCGTCAGAACATGTCCTACCAACCGGTCCCTTCTTCTTGTCAAGTTGTGCGACAAACTCCTCCCCGATTCTATTCAATACCTGCTCATTAGTTATGTGATCTACCCATCCTAATCTTCAGCATTCTCCTGTAGCACCACATTTCGAAAGCTTCTACTCTCTTTTTGTCCAAACTATTTATCGTCCGTGTTTCACTTCCATACATGGCTACACTCCATACAAATACTTTCAGAAACGACTTCCTGACACTTAAATCTATACTCGATATTATCAAATTTCTCTTCTTCAGAAACGCTTTCCTTGCCATTGCCAGTCTACATTTTACATCCTCTCTACTTCGACCATCATCAGTTATTTTGCTCACCAAATAGCAAAACACCTTTACTACTTTAAGTGTCCCATTTCCTAATCTAATTCCCTCAGCATCACCCGACTTAATTCAACTACATTCCATTATCCTCGTTTTGCTTTTGTTGATGTTCTTCGTACATCTTCCTTTCAAGAGAACGTCGATTCCGTTCAACTGCTCTTCCAAGTCCTTTGCTGTCTCTGACAGAATTACAATGTCATCGGCGAACCTCAACTTTTTTTTTTTTTTTTGTTCTCCATGGATTTTAATACCTACTCCGAATTTTTCTTTTGTTTCCTTTACTGCTTGCTTAATATACAGATTGAATAACATCTCACACCCTTCCCAACCGCTGCTTCCCTTTCGTGCCCCTCGACTCTTACAACTGCCATCTGGTTTCTGTACAAATTGTAAATAGCCCTTCGCTCCCTGTATTTTTCCCCTGCCACCTTTACAATTTGATCGAGAGTATTCCAGTCAACATTGTCAAAAGCTTTCTCTAAGTCCACAAATGCTAGAAATGTAGGTTTGTCTTTTGGCTGGCTCTGAGCACTATGGGACTCAACTGCTGAGGTCATTAGTCCCCTAGAACTTAGAACTAGTTAAACCTAACTAACGTAAGGACATCACAAACATCCATGCCCGAGGCAGGATTCGAACCTGCGACCGTAGCGGTCTTGCGGTTCCAGACTGCAGCGCCATTAACCGAACGGTCACTTCGGCCGGCTAGGTTTGCCTTTCCTTAATCTATTTTCTAAGATAAGTCGTAGGGTTAGTATTGCCTCACGTGTTCCAAAATTTCTGCGGAATCCAAACTGATCTTCCCCGAGGTCGGCTTCTACTAGTTTTTCCATTCTTCTGTAAAGAATTCGCGTTAGTATTTTGCAGCTGTGACTTATTAAACTGATAGTTCGGTAATTTTCACATTTGTCAACGCCTGCTTTCTTTGGGATTGGAATTACTATGTTCTTCTTGAAGTCTGAGGGTATTTCGCCTGTCTCATCCATCTTGCTCACCAGATGGTAAAGTTTTGTCAGCACCGGCTCTTTCAATGCCGTCAGTAGTTCCAATTGAATGTTGTCTACTCCCGGGGCCTTGTTTCAACTAAGGTCTTTCAGTGCTGTGTCAAACTATTCAGGCAGTATCGTATCTCCCATTACATCTTCATCTACATCCTCTTCCATTTCCATAATATTGTCATCAAGTACATCGCCCTTGTATAGAACCACTATATACTCCTTCCACCTTTGTGCTTTCCCTTCTTTGCTTAGAACTGGGTTTCCATCTGAGCTCTTGATATTCATACAAGTGGGTCTCTTTTCTCCAAAGGTCTCTTTAATTTTCCTGTAGGCAGTATCTATCTTACCCCTAGTGAGATAAGCCTCTACATCCTTACATTTGTCCTCTAGCCATCCCTGCTTAGCCATTTTGCACTTCCTGTCGATCTCATTTTTGAGACGTTTATATTCCCTTTTGCTTGCTTCATTTACTGCATTTTTATATTCTCTCCTTTCATCAACTAAATTCAATATTTCTTCTGTTACCCAAGGATTTCTACTAACCCTCGTCTTTTTACCTACTTGATCCTCTGCTGCCTTCACTACTTCATCCCTCAGAGCTACCCATTCATCTTCTACTGTATTCCTTTCCCCCATTCCTGTCAAATGTTCTCTTATGCTCTCCCTGAAACTCTGTACAACCTCTGGGTTAGTTAGTTTATCCAGGTCCCATCTCCTTAAATATATATGTGGATAAAGAGGGAAACCATACGGCTGCCTGTCATGTCCATTACCACTACCACGCGGCTTGCTGTAATAACGTCTTGGCTTCTAAATATACTAGACGTGCATCACCTGCGTCGCTCTGCACGTGTTTCTGCCATGACACCAAATAGTGGTTGCTCATTGTTCTGTAGCATCGAACGTCAAAGTGCAACATGCGACTTACAGGTGTAAAATATCGATCTCCTTTAGCTCCACACACACACACACACACACACACACACACACACACACACACACAGAGAGAGAGAGAGAGAGAGAGAGAGAGAGAGAGAGAGTGAGTGAGAGAGAAATGAACACAGAAAAGCCTTTGATTTTGTGTTTATAGATATTGTATGACACTGGCAAAGGTGATGCAACTGGTGTAGACGGGCGGTGGTGTGGCCACGCGGAAGAAGGAACAACAAAGCGGTGTCGGCGGCAGAGCCAGTTGATCATTTCCACTGCAAATGGAAAACAGTCGCGCTCCTGGAATTTACCACCCACTGTCAGCTGTTTATTCGTGTGGTCTTTTTCCGCCACAGAGTCTGTTTTTGCAGAAAATACGACTTCGCCGGCGATATTGCATTTTCACGCAGACGCGGTTTTATATTTTATTGAATGTTATTCAGTAAAGTCGTATCGTCCTGGCTTTTGTTCCGTGCCTGCGATTCGGCCTACAAATTATCGTTAAAATGCTCCACAGGACAATGCAGCCGTACTGAGTGACTTGAGATTACGTATAATTACAATGTGAATGTCGCCCGACATATGTGATGAGACAAACAAATCGTGCATACTTCGTTTACTTTCATTCCACATTGTAATACAGGATGACTGTTTGGGGTAACTCATCAATCTAAGCTCATTTATTTCGGATCCTGTAGCATGTGATATAATTTAGCTGACGTGTGAATTCAACAACGTATTGCAGTGCATATTTAAGGAACTGCTCTCGAGTATACTTATTTCTTAACAAAATTTGTCATAATTAATATACGGTAGCACTTTTTCAAACCGACTGCCCTTTTCATGAAATCAGTATGAGCAATATGAATAATCTACATAAAGATATAAAGTCCACAAGTGCGTCCATTCTTCAGGAACATGTATTCTCAGTAACTTGCCACCCTTCATACATAATTTAGCTATTAATAAACTAGAATTCCAGATGAGCCTAAAAGAATTACTGGTCGCCAACTCCATCCACACCATTGACGAAAGTCATAATAAAACTAACTGATGTATGTATTATTAGTAATATCAAATAACGTGACTGTGGCGTAAAACCTGACTTCTAACCACTTCTTATATAGTAACGCGGTCTCTATATCAAGTGTTGTAAACTGTTTTCTGTTTGATGAGGTCTGTCCACACTTATTGTCTAAGAACAGTCTTACGCACTTCAAAGTATGGACATTTACATATTTGCGACAAGTTTAATATTAATTTTTAGATAAAATATGTTCATGATTTTTTACTTATTCCAGTTGAAAGCCATTTCATTAATGATCTGTGGAAGAAACTTTAACAAACTGTCCTTGCATAAATATGTATTTTTGATTTTTTGGCATGTTCTTTATACTTAAGTATTGCTTCACAAAAGATCTATGAAAAGATATCAATTTATCTACCTAGACAAATATAATTAACGAGGTTTCTTGTTTTACGAAACGAAAAAGGAAACAACTACTTTTACTGAGCATATCTATTACTCGACATTAGTCTTAACATGGAGGAAATAACTGTGCTCTCACATGTTTAATTTCTGTTTACAGGTAAGGATGTTTCCTGGTGCTACATTTGACCGTATAGTCTTGTAAAGAACCTGCTCTTAAAGGTAAGTCTCAAAATCCATCGAAATTCTTTAACTGAATTTTTGATGCACACACTCAGCACGCTCGTCTGTAATTTCACGCAGTATCTCTTCATCAAGCTGTATCTACCTAAAAACAGATGGATCACACATTGCACATAGTTCCAGCTACTTCGATGAAAATGCACCATACTTCCGCAAAAGTTCTTTTTTTTTTTTTTTTTTTTTTTGCCCAACACTACCCATACGCAAGCTAAAGTTACTTGCACCAGCATGCACAGTATTAATCTCTTCTCGTGTACTCTGTTTGAAACCCTTACCTGCCACACTTGTCTTGCTACCTCGCCGACAGGGTAATTAAAGAGGTAATGGCACTTCCTCAACGGACCAAATGGTCATCAGTAACAATAAAGTCACTATGCTGAGTCAACACGACTTGGAATAGTAAAGACAACCAAATTACCTACAGATATTGTAGTAATGCAGTCGCAACTGGTTCAAGTTTTCCACACTGCCAGTAGTGGGACAAAGTGTGTATCGAACTACTCTGTTGTTGTTGCCACATTTATTCATGGTAGTGGATACAAGACGACAGCCATACACGTGGCATACACTGATGTCATGGTGGGAAATTCAAAATTTTGTCGTGAAAATAGACCAATTGAGCTACCTCCTCCAACCTAGCTTCACCCCTGTCCCCTCCTCCACCTTCTCCTACCCCATCTCGAAATTGGTGCTAAAAGGACTCATTCAACACTGGGATGCCTGATAGGATGGAAAAAGTCTTTATTTTATATTTAGTGCAGTATATTGATTATTTAAACAATTTTAGTTGCCACTGATCGGACACTACACAGTAGCTCCAACTAGTGTGTTCACCTTCAGGTCCGGAGACCAACTGAGCTAGATCACAACACTACCACCACCAGAAGCGGTGTTGGCTCTCCCCCACTCCTCACACCCCACTCCCCACTCACCCTTCCCCACAACCCATTTTGAAATTGCTGAGGGACAGGAATCAGTCTGTACTGGGCTGCTGAAAAGTACGGACATAAGTCTTTATTATTTTGTAATCAATGCCGAATATGATTTATTTAAACAATCTGAATTGTCATTGATCATCACTAGACAGTAGTTCCGTCTAGTTTCGTCATCAACTCCTAGATGTGGGGTGAATATTTTCGCTATAAATCTAGCACTGGGGAGTTGCTCCAGCCAGTCTATCCAGTATCCCTTTATGGGAAGGATGGGTGATGACAGTAATAGGGCAACAAGCTATCACCGGAGTAGACGAGAGTAGCCTCCTGCCAATTTATGTGCTGCAACTGGAGGGAATATTTTCACTTTCAATCTAGCCAATAGCCCTACATGGGAAATAATGACAGGGCAGCAAGCTATCACTGAAGTACAAGGGAGTGGCCTCCTGTTGGTCTGCAAGTGAATAGCTGCTGCTGGGAGGAACATAAGGATGGGTAATAACAATATTAGAACAACGACCCACTGTCCCTCTTTCTTTTCCTGTATTGTTATTTCACACCCCTGCCCCATGTGGGCAGGGGAGGGCTGACAGTGGCACAATTCACCGCTCTTCAGCCAAGAGATTATATAAAATATCACAAAAGAATGGTACATACATAAAATATGGGGATAAAAAATGAAGTTTACACATTAGAAGGGGAAACAATTAGAGCTGAAATACAAGAAAAACGGGTCGTTTGATAAGAGACGTTTACAATCAAATCCACATGTAATTAAAATGACACTCGATGAAGATGAAGCACATAAACACTGGCGACATGAAAAGCACAATTAAAAACGGCGTTCACAGTATGGGATGATGACACTGAACACACACTGCACTCACATAAGAAATGGCGAGCGCCAAAAGATGACAGAGAGTGACTGGATTAAAATAGGAAGGACCTGCAAAGGGAGGGGAGATGAGAGGAGGGAGGGACGAAAGAGAGAAGAGGGGTCGGTGGAGGAGAAGGGGGGAAGGAAGGGTGGAAAGGGGGAGGGGCCAGTAGCACACCAAGAGGCAGGAAATAGTGAGGAAGGAGAAACCCAGGAAGAAAAGAAAGGACTGGGAAAAGAGAAGTGAGAGGGATTGGGGGGGGGGGGGTGGAGTGAGGATCCAGTAGTGGGAGACGGGAAGGAGAGGGAGCCCTAAGGAGGAGGGAAGTGGAGGGTCAGAGTTGGAAGGAAGGATAAATATCAGGGCAAAGTACATCCAAGGATGAGGAGGTGGAGGTTGTGGAGCTGGAGAGATCGTGGGTCACAACCATAGAGGCGCAGCAGCACTCAGTGAGTGGAGAGGAAAGGAGACACCAGGGGGTGAGGGGGATCAAGGCGGAGGTTGGTGTAGAGAACAGAGATGTGTTCTATGAAAAGGAGATGTGGGAAAGGGATGAGATCTTAGAGGATCCTCATGGGGGATGGGAGATGGATATGGAATGGCAGGTGGAGTGTATGCCATTCAAGGATTTGGAGGTCTTTATAAAATATAAGAGGGGTGGAGATCCAGGTGACACTGGCATAAAAAATAATGGGATGGATGGTTCAAATGGCTCTGAGCACTATGGGACTTAACTTCTAAGGTCATCAGTCCCCTAGAACTTAGAACTACTTAAACCTAACTAACCTAAGGACATCACGCATATTTATGCTCGAGGCAGGATTCCAACCTGCGACTGCAGCGGTCGCGCGGTTCCAGACTGTAGAGCCTAGAACCGCTCGGCCACCTCAGCCTGCTAACGGGATGGATCAGGGATTCATAGGTATGAAGGATAGTGGAAGGATGCAATCCCCATGTCTGGCCGGACGGGAGTTTCAGTAGGTGGAGACTATTGTGTGCTTTGCATTGGATGGTAAGAAGATGGGAAGTCCAGTTGAGGTGATGGTCAAAGGTTAGTCCAAGGTATTTCAACGTGGGAGTAAGGTGGACAGGACGGTAACAGATTGTAAAGTAGAAATCATGGGGCAGGAAGGAGTGGGTGGTACGTTCTATAATGATTGCCTGGGTTTTGGAAGGATTAAATCGAAAGAGCCATTGGTTGCACCAAGCACTAATCCGGTCTAGGTGAGTTTGGAGGGAATGCAAAAACTGTGGCCGGGTAATATAGAGGACAAGGAAGGTGATGTCATCAGAATTCTAAAGGGGCGGTTTGGGTATATCAGCGGTGTACAGGAGATAAAGGAGAGGAGAAAGGACGGAACCCTGGGACACACCTGCGATAAGATAGATGGTACAAGAATTGGTATTATGGATGGTGACATAGGAAGGACAGTGGGAGAGGAAGGAGGCAATGAGATGGATGAAGTTAATAGGAAATGCGTAGGTCTGGAGCCTGAAAAGGAGTCCAGAATGCCATACACAATCGTAGGCATTCTAGAGGTGGAGGGAAACAAAAATTACAGAGTGATTGGAATTAAGTTGGAAGGAGAGGAGATGGGCAACATTAAGCTACTGTGCCTCTCTTTTTCCTTTGTTGTTACTTAAAATATCCCTTCCCCATATGGGCAGGCAGAAGCACAATTCGCCACTCTTCAGCCAACAGACTACATAAAACAACACAGAAAAACGGTAAATACATAAAATACAGCGATAAAAGATGAAATTTAGACACGAGAAGGGGAAACTCTGCAGCAACATAATTTGAGAACGTAACACATTTATACCTACTTACCAGTCTTGATTCGCATCCCAGCCAACAGAAACATGGGAAATATATCATGTCTTACGAATGTAGTGCCATTATCTTACGCGAAAACGGTGTCTCAAGACGAAAACGAAAACTGACTAGCCATCTCCAGTCACCCCCAGTCTAGCTTAGCGCCATCTACCAAACGTATTGTGTACCTGAAGAGCCGGCCAGCCGGGAAGCTGTCGTTCGCAGAAGGCGCAGCTAATTCTCTACTTCCGACCGCACCCAGCACTCCTCCGCCAGCCGCTGTACATTGCGAACCGACTCGGGCTAACTGCAGCCCCATCCCTGACGTAAATCCCTCAGTTTAAAAATCCGAAACGGTGATATTATTTTGTCAATACACCTCGAATTTCTCGTGTTTAATGAAGATTCCTCGCGTTTATACGAGTTATTTTAGAGGATTGAAGAAATCAGACGATACACGAGTTTTCACGTCGATAAAAGTATCGTTGCTTGGTGTGAAAATCCTGGACAACACTATGGCTGTATTTCCTCTAAGACTTCTCTCGTGAGGTAGAAAGATTTTCTTTTCTTATCTGTTACATCCTTTCACAAAGCTAGAATATTGAACTGATTTTTAGCTTATGACGGACTTCTAAGGGCATGCTGTACCTCTATCACAGGATGCCTCCTCACTTTTGAACTCTCTCTTAAAGTAACTAAATGCTTCGCCACATACGACGCCTCTTAAGTTAACAGCACAGAGAAGTTGTATATATCAGGTTTATACTACGTGTCACTTCATAAATTCGATAATATAGCTGATTTTATTACGCTGTTCATCTCGCCCTGTCTACGTTCCGTAGTAGATCTCACCACAACAAAAACACGCTTGATTAACATTCCAACTCCCGAATCATATCCATGGCACTCTATCCCTCGCATTCACTCGCCCTGCGGCATGTCATTGGTATGAAACTGATAGGATAATTAATTAAGTGGATCATGAGAGCCGCTTTGCATTATGAGAAATTTCTTTTCCTGCAGTCGGATTACACTCCCCATGTAACCGTTACACACGCTTCCTGACGTCTGTGGAGGCTTTTCGCTGCCTAGGTAAACACTTCCTCTGATACCAAAATGAGTGGCAACCGTCGTCAAATAGCTGAAACCACAAATTCTATTTGCGTTCTGTCTCTTGGTTGTCTTGTCATGCTTGTGAAAGGAAGTCACTTAGAGTTCTGGTATACTGCTTCCAAACTAATCCTGCTGAGACCTGTAGATCTATGGGAGGCAGCAGGAAGTGTCTCTCTCTTCTCTAGCCCCACGACGCCACCGCCACCGGACTGCATGTGAACAAATGCCATCGCGTCGCAAACCTCTTCGCGCGCGTCAGAGATGTACGGCTCCCAGCCACTCGCCGTGCCGGGCAGCTATCAATGATTCCAGAGTCGCAAAAGGTGTTCTATCATTCTCAGAAGTACTGGGCGCTTAAATGTCGTTGGGGTATATACCAGGGTGTTGGAAACATGTTTCCTCTCATCCCTCCCATGAACCGAAACGTTCTGAGATCTGTTTTCATAATATCCTGGAAAGGCTGACATAGTTAGTAATAACGGAATACCAGCATACTGACCACCATATTTCAAACGTGTAAGACTCTGCAGACCTAGGTTTCCACCAGAATACAGTCCTATTGCCTCCCGTCAAATTAGTGGGCGGATGACTCGAGAACGCGAATTGGAATCCCTGGGGGAAGACGATGTCCTTTTCGATGAACACTAATGAGAACTGGCATTTGAGGCTATCGCAGAAGGATTCTGTTGCCACCAACGTACATTTCGCATAAGGACGACGAAGATAAGTTACGGGAAAATAGCGCTCATTGGGATACATATAGGTACTCTGTATAAATGCATGGTTTCGCGGCGATATGAATTAATAAAACACAACGGGACACGAGAGATGCTTACGCCTATGCTATCCAGAAAAATTAGCAGTGGCAGAACACGCCTTAGAAAATGGACACCGAGTTCTTTTCGACGAAACATCTGTCGTAATGAGGACGAAGGGATTTTGGGATAGCGTCACAAAAGAAGCTATTGAAATAAAAACCTCTGAAAACACCATCAACAAGGATGGCGGTTTGCAGCTCAGCACAGCCTGGGACCCGGACATTCCGTGGTTAAAACAGACGCGACGGACGCGGGATGAAAACATTACCATATATGGCGAGTCCCCCCCATGAACCATGGACCTTGCCGTTGGTGGGGAGGCTTGCGTGGCTCAGCGATACAGATAGCCGTACCGTAGGTGCAACCACAACGGAGCGGTATCTGTTGTGTGGTCCCTGAAGAGGGGCAGCAGCCTTTTCAGTAGTTCCAAGGGCAACAGTCTGGGTGATTGACTGATCTGGCCTTGTAACACTAACCAAAACGGCCTTGCTGGGCTGGTACTGCGAACGGCTGAAAGCAAGGGGAAACTACGGCCGTAATTTATCCCGAGGGCATGCAGCTTAACTGTATGGTTAAATGATGATGGCGTCCTCTTGGGTAAAATATTCCGGAGGTAAAATAGTCCCCCATTCGGATCTCCGGGCGGCGACTACTCAAGAGGATGTCGTTATCAGGAGAAAGAGAACTGGCGTTCTACGGATCGGAGCGTGGTGGGGAATTAGTGAAGTTCGGTGGCAGGAGGAACAAGACTTCTGGTCAGGTGACTACAGGGTTATAAACACAAAATCAAATAGGGGTAATGCAGGAGTTGGTTTAATAATGAGTAGGAAAATAGGAATGCGGGTAAGCTACTACAAAAATCATAGTGAACGCATTATTGTGGCCAAGATAGATACGAAGCCCACGCCTACTACAGTAGTACAAGTTTATATGCCAACTAGCTCTGCAGATGACGAAGAAATTGAAGAAATGTATGATGAAATAAGAGAAATTATTCAGATAGTGAAGGGTGATGAAAATTTAATAGTCATGGGTGACTGGAATTCGGTAGTAGGAAAAGGGAGAGAAGGGAACGTAGTAGGTGAATATGGATTGGGGCTAAGAAATGAAAGAGAAAGCCGCCTGGTAGAAATTTGCGCAGAGCACAACTTAATCATAGCTAACACTAGGTTCAAGAATCATAAAAGAAGGCTGAATACATGGAAGACGCCTGGAGATACTGACAGGTTTCAGATAGATTATCTAATGGTAAGACAGAGATTTAGGAACCAGGTTTTAAATTGTAAGACATTTCCAGGGGCAGATGTGGACTCTGACCGCAATCTATTGGTTGTGACCTGTAGATTAAAACTGAAGAAACTGCAAAATGGTGGGAATTTAAGGAGATGGGACCTGGGTAAACTGAAAGCACCAGAGGCTGTACAGAGTTTCAAGGAGAGCATAAGGGAACAATTGACAGGAATGAGGGAAAGAAATACAGTAGAAGAAGAATGGGTAGCTTTGCGGGATGAAGTAGTGAAGGCAGCAGAGAATCAAATAGGTAAAACGACGAGGGCTAGTAGAAATCCTTGGGAAACAGAAGATATATTGAATTTAATTGATGAAAGGAGAAAATATAAAAATGCAGTAAATGAAGCAGGCAAAAAGGAATACAAACGTCTCAAAAATGAGATCGACCGGGAGTGCAAAATGGCTGAGCAGGGATGGTTAGAGGACAATTGTAAGGATGTAGAGGCTGATCTCACTAGGGGTAAGATAGATACTGCCTACAGGAAGATTAAAGAGACCTTTGGAGATAAGAAAACCACTTGTATGAACATAAAGAGCTCTGATGGAAACCCAGTTCTAAGCAAAGAAGGGAAAGCACAAAGGTGGAAGGAGTATATAGAAGGTCTATACAAGGGCGATGTACTTGAGGATAATATTATGGAAATGGAAGAAGATGTAGATGAAGATGAAATGGGAGATACGATATTGCGTGAAGAGTTTGACAGAGCACTGAAAGACCTGAGTCGAAACAAGGTCCCCGGAGCAGACAACATTCCATTGGAACTACTGATGGCCTTGGGAGAGACAGTCCTGACAAAACTCTACCATCTGGTGAGCAAGATGTACGAAACAGGCGGAATACCCTCAGACTTCAAGAAGAATATAATAATTCCAATCCCAAAGAAAGCAGGCGTTGACAAATGTGAAAATTACCGAACTATCAGTTTAATAAGTCACAGCTGCAAAATACTAACGCGAATTCTTTACAGAAGAATGGAAAAACTAGTAGAAGCCGACCTCGGGGAAGATCAGTTTGGATTCCGTAGAAATGTTGGAACACGTGAGGCAATACTGACCCTACGACTTATCTTAGAAGCTAGATTAAGGAAAGGCAAACCTACGTTTCTAGCATTTGTAGACCTAGAGAAAGCTTTCGACAGTGTTGACTGGAATACTCTCTTTCAAATTCTGAAGGTTGTTGTTGTTGTTGTGGTCTTCAGTCCTGAGACTGGTTTGATGCAGCTCTCCATGCTACTCTATCCTGTGCAAGCTTTTTCATCTCCCAGTACCTACTGCAACCTACATCCTTCTGAACCTGCTTAGCGTATTCATCTCTTGGTCTCCCTCTACGATTTTTACCCTCCACGCTGCACTCCAATACTAAATTGGCGATCCCTTGATGCCTCAGAACATGTCCTACCAACCGATCCCTTCTTCTGGTCAAATTGTGCCACAAACTTCTCTTCTCCCCAATCCTATTCAATACTTCCTCATTAGTTATGTGATCTACCCATCTAATCTTCAGCATTCTTCTGTAGCACCACATTTCGAAAGCTTCTATTCTCTTCTTGTCCAAACTATTTATCGTCCATGTTTCACTTCCATACATGGCTACACTCCATACAAATACTTTCAGAAAGGACTTCCTGACACTTAAATCTATACTCGATGTTAACAAATTTCTCTTCTTCAGAAACGCTTTCCTTGCCATTGCCAGTCTACATTTTATATCCTCTCTACTTCGACCATCATCAGTTATTTTGCTCCCCAAATAGCAAAACTCCTTTACTACTTTAAGTGTCTCATTTCCTAATCTAATTCCCTCAGCATCACCCGACTTAATTAGACTACATTCCATTATCCTTGTTTTGCTTTTGTTGATGTTCATCTTATATCCTCCTTTCAAGACACTGTCCATTCCATTCAACTGCTCTTCCAAGTCCTTTGCTGTCTCTGACAGAATTACAATGTCATCGGCGAACCTCAAAGTTTTTATTTCTTCTCCACGAATTTTAATACCTACTCCGAATTTTTCTTTTGTTTCCTTTACTGCTTGCTCAATATACAGATTGAACAACATCGGGGAGAGGCTACAACCCTGTCTTACTCCCTTCCCAACCACTGCTTC
The DNA here is from genome assembly GCF_021461385.2 of Schistocerca piceifrons. Taxonomy (NCBI): domain Eukaryota; kingdom Metazoa; phylum Arthropoda; class Insecta; order Orthoptera; family Acrididae; genus Schistocerca; species Schistocerca piceifrons. The sequence continues at coordinate 186,403,192 of NC_060149.1, forward strand.
CCTTTCATGTCCCTCGACTCTTATAACTGCCATCTGGTTTCTGTACAAATTGTAAATAGCCTTTCGCTCCCTGTATTTTACCCCTGCCACCTTTAGAATGTGAAAGAGAGTATTCCAGTCAACATTGTCAAAAGCTTTCTCTAAGTCTACAAATGCTAGAAACGTAGGTTTGCCTTTCCTTAATCTTTCTTCTAAGATAAGTCGTAAGGTCAGTATTGCCTCACGTGTTCCAGTGTTTCTACGGAATCCAAACTGATCTTCCCCGAGGTTGGCTTCTACTAGTTTTTCCATTCGTCTGTAAAGAATTCGTGTTAGTATTTTGCAGCTGTGACTTATTAAACTGATAGTTCGGTAATTTTCACATCTGTCAACACCTGCTTTCTTTGGGATTGGAATTATTATATTCTTCTTGAAGTCTGAGGGTATTTCGCCTGTTTCATACATCTTGCTCACCAGATGGTAGAGTTTTGTCAGGACTGGCTCTCCCACGGCCGTCAGTAGTTCCAACGGAATGTTGTCTACTCCGGGGGCCTTGTTTCGACTCAGGTCTTTCAGTGCTCTGTCAAACTCTTCACGCAGTATCATATCTCCCATTTCATCTTCATCTACATCCTCTTCCATTTCCATAATATTGTCCTCAAGTACATCGCCCTTGTATAGACCCTCTATATACTCCTTCCACCTTTCTGCTTTCCCTTCTTTGCTTAGAACCGGGTTTCCATCTGAGCTCTTGATATTCATACAAGTGGTTCTCTTATCACCAAAGGTCTCCTTAATTTTCCTGTAGGCGGTATCTATCTTACCTCTAGTGAGATAGGCCTCTACATCCTTACATTTGTCCTCTAGCCATCCCTGCTTAGCCATTTTGCACTTCCTGTCGATCTCATTTTTGAGACGTTTGTATTCCTTTTTGCCTGTTTCACTTACTGCATTTTTATATTTTCTCCTTTCATCAATTAAATTCAATATTTCTTCTGTTACCCAAGGATTTCTACTAGCCCTCGTCTTTTTACCTACTTGATCCTCTGCTGCCTTCACTACTTCATCCCTCAAAGCTACCCATTCTTCTTCTACTGTATTTATTTCCCCCATTCCTGTCAATTGCTCCCTTATGCTCTCCCTGAGTCTCTGTACAACCTCTGGTTCTTTTAGTTTGTCCAGGTCCCATCTCCTTAAATTCCCACCTTTTTGCAGTTTCTTCAGTTTTAATCTACAGGTCATAACCAATAGATTGTGGTCAGAGTCCACATCTGCCCCTGGAAATGTCTTACAATTTAAAACCTGGTTCCTAAATCTCTGTCTTACCATTATATAATCTATCTGATACCTTTTAGTATCTCCAGGGTTCTTCCACGTATACAACCTTCTTTCATGATTCTTAAACCAAGTGTTAGTTATGATTATGTTGTGCTCTGTGCAAAATTCTACCAGGCGGCTTCCTCTTTCATTTCTGTCCCCCAATCCATATTCACCTACTAGGTTTCCTTCTCTTCCTTTTCCTACACTCGAATTCCAGTCACCCATGACTATTAAATTTTCGTCTCCCTTCACAATCTGAATAATTTCTTTTATTTCATCATACATTTCTTCAATTTCTTCGTCATCTGCAGAGCTAGTTGGCATATAAACTTGTACTACTGTAGTAGGTGTGGGCTTCGTATCCATCTTGGCCACAATAATGCGTTCACTATGCTGTTTGTAGTAGCTTACCCGCATTCCTATTTTCCTACTCATTATTAAACCTACTCCTGCATTACCCCTATTTGATTTTGTGTTTATAACCCTGTATTCACCTGACCAGAAGTCTTGTTCCTCCTGCCACCGAACTTCACTAATTCCCACTATATCTAACTTCAACCTACCCATTTCCCTTTTTAAATTTTCTAACCTACCTGCCCGATTAAGGGATCTGACATTCCACGCTCCGATCCGTAGAACGCCAGTTTTCTTTCTCCTGATAACGACATCCTCTTGAGTAGTCCCCGCCCGGAGATCCGAATGGGGGACTATTTTACCTCCGGAATATTTTACCCAAGAGGACGCCATCATCATGTAATCATACAGTAAAGCTGCATGCCCTCGGGAAAAATTACGGCTGTAGTTTCCCCTTGCTTTCAGCCGTATCTGAAGGTAGCAGGGGTAAAATATAGGGAGCGAAATGCTATTTACAATTTGTACAGAAAAATTACGGCTGTAGTTTCCCCTTGCTTTCAGCCGTATCTGAAGGTAGCAGGGGTAAAATATAGGGAGCGAAATGCTATTTACAATTTGTACAGAAACCAGATGGCAGTTATAAGAGTCGAGGGGCATGAAAGGGAAGCAGCGGTGGGGAAGTGAGTGAGACATGGTTGTAGCCTCTCCCCGATGTTATTCAATCTGTACATTGAGCAAGCAGTGAAGGAAACAAAAGAAAACTTCGGAGTAGGTATTAAAATCCATGGAGAAGAAATAAAAACTTTGAGGTTCGCCGATGACATTGTAATTCTGTCAGAGACGGCAAAGGACCTTCAAGATCAGCTGAACGGTATGGACAGTGTCTTGAAAGGAGGATATAAGATGAACATTAACAAAAGCAAAACGAGGATAATGGAATGTAGTCGAATTAAATCGGGTGATGCTGAGAGTATTAGATTAGGAAATGAGACACTTAAAGTAGTAAAGGAGTTTTGCTATTTGGGGAGCAAAATAACTGATGATGGTCGTAGTAGAGAGGATATAAAATGTAGACTGGCAATGGCAAGGAAAGCGTTTCTGAAGAAGACAAATTTGTTAACATCGAGTATAGATTTAAGTGTCAGGCAGTGATTTCTGAAAGTATATGTATGGAGTGTAGCCATGTATGGAAGTGAAACATGGACGATAAATAGTTTGGACAAGAAGAGAATAGAAACTTTTGAAATGTGGTGCTACAGAAGAATGCTGAAGATTAGATGGGTGGATCACATAACTAATGAGGAAGTATTGAATAGGATTGGGGAGAAGAGACGTTTGTGGCACAACTTGACTAGAAGAAGGGATCGGTTGGTAGGACATGTTCTGAGGCATCAAGGGATCACAAATTTAGCATTGGAGGGCAGTGTGGAGGGTAAAAATCGTAGAGGGAGGCCAAGAGATGAATACACTAAGCAGATTCAGAAGGATGTAGGTTGCGGTAGGTACTGGGAGATGAAGACGCTTGCACAAGATAGAGTAGCATGGAGAGCTACATCAAACCAGTCTCAGGACTGAAGACCACAACAACAACAATATGGCGAGTATGGCGTGGAAGAGAGCACTAGTGACGTCACAACCAGCAGTGCGGCTATATAACGATACGGCCACGGCGACACAGCAGTCAGTCTTACCACGTGACAATGACTGAGGAGAGCTCGGTCGAAAGCTCGTGGGATTCTAACCACCTGGCGCGGCTGGAAGCCCGAGAAAATTTTATTAATATAGGTACTCTTTTTCGCTCTGCATGGTTATGAATTTCCTCCTGTACGTTAGTGTGCTATGTTTCTCGCTGTGATAGCCCTCTACTTAGTCAGCGATGGGAGGAGGATTAGACGGTCTTCTGACTAATAGATCAGTGCTGTCGAAGTATAATGGGATTTCGAGAGAATTAATTGTGGTCTGTAACTTGCCTGGGGGGGGGGGGGGGGGGAGGTTTGGCGGTATCTCTTTCTCGTTACTCGTCGAAATCAGATGGATTCAAGTGCTATATATCGAAGACTGATTCGTGAGAATACGGCAGGTAAGCGAAACTGAAATGACTGGGGAAGTTGGGAGGTGAGGTCTGTACCGTTTTTTGTAAGTATTGAGGATGAACTTACTACAACTTCTCACATACGTCTCGTGAAGTGACTGCAATGAGAAACGCAGGGGCTGATACGAAGATTTCTACAGAGAGACGATCAGCAGCAGCAGAAGTTGTGTCTTTTGTTTTCTCGATAAATAAGAGGAGTTTTGTGTGTCTGTAAATGGATGGACTAACATTTTAATAGTCTGGCTAAATTTAAACTATAACCTTACTTCACAAGCCGTCGTACGGTGTGGTGGAGACTATCCTGTAACACTACTAGTCCTTCCCTTTCCTTTACCACTCTCAAATACAGTGAGGGAAATGACTACCCATATCTATCCCTGTGAGCGCTAATTTCCCGTATTTTAACTTCGTGGTACTTATGCGAAATTTACGTTGGCGGCAGTAGAATCCTGCTGGGGTCAGCTTCATCTGTCAGTTCTCATTAGTGTTCCTCGACAAGAACATCGTCTTTCCTCCATGGATTCGCATTCGAGTTCTCGAATCATCTGCTCACTAACAACGCCTCTATAGGACTGTATTCTGAGAGGAAGCTAGGTCTGCAGACTCGTACACGTTTGGGATGTGGTGACCAGTATAATGGTATTTTGTTATTGCTAACTGTGACAGCCTTTCCAAGATATTTCGTAACTCCTTTCTGGGCTGCTCCCTCCCCACCATCCATGCTTCCTGCCCCTTGGTGTGCTAGTGTCACCCCCTTCCGCCACTTCCTGGCCCCCCCTACTCAGCTGACCCCCCGTCTCTCTTTAATCTCTCCTTCCTCCCTGACCTCTCCTCCTGCCAATTCCTTCCAATTTCAAACTACCCCTTTTTTGTATATTTTAACTCCCATTGTTTCTCCATCTCACGTGTAAACTTCGCCGTTTATTCCCATCTTTTATGCATGTAACGTTCTTTTTTATACACTCTCTTGGCTAAATAGCGGCGACTTGTGCCGCTGCCTGCCCACCCCTGCCAACATGGGCCAGGGCAAGAAATAACAATAAAGGGAAAAAACGTGCAGTTTGGGTTGTTGTCATAATATTGTTATTACTCATCCTTGTCTTCCTCAGATTAGCAGCTACCCACTTGTAGATCAGCAAAGGTCTTCTCATCTGTACTTCAGTGATAGCTTGTTGTCCTATCATTATTTCCTATACAGGGTTATTGGCTAGACTAATAGCGGAAATATCCTCTCCACTTCCAGCTGGTATTCACTTGTAGTTTGGCAGGATACTACTCCCCTGGGTGTTAGCTTGCTGTCCTATTACCACCAGCACCCATTCTTCCCATATAAGGCTATTAGACAGACTGGCTGGAGCGACTCTGCAGTGCTAGACTAATACTGAAAATATTCCAGTTAATGATGAAACTGGATGGAGCCCATGTCTAGTGATCCGTCAATAAGGAATAATGTTGTTAAAATGGTTCAAATGGCTCTGAGCACTATGGGACTTAACATTTATGGTCATCAGTCCCCTAGAACTTAGAACTACTTAAACCTAACTAACCTAAGGACACCACACAATACCCAGTCATCACGAGGCAGAGAAAATCCCTAACCCCGCCGGGAATCGATCCCGGGAACCCGGGCGCGGGAAGCGAGAACGCTACCGCACGACCACGAGCTGCGGACGATATTGTTTAAATAAACAACATTATGCACTGCATAAAACATAATAAACATATATCTCCATTCTATCCAGCAGCTAAGCACACACTGACTCCTTTTCCCCACAGGGAGGGGGGTTCAAAATGGTTCAAATGGCTCTGAGCACTATGCGACTTAACTTCTGAGGTCATCAGTCGCCTAGAACTTAGAACTAATTAAACCTAACTAACCTAAGGACATCACACACATCCATGCTCGAGGCAGGATTCGAACCTGCGACCGTAGCGGTCGTTCAGTTCCAGACTGTAGCGCCTAGAACCGCACGGCCACTCCTGCCGGCTTAAAGCGAGAGGGGGAGTGGGGGGAGAGGAAGAGGGGGAGAAGAGGGAGAGTATGAGAGAAAGTGAGAGAGGTGGAGCGAGGCAGGGAGAGGGAGGAGAGGGGGGAGAGTGCCAATAGCGCGTTTTGGTGGTGGTGGTGATGGTGATGGTGTTGGTGGTGTGAACTAAGCCAGTTGGTCTCCAGACCTGAAGATGAACACATTGGATGGAGCTACTGTCTAGTGCTTGAACAATGGAAACTCAAATTGTGTACATAAACACTATTCTTACATCTGTCTTATCCAGCAGCCCAGTTTCCAGATGGTAGAAGGGGTGGGTTGAGGGGTGGGGTTAGGGTAGAGGTAGATTAGTGGAGGTAGCCCAACTGAGCTGTTTTCCCACCAAAATCTGAATTTCCCACAATGACTTTAGTGCGACATTGGCATATCTATGGCCGCCATCATGGATCTGGCATCTTGAATAAATTTGGTAACAACGCAAAGTGCGGTGACACAAACTTTGTCCCACTACCACTGTCCCATATCGTCCCAAGTGAGCTTTTTACCAGTCAAAAATCTTGTAATTGTCAACAAAGTCACTTTTTACGCAACTTATCTCGTCTATTCCTTGTTTATGACGTATGCGCAAAGACAAAGTGTATTTTGCCATAACTGCAAAGTCGCCGCTCGCTTCATGCTCCAGCAGCATTCTGCAGCGGCATGTCCATCCTACTGCTGCCCAACTGGGGCGACAATGACGTCAGACCATCACCTTTAAGAATTGTAAATGTTTCTGGTATTGGAATACCTTCTGTCGACAGCTCCTAGTGCTACCTTTGCAGCATAAAATCTGCCACAATTGTCTAGAGTGTTTTCCTCGACTACTCATTAAAATACCCTATGATATCAACAGCGGACATCCGTTTATGACCTCCATCGCGGAGACATGGAATAAGGAATGAAATGTGTGTAAAAGACTACGTGTAGATCTTCCGATCGCATGACAAGACGACGGTGGCACTTGACAGAATGGTCGTCCACAGAGTGACGTCGCAGGGCGCCACTTGCTTCACCATTACAGAGGAAGGATGTACGCATCTTCGAGCCAAATTTCTAACTGAAGTGTTACAATGTGTGAGAATTACGGGGTTTCGAAAAACTGATCTTTTAATTCTGGCGTTGGTCTAGCGGTTCTAGGTGCTCAGTCCGGAACCGCGCGACTGCTACGGTCGCAGGTTCGAATCCTGCCTCGGGCATGGTTGTGTGTGATGTCCTTAGGTTAGTTAGGTTTAAGTAGTGCTAAGTTCTAGGGGACTGATGACCTCAGATGTTAAGTCCCATAGTGCTCAGAGCCATTTGAACCATTTGTTTGAAATAAAATCTGTAGTTACTATATTAACCACTTTAAATGATGAATACGATAGTAGAAGCACTTTTGAAAATGCGGTTTATTTCTGCAAAACACATATTGGTGTCGATGGTCGAGCAATTAAATAAAATATAACTTGAATAACAGGGAAACAATAGATTCCTACGTCCTGTAATTAGTTATGAACAACAACATAGCGCACGAGATATTCACTTCTAAACGCATAGTACGTACTCACTGCGGAAGCGATAGAAATCTCACAAGTTCACAAGTCGGCACTACGAAATATTTCTATCTCCCGCGACCACAAAGAAACCTCTCAACACTCTCCCAGTATTTCCTGCGACCGTCCGTCGCGCCTTCCCGTCCAGCACTTCCCAGTATCCACCGCGACCCGATGCTCCCCCACTTCCATACCGTCTCTCCATTGACTTTGGTAGTCGCCTACCGTCGTAATGAGCGCTGTCATAGGCTAGAACGCTCACGCCATGTGTCCAAGCCAAGGCACACTCACAAACATATTGAAACACATACGAAATACTCGATGTACATTTAAATAAGTTGAAATTAAATAAATATTCCTACGGCTGGACCATAAATACGCTCTAACACACGTTATTAAATACATAAACAGATTAAATAAACATATATCAAAGGAACAGAAACAAAAGTAGGCCAGTAGCCTAATGCATCTGTGCTTTCTAAAACACAGTAAATATGTGACCAATTTCTTCATGAATAGTATATGTCGCATATAAACAAAGAAATAGACGAATAAATATATTTTTAAGCGCGCTGCTACCGCTTTCTCATGTAACTGTGGAATACTTATGGCATGACACGATCAATAGTACTCGGCCACTTCGACCTCCAATAACTCATGCACTATTCAAGTTACATGCCTGTAACTCATACCAACTTAGTTTTGCACCAATAGGTTTCTAAAGACACATCGATCGACATAATCGGATGAACTGTTTAGATTTTGGAAATTCGTTGCTGGGCGTAACTTGTATAATTTACAGTCAGATACTAAATTTTAAACTAATAAAGACAATGAAAATCTGATTACACCATCAGAATCGTCGAGCAAGTAATGGTAATGTACATGTTTCTTTTTAAGGCATTATGATTCCTTTGGCTACTGTTAATTTCTACATGAACTGTGAAATGTCTGCCACTACGGTTTCACAAAGTCCACCGTCTTTGGCATTCCTGGCATACAGATCTCCTTCATCGACACAAAGCCCATTCCTCAACACAGCGTCAACATGGAATTCCCAGGGACGCGGTCGGCCTGGACGACGCGCTGGGACTACCGCTCTTGCTCCGGCTAATGTTAGGCACCATGCGGTTGCTGACGAGCCCCGGCTTGTCCAGTGGCCCGTGCGGCCACGCCAACTCCAAACTTACAATATTTTCAGGGCGCTACAACTCGCCCGTTACCTCACAGGGAAAATCCCCACTTCATCGCTACCTCGGAGAAACTGTGCCCCATTGCTCGAGCGTCGACAGTAGCACCATTTTCAAACTCACTTAACTCTTGATAATCTGCCAGTGTAGTAGTAGCAACCGATCTAACAACTGCGCCAGACAGTTGTTGTCTTGTACAGGCGTTGCCGACCGCAGCGTAGTATTCTACGTATTTACATATCTCTGTATTCGAATGCGCATGGCTGTATCAGTTTCTCGGGCGCTTCAGTGTAGAATGACGATAGTGAAAACTTGTGTTGGACCAGCATTCGTACCGGATTTCCAGCTTTTCGTGAGCGGTCGCCTTACCATCAGGCAATCCGTGCACGTGTCACAGCCAGACCCAAACCCCATATGTTGCTAACAATGTGTCTGCAATTTGCACTTGTACATCGATTACGTATATCCCCGCAGATGGCAGACGTTTTAATTGAAAGTTACTTGCTACATGTTGCAGTGCTTGTGTTGTTCAGAAAAACGATCCAACATTCCCACTGTGGCGCCCACGGCCATTATGAAATTCACGAAATGTATTGGCACTTGCGAGTATGGACAACCATCAGCTCTATAATGGAATGTTGACACTGAAAGTTTGTTCCGAACTGGGACTCGAACCGGGATTTCCCGCTTATCGCTAGCGGTCGCCCCAGCATTTGGCTATCTGTGCACGAGTCGCGGCCAGACCCAACCCACCATATGTCGTCAACCGGCAAAAGTTTCCACTGTCGTCATTCCATCATACAGCTGAAGGTTACCCACATTCGCAACTGAAAATACACTACATGTAGTTTGTAACGGTTATAGTCTTTGCAGTGCCTGTTCCTTCGGTCTTGCACGCATGTCCGAAGGAGGATTAAGTCTTGCTTCTGCGCAACACAAGCACTGCAATATCATAACATCTAGACTGGCTGCACGAGCGTCCGTGAATCGAGCGCCACGCTGCTGGCGACTCTGGCTGGACCTACCAGTAATCACAAGTAAGGAGGAGAGGAAAAGGCCTACGTTGTAGAGCATAGTCGGCGCTTACAACAGTACTACTATGTAGTAACTTAGCTTCATGCAGGAATACGTGTGAGACGCTGTAAACCTGTTTTGTTGGAAGTAGCAGCTGTTGTATGAGTGGACCTTCAGCAGCCGGTCATATAACTGAATTCTTTCTGATTTTCTATTTCTAACTATTCTTAAGAAACATGAACTTTCCTAAATTGGTCGTACCGGTACATACCACGGGGTCAGTTCGGAAGTATGACTACGCAACTGGTCGTAAATGTTTTGAAAAATGACAATTGTTTGTATATTTAGTTTTTATATAAAATTTGTGTTCCTGAATCATTTGACAAAAAATATACACTGAAGAGCCTAATATTGTGTACGGCCCCCCGAGCACGCAGAAGTGCCGCAACACGATGTATCAAGGACTCGACTAATGTCTTAAGTAGGACTGGAGGGAACTGACACCATGAATCAAGCAGGGCTGCCCATAATCCGTAAGAGTACGAAAGGGTGGAGAACTCTTCTAAACAGCACATTGTTAGGATCCCACATATGCTCAAAATGATCATGTCTGGGGATTTTGGTGGTTAGCGGAAGTGCTTAAACACAGAAGAGTGTTCCTGAAGCCACTCTGTAGCAATTCCGGACTTGTGTGGTGTCGCATTGTCATGCTGGAATTGCCAAAGTCCGTCGGAATGCACAGTGCACACGAATGCGTATAGGTGATGAGACAGAATGCTCCCGTACGTGTCACATATCAGAGCCGTATCTAGACGTATCAACGGTCCCTTATCACTCCAACTGCACACGCCCCGCACCATTACATAGCCTCCACCAGCTTGAACAGTCTTCTGCTGACACGCAGGGTCAATGGTTTCATGAGGTTGTCTGCATACCAGAATACGTCCATCAGCTCGATACAATTTGAAACGAGACTCGTCCGACCAGGCAACATGTTTCCAGTCATCAACAGTCCAACGTCGGTGATGAGGGGCTCAGGTGAGGTGTAAAGCCAAGGGTACACGAGTTGGCCTTCGGCTCCGAAAGCCCATACCGATGATGTTTCGTTGAATGGTTGATGGCCCGATACTGAAATCTGCAGCAGTTTGCGGAATGGTTGCACTTTTGCTACGCTGAACGATTCTCTTCAATCGTCGTTGGTACCGGTCGTGCAGAATCTTTCTGGGGCGGCAGCGATGTCGGAGATTTAATGTTTTACCGGATTCCTGATATTCACGGTACACTCGTGAAATGGTCGTGCGGGAAAATCCCCTCTTCATCGCTACCTCGTAGATGCTGTGTTCCATCGGTCGTGCACCGACTATAACACTACGTTCAAACTCGCTTAAATCTCGATAACCCGCAATTCTAGCAGCAGTAACCGATCTAACAACTGCGTGAGACACTTGTTTTATATAAGCGTTGCCGACCGCAGCACCGTATTCTGTCATATTTTCGTATCCGAATACGCATGCCTATACCACTGTCTTCGGCGCTTCAGTGCATATTGTAATAATGTATTATTTCTGTGAAAGTGGAGTTTAAGTGCATTAGTATTGCATCTTCAGTTACGATTTGATCATTTAATACATCAGTTTCGTAATCGATTCAAAAGCAAACTCAGTGGCCAACATAACCGTTTGCTGTACAACAGACAAGCCAAGTCGGTAGCTCCGTAGTCTTAAGATTGTTTGGATAGAATTCAGATATCATGTTCCTTCTAATTTTTCAATTCAGCAACGATAATTTATTCACACTTCCTTCATTCGTCCATTGTCGTCACCGTGCAATGGCACAAAGAGCACAATTAGCAAGAGGAATCACAATTCCCACAGAAGGACAGATCGGTGCGTCTGTTATTACGCCTACCGAAGAAGACATTATTGGGAGAACCGCAAAGGGCGCGTGATTTGTGGAACGATCGTTAGGCGCGGTTGACGCCAGTTACGGCAAGTCCTGCCGGTGCGTTGAATGTTTCATCGGCGCTGGTGCCCACGCGCCCACGCCACATGCCGCCATTTTTTAACAACTTGAAATTGTTTCAACCCCTCTGGCTCGCCGGAAGTTACTACGGAAATAATGAATTTTTCGTGGCATTTCGAGCATCTCCTGCTGTGTGAAACTTGTTGCTGACAACTCTGACTCCCCGCTTCCCTGCTTGCGGAGGGAGCAGTTTTTCTTGCTGTTGTGAATTACAGATTTCGCATTGTTGGAGCGTATTGCTGCCAAAGTGCAGGACTCTCCTTATTATCTTCTGGGTTTTGGTTCTGTTGCAATGGACTTATTTGTCAAACGTTATATACACAACTTGGAATTTTGTTAATACAAACTCATATCTTGTCTCCACCCACAACAAAGGCATATTATAATTTTTAATAATACACTGTAGCGCCAAAGAATGTGGTATTGGCATACCTGTTCAGATACAGAGATATGAAAACAGGCAGAATACGGCGCTGCGGTTGGCAACGCCGCCGGCCGTGGTGGCCGAGCGGTTCTAGGCGCTACAGTCCGGAACCGCGCGGCCGCTGCGGTCGCAGGTTCGAATCCTGCCTCGGGCATGGATGTATGTGATGTCCTTAGGTTAGTTAGGTTTAAGTAGTTCCAAGATCTAGGGGACTGATGACCTTAGAAGTTAAGCCCCATAGTGTTCAGAGCCATTTCAACCATTTGTTGGCAACGCCTATGTAACACAAAAAGTGTCTGGCGCTGTTGTTAGATCCGTTACTGATGCTACAGTGGCAGGTTATTAACTTTTAAGAGAGTTTGGACGTCGTGTTATAGTCGGCGCACGAGCTATGGGACACAGCATCCGAGGTAGCGATGAAGTGTGGATTTTCTCGTACGTCCATTTCACGTGTGTACCGTGAATTTCAGGAATCCTGTAAAACATTAAATTTGTGACATCGCTATGGCCGGAAACAAATCCTACAAGAAACGGACGCCGACTGAAGAGAATTGTTCAGCGTGACAGAAGTGCTGTCCTACAAATTGCTGCAGATTTCAATGCTGGACCATCGACAAATGTCAGCGTGCAGACAATTCAACGAAACATCATCGATATGGGCTTTCGGAGTCGAAGGCCCACTCGTGTACCCTTGATGACTGCACGACAACAGAGCTTTACGCCTCACCTAGGCCCATCAACACCGAAATTTGACTGTTGATGACTGGAAACAAGTTGCCTGGTTCCGATGAGTCTCGTTTCAAATTGTGCCAAGTGGATAGACGTGGACGGGTATGGGGACAACTTCCTGAATTCATGGACCCTGCACGTCAGCAGGAGACTTCAACCTGGTGAGTCTTCGTAATGGTGTGGGGCGTGTGGAGTTGGAGTGATATGGGACAGCTGATACGTCGAGATACGACTCTGACAAGTGACACGTAAGTAAGCATCCCTTCTGACCACCTGCATCCATTCATGCCCGTTGTGCATTCCGACGGACTTGAGCGATTCCAGCAGGACACTGCGACACACCACACGTCCAGAATTGCTACAGAGTGGCTCCAGGAACACTCCTCTGAATTTGAACACTTCCGGTGACCAACAAACTCCCCAGACATGAACATTTTTGAGCATATCTGGGATGCCTTGCAACGTGCTGTCCAGAAGAGGTCTCTAACACCTCGTATTCCTGTGGATTTATGGACAGCCCTGCGGGATTCATTGTGTCAGTACCCTCCAGCACTACTTCAGACATTAGTCGAGTTCATGCTATGTCGTGTTTCGGCACTTCTGCGTGCCCACGGGAGTGCTACACCATATTATTCAGGTGTACTAGTTTCTTTGGCTCTTCAGTGCATATTGTACGTTAACAGAACGGAAAACGTCAAAATGGATTTTTGTTACTATACTTTGGTTTCCTATTTCTCATAAATGACTAGCTTATTTCGATGACCATCATCAGACCTCGATGTAATCTGCATAATCAGTCCCTTTGGCAGACGCCATGGAATCTTCGACGTGGAGATGTTCTTAGGAGGAATCATGGGCTCCCATTTTTCTTTAGAGGCTGAGGCTTACAGGTTGTCACGTCAGACGTTCTTGTTTATGCATACTATCGTCTTTTATTCTGTTGGCTTCTGTGTTGTCGATCTGAATACACAAAAACTATTGTATTATAATGGTGGAAGAAACAACCTTAGTCTGCCAACATGTATAGCTCTCTAGTGTTAGGGCACTTCGCACTGGTGCCCACACTGTGGATGTGCTGGTTCCGTAACATACCAGCTTTCTTGTACAAGTAGTGGGCGGATTGCGCTGAACATTTTCCGAAGATAGGTTATTCCAGCTGCCTGATGCAGCTACAGCGCGACAAACGCCCAGGGTGGTGCATAGCGAGTCTGAGAGATCGATTTTCCATCCGATGTATATAGTCAGTGCGACAAGTAGTTGCTCAGATGCACATCGTCCAGTTTATGAGACATGCTCACGGCACGGTGGAGCTACTAACGCCACAACAGAGGAGAAGTTGATCACTTGGATAGTGGACAGCAAAAACAAATTTTTCTTATGTACTTAACTTCGATAGGGCATCATGTGTGTGATCAGCATATCTAATATACTGTATGTAACATAATATCGTGAACAAGTACTTGGGACATCGCTTAGCTTATGGGGTCTGTTGAGGGACCGGGAAATAGACTTCAGCAATTCCGAAATCGAGCGCGTTTGTTTATGTGATCATCAGTAAAACAGCTGTTAAAAAGGAAAAAATGTGAATGAAGGTAAGTGAGTAATATTACAGTAGTGCAGATCCAATCAGTCTCTTTCTGTCCTTGATTTGTATTAGACAATTTACGTAAGTATCTGAAGACTACCAACTGAAGAAAACAGGGTTTGTGAAGTGTATAAACCATAATATTAGCGAACTAGATTAAAAATAGCAATGAAAATTCTAAGAAAATTATCGTTGTCTCACACTCTGACAGTTTTCTTCTCAAAGAAGCGTGTACAATAAAAATAGCTGTTTAATGTATGATTCCAAAGAATAGGATTTTTATTTCTCTCCTGTTCTTTACAGTTATTAAGAAAACGATAATACACCAATTTCGTGTGAAAAAGGGACGAATATTTCCTAGTTCCTGGTGCGGAATAAGAACTTGAATGGGCTGCGGCTGTTAGCAGAGATTGGTGCCAGAGCCAGGTAGCAGCCGTCGGCGCCGCACCCAAATTCCTGTCGGGGAGGCCTCTTTGATCTGGCGCTGCCGCTTGTCCGAGCCGCCGTCCCTGTGACCACAGGTAATTTCTGGGGCGCCCTTTCCCTGCCTCCGGCGCCCATAAGGGTTAACCAGGGCACACGCGCTTCATGCGCATCGTGCTTAACTGCCAGCTTTTGTGGCCAAAATCCTGATCTGCCTTTCCCCATTATGTAAAAATGTGAGCTCCGCTTCATAACTGAAATCAGTTTCCGTATACTCTATTACTTAAAATTTTACGTGTGATTTTATTTACAAACATTTTCCTAGAAGAATCATAGTTTCAGCAGCAAAAGCACAGGGCAACTGCCTTTGAGGGAATAAAACATATACCATTCTAAAGAAGTGAAAGAAAATGTACAGGTTATGATATGTAAACCACCCACAAATCTTAAGTGGTCATAGACTCGTACGTTATAGAATAAAAAAGCTGAAAAATGTGGAAGAAAGAGACTTGCCACTCTAGAAGTCAGGAATGTAGATTCTTATAATTGTGGAAACCAGATTAAATTAAGCAACAAATTCAGAATATTATGAAACCAAAGTTTTACAAACATAAATACGAGGGACAATTATTTAAGGGACAAAATGGTGCAAGGACGTAAACAATAAAAGTAAAGTTTTAAATGGAAGGAGTTTCAAGAAAACGATAACAAGTAAATTATGGAATATCCTGGGTGAAATTAAACTATTCGGAAATGATAATTAAATGGACACCCTAGCAGCAAACAAGCGTTGATGTACTTCATTGTGGACACGTTGAAAATGTGCGCCCCAAACCGGGACTCGAACCAGGGATCTCCGGCTTACATGGCAGACACTCTATCCAGCTGAGCCACCGAGGGCACAGAGGATAGCGCGCTTGCAGGGACTTATCCCTTGCACGCTCCCCGTGAGACCTACATTCCCAACATGTCCACACCACTACATTCGTAGTGCGCCTAATAGATGTTTGCCCATTATACTAATTAGTCATGCCAGATTAATCTAGCAAGTCCCATAGGAGTTTGGTGACAGATTATGATGGGCAAACATCTATTAGACGTACTACGAATGTAGTGGTGTGGACATGTTGGGAATGTGGCTCTCACTGGGTGTGTGCAAGGGTAAGTCCCTGCAGGCGCACTATGACTCTGTGCCCTCGGTGGCTCAGATGGAAAGAGTGTCTGCCATGTAAGCACGAGTTCCTGGGTTCGAGTCCCAGTTGGGGCACACATTTTCATCATGTACCCAAAGAAGTACATCAACGCCTGTTTGCAGCTAGGCTGTCCATTTAATTATCATTTCATTTCTAGCAATTCTGCACGGTCGTCTACAGTAACTGTTCTTTCGGGAACAGATAGTACCATCATATACGATATTCGGAATTATCATTCGAAGGAAGTTACATGGTGCAATGAAAATTTGATAAGGAAAACAAGTGATAACAATAAGTGCGCGAAGAAAACAAAACACTTACTGTGTGAAGACAACACATTTCATTAGTTAGCTGGCAGATGACACAGCAACTAACAACAGAGAGAAAATTGTACAAGCATTACAAGAACTGTAAGTAACATTTTCTTCGTGTAAGAAATTATGTGTGAGGAGTTTCGAATCTATAAGTAAATCAAAATTGCATTTTCCAGAAAAAAAATCCACTGACGATGCCTGTAATATAAAAGGCTAAAACGTCTGGAACATAAATAAATACTATGTTGCATGAAGAAAAAGGCGTTATCAAGTTTAAAACCATGTAAAATATTTCTATAGTTTTAAGACAAGAATCAGTGGTGCCGATAGTTAATCGTGAAATTAGCGATCCGGAAGTGGTGGTACATGAGGTGAATAACCTCATTCGAGAGACGAAGATGGTATAGCAGCTGGAGATAGTAACCTTTCAATAAAAACGTTTAACTTAGGGGGACAATTCTCAAAATGAAAGTAGCAAAACTGTTTACAGGAGGAAGGAAATCCTCCAACACCTCAACAATGCCGCAGTTTTACAAGCTCGCAAAACAGGAAATGGAACACCAAAGACCCACAAGCGTCCTCTCTGCAGTGCGTAAAATATTCACTAATATTATCACCAACTGCAAAGAAAAACACGGGATGTAAATCGGTCGAAGGAACAAACTTTTTTTTAAAATGGTTATAAAACAACGGGTTACTTATGTCTCTTAAATGCTTCAGTAGAACAGAGCGATGAGTAGGAATTAGAACTGTGCTCCGGATTCACACATTTTATAGTAGTTTTTAATCAGTTTCGATGAAGTCTGTAATAGTGGGCCCTGAGAAACAAGGTATCGATTAGACCTACGTTAGCTAACTCACCGCATAAAACGATAGTCGCTTTTTAAAAGAGCACACTGGCCACTTTGGAGCCGTATGTATGATGTAGAAATGGCACCAGGCGATCACCACTGACGTAGGTCATGGCAACGAAGTGCAGTCTACGTGCCAATTGGTCCTATAGAATCTGAGCAGATGAAGACTAAGGGAGTGGCAGAAAGAGGCTAAATGTTTGGACGGGCTCTTGACCACAAGAACAGTGGTAGTAAAAAGAACACAACCGACAGGAACCAAATACGATTGTCACACCTTTCCAATGAAAATCGGTATCAAACCCGACACTGCGTGCAGTAGACATTTGGATTCAGCTGTCTTGCAAAGGACCATGGCTCATAAGGGAACATGAGTTCTTGCCTCTTTTCAAATAATATAAGACGTCGATTGTACCAATCCGGTTCCCGTGAGATCACCGAAGTAAAGTACTGTCGTGCGTGGTCGGCACTTGGATGGATGACCATCCAGGCCGCCATGGGCTTTTGCCATTTTTCGGGGTGCACTCAGCCTCGTGATGCCAATTGAGGAGCTACTCCACCGAATAGTAGTGTCTTCGGTCCAGAATACCATCTTACGACCGGGAGGGCGGTGTGCTGACCCCGCCCCTCCTATCCGCATCCTCCACGGACGATGACACGGCGGTCGGATGGTTCCGGTAGGCCACTCGTGGCCTGAAGACGGAGTGCTTTTTTGAGTGATTGTACCAATAAAGTAGTGTGTTGATGGTTGAAGTCGGAGGTGGCTCTGTGATGTTTCGAATGTCTTTTTCGTACCATGGCTTGGGCCCATTCGTACAGGTTACATCGAGTTCGAACCAAAAGGTTGGTCTCAACATGCTTTCTGATCAAGTTTCGACCTTTCTTCTCGATTTTCGTTATGACTCTACTGTGGTCATTCCCGTCTTCTGATTTGACCACAGACGTCTTCATAGGGTTCACGCATATCTCCTTGGTTTAACGAACGCGTAGACTTCCTGTCGCACCTCGACTGTCCCGCTAAATATCCCGACCTTAATCTCACAGAAACGTCTGGCGCTCTGGAACAACGAGTGAAACATAGGACTCGAGCAGGGAGTCTGCATAACACCAAATCTGTTGTCAACAGCCCTGGATAACGTTTTCAAGCCCTTAAATTGAGAGTACGAAGAAGAAATACTTGTTATCTCCTTTGTTCTACGGCCTCTTTTCTTCCGCGTTCGCTGTTACACAAGTTATATAAGTTAAATAAGATATTTTTCACTTTATCTTAAACTATCTTCAGTGGTTGCTGTAACAATATGGTCTTTTCTTGCAGTTTTGTTTCCTATGTTCATGAACAGTTCTCATGCTTTAACTTACCGCTATAAACAGTATTAATTATTATCGGTACTCACGGCATTTCTTAAGCTTCCATCATTCTCCCTGTGCTTCAACACGTATGTGATATAGTTCAGCACAGATGACTTTTACTAACTGAAAATATATTCACGATTTTGTGTCGTGAAGAGCCACTGTCATCTCGCCTATTTGTATACGTCGCTTTGCTATTGCGGAATGAGTTTGTCTTGTGTTTGCTTTTGTAATTTTGGTAGCGTCTGCTATTGCTCTGTGTGTGTGTGTATGTGTGTGTGTGTGTGTGTGTGTGTGTGTGTGTGTTTGTGTGTGTGTGTGTGTGTCTGTGTGCATGAGAACCATCTTTGGAAGAACTGTGATATATATTATTTTTTTAATGAAGTGTGGATGTGTGTGTGTGTGTGTGTGTGTGTGTGTGTGTGTGTGTGTGTGTGTGTGTGTGTGCATGTGTAAGTGAGTGCGTTCGCGTGTATTTGTTAAGGAAGCTAACATATCCTAACGTGTACACAGTAGAGCAATAATTTACACACAGAGAAGGTTGCATACATTTCTTCCCTTTACAAACACACACACACACACACATGCGCACCCAAATGAGGACAATCATCCCCACTTAATTAAAAAAATAGTACATACATACACACACATACACACACACACACACACACACACACACAGCTGCCAAAGAATATAAACACTCACACACTGACACACTGCAGAGGCTTCTACTCTTACAAAAACAATCGAATGATGAACGCATTGTGCAACAGCTAAACAAAGTATGTGGAATGTCAACACAGCAGTGGTTCTTCACAATAAATAAACGTGAATATATGTAGTATCTTGAAAGTTATGTGTGCTAAAATGTACCACATGTGTGTAGAACTGGAAGAATGTTTTAAAGAGCAAAAATTGATGTGGAACTAGGTAATCACATAACGATATCATGAATACCATCGAACAAATCACAGAAATGCTTCTAAAAATAAAATGGAAGAACAACGACAAAAATTAAACATACTTTTGAATCAAAATAAAACTTTTAAATGTAAAACCAGAAGCAAACATACTACAAATTCTACATATGTATGGTCAAACTTTCTGGAATACAACTTATCAACCAAAACATACACTGGTGGCCGAAGTTAAAGCAACATACTGCTATTTCCCTGCCCTGTGTCTAATTCACGATATTATCATACAAATTGGCGACCACATGTCCCTACGATCGTTTTCTGCACGGAAGATGGCATTCCGGTCAACAGACAACCAAGCCAGCGATGACGTCAGGGCATATATGAAACGAAGTAGTATTTTCCAGGTAGTCCCACACCCACAATCGCTTTCTGCACACTCACAGATGGCGCAGAATGACACAGAGAAGATAACTACAAGACTCTTTGCTGTGAAGGGCTATAGAAAGAAAGGAAGCAGGACAGTCGCAAACTGACGTGGCCCGATGGCGTAGTGTCAATCGTTCTGTTGTTTATCAGATGTGGCGAATGTTTATAGAGACCGAAACTGTATCCAGAAGACCAGGGCAGGGCAGACCATGTGCGACTTCAGAACAGAGGACTGTTATTTAGCTGTAAGTGCACATCAGAACCACATTAGTACTGCACGGCAACTGGCATGTGAGCTCCCAGCATCCACTGGACGTGTTGTATCCAGGCAAACGGCGTGCACAAGGCTGCAGCAGAGAGGCCTTTATTGTAGGAGCCCTGCTGCATGTCTACCTCTGACGCGTCTTCAGAGAACGGAACGTCTAAAATGAAGTCAACGACTTGCCATCTGGGCGGTCGAACAGTGGGCCGATATTGTTTTGCTTGATTTCACAGATGAGTTGATTTTTGTAATACCCTACTGGCCATTAAAATTGCTACACCACGAAGATCACGTGCTACAGACGCGAAATTTAACCGTCAGGAAGAAGATGCTGTGATATGCAAATGATTAGCTTTTCACAGCATTCGCACAAGGTTGGCGCCGGTGGTGATACCTACAACGTGCTGACACGAGGAAAGTTTCCAACCGATTTCTCATACATAAACATCAGTTGACCGGTGTTGCCTGGTGAAACGTTGTTGCGATGCCTCGTGTAAGGAGGAGAAATGCGGAACATCAGGTTTCCGACTTTAATAAAGGTCGGATTGTAGCCTATCGCGATTGCGGTCTATCGTATCGCGACATTGTTGGTCGCGTTGGTCGAGATCCAATGACTGTTAGCAGAATATGGAATCTGTGGGTTCAGAAGTGTAATGCGGAACGCCGTGCTGGATCCCAACGGCCTCGTATCACTAGCAGTCGAGATGACAGGCATCTTATCCGCATGGCTGTAACGGATCGAGCAGCCACATCTCGATCCCTGAGTCAACAGATGGGGACGTTTGCAGGACAACAACCATGCGCACGAACAGTTCGACGACGTTTGCAGCAGCAAGGACTATCAGCTCGGAGACCGTGGACCACGGTTACCCTTGACGCTGCATCACAGACGGGAGCGCCTGCGATGGTGTACTCAACGACGAACCTGGGTGCACGAACGGCAAAACGTCATTTTTTCGGATAAATCCAGGATCTGTTTACAGCATCATGATGGTCGCATCCGTATTTGGCGACATCGCGGTGAACGCACATTGGAAGCGTGTATTCGTCATCGCCATACTGACGTATCACCCGGCGTGATGGTATGGGGTGCCATCGGTCACACGTCTAGGTCACCTCTTGTTCGCATTGACGGCACTTTGAACAGTGGACGTTACATTTCAGATGTGTTACGACCCGTGGCTCTACCCTTCATTCTATCCCTGCGAAACCCTACATTTCAGCAGGAGAATGCACGACCGCATGTTGCAGGTCCTGTACGGGCCTTTCTGGATACAGAAAATGTTCGACAGCTGCCCTGGCCAGCACATTCTCCAGATCTCTCACCAATTGAAAGCGTCTGGTCAATGGTGGCCGAGCAACTGGCTCGTCACAATACGCCAGTCACTACTCTTGAAGAACTGTGGTATCGTGTTGACGCTGCATGGGCAGCTGTACCTGTACACGCCATCCAAGCTCTGTTTGACTAAATGCCCAGGCGTATCAAGGCCGTTATTACGGCCAGAGGTGGTTGTTCTGGGTACTGATTTCTCATTATCTATGCACCCCAATTGCGCGAAAATGTAATCACATGTTAGTTCTAGTATAATATATTTATCCAATGAGTACCCGTTTATCATCTGCATTTCTTCTTGGTGTAGCAATTTTAATGGGCAGTAGTGTAGTCGAAAATGGAAGTTACAGAAGTGACTGTACCACCGATAGACACCACGTAACATTTTCTTCCGTAAGAACAACTAAAGTGAATGTAAATGCAAAACTTGTTGCAGTATGAGATGTATGATGAAAATTAATTGTAAAAATAGTTAACAATGTGTGAAGTAGTATACATTTGTCCATCTAATGGCACAGTTAACAGCTACAGTGAGGTGAAGCTGTTCCTGTATTAATTGTAAATAATTTCTCCCTTTACCTTTGGCACTGCTTAAGCTTCTGTTAATCAAGTCAGTTAAGCAAACAATACGACGAAACTAAATTAGATCCGCAAATATTTAACTCCACACAAGCGAATTCGAAGACGCAACTAGCAGTAAACAATGCGTAGCCGTACATCTTCTCGCAGGCACACTGAAACAAACACACACACACACACACACACACACACACCCTTGCGTTATAGCAAAGACCACAGAATTGGCTATGCATACAATTCCCAAGCGTTGTAGTTAGGCCAACAGAAATGTTTGAATTACATTATCGGCATAATATGCTTTCGCGGATTGTGTTGTACACTAAGATAGCTACTGATCGTCTGTTCTACTGCGCACATGAAGTTCAGTGATGCCAAGATTAAATTTGATTTCGCTGCCAAATATAACTTGCACCATCCCTGTTTCCAGCTATATCCCCCTAATACGCCATCTGAAGCAGGCTGCATGAAGGTAAGAAAATGGTACATAGGTGGCACCTCACTTTCATCGTGTTGGAGTATCCGACATATCAAACGCCTTCACTACGCCACACGCAGTGGCAGGAATTGCGTTTATCAAAGTTTTCCGGGCATATAAACACAAGACCATTCTTCCAAACAACTGATCACTTTTTAGAAAACCTCTCACAATTCTTGCTGAGAAAGTTAATGGCTTCAATACATGATCCTGACACATGTAGGCAAATGAAAATTAATTCCTACTGCAAGGAGAAATATTCGTGTACGTTTAGAATACGATAAAAAACCTATACCGCTTGAACCAGTCACGTTGGTTAAATATCAAGGCGTAACGTTGCAAAATTACATGAAATGCAACGAGCAGTTGAGGATCGCTGTAGGGCATCTGAATGGCTGTCTTCGGTTTAATGGAAGATTTCTGGTTAAGTGACAGAAAAAAAAGAAAAGGAAAAGAAACTGCCGTGACTTGGTGATCCGTATTCAGGCAGACCAGTCGAAAGGATCGACTGCCAATGGTAAAATTTGGATATGATATGGAGGGATTTGGGGTTGCACATGGTTCTCCCAGCCGTTGTCGGTTTTGCAGACGGTGGAGCCGCTGCTTCTCATTCAAGTTGGCATGACGTGGTTGAGCTGACACCGTTCCAGCCCTCCAACCACGGAAGTCACTGACAGCTCCGGGAATTGAACCTGGGCCCGTGCAAAGCCGCTAATCACGTTGGGAACTCAGCTACGTAGGCGGATTATGGTTGAGTGCAACAGACTCACATATGAGCTGCCTACAGAACGCTTGGGCGACCAGTTCTTGAGTACTAGCTAAGTGTTTGGGACACACACCACGTCAGAAGGTGAAATTAAAGGAAGACAGGGAAACAATTCAAAGGCGTGCTGCTAGAGTTCTTATCATTCGGTTGGATCTGTAACGAGAGGGCAACGGAAATGCTCTGCAAGATAAGGTGTGAATACTTGGAGGGAATGAGACGTTCTTTTCGCGAAATGCTATTAAGGAATCGATTGTTATTCATTTTTCCATCTCACTGAAATTAAAGTGCATTTTTCACCTCATGTGTCTGCTTTTATTTATGAAGCATCTTCTGTACTCATTCTGGAATTATGGATGCATAACATGACTCTGCATAACGATATTTACAGATTAAAAAGAGTACATCCTGAGAAAATTGTCGTAACATGTATTTACGGAATTTTTGCCTCTTGTTTACACATTCTGCCAGTCACTGCTTTTTCCTTCGTTGTTAGCGGAGGTTGAGATCGAAATAGAAGTGGTTGCTCATTCCCTCTTGAAAAAATTTTACCTTTTTCTAAAGCCAGTTCTTCTTACGCTCCATTGCTGTTATTTCCACTTCATCACACTTTTGTAAAACTTTACAACAGAAATAATACTCTGGTTTCATGTGATTTGCACTCAGCTCATTGTTTATACTTATTCCTTCTTTTTATGTGTTGGTCGTGTTGCCAACCTGTGTAACCATTTTATTTTCACATTTGAGTGTGTGTGCGCTTTGAGGATACCTTACAGATGGCTAAGCATAATTTATTGCTCTTTGTGCCTTCGAATTTGCTTGTCTGGCCTTAAGTATTTGCCGATTTCATTTTGTTTCATCGCACTCATCGTCATCATCTCCCATCCTCCCCTCCACTCAGTTCCAGTTCAGAACTACCAACAGCTCCCAGCTGCTTTCCCCATAACCACTGAACCATCCCCCCTCGCACCTATCGAAACACGAAGCACCACTCTCGCCCACCCCACTTCCATTCACAGCTCTGCTGAATATCTATGGCATCTTCACTAATTTAAACTCAACTCACTCACTGCCCCCCCCCCCAAATCCCCACGCCCACCCCAACGTCCACTCCCCCCCCCCCCCACACTTACACCCGTTTCTCTCTTCGTTTCTCTCTCTCACTGTCCACACACACATACACACACACACACACACACACACACACACACACACACACAACACCACTATTACGGAAAAAATACGTTGGCAGGTTGACAATACTTACACCCTACACAGAAAAACAGATAAATAAATAAAAAGAAACACTCTGCTGAGTGCGGAACACTTGAAACTAGAGTACTGCTTACATTCTGAAGTCCTACAAATTGCGTGTATCTATATTTCTAGTATGACCACAGAAGATCCTTTAGAAATGAAAAAGAAATGCTTGTCGTAAAACACAATCTTCAATTCTAGTAACCCTAAGACGGAAAACCAGTAACACTTGGTCATAACAACTCCTGCAGGAGATGTCCATGCAAACAAAGTTGTAAAAGTAGTTTATAGAAACAACATTTGCGACAGAGATGTAGTATGTCTCTTCTGTTTCATTCACCTCGTGTAAGGACCGCAAGGCCAAAATAAGAGAAATTAGCGTTTGTAAGGACGCACGCAGGATACCAGGTTTTCCTCGCTCAGTTTACAAGTGAAGCAGTAAGGGGAATGACCAGTGTCGGTACAAATTACCCAATGCCATGCACTGTAATTTAGCTTGCAGAGTACATATGTATATACTGATACAAACACTACGGAAACTTTAATCAGTGCGCTGTTTGGTGCAAATATTATTTTCCTACGTCACTTCTTCAGGGGTGGCATTTTTAGTTTGCCTCTAGCAACTGAGCGATTGATTTGACGATTGAATGAGGGCAACTGTAGTAGCGTTGATGGAACCATGAAAGACTCTCATGTGGAGACGGCTAGCGTGACATACGATCGTAGATAGCCATAAATGCATAAGTACGAGCTGATGTAGAATCAATAGGTCATTCAGTCGTACAAGGAGGCAACAATAGTCATTTCAAGACTTGTCTCTTGTATGGCTGTATACAGTTGCAAACAAGTATGTTGAGGGTCTCAGATCATCCGAAGGAATCACCATACAGCACGTTAGGGATTTTACCGGGAGCGTGTTGTTGTGCGTAGTCCTCCTCCTCCTCGTTATTGGATAGATGCATAGAGTGCAGATTTGTAACAGGAACGGTATTAATTTCCAGTAGAGCTCTGCATCGATAGTATCACATAAATTTATGCAGAAATTTGCTACCTAGGGTAACCACATCGTAAACTGCCATGACGAAAGAACGCATTATCACTTTATTTCGTACATTTGCAACATGTTCAAACCGAAGTTCAGTGTATTTAAATGTTTTTCGTATACCTGTGTATGTTTCATCAAGTTCTACAGCTGCTGGAATGAGTTTCTTAGAGGTAGATACCTTAGGGGTTGCGAAGCAACTCAAATCGCTTGACACGGGCAAGTCTTCAGGTCCAGATTGTATACCGATTAGGTTCCTTTCAGATTACGCTGATACAATAGCTCCCTACTTAGCAATCATATACAACCGCTCGCTCACCGATAGATCTGTACCTACAGATTGGAAAATTGCGCAGGTCGCACCAGTGTTTAAGAAGGGTAGTAGGAGTAATCCATCGAACTACAGACCTAAATCATTGACGTCAGTTTGCAGTAGGGTTTTGGAGCATATACTGTATTCGAACATTATGAATCACCTCGAAGGGAACGATCTATTGATACGTAATCAGCATGGTTTCAGAAAACATCGTTCTTGTGCAACGCAGCTAGCTCTTTATTCGCACGAAGTAATGGCCGCTATCGACAGGGGATCTCAAGTTGATTCCGTATTTCTAGATTTCCGGAAAGCTTTTGACACCGTTCCTCACAAGCGACTTCTAATCAAGCTGCGGGCCTACGGGGTATCGTCTCAGTTGTGCGACTGGATTCGTGATTTCCTGTTAGGAAGGTCGCCGTTCGTAGTAATAGACGGAAAATCATCGAGTAAAACTGAAGTGATATCAGGTGTTCCCCAGGGAAGCGTCCTGGGACCTCTGCTGTTCCTGATCTATATAAATGACCTGGGTGACAATCTCAGCAGTTCTCTTAGGTTGTTCGCAGATGATGCTGTAATTTACCGTCTAGTAAGGTCATCCGAAGACCAGTATCAGTTGCAGAGCGATTTAGAAAAGATTGCTGTATGGTGTGGCAGGTGGCAGTTGATGCTAAAAAACGAAAAGTGTGAGGTGACCCACATGAGTTCCAAAAGAAATTCGTTGGAATTCGATTACTCGATAAATAGTACAATTCTCAAGGCTGTCAATTCAACTAAGTACCTGGGTGTTAAAATGACGAACAACTTCAGTTGGAAAGTCCACGTAGGTAATATTGTGGGGACGGCGAGCCAAAGGTTGCGTTTCATTGGCAGGACACTTAGAAGATGCAACAAGTCTGTTAAAGAGACAGCTTACACTACACTCGTTCGTCCTCTGTTAGAATATTGCTGCGCGGTGTGGGATCCTTATCAGGTGGGATTGACAGAGGACATCGAAAGGGTGCAAAAAAGGGCAGCTCGTTTTGTATTATCACGTAATAGGGGAGAGAGTGTGACAGATATGATACGCGAGTTGGGATGGAAGTCATTAAAGCAAAGACGTTTTTCGTCGCGGCGAAGTCAATTTACGAAATTTCAGTCACCAACTTTCTCTTCCGAATGCGAAAATATTTTGTTGAGCCCAACCTACATAGGTAGGAATGATCATCAAAATAAAATAAGAGAAATCAGAGCTCGAACAGAAAGGTTTAATTGTTCGTTTTTCCAGTGCGCTGTTCGGGAGTGGAATGGTAGAGAGATAGTTTGATTGTGGTTTGATGACCCCTCTGCCAAGCACTTAAATGTGAACTGCAGAGTAATCGTGTAGATGTAGGTGTTTGTGGTAGCTGTTGTTGTTACCGTTTTAAGCTGACAGTTTACGAAACAGAAAACTGAAATTTTTTGGGTCATGTCGTAACGGATTAATTAAATTCCATGGCATGGCCTTCAGGGCGGAGGACATTTTCTAACAAAAATGGTTGTGTTATTGATGTTTTCACCTTTTAATCATTTTCCGTTGCAATTACAACTGTAATAATTTACGTTAAATTCAAACGTCATTCCACGCAAGCGCCGTCTGTAATAGATCGACATTCCAATGGACGTGCAGATAGTGTCCTGTAAATGGGTCCGAGTGACGGAGGCGAAGCTTAATCCTAAACGACACCACAACGTTAAATGCCTCAGAGAGAATTTTCAATCTATCCAGATGCATTTCGCGGCAGACGCAGGACTGTAGCCGCTTTTATCTTTTTACGTCAAATTCAATAGTTTCGGGTGAATATCAGGTGAAACCAGTAATAATAATTTGCTCGGAAGCAGTGCTAAGGCCACGATCGTTCCGTTGTTGAGAGTTCTGATGAGATCGGAACGACAAATGAGACTCGTTCATGCATATTTCCTTCAATACTAGGAATGAAAATGGGTAGCTATATTGTGACGTCGTGACAGTGCTCGGGGAAAATACGAAGCGAATATCTGCAGGCAAATGACGTTGGCAGAGCTGAGTGTTCCATTACTTCCGTGCATTATGGGCACCAAGCAGAACCTTTGACCTCGGCTGCGCCACTACCGCCCTCGCCCTCGTTACTCCTCCGGTTTATTTCTCCGCACATCGTCCTCTGCCCGTCTCTGCGAGCAAAGTTTTAGTTGCCTCCGTACAGCTACAAAGACGAGCAACACTGACCTTCCCTGCTTCGACAAGGACAAATGGTTCAAACGGCTCTGAGCACTATGGGACTTAACATCTGAGGTCATCAGTCCCCTAGACTTAGAACTACTTAAACCTAACCAACCTAAGGACATCACACACATCCATACCCGAGGCAGGATTCGATTCTGCGACCGTAGCAGTCACGCGGTTCCGGTCTGAAGCGCCTAGAACCGCTCGGCCACAGCGGCTGGCTCGACAACGACAGACTTGCAGGACATATCCCTGGTTACACAGACATTCTAATTCTGTTTCAGCAATTGACACGAAGGCCTTAGTTTCTCGCACATGATATGAGCTTAGAAAAAGGAGTTACAATACTGGCCATTAAAATTGCTACACCAAGAAGAAATGCAGATGATAAACGGGTATTCATTGGACAAATATGTTATACTAGAAAGGACATGTGATAACATTTTCACGCAATTTGGGTGCATAGATCCTGAGAAATCAATACCCAGAACAACCACCTCTGACCGTAATAACAGCTTTGATACGCCTGGGCAATCAGTCAAACAGAGCTCGGATGGCGTGTACAGGTACAGCTGCCCATGCAGCTTCAACACGGTAGCACAGTTCATCAAGAGTAGTGGCTGGCGTGATGTGACGAGCCAGTTGCTCGGCCACCATCGACCGGACGTTTTCAGTTGGTGAGAGATCTGGAGAATGTGCTGGCCAGGGCAGCAATCGAACATTTTCTGTATCCAGAAAGGCCCGTACAGGACCTGCAACATGCGGTAGTGCATTCTCCTGCTGAAATGTAGGGTTTCGCAGGGATAGAATGAAGGGTAGAGAGACGGGTCGTAACACGTCTGAAAAGTAACATCCACTGTTCAAAGTGCCGTCAATGCGAACAAGAGGTGACCGAGATGTGTAACCAATGGCACCCCATACCAACACGCCGGGTCATACGCCAGTATGGCGGTGATGAATGCACACTTCCAATGTGCCTATCGAGATTGCGGTTTATCGTATCGCGACATTGCTGCTCGCGTTGGTCGAGGTCCAATGACTGTTAGCAGAATATGGAATCGGTGGGTTCCCCAGGGTAATATGGAACGCTGGATCCCAACGGCCTCGTATCACTAGCTGTCTAGATGACATGCATCTTATCCGCATGGCTGTAACGGATCGAGCAGGCACGTCTAGATCCCTGAGTCAACAGACGGGAACGTTTGCAAGACAACAACCATCTGCACGAACAGTTCGACGACGTTTGCAACAGTATGGACTATCAGCTTGGAGACCATGGCTGCTGTTGCCCTTGACGCTGCATCACAGACAGGAGCGCCTGCGATGGTGTACTCAACGACTAACCAGGGTGCGCGAATGGCAAAACGTAATCTTATCGGATGAATCCACGTTCTGTTTACAGCATCATTTTGGTCGCATGCGTGTTTGGCGACATCGCGGTGAACGCACATTGGAAGCGTGTATTTGTCATCGCCATACTGGCGTATCACCCGGCGTGATGGTATGGGGTGCCATTGGTTACACGTCTCGGCCACCTCTTGTTCGCATTGACGGCACTTTGCACAGTGGACGTTACATTTCAGAAGTGTTACGACTCGTGGCTCTACCCCTCATTCGATCCCTGCGAAACCCTACATTTCAGCAGGATAATGTACGACCGCATGTTGCAGGATACAGAAAATGTTCGACTGCTGCTCTGGCCAGCACATTCTCCAGATCTCTCACCAATTGGAAACGTTTGGTCAATGGTGGCCGAGGAACGGGCCCGTCACAATGTGCCAGTCGCTACTCTTGATGAACTGTGCTACCGTGTTGAAGCTGCATGGGCAGCTGTACCTGTACACGCCATCCAAGCTCTGTTTGACTCAATGCCCAGGCGTATCAAGGTCGTTATTACGCCAGAGGTGGTTTCTGATTTCTCAGGACCTATGCACCCAAATTGGGTGAAAATGTAATCACATGTCTGTGCTAGTATAATATATTTGTCCAATGAATGCCCGTTTATCATCTGCATTTCTTCTTAGTGTAGCAGCTTTAATAGTCAGCAGTGTATCTATCAAAATATCTGTCCATACTATAATTACAGCCTTCACTAGACATCTGTGAGTAGATGCACTTTAATTATAACCTCCCGGTATTTTGTTTGTAAATCTTGTTTCCCATATTTCCTGATACCATTCACTGAAATTTTCATACGCACCTTGTCTGTCAGAAACAATAAAAGAAACAACCTAGTGTAGAGGCCACTGCTCTTGTCAGACACGCTTGGGAATTGCCACAGCTCTGGTGAGACATGCTTGGGAATTAAATGCAACAAAAGCTGTGTTCTTGCAAGAAAGCTGACCATCTTTAATTGATTATTATTTTCTGCAAGTACGAAAATAGAGCTTAAAATTACGTTCTAATAAATGTCGACTGATGTATCACTACCTTCGAATACTTCAAATTTAAAAAAAAGTATAGTTATTTTAGAATTAAAACTTACAGCTACCAGAGAATTGCAAACTGTTACTGTGTCTGGCATACATTGTAATCTGGTTGATATCAACGCAAAATTGGAACACTGATTGAAATATTTCACTACCGAAAGTGTTACCGCCCAAGCACATTACAAAATTGTTATCATGAAATACATGTTTATTTTCAAGTCCACACTTCTTTGTCAGTGAAGACGATTATATACTTTCATGTCTAGTTGCAAGTTCATAGCAGCAATGGATGGCGTCTTTCAAGGGGTACACAGACGTTTCTGGACCTGGCATGGAATAGTCCCAGAAGGGTACTACAGACACACTAATATTCCAGGAGTGTACGCGGCCTAATGACCAATTAGATGCCTGTATTGAGTGAGGTGAAGACGTTTCATTGAAGCACAACCGCGGAGCAAGTTTAGGCCGTCCTCCGTTTCTGGCACCAGCGTTCGTTGCACCTGGGCATACACATCGGCCACTGGCCGTGCAGAGGGAAGCGAGCACTGAAACATGTCAGCAGGCATGCAAACACTTTCAGTTCCAAATCATTTGCAAAGACGTAAAATTTAGCTTCGGCGAAAAATGTTGTGTATTTTTGCAACCTTCTCTAAGAAGGAAACGGACAATTAATTATGCGCTAATCCAGTATCTTAACGACTACATGTGTCATAAAACGAACAGAGCAAGAATAACAGAGGCACGTAATGTGTACCTGAGAAATATCGTGACGAAGGTGGCTACACCCGCCATGTGTTAGAATAAGGACGAATTTAACTTTTCATCTTATCCTAAACATGTTCAGTGCTGTTTATCACTGGAAATTTGCAACAGATAGTAAACGGTAACTGTAATCCAATGGAGGGACAACATAATCATATGGGGAAGGGCGTAACCTTGCTGAGGTACTGTGTCAGGCGACAGCGGTCTTGTTATACAGATCCTTAATTCGACAGCGGTAGGATTTATCGATTGTGCGTGAAAGGGTACCACTCTTCCCCTATCACTCTCGCCCATTGTAGTTATAATAGCAAAAAAAAGGTTCAAATGGCTCAGAGCACTATGGGACTTAACTTCTGAGGTCATCAGTCCCCTAGAACTTAGAACTATTTAAACCTAACTAACCTAAGGACATCACACACATCCATGAACCTAGAACCGCTCGGCCACCCCGGCCGGCTATAATAGCAGATCGCCGATTTGTGCACATAATTTCGTTGTATTTCGGAGTAGTGGTACTAGTGAGTTATGGAGAAGGGATGGACAAACTTATTTTGTTTTTCAGTGCAAATCCCTCACTAATCCTCAAGTGTCCTCATTGCCTCAGTGAATTTTGTTCATGTTAGTTTTCTGTTGGTTGTTGGGTTGGGTGTTGAATGACAGTGCGTTGTCTGATACGACGTTACAGGAAGGTTTCATAGATGCTGCCTGTGCAGTCGCAAGCTGTTGTCAACTTGAATCGTCTTCCATGGATAGCCAAGCAGGCGTGAGAGGTCAGAGATGTGTACGGTTCCGTGTGTGTGGTAGGCCATGATTGGTAGAAAGTCCTTCCCCCATCACTTATCAAAAGCGGGACTGGTCTCCTAACCACAATGTTAGGCACTCAGACGCTGACATTGCCATTCGACAGATGACTTTAGTTTTATTTTCCAGAAAGATAATTTAGGTCAACTTTGCTGATATAGTTTGTAGAACTTTATAAAAAAAGGCATTGTGATTTGCTTATAGATTTTGTATGGGACAGTAGCCTTATCAAATTATTTGCATGATTATAACAGGTATTGTTAAAGAATAGCCAGTTTTGTTGTAAAATAGATTTATATTATAGAGCGCAAACGAAGAATTTTGGAAAAACGCTTGTCGGAAAATTGTGAGCATTTGGTTTCATTTGCAACACTAAATTTAATTTCTCATTTTCCATTAATATTTCGTAAAATTCGTATATATTGTCAGTGGAAGGATCCATCACAGATACTACCTTAACTAAAATACAATATGTAAAATTGAAAAAGTATACCGTAGGAAATTGCTGAAGTGAGTAATCTTTTGTTTCTTGTAAAAGTAATGTTATATATAACAAATACAAATGATAGGGAGATATCGGATAGCAATACAAAACATTTTGTCGCTGGCTGTGCTGTGCCGCAGTTACTTGTATTATGTCACTGAAGTTATAGAGAGGGATGCACTCAGTAAATCGGTACAAATCTGTAATCTGAAATAATCTTCAGTGGTTGGCAGCTGAGACGAGAGCAGTGCAGTGTATAGAGGGATTATGAATAAAAATGCTTAGTTGTTAACGGCATAGGTAGTTTCCGAGATGCTAGTTCCCAGGCGCCGGGAAATATTAATCGGCCCTTTGTCTAAGTCGCTTGTGTCAGTGATTTTCTCTAATGCACTCTTTCATAATTTCCCGTTCGTATCTGATCCGCTTGTATATTTTTCGCTCGCAACGTCACCAGGTGACATTCAGTGTTCCCATTGATCATAATACATTGGTTCGTCACTGATTGCCGTTCCTTTTTTCTTTTTCTTTTTTGTCTGCAGCAGCAGGCAGACGAAGTGTACCTTCATCGGGAAAATGGATCATTTCATTTTCCAGAATGTTGTCGGAATGGCTTAAAAGCAGCGATTATGGAAGCCGAAAGGTGATCTGACCTGAATCCTATTGAGGTAATCTGGTACGACATCCATCTAGACGTGTCTGCCATGTACGCAGCAGCGGCTAATCTCCCTGAGTTGTAGTCGACGGTTAAGCGGTCATGGATTAGGTAGGCTCCCGAATGCGTTCACTGTCTCGCGGGATCCATGCTACGATGTGTCGCGGCTGTCAGCATGGCGCAAGGGCTTACTGCATGCAACTACGGAGGTGCGTCTAATCATTCGGTTGCTGACGAGTGTGTAACAATAAAGGAAACATACAACCAATTTTCTCACATTTATGATTTCGAATAGTGAATGTCGGTTGACTGCCACCAAGTACTACACTACTGGCCATTAAAATTGCGACACCACGAAGATGACGTGCTACAGACGCGAAATTTAACCGATAGGAAGAAGATGCTGCGATATACAAATGATTAGCTTTTCAGAGAATTCACACAAGGTTGGCGCCGGTGGCGACACCTACAGCGTGCTGACATGAGGAAAGTTTCCAACCGATTTCTCATGCAGAAACAGCAGTTGACCGGTGTTGCCTGGTGAAACGTTGTTGTGATGCCTCATGTAACGAGGAGAAATGCGTACCATCACGTTTCCGACTTTGATAAAGGTCAGATTGTAGCCTATCGCGATTGCGGTTTATCGTATCGCGACATTGCTGCTCACGTTGGTCGAGATCCAATGACTGTTAGGAGAATATGGAATCGGTGGGTTCAGGAGGGTAATACGGAACGCCGTGCTGGATCCCAACAGCCTCGTCACTAGCAGTCGAGATGACAGGCATCTTATCCGCATGGCTGTAACGGATCGAGCAGCCACGTCTTGATCCCTGAGTCAACAGATAGGGACGTTTGCAAGACAACAACCAACTGCACGAACAGTTCGACGACGTTTGCAGCAGCATGGACTATCAACTCGGAGACCATGGCTACGGTTACCTTTGACGCTGCATCACAGAGAGGAGCGCCTGCGTTGGTGTACTCAGCGACGAACCTGGGTGCACGAATGGCAAAACGTCATTTTTTCGGATGAATCCGGGTTCTGTTTACAGCATCACGATGGTAAGCATTTCTCCTCCTTACACAAGGTATCACAACAATATTTCACCAAAAACGCCGGTCAACTGCTGTTTCTGTATGAGAAATCTGTTGGAAACTTTCCTCATGTGAGCATGTTGTAGGTGTCGCCACCGGCGCCAACCTTGTGTGAATGCTCTGAAAAACTTATCATTTGCAGATCACAGCATCTTCTTCCCGTCGGTTAATTTTCGCGTCTGTAGCACGTCATCTTCGTGGTGTAGCAATTTTAATGGCCTGTAGTGTACTGTAATACGTTATTACGGAACCGATGTAAGCTAGGGAAAGAAATAGTTCCGAATTTGGTCACCAGGAGCAAATCTGGCGCTGTGAATACAAGACAGACGTATAGAAATGCTTCCATACGTAATGGATTACCAACGGGATATGACCGAAAAAAATCAAACAAGTGAGTAAGCTATAATGTTGATTTTATTATTAACGCCACTTACACAGTTTGTTCAGTATGAGCACCGGAGACGTCGATGAGGTGTGCAGCCCCAGACTTCCACCTGGTGTCCAAAATCAGAAGTAACGTCTTTCAGCGTAATTCGGTTCCGCATTGACGCATTGGCATATCTACCAAGTGTCGCTGCCATACGATAATTTCGGCCCACGCTAGACCTCCGCGAGCATCTGTACTTTAATAATTATAACCATCCTGTACCTCTGATGATGTGGTCCCATGCTCCGACGAGCGTAGGGGACGATGCGGGAGACCCGCACCGCTGTACTAGGCAAGGCCCTAGTGGAGGTGGTTTGCCGTTGCCTTCCTCCGACCGAATGAATGATGATGATGAACACGACACAACAACTCCCAGTCATCTCGAGGCAGGAGAAATTCCTGA
This sequence comes from Schistocerca piceifrons, assembly GCF_021461385.2. Taxonomy (NCBI): domain Eukaryota; kingdom Metazoa; phylum Arthropoda; class Insecta; order Orthoptera; family Acrididae; genus Schistocerca; species Schistocerca piceifrons. Next base: position 186,438,235 of record NC_060149.1, read on the forward strand.
CTCTGCCGGGAATCGAACTCGGTACCCCGTGCGCTGGATGCGAGAACGCCACCGCAAGACCACGAGCTGCCGACTCTGTACGTTTTGAGGCCTTCAAAGTAATCACGATTAGCTACAGCACATGCTGTTGGCAACTGTCAGCTAACTGTTCTCGTGGAATCACGTGAAGTAGGGTGGTCACGCTTTGTTGGATATCCCCAGCGTATGCTAAATGTTGGACTTTCAGGGCTAATTTAAGGCGGAGACAGAAAAAGGAAGGTTGCCGGCGTCAAATCTGGAGGATAAGAACGATGAAAAGAGCAGTCACCTTGAGCTGAGTGAGAAAGTCAGCACACGGATCTCACTGTGCGGACGGGCGTTGCCACGGAGGTGACTGTTCGTGAACATCCTTATCGAAGTACACAATTTTGGTGTTAGATTAGAAGCAAAAATTCAGTTTAGTCGTTGCCCTAATATTCAGGTGTTTCAAATGACATGCTGTGTTGTGTTTGGCAGCCACAAGGCACAAATAATGTCAAAAAAGGTATATTGTTAATATAATCAAAATAACAGAAAAAACTGATGTCAGAATATTCCTATCAATTTTAATATATGTCTGTATGTATTTCCGGAACAATAAATGGAAAACTCCACTGATGATGCCACAAAAGTGACAGAATCTATTGCGAGCTAACATCCCATCGATGTTCGGGCTCACATGAGGTTCCTCATCGTCGAAATGTTTTGGACCAAACTCGTCTAGGGGTTGAACCGTACGTGTCGCATTATACACCCTAAATTAGACACTTGTGACCCTTTGGTTAAATTGTCCAGCTGGTGGCAAGTTTGCGAAGTACAAAGTCAACATAGCAAATAATAACAGTAATAATAATATCGGGAACCAAATTAATGACACATAAATGATGTGGGCCACACAGTTGCGATCTTGTTAGAGTAGTTTTTATTCAGAAAGCAAACTAATAGCGAAAGAGGTCGTATTTAGAGTTAGTGTTACACTCGAGCACATATCCATTTGACACAGTTAGATCATTCACAATATCATCGCGAAATACAAGGTATCTAGGCGCAAAGTTAGAGTTCACACCAAGCGCGCGGCTGCTCACCGCTTAGAGACTATGTTGTGTTCGCAGAAGAGCCAACACCGTGTAACTAGAGGAGGCCGAAATGCACGCGTTTTAGCTCACGCAGGCTGGAGTGAGGAGGGAAGAACTATACTGCCGTGAGGTCTGGAACATGACAAGGAATTAAAATTCAGAAAGCGGACGTAATTAGATTGGTACTTAACTTTAATCCATTAATGATGAACGTCGCTCTTGACGCTACATGATTCACAGTATTATCTGTTAGTAACTGAATATGGCGCCTTGCTAGGTCGTAGCGAATGGCGTAGCTGAAGGCTATGCTAAACTGTCGTCTCTGCAAATGAGAGCGTATGTAGACAGTGAACCATCGCTAGCAAAGTCGGCTGTCCAACTGGGGCGAGTGCTAGGGAGTCTCTCTAGACCTGCCGTGTGGCGGCGCTCGGTCTGCAATCACTGATAGTGGCGACACGCGGGTCCGACGCATACTAACGGACCGCGGCCGATTTAAAGGCTACCACCTAGCAAGTGTGGTGTCTGGCGGTGACACCACAGACTAAGTCCCGCGATACCACACAACGCGAAATTTTCAAAGTCGTTTCACTTCCTAGCTGACTAAAGACCGACTGTCCGCTTTCGCGTCTCAATCCGAACTGTACCCTTTGATGTCTCCCGCCGAACTGTACTCGTGGTGTCTAGACCAGAACTGCCCCCTCTGCCCGTCTCCGGCCGCGTTTCCCGCGCGCCGAATATTCTCGCTCAACTGACTACGGCAGTTCCCTTTCCTGAAGCCGCCCATCTCATTGGCTACGGCTTATTCTACATTATTTTACATTTAAATAATCAAAGCTTGACAACTTACACGCTCTAAATAAAGTAACAATTATATCCATCACTAAATTCTTTTATATAAAACCAATACAATTTCCTTCTTAACTTTCAATGTCACGACCAGTAGCCTTCCACCAATGTCCTTTCTGATAAATAAATAAAGAGAAGTAACTATTATGCACTAACTTTACAACAAATATTATATTACCTAATGATTAAAAAAAATGGTTCGAATGGCTCTGAGCACTATGGGACTTAACATCTGAGGCCATCAGTACCCTAGAACCTAGAACTACATAAACGTAACTAACCTAAGGACATGACATACATCCATGCCCGAGGCAGGATTCGAAGCTGCGACCGTAGCAGTCTCGCGGTTCCCGGTTGAAGCTCCTAGAACCACCTAATTATTCAATAAGGTGTCATGCTGTCATTGTTCAATGTGTTTTGTGTGGAGGAAATGATGATGTGACACTTAACTGAAAATACTGGTAATTTAAATTTGTTATACCTTTTAAACAAATGAAGTTACAGAGTTGATATTTACAACATTTGTCATTTTAATGATGTGCTTCTATATGAAATTTCGATCGTTAAGATCGACTAAAGCGTCCAGATTTTACCATTGAGGTCTTTGTTACAAAACTTGTTAATTTCACTTTAGCAGTAAATCCTAAACTATTATAGATATGATCAATATTCAAGTTTTATTGGGATCACTATGAAATTTTATGGAGGATGACACATTAAAATTACTGTGGCTTCATTCTCTGCACTAGTAGAGAATTAAATAGTTTTCATAAATGTTTCCCTTTATGGCCGATCTCATGTCCGCCATATTTAACATTGCTACGTCTTCTCGGCCACAAACGGTTTCTACTGAGTTTCCCTATGACGTAGGTTCTGGTCTGTGTCACTCGCAGACTACAGCGCTTAGGCCTCTTAGACAACAGACGCCTGTTAATTTCCCCATCTCGTGGTGAATTTGCGCCCTTTGTGGCACGCGATTCTGGACGACAGGGTTCGTTTCACAATTCCTGTAGGCTGACTCTTTCGGCCATATATTTAAATGAGAGCGCAATGCTCGTTAACTCACAATCTTTGTGAATTAAACAAACAAAAATTGTGTTCTTGCAAAGAGTTCAATTAGTTACATATTAGCGAGACGATGCGAAGTGCTGATGATAGCATCAGAGTTACGGATAGTGCCTCTGAGAGGCAGAGACGTGGATTTCTTTCCACTAAATATCAATAACAATATATTATATTCCTTACAATTCATCCATCTAGATAAGCAACGCAATAGAATGAGAGCAAAATGCGCACTAAATGCACATCATCCCAAGGGGCTATAAAAGGCACGTCCGTGTTACTAAGTTTATCAGCGACACGATCCTAAATGTTTTAACATCACAAAAAACGCAACACAGATCGTGATCCTACAGTACCAAGACCGATATGCAAACCCAAAAACGAAAAGTCAAATCACTGACCAAACACAGGCCGCAAGCGAACCATTTCCGACGTACGACATAAGTAAAGCTTTCTTTAAGTGGTTATCTATAGCCGATAAGCATTTGGAATTTTTTTTTTTTTTTGTGCCATCAGTTGTACGGTTTCATTTATTCTCTAACGGTTTCTGTACCGGCTACCATCTTCACAGGAGGTAATACTGTACATCAGTTGGTCAAAATACATCTCTGCCAAATATGGCAACATCAACTATGAATCGTTACTATCACGATAGTTGTTTCAGTGAATTTACACTGTAGTAGATTTACACAATCGAAGTGTGGTAACATGCACACACTTAATCTTAAAATCAGGCAACTAATACAGGATCAGTCAGAACCAGATCTATACAAGAAACATATCCCCATCGATATATGGTACACAGCCTGTAATGCAGTTCAAAGAGAAAATTACAATACTGAAGGATGTAGACATTACATGTTCATCAAATACATCAGGCTACATCTATACCGTGGAGTAGTGTTTCCTTGTATATGTATTGTTCTGACTGAGCGAGTATTAGTTATCTGATGTTGAGATTAAGTGTGTGCATGTTACCAGACGTCGATTGTGTAAATCTACTACAATGGAAATTCACTGAAGCATTTATCGTGTTAATTAGTCACATTTTATACTTGATGTTGCCATATTTGGCAGATGTGTATTCCCGATCAGTTGATGTACGTTATTATCTCCTGTGAAGATGGTGGTCAGTACCGATACCGGTAGAGAATAAAGAAAACTGTACAGCCGTTGGCACAAAAAACAGATTCTCTCCAGGACGTAATTGTTCTACAGCAGTGAGCTGAGACAATACACAAACTGGAGAATGCTGGTATTAACTGTTCATTTATTTCAACTCGCTGCCAATGGGACGGCCCACAACTAAGCGCTGTCTTAGGAGGTGCCGTCTGGGGGCTGTTTACTTGGTATTGTCTGACGGCATCGAAGTATTTATTTGGGGTACAACACGAGGTACATTCATTGCTTGGTCGGAGTAAACCACATGTTGGCTAACACGAACACTGAATGTAAACTATACTACCTTTGTCCTAAATGGATAAATCCCTCAATTTCGGCAGTTACGTCCCTATCAGCATGCATTTAAACTCGCCCATACACACCAACATGCTACAATCTGCCCAATAAAATGCGTAGAACTAATCTTCTTGACTCATACCGTGATGATACGGTCCCAGTGATCCTAATGCTTACCAGACCATGGCCTTGAGGCACCTCATTCGATCCTCCCAGGTGTGAACTTTACAGTTTTTCGCAGCCGGTTGATGTCGTCGGACTGAAATGGTATCTAATGTCATAATTACTACTGGTATTGACAACGGCGCCCTCTTCTCGGTTAATGCGCTTACTGTGAAGAGGCACACTTGAAAGTCATCCAGTCATCAAACTTATTTTATATCCAATCTGTACATTTCCGAATATAGGTTACTTATCAAAACTTTGTCTAGTACGTCCCCTCTAGAATCCCTAGAAGTCTTAATAGGACACTGTGAATAACGCTTTTATGTTTCTGTCTTGCTACTCATGCTACATTGAAATCAATCCTACCAGAACTCTGTCACCTATCTTACTAAGGTAAACCTATTTCCTCCATCTCCCAGATTCCCACAACACTATCTGTGACCATTTGATCCATCATGAACTGATTTTCAACCACATACTAACCTGGTGAGCATATCTGCTAACCATCCAACGAAGAGTCCATAATAGACAAATACTGCCATCATTCTGTACATGAGGATCACGTCGTTTTGGCAATCTACACACCTACAAAAAGCCAACAAAGTATACGTAGATTTACATCACCTTCTCTATGTACCTAGCTTCTCTCTCATCTAATGTAAACGCTGTCTTACACTTAAAGATGCAACAAACCAATGTGACGACGACATGCATATACACTACTGGCCAATAAAATTGCTACACCACGAAGATGACGTGCTACAGACTCGAAATTTTACCGACAGGAAGAAGATGTTGCGATATGCAAATGATTACTTTTACAGAGCATTCACACAAGGTTGGCGCCGGTAGCGACACCTTACAACGTGCTGACATGAGGAAAGTTTCCAACCGATTTCTCATGCAGAAACAGCAGTTGACCGGTGTTTCCTGGTGAAACGTTGCTCTGATGCCTCGTGTAAGGAGGAGAAATGCGTACCATCACGTTTCCGATTTTGATAAAGGTCCGATTGTAGCCTATCGTGATTGCAGTTTATTGTATCGTGACATTGCTGCTAGCGTTGGTCGAGATTCAATGACTGTAAGCAGAGTATGGAATCGGTGGGTTCAGCAGGGTAATACGAAACGCCGTGCTGGATCCAAACGGCCTCGTATCACTAGCAGTCGAGATGAAAGGCATCTTATCCGCATGACTGTAATGGATCGTGTAGCCACGTCTCGATCCCTGAGTCAACAGATGGGGACCTTTGCAAGACAACAACCATCTGCACGAACAATTCGACGACGTTTGCGGCAGCATGGACTGTCAGCTCGGAGACCGTGGCTGCGGTTATCCTTGACGCTGCATCACAGACAGGAGCGCCTGCGATGGTGTACTCAACGACGAACCTGGGTGCACGAATGGCAAAACGTAATTTTTTCGGATGAATCCATGTTCTGCTTACAGCATCATGATGGTTGCATCCGTGTTTGGCGACATCGCGGTGAACGCACGTTGGAAGCGTGTATTCGTCATCGCCATACTGACGTATCACCCGGCGTGATGGTATGGGGTGCCATTGGTCACACGTCTAGGTCACCTCTTGTTCGCATTGACGGCACTTTGAACAGTGGACGTTACATTTCAGATGTGTTACGACCTGTGGCTCTACCCTTCATTCGTCGGCCGCGGTGACCGTGCGGTTCTAGGCGCTCCAGTCCGGAGCCGCGCTGCTGCTACGGTCGCAGGTTCGAATCCTGCCTCGGGCATGGGTGTGTGTGTGATGTCATTAGGTTAGTTAGGTTTAAGTAGTTCTAAGTTCTAGGGGACTGATGACCACAGCAGTTGAGTCCCATAGTGCTCAGAGCCATTTGAACCCTTCATTCAATCCCTCCGAAACCCTACATTTCAGCAGGATAATGCACGTCCGCATGTTGCAGGTCCTGTATGGACCTTTCTGGATACAGAAAATGTTCGACTGTTGCTCTGGCCGGCACACTCTCCAGATCTCTCACCAACTGAAAACATCTGGTCAATGGTGGCCGAGCAACTGGCTCGTCACAATACGCCAGTCACTACTCTTGATGAACTGTGGTATCGTGTTGAATCTGCATGGGCAGCTGTACCAGTACACGCAATCCAAGCTCTGTTTGACTGTATGTCCAGGCGTATCTAGGCCGTTATTATGGCCAGATGTTGTTGTTCTGGGTACTGATTTCTCAGGATCTATGCACCCAAATTGCGTGAAAATGTAATCAAACGTCAGTTCTAGTATAATAATTTTGTACAATGAATACCCGTTTATCATCTGCATTTCTTCTTGGTGTAGCAATTTTAATGGCCAGTAGTGTATTTTAGATGGTTTTTAGGTTTTGACTTGTTCTAAACCTCAATAATTTCCACGACCAAACCGCAGAAAATGCAACAGCGGTTGTGCGGTTAAAGGATTCTACAGCAAAGGCGACCATGATATCTTTTACAAAAGTTAATTAGTTACGTTGCCCATTCCTTTTACGAGCAGATAACAGCATTTTGGTTAATAGAGGCATGGCACGATGAAAGCACCATGTGACTACGGCCTACTCCTATAGCACGCGAAGCTTTGACTTTTCACTTCCTTCCTGCTGTAACGAGTGTAATGAGGTGGCCACTAGAATGGAGATTCCACGTCGTGGAGAGCTTCATTAACAGCTACTGATTACTCATCACGGATCTTATCAGGATGTTTTGGCACCGCAGGCGATGTTACAACAAGCAGCCACGGCGAAGAGCGGGTTATAAGCTAGTACGGTAGCTTCCCGTGCTGGGGGATCGGACGCTACTTTTTAATAGGCTGCGCTTTGTAGCTGTTTGTAAACACAATATACTGTGAGCGGCTAAGCAGATTCTGGAAGGGCGCTCTGATAGACAGGCCCGGCGGGCGCGCTATTGGACGGATCGACCGTGGCCGCTTGTGCCATGGACGGGGTAGCGCGCCTGTTTGTTTCGTGCTTTACGGCTGAGCGCCCGTGTTTGCCAGGTAAGCACATACTCGTACGACACGTGCCTTAGGCTGCCGGCGCTGGGGCGTCCGCACACATGCGACTTTGCCCCATCGCCGCGCTCCATCCACTATGTCCTGACAATCTGTGTGCATAACACTTGCTACAGACAGCCGCCAACCATCGTAATTTTTTATATAAAACAGGCGCCCTAGCGGACTGTCCTCTTCCGAAAACATGGTACACTATGTGATACTGGCAAGGGGACATTACTAAATGGCAATAAACGAGCTTGATGAAACTTTTCGTGTATGTAGAGGGTGCAAAACAGTGGAATATGAAGTCTTTTATGTGTGCCAGGTTTCACTTTTAAGCGGTAAAACACACCCCGAAAGGTAATTTAGCATTTTACATTTAGAGGTAATATCTTCGAAACGATGAAATGAAAAAAGTTTTTCTTTTAAAATTTGATAAGTAGAAATGTTCCTGAAAACTGTATTATCAATTTTTGCAATAAATAGAAATTTTGCAAAATACCCCACCACCATCGATTAATTTTGAAAAATAAAACTTTTGTTACGATATACGTACTTGTGTAATAAAGCTGGTTTCTGAAAAACCAATTTTGGAAAATAAGCTGTGCACAATGTGCTGTTGCAGCATTTCCAACATACCAAATTAAAATATCTAAACATTCGTTACTATTCTAATTATTTACTTTACTTATATTTGTTGTATGTCTTAAAGTGTTATTTTACGTTTTACATTATCGATATGTCTGCGTTTTAGTTTACTGTTTCACATACGTGTGTTATGCTAATTGAAAATAATAAATTACTCATTCTTATAATAGAAAATAATTACAATAATGATATCTGTAAGGAAATGCTTAAAACAATTTTTTTACATTATGCACATAAAATGAACGAATTTTTTTTCACGTAAAGTACACCACGGTGAAGAAAATATAAAACAAAATTCAACAGGATTTCAAATTTTCACGCGTGATCCTCTAAATATTCCGATTTGTGTCAGGCATATTTCAGTACATTGGTAAGTCTTGGCGAAGAGAACTGATAGTGTACTAACGGCTACAGCTTGGTTATATTGTTTCTCAAGTGGAGTTTGACATCATACTCAATCACCAGAATTAGATCTGAAATCTTCTCACAGAGTTGTTCCAATATCCAAAGTTGTGCACGGCCCACGGCTGTACTTGTGCCGTCAAGCCCTTTAGGATGATCAGATGAACAAGTTCCTTGTCCTCCGATAAGATGCTCTGAACGGTTCTTTGACACTGACCACCGCAAGAATCTAACAATAATAAGGATATTTATCCCTCATCGGGAAAGAAAACATCTATGAAATATCTTTTGACCTGGTCGGATGTTTGTTTACCAGATTTCGAGTCTTTCACAAGAATATTTGGGGCTTCAAAAGGAGATTGTCGAATTCTCGGTCGAAACTCACCTCTAATTTCTTTTAAAGCTTTGAAAAGTCGGGTGGTCATTGCGCAAAAAACTTTTTAAAGTACTGAACTCGAAACCTCTGGTGACCCCAAACGGCTCGTTAGCACAGGTACACCCCTGTATGTTGGAAGAAATTTGTGAGAAAATGCAGATCCAGTTCTGCTGAATGATTATGAGGTCAACCTCAATTTGAGGAACAATACAATTAAGCTGTAGTCAATAGTTCATAATCAATTCTCCTCGCCAAGGCTTACCAATGTACAAAAATTAGAGGATCACTTTTGATTGTTTGAAATCCTGCTGAATTTTGTTTTATATTTTCTTCTCCGTTGTGTATATTACGGGAAGAGATTTCGTCCATTTTATGTGCATGGTTTAAAATGATGTTTTAAGCATTTCCTTACAGATATCATTATTACAATAATTTTTTATCATAATAATGTCCGGGCATGAAGGCGTGCCGGTCCCCAGCACGAATCCGCCCGGCGGATTTGTATGTAAGTCCGGTGTGCCGGCCAGCCTGTGGATGGTTATTAAGGGGGTTTTCCATGTACCTCGGCGAATGCTAGCTGGTTCCCCTTATTCCGACTCAGTTACACTACGTCGGCGATTGCTGCGCAAACACTTTCTCCACGTACGCGTACACCATAATTACTCTACCACGTAAACATTGGGGCTACACTCGCTCGTCTGGTATGTGACGTTCCTGGGGGGGGGGGGGGGGGGGGGGGGAGGGGGCACTGGGGGCCTCACCGCAGAATAACGCTGAGTTCGGTGTGGGGCGGCGGGTGGAGTGAGTGGACTGCTGTAGCCTGTTGTGGGGTTTTTGAACCACTGAGGGCTACGGCAGGGACTAAGCCTCTCCGTCGTTTCTAGGTCCCCAGTTCCATATAATACAATCATAATAATTGGTAATTTATTATTTTAAATTAGCACAACACTCGTATGTGAAACGGTAAATGAAAAAAGATAGACAAAAAAATTAGTGTAAAACGTAAAATAACAGTTTAAAATACAAAATAAATATAACTAAAATAAATAAGTGGAATAGCAATGGATGTTCAGATATTTTAATTAGGTATGTTGGAAATACTCCGACAGCACATTATGTACAGCTTATTTTCCAAATAGTATTTCGAAAACCATTTTTATTACACAGGATTTTATGTGGCTTGAAAGTTTCTTTAATTTATAATATAACAAAAGTTTTCATTTTTCAAAATTAATCGATGGTGGTGGGGTATTTTGCAAAATTTCAAATTATTACAAAAGTTGACAATACAGTTTTCAAGACCATTAATTACATATCAACTGACAGACCAAAAACATTTTTATATCAGCGTTTCGAAGATATTCTCTCTAAACCCAAAATTTTAAATTACCTCTCGGGATGTGTTTTACCCCTTAAAAGTTAAATTTGGTAGGAACAAAACAATACGTATTGCACTATTTTGCCCCCTGTACACCCCCCCCCCCCCCCCCCCCCCCCCCCCCCAAGTTTCATCAAGCTCGTTTACAGACACTTCGGAATGTTTCCTGCTGAGTGAAGAACCATTTATCTTACAAAGAAGAACTTGCATGAATTACAAGACGAGACCATATTAAGGATCATGGCGGTGCAACTCACATCCGGATATTAAATTACAATTCTCCATCTACATCTACATGACTACCCTCTTATGAACACGTAATTCCTTGGCGCTTAATTAATTTCAGGGTCTTTTTTGAATGTTCCACTCACGAAAGGCAAGTGAGAAAAATGAACTCCTAAATTTTAACTTGAGAAATTTAATTTCTCATAGTATATTGTAATGATCATTTCTCCCTGTATAGATGAGGATCGATAAAAAAATTTTCCTAGTAGAAAGTTGGTGATCGGATCTCGCCACAACGGAAGATGTCATTTTCTTATGATTTCGATCCCAACTCGCATATCACATCTGTGACACTCTGTCCCATATTTCGAAATAATACAAAACGAGTTGCCCTTCTCTGATCTTTTTCTATGTCCTCCGTCAAGGTAAAGATCCCATACTACACAAAAATACTCCAGAAGTGTACAGACAAGTGTAGTGTAAGAAGTCTGTCTAGTAGATTTGTTGTTTCTTGTAAGTGGCCTTCCAAACAACGTTTTGTGTGTGTTTGTTTTAATTTAAATTTTTCGTAACTCTAATCCCTAGGTATTTAGTTAACTCGAAAACTTTCAGATTAGTGTTATTGTTAGTGCGACCGAGAATTAACGTATTTTCTTCAGTACTAATGTAGTTGATGTCATATTTACTACTGTTTAAGTTCAATTGCCACTTTTCGCCACATAAAAGTACCTTGTTACGATCATTTTGCGAGTCATTTTGATCCAAGACGGCTGCTCTAATTGTCTCCCACATCGTTTCAAAATGGTTTAAATGGCTCTGAGCATTATTGGACTTAACTGCCGTGGTCATCAGTCCCCTAGAACTTGGAACTACTTAAACCTAACTAACCTAAGGACATCCCACACATCCATGCCCGAGGCAGGATTCGAACCTGCGACCGTAGCAGTCACGCGGTTCCAGACTGTAGCGCCTAGAACCGCACGACCACGCCGGCCGGCCCACATCGTTTGTACTCGGTGGTTAGAAACAATCTGAAAAGCTTGTACAGATGTTGCAAAGGAGGTTGTGTTCATAAACAATTGTTAAGAAAAAAAGCTTCGATACGTCGCGCCGTTTCCGAGTTATTTGGCATTGATGTTGGCTCGCAATCAGTTCGTTGCGAGCGTGAATTCAAGTACTCGAATCCGCTAAAATGTGGTAATACGCAAACAAATTTGGGTCAGTAAGTTACCAAAAGCTGAAACGCTCATTATCAGCAATTTTTTTCCTTTTTAAGACGGGATAAATACTGGCTAGGTGGGCAAAAGCTACATTTTTTGGTATGAGGAAACCAAACGAAGATCTCGTTTGGCGACACCGCCTCTGTCAGGCTGTTTGAATTTGGGTACGTGACGACCCAACTGGTTAACTACAATGCTAAATAACTCGAAAACGGCAACACGTATCGAAATTTTTTCTTAATAATTACTTCTTAGCACAACTTCCCATGCATCCATCACCCTAAGAAGCTCTTCAGACTGTTTCTGACCACCCGGTAAAGATTAAGAGCAGCAGATGTGATTCTTCAGTTTCTCCCGGCGTATTTCTTGTACGAACAGTCCACGGGTATGCTACCGGTCCATAGTGTCCAACGGGCACAATATTTCGGCGATCAGACATGTCGCCATCGTCAGGTGCGCTGACGAACTGAGCTCCTGACAGCGGGCGGCCGTATTAAATCCCCTCCCTTCGCGAGGCGTTCTCTCCGTGGTCCGCGCCCGCGCGTCAGAGGTCGCTGAGACGCTAGCGTCGGCGTCTGTGGTGGCGTCGGTGTAATTGCCTCGTCCGCCCTAGTCGCCCGTTCGTTTCCTTTGCTGAGCGTCTTTTTAATTAGACTCAATGCTGGTTCCCATGCCCTGCTGCGGCTGTAACCTCAATCTCGGTTGATGAGTCCGTCCCTGGTACGAATTTCGATAGCCTCCCTAACGACGCTGTCTCAGTGTTTAGATATCTGTGCCAGGACCCTGGTATGTTGGTAGTCCAATTCGTGATTTTCGGACAAACAGTGCTCTGCGATCGCCGACCTGTTGGGGTACCCAAGTCGAGTGTGCCTCTGATGTTCTCGGCAACGATCTTCGATGGTGCGCACTGTCTGTCCAATATAAGTCTTCCCACATTGACACGGAATCTGGTATATGCCGGCCTTCCGCAAACCGAGATCGTCTTTGACACTTCCCAATAATGTTCGTGTTTCTTTGCTAGGACACGGCCGGTTTCCTTCCCCATCGTCGATACCAGACGAGCTTGTACTCCGACTCTAATGACCTTGATGTCGACGGGACGTTAAACCTAATCACCCTTTTAACACTACCTGCTCACAACGGGCTGGTCGAATGCACAACTGTTGTTTCCAGTTGTTGGTTAAAGTTGCCGCCGTAGTTACTGCGCTGTCGTTGCTTATGCACCAGGAATAAAATCAGTTCCCGATCTCTTCCGATGGACGGTATATTTAAATATATGGGAATGATGGAGCTCCGTTGGCTGACAGATGAAGTATCGAAACTAAACTCGGAATGAGCCTCTAAAGGAATTGCTTACCAAACTAAGAGTACCAGATCATTTGAGTTCAAGATAAAAATGTGTCGTCATTTTTGGGTTAATTACACGTGATTTCCAGAAATTACGGGCAACAGAGTTTAAAGTCATGCTAACGTCGACCTCCTTGTAGCACTCAAACTAGGATTGAACAAGTATGTGGAAGGAATTTGCCCGTGTGCTAGTTAAAGAACAACCACGCATTCGTCTCACATCGCTTACAGAAAGCGTAGAAAACCAACATAAGAATGGCAGAACGAATATTCGTCTTAATCCCTTCTCTTAGCTTTTACAGGTTATAATTTATCTAGGAATTTGAATAGTACTCATAACTTTATTACCGCAGTCAGAATATGATGTAGACAACGAAAAGTTGGTCCGATTTAATTTATTCGAAAGAATGTAAGCTGTTAGAAAGAGGACATACAGGACAGTGTAGGAGAAATGAAAAGCAGTATCTGTCACCCTTTCCTAGCCAAACAACTTCACACCTTGACACATCGAGAGTGATATGTGTATTACTTGATAGAAAAGGTGAAAGAATACTGCCGTAAGTATACAAGTCTAATCTGATGTCCTCAAAAAAATGTAGAATATAAGAGTGGGCTGACTGAAGTAGCATAAACCACTGGCGGGATTCAGGTGTATTCTCTCTTTTTGTTACCAGTAATACGTTCTGTCACACAGGATGTGTCTTGGTACGCAGTGGAATCTGTTTCTCAGCTTATGCTGTTTGTGGCTTATCTGAATTCCTCTTTGCGGGGTTGATGTTATTGCTTCCAGAGACTATCCTGCTCCGTTTGGCTGTTGTATTCCCCAGCGCATCTGCAGGAATAGGCTTCGAATAGATAGATTTCTGCATGATCTGGATAAGTCACATACAACTGCGGTGCGTCTGGTGATCCAAAGGTTCTTTGTTTAAGATGCTACGATCCCCGTTCCCTTTGACGCACGCCGTTCCATCGCCTCCTCAAATGATGGTCGTTGACGTGTGCTCAGGGAATAGACGTTTGAGGATAATTACCAACCGTCAAGGTTGAAGCAAAGACCCATATCTATCATGTTCACTTTCTTGTAGAATATTATTATCTAGAGAAACTGGGAATCAAGAGACAACAGATCGGCTCTTCTGGGCTGATTCGAAATGACGAGAACCGTTTTAGGTACTTCAAAAATGTTCAAATCTGCGTTAAATCTTATGGGACTTAACTGCTAAGGTCATCAGTCCCTAAGCTTACACACTACTTAACGTTTTAGGTACTCTTCACTACGTATTTCTAATAAAATATCCAATTACAAGGCCATTTAATTTCCGAAACCGTAATTATAGTTAGCGCTGATAGTAAATTACAGATGTTTTCTGTACTGTAGCAAGATCAAACATCAACGTGTGTAATAAAGACTTTAATCCTAATTTTTTCTTTGAATGCTGAACCTTGGTTTAGAACGCTGCTTACTGTCTGTTAAATTTTATTCGAATCTGATTTTATTAGGCAAGTGATTAATAGAAAGAAACCTAGGCCGAAAAAATAAAATTTGTGTGGGGCGTGTGGAGTTGAGGAGGAGTCAGTGCAATTATTCTCTTCTACTATGAGAGGGTCTCCACTGAACAATTCTGATGTGGTAGGTTTATGAAAGCACCACGTGTCTGTTAAAATAACTGATAAGTAACTGAAAAAGAAACATTTTTACGTTCGGCGCTCAGAGAAGCGTTTACGCAAGCTATGCACTGTTTATCTGCTAATTTTGAGCCTCTCGTAAATATATTTCTCACTTCTGAAAAATGTATTGTATACAGGCATTAGCAAGTCTGTTTATGAATTGGCTGTTTAAATTTATGATACTCGCCGTTAGCTACTGACGTAGAGATTAGTGTCATCCGAATGCATTACGCAAAATAACGGCTGCCAAAAATGATTACAAAATTATTTTTCCTGTTGTTTTTGTTTCCTACAGTCACAGTCGAAATCTGATCGAAAGTACTCTGTCAAATTTGTATAATGTATAGTTTTTATATATGCAAGAATTTTGCATAACTGTTTTATACGCTGTATGAAATTATCCATAGCAGGAATTATTTGAAGCGTATTGGAACAGACTCTTCTTAGAACCAGAGTTTAAGCCCTCCGTGTCCCATAAGAAAGAGGAAAAAAAAATTATTGTAGAATGATGGTCTTCACTACGTAGCGCCTCCATTACACTCTTATCACTCCTTACCTCTTCCCCCACCATTCGGTCGCACGTCGCGTCGTGCGAAGTGGTGGGGAAACGCGATGGCAGAATGCTGGGTAGGAACTCTAATCCCTCAGTTCATCTGCCACCCCCGTCGGACACGGAAGTGATAGCAGCTGGCTGAACGCTGGGTCCCACACTTTACTGGGAGTGAAGCCACTGTTTCTATTGATCAGGCCCTCTGCCACTCGTATTTCAAGAATCTTCTTTGGAACAGAGTCCAAAAACGACGAGATTGTCTTAGGACATGCGTTTCTTCGTAGAGTCCCCTGTAATTATAAAATGTTCAACAACCGTAGATTTTGTTGGTTGCTTGTGTGTACTGTCTCTCCTATGCGGACAGTCGAAGAAATGTGCTAGGAGCACAGGAGACACGCCGCACCCATGTAACCAACAAAATCTGCGGTTGCGGAACATTGCATAGAATGTTGTTGTGGTCTTCAGTCCTAAGATTACTTTGATGCAGCTCTACATGCTACTCTATTCTGAGCAAACATCTCCATCTCCCAATAAATACTGCAACCTGCATCCTTCAGAATCTGCATCTGCTTACTGGATTCACCTCCTGGTCTCCCTCTACGATTTTTACCCCCCACACTTCCCTCAATACCAAACTGGTGATGACTTGATGTCTTAGAATGTGTCCTGTTAACCGATCCCTTCTTTTACTCGAATTGTGCTGCAAATTTGTTGTCTCCGCACAATTTTACTCAGTACCTCCTCATTAGTTACGCCACCTACCCAGCTAATCTTCAGGATTCTTCTGTGGCATCACATTTCAAAGGCATCTATTCTCTTCTTCTCTAAACTGTATATCGTCCACGTGTCGCTTACATACAAGCTACAGTCCAGGCAAATAAATTCAGAAAAAGACTTCCTAACACTTAAAACTATATCCGATTTTACCAAATTTCTCTTCTTTAGAAACGCTTTCCATGCCATTGCTAGTCTTCGCTTTATATCTCTACTTCGGCCATCACAGTTACTTTGCTGCCCAAGTAGTAGAACATATCTACTACTTTTAGTGTCTCTTTTCCTAATCTTATTCCCTCACATGATTCAATTCGACTACATTCCTTTATTCTTGTTACGCTTTTGTTGATCTTTATCTCATATTCACGTTTCAATGCGCTGTCCATTCCGTTCACCTGTCTTTTCACGTCCTTTGACACAATTCCTAGTTCAAATTTTTTTGTTCCCCATACTGCTTGATAATTTTACAGATTGAACCGCATCTGGGATAGACTACAGCCCTCTCTCACTCACTTCTCAACCACTGCTTCCCTTTCATACCCCTCGACTCTTGTAACTACAGCCTCGTTCCCATACAAGAATTAAATAGCCTTTCACTCCCTGTACATTACCCATGCTACCTTCAGAATTTCAAAGGGAAGTATTCCAGTCAACATGATTAAAAGCTTTCCCCAAATCTACGAATGTTCAGAGGTCTCAATGAAGTACGAACAAACGGAAGGGCTAGAACATACCTCGTCGTTTCGTGACTGTGTTCTACAGGAGGCTGTTGAGAGATGAGTGGTCGACGGCCTGGTCAGTAGGGGCAATGGCTTCACTCCCAGTAAAGCGTGGGCCCAGCGCTCAACCAACTGACGTCACAACTTTGGACGAGAGCGAGTTCCGCGCCAGACGGGGCCGGCAGAAGCACTGTGGGACCGGAGTTCGCACCTGTTAAGTCGTCAATGGCGTCCCCCCGTTACTCCACCCAGCGTGGTGAGCGACCCAGTACCGGGGAAAGAGGTGAGAAGCAATAAGAGTACCAAGGATGGACAACGTAGCGAGATCCTCATTTCACAGGTATCGCCTGAATATAATGGAACGGTAGTCTGTCGACATATCGTGTTCAAGAACTACTGCACCTGTCTGAACACACGAGAGCAACGAGAAGAGACTCTTTGCCAGGGAAGCCTCATATCACACAAAAATTACTGAATAAGTGTCTACATCAACAACCCAGATATACAATATATAATTTAGTCGTGATACTGTTTCTGACTGACCTCTACAAACTGCTATTTAATGTTACAAAGAAAATTAAGTCGAACATAAATTACTGTTTATCGTGCACTTAAGTTTCAGTCTTAATCACTTGTGTGAAAGCGAAGACTTACCTTTTATTTTTCTTTGCTCAGTCCCTGGTATCCAGAGGTTCAGAATCTGGACTCTACCCTCTTTGAACTAACTTTAGATCTTGTTAGTGGAGGAGTATATAATTTGATATAAAATATAAATTGAATATCATATTTTTATTGTTCTACAATCACTTCTTAGATACATCTTGTAATCATACACTATCATCACTGCAGGGTAAACTTTTGCTAGTGTAAACATCACGAAGCCAAAGTGTCATAAGCTTTTCCACATGCCATCACGCTCACATTGTCAACTTCCTAGTCCCTACTGAGACTGACCTCCACCACAGTTAGATGTTGCTCGTAAAAGATCGCCAAAAACAATGTCGCGCAAGAGCACAGCTTCTAACACAATGAGAGTTAATTCCTTCTCCAGAATAGGCGGATGGCCAAGACAAGTACACTGACGGAAATAAAAATCGCAACACCAAGAAGGAGTTGTATCACATAAACAAATGTTGGTAGGCGTGTTTATACATCTGAAAGATGATGTTTGTTCAAATTTCTCATCAGTCTTATAAGACTGGCGCTAGTAGTAAGGATGCAAATCTGGTTTGCCTTAAATGCACGCTGTAACGGTCGTGAGAGTTTGTTGCCTTATCAGAGTGCACGTGATGAGTTGATGTTAGTCAAAAATATTATTAAGGCGACAAAGACGTCATTATCAGCACCTCACTGAGTTTGAACGAGGTCGTGTAATAGGGCTACGAGAAGTTGGATGTTCCTTCTGCGATACTGCAGAAAGACTTGGCAGGAATGTAGCCACTGTGCATGATTTCTGGCAGCGGTGGTCACAAGACTGTCCGTTCGTAAGAAGACTGGGCTCCGGACGGCTACGTGGCGCTACTAAGATGGAAGATCATCGTGTTCGGCGTTTGTCTCTGGCGCATCATACTTCATCTGCAGCAGCAATTTGAGCAGCAGTTGGAATCACGGCAGCAAAATCAAATGTTCAAATGTGTGTGAAATCTTATGGGGCTTAACTGCCAAGGTCATCAGTCCCTAAGCTTACATACTACTTAACCTAAATTATCCTAAGGACAAACACACACACCCACGCCCAAGGGAGGACTCGAACCTCCGCCGGGACCAGCCGCACAGTCCATGACTGCGGACGGCAGCAGAACGACCTGTTACAAATCAGTAATTTCAAAGACAGCTCTGGGCCAAACGCCCTGTAGAGTAGAATCCACTGACCCCAAACCACCGCCATTTGTGTCTTCATTAGTGTCTAGCGAGAGCTCGTTGGAGGGCGGGGTGGAGGTCTGTTGCGTTTTCTGATGGAAGCTGATTCTGTGTCGGTGCCAGTGATGACCATTTGTTGGTTAAGAGGAGGCCAGTTGAGGGCGTGCAACCAATCTGTCTGCGTGCAAGACACACTGGACATAGACCTGGAATTATGGTCTGGGTTTCGATTTCGTATGACAGCAGGAGCATTCTCGTTGTTATCCCATGCACCCTGACTGTTTTTATGTCTATCTGGTGATTTGTCCCGTTGTTCTGCCGTTCATGTAGAGCTTTCCAGTGGGTATTTTTCAATAGGATAACGCTCGCCTACATCCCGCTGTTATAACCAAACATGCTATGCATAGTGTCGACATGTCGCCTTGTCTCGCTCAATCAACAGATCTGTCTCCAATCGAGCACATATGATACATAGCTGTAGGTCTATCTATAACTGGCTTGGTAGGTCAGTTGAAAGTACGGAGGGAGATAAGGGCGAGCGAACTCCAATGGGACGATGCTTCGTCAATCACAGTGATGTTCGAACCAACATTGTAGCTAAGGGCATCTTTTCCTTCATTAGTCAATCACGTTACTTTTATTTACATAACATGCATCTGTAATTAGATATCGTGATATTTGTCTGAGTGCATATTAATTCAAGTTTCCGTTTTCATCTGTTCATTAGTTAGTACTAAATGTAGGTACTCGAAGGAAGCTGGCCGGAGTGGCCGAGCAGTTCTCGGCGCTACAGTCTGGAACCACGCGACCGCTACGGTCGCAGGTTCGAATCCTGCCTCGGGCATAGATGTTAGTGATGTCCTTAAGATAGTTAGGTTTAAGTAGTTCTAATGTGTAGGGGACTGATGACCTCAGCAGCTAAGTCCCATAGTACTCAAAGCCATTTGAACCATTTGAACTCAAAGGCATAATCAAATCAAAATACGTATTGGTGTTGAAATGCTGGTAGAACTGATTTTATCGCGTTAGCTGTTTTACTATAGGCGCTCAGAAACTGGTACAATCAGTTTCGTACCATGTGGGTACATCCTCTGACGTATTTCAGGTCTAATGTCACATATTACCTATGTGGCTTAATGTGTGATCCAAGGTGCAATGAGGAGCGCTACTGACGAAACCAGCAATGGAAGTAAAACTTAATAAAGCCTGATATCTCTGATAATTTACGTTCGGAGAACGCCCAACCTCCATGTAATAACGTGAAACTGTCTAGACTGTTGAACATCTGAATATTGAGATGACATCGTGCAATACTAGTGTCTACCGCCAAAATGTCAAATTTCATAATGGGAGCGGTAGATATTGATGTATTTTGCGACTTCATCTCAATATTCAGATGTTCAGCAGGCTAGACTGGAAGGTTTTACGTTATCATACGAACGCCAGGTGCTCTCAGAACGTAAATCTGTACGCCGAGGTATTTTAACCTCCTGAAAAGACTGATGTAGGTGTATCATGTAAATAAACAGCTTCAGGAAAATTATAAATTACATAATGGCGGCTCTGTTGTGAACAATATATCTAATATAATCAGATTATGAAAATTGTGCCGTATAAACCTTATTATCTCGCTCCGTTCCGATATTACTTCGCGATCCAGTGGTGGTAGGAGAGTTAGATAAAAACCAAATAACTGATTTAAGAAATTGTAACTTGTTTCTTTGTTTACGACTGTGTGCGTAAATATACTTGAGGTACCTAGTATCTACAGACTTGTGAAACTGTTAGAAGCCTAGTGCTGATGTCGGACATGTGTGTTATTTTACAAACATCCGTGAAGCTTTAAGACGTTACATTTCCTCTCAGAGAAAACAAGATTGGAAGGTATCCCGTTTCGCCTTACTATCGATTCTTCGCAATAAAGTTGCTGTTGCACTGCTACTTTTCCGTCTTTTGCGGTCGATGTGGGGTCGTTTGCAGGTTATTTAGTTCTTAGAACGTGAATAAAGGAAGATTGTTCCAAATATCAGATCGCTGTTAGTGGAGTAACTCTTTCAATTCACGGAATACTATACACATTTCTAATTCACGAATGACTGCCTCACGTAATGATGGTACCGCGTCGACGTAAGAAGCTGGTTGCACGTTAACTTCGCATAGCTGCTCCAGTCTACGTAATGATGCTACCGCAGCCTAATGCTCAGCCGCCTCGACGTAAGAAGCTGGCTGCCACGTTAGCTTCGCATAGCTGCACCACTGCAGGCTAAGGATGGTAGCTTACGGCGGGTCGTTTCATATCGCGACTGCTCCTACAAAACCTCCAGCGACGGCGAAGTGTCTCCCTTAGCAGAATACGAGCTTCCGGACGCTGCACATAAATTTACTTCTGGTGTTGAACACACTTCCTATTTCCGAGAAACTACGTGATGTGATATGTTCTTGTAATATTTCTGACTCCCTTGTCACAACAAGATGACGAACAACGCACAGTGCACTCGGTACAGTACGCCTGCGTGGGTTGTCGCCTTACCGCAGAATCTGTAAGATCGCCCTGCTTAGTTCCTTAGCATGAGCCGATCAGTAACGGCAATATGTGTTAGCAAAATTAAGCAAGCAAGCCAAGACTTGGCTTTATGCTGCTGGTAACGAGCAAATGCGGTGTATTTCCGTCATGGCGATAAAAACTCCCAGGAACGATGTACAAAAGCAGACTTGTCAGTTTGACATGAGGAACACTGGGTGTGGAAACTTCTGAGTCTGAAATAATGAAGTCAAACCCTGTTGTGAGACAACTTTGCTATCAGATTACGAGAACGTACGAATCGTTCTTTGCACGATATAATTCAGTGACTTATTGTCACTATCGGCCAGGAAAGTAAAACTGACCTTAATGTAGAAGAAGTTAATGAAGTATGGAGACAGGAATATCCAAGAATGCACTACCGATATCTACTTGGCCAGTCATGTGAAACATCTTGTGTATGAGACTGAAGAGGGTGGTCGGCAAGAATTTTTGCTGGCTGTGAAACTGGTAGAGGTTGTTCGTACAGGTACGACAGAGCTTTGTGCATCCGTATAATGCCTTCATAGGTGCAGGTGGATGATACTTAGAACAATTGCTGTGTAGTACCTCGCTGTGCAGGTAAATGAAATTATTAGAAAAATGTGTCTACTTGAATTTCCATCAGTGTCAGCAGACGAAACTTGAATTTGAATTTTCATCATTTTTATTTTTAACCTTGGACGTAATCTTTTCTGGATGAGGATTGCTGATCTCAGCACATTTTTTCTTCTCCACTGTCCCTGAAATTCTGTATCGTCTTCAATGAAATAACGTTTGATATCACGGGGGTGGGTCGTGCAACGTCATTTTAAAGCACATAAATATAATAGCCAATTAACGCTCAAACATTTTTTGATAAGCAGAAACGTTAGGGAATATCTACATCTACATCACACTCCGCAAGCCATGGTGGAGGGTACTTTTGGTACCACTATCTGATCCTTCCAATCCTGTACCACTCGCGAATAGTCCATGGGAAGAATGATAGTAGGTGAGCCTCAGTATTGGCTCTAATTTATCGAATTTTCTTCTCGTGGTCAATACACGAGATGTATGTGGTGGAAGTAATATGTTGTCCGACTCCTCCTGAAAGATGCTGTCCCGAAATTTCAATAGTGGATCTCTCCGTGACGCTCAACGCCCCTCTTGTAACGTATGCCAGTGGAGTTTGCCTAGCAATTCCGTAACGCTCTCTCGCCAGCTAAACGATCCTGTGACGAAACGTGCCGCTCTTCGTTGGATCTTCTCTATCTCCTCTTTCAGTCCTACCTGGTAGGGATCCCAGATAGATGAACAATACTCAAGAATCAGGCGAACAAGCACCTTATAAGCCACTTCTTTCGTGGATGAGCTACATCTCCTTAAGATTCATCTGATGAACCTGAGTGTGATGTCTGCTTTTCCCTCTATCTGTTTTATATGGTCATTCCACTTAAGGTCTTTCTCAATAGTTACGCCTAGATATTTTATGGCAGACGCTGTCTCCAGCTGTTTGTCATCAGTAGTGCAGCTATACAGTAGTCGATTTCTTTTCCTATGT
Organism: Schistocerca piceifrons; assembly: GCF_021461385.2. NCBI lineage: Eukaryota > Metazoa > Arthropoda > Insecta > Orthoptera > Acrididae > Schistocerca > Schistocerca piceifrons. The sequence goes on from NC_060149.1 coordinate 186,461,126, forward strand.
ATGCGCAATATGTTACATGTATTTACGTTCAGGGACAACTGCCAGAGTGTGCACCATTCATCATTTATCTGCAGGTCACTCTGCAAATTCTTACTATTTTCTGGCATTGCTACCTTGGAATAGACAACTGCATCGTCTGCGAATAGCCTTAAAGAGCGTCCGACGCTTTCTACTAGATCGTTTATATACAGGGTGAGTCACCTAATATTACCGCTGGATATATTTCGTAAACCACATCAATTACTGACGAATCGATGCCACAGACCGAACGTGAGGAGAGGGGCTAGTGTAATTGGTTACTACAAACCATAAAAAAAATGCACGAAAGTATGTTTTTTAACACAAACCTACGTTTCTTTTAAATGGAACCCCATCAGTTTTGTTAGCACATCTGAACATATAAACAAATACGTAATCAGTGCCGTTTGTTGCATTGTAAAATGTTAATTACATCCGGAGATATTGTAACCTAAAGTTGACGCTTGAGTACCACTCCTCCGCTGTTCGAACGTGTCTATCGGAGAGCACCGAATTACGTAGGGATCCAAAGGGAACGGTGATGGTCCTTAGGTACAGAAGAGACTGGAACAGCACTTTACGTCTACTCGCTAACACCTTTTTATTGGTCTTTTTCACTGACGCACATGTACATTACCATGGGGGGTGAGGTACACGTACACACGTGGTTTCCGTTTTCAATTACGGAGTGGAATAGAGTGTGTCCCGACATGTCAGGCCACTAGATGTTCAATGTGGTGGTCATCATTTGCTGCACACAATTGCAATCTCTGGCGTAATGAATGTCGTACACGCCGCAGTACATCTGGTGTAATGTCGCCGCAGGCTGCCACAATACGTTGTTTCATATCCTCTGGGGTTGTAGGCACATCACGGTACACATTCTCCTTTAACGTACCCCACAGAAAGAAGTCCAGAGGTGTTAGATCAGCAGAACAGGCTGGCCAATTTATGCGTCCTCCACGTCCTATGAAACGACCGTCGAACATCCTCTCAAGGGTCAGCCTAGTGTTATTTGCGGAATGTGCAGGTGCACCATCATGCTGATACCACATACGTCGACGCGTTTCCAGTGGGACATTTTCGAGCAACGTTGGCAGATCATGCTGTAGAAACGCGATGTATGTTGCAGCTGTTTGGACCCCTGCAATGAAGTGAGGACAATGTTTCAAGCGTCAATCTTAGGTTACAATATCTCCGGATGTAATTAACATTTTACAATGCAACAAACGGCACTGATTACGTATTTGTTTATATGTTCAGATGTTCTAACAAAACTAACGTGGTTCCACTTAAAAAAAAGGTTTGTGTTAAAAAACACTTCCGTGCATTTTTGTATGGTTTGTATTAAACAATTACACTAGCCCCTCTCCTCACGTTCGGTCTGTGGAATCGGTTCGTTAGTATTTGATGTGGTTTACGAAATACATCCAGCGGTAACGTTAGGTGACTCACCCTGTATATTGTAAACAGCAACGGTCCTATCATACCTCCCTGTGGTTCTTCGGATATTATCTCTACATCTGTCGATTTAGTTCTGTTAAGAGCGAGGTGTTGAGTTCTATCTCCAAGAAAATCTTGAATCCAATCCCAGGTCTGCTCCGATACTGCGTAAGCTCGGATTTTTTCATTAAACAGCAACGCGGGACGGTGTCAAATGCCTTACTGAAATCAGGCAACGCTGCATCAGTCGAAGCGCCGCTTTCCACTGTGCTTAGATCTCATGGAGGAATAGAGTGAGCTGAGTTTCGCAGGATCTCTGTTTGCGGAATACATGTTGATTTTTATGGAGGAGATGTTCATTTTTCAAAAAGTCATAATCCTTGAGCATAAACCATGTTCCACGATTCTACAACAGCTTGACGTCAGTGATATAGGTCTATAATTGTGTGGGTCTGTCTTATGGCCTTTCTTGAAAACGAAAATCACCTACGCTTTTTTCCAGTCATTAGGTACCTTTCGTTGCTCAAGCGATCTACGATAAATTACTGCTAGAAGGGGAGCAAGTTCTTTCGCATAATCATTATAGAATCTTATAGCTATGTCATCTGCAGCTGCTTTTCAGTTCCGCGATCAGTTATTTCAATATCTGCCATTTCGGTGTTCATACGACGACTGAAAGGAAGGACAGTGTTACGATCTCCCGCCTTGAAACAACTTCCGGAGACCGCATTCAGTATTTCGGCCTTCTCTCTGTTATCTTCCGTTTCGGTGCCGGTGTGGTCGCTGAGAGAATGAATAGATGATTTTGACCCACTTACTGATTTTACATACGACCAAGGTCGCTTAGGGTTTTTCTCAGATCGTTTGACAACGTCTTACTTTCAAAATTATTGAACGCTTCTCTCACTGCTCTCCTTACGCTCATTTTCGCTTCGTTCAGTTTTTTTTTTTTTTTTTTTTTTTTTTTTTTTTTTTTTTTTTTTTTTTTTTTTTTTTTTTTTTTTTGTTAGCTAAGTATTTACTTCTCTTGAATCTGAGATGAAGTGCTCCTTGTTTACATAGCACTTTTCTAACACGGCTATTAAACCATGGCGGATCTTTCCCATCCCTTAAAACCCTACTCTGAACATAATTGTCTAGGGCATATTGAACGATGCCTTTGAATTTTTTTCATTTGTTCTCCACATATTCGTCCTCATCACCGAATATGTGATGCTGGCTGCTGAGATATTCTGAAATTTCTATCCTGTCACCCTTGCTGAGCAATATATCTTCCTACCTTTCTTAACATTCCTCGTAGGACCCGTCGTCATAGAAGCTGTCACAGCCTTATGATCACTGATATCTTCCTCTACGTTAACTGATTCCATAAGTTCAGGTCTGTTAGTTGCCAGGAGGTCTAACACGTTACCCTGCAAATAACTGAGAAAAATGACTGGATAAATCCTGTAGAATTAATTAAGTTAAAATTAAAAAGATAGTTATAAATGAAACCAAACATACGTGTATTAAATACCGTTCACACAGATGTGCATCGTGGCCTATATATATTCTGGGTTCAAAATGAAAAGTAATTAAACAATATTTAATGTATGTAGCTCGAGCAGAGCATCATATACGAAAACAGATACGAGAAAAGTTCATTAAGCGACACATCGGTTCAACAAAGTAAACAGCAGCCATTCAAAGTCAGAAAGCGCATTTTCCTAGTATCAACCGCAAAGAAAACTAAAGTTTGTTATTTTGAATAACCACAGCTAAAAATCACGCGACACGTCTATCACACGCGAATACAAGTATCAACTGCAGGAAATAATAACAGTTCACAGCTGCCTCAGGTCCTGTAAACAAAATGAAAGTTCATATAGTCATGCGGAATCAGTCACTGAGAAAATGGTCCATACTCAAAGTCCAGTGGCTGCCCGGCCACACAGCCTCCTCGACAAATTCAGCAGTGAACGACTGATGTACATTGACAACAACAAAATACCGCCAGTCAAAGACACGAACAAAAGATCACTCACACGCTTCCATTCGCCGTTGAATACATTCTGTGACGTCAAACATTACTCAGTCCAAGTTAAATGCTTAACTAACGACCATCATTCGAATCTGAAGCTAATTACACACACACACACACACACACACACACACACACACACACACACACGTACATACATACATACATACATACATACATATTACGTGTAACTGTGGAAGATTTATAGCACTGGCGCGTTTGCAAAAATGGCTCAAATGGCTCTGAGCACTATGGGACTTAACTTCTGAGGTCATCAGTACCCTAGAACTTAGAATTACTTAAACCTAACTAACCTAAGGACATCACACACATCCATGCCCGAGGCAGGATTCGAACCTGCGACAGTAGCGGTCGCGCGGCTCCAGACTGTAGCGCCTAGAACCGCCCCGGCTGGCACGCGTTTGCATTTAAACTTTTAAGTAACCCGTCTACAATTATTTACAGACACGTATAATTTGAAAGTGAGATGTTGTGGTGCTCACTGACGTCGTCAGCTTTCATTTTATACCTCATGTGATGAGACTGCTCCAGCGGTTCATATCTTATTAATTGCATAATCTGTCGTAACTAAAACAATAGTAACTTTCATAATATTTATTCTAGATTTATGCTTGGACATGCAATGAGCTCGTATAATCGCCGTGACCATTCTGGTGTACTTAATTCCTCCGTATAGTATTTGTAGGCTATGTAAAGTATTTTCGTTGAAAATGTAGTATTCATCTTCTATTTCAACCGCCTTCGTGGCGATTGAGTAGTCTGTACCAGTGAGCCAAGTGTCTACGCTTCAACCATGGGGAACACTGGCAACCAGCTCTCAGCCACCCGCAGTCATGGCACTCCTCGCTTGGTAGGCTAACCGCCATCACCTGTCAAAACATTCATCACTTCCTCTACCCGCGCAAGCCTGTCTCTCGTAATGTCACAGACTGAAGCCTTGCCAATGAAGCTGTAGCTTCGAAATTAACGTTGACGACGTGAAATCACCGTTGATAGGCAATGTATTTATTTTATTTTTAAGTTTTCCTTTATTTCATAATCTCCTGTTTGTCAAGAATACCCACTATAGCTACCGCTAAATTTGTGTTTTTACATTTAGTTAATTGTTCCTCACACCTCTCTAGTTTGGGTTGCAGTCAACAATCCAACCATTTAACAATGAAGTATTTTAAGATAACAACAAGAATATTCAGCCCTTTTAAGGACAAAGAGGTGCAGTAGCTCAGATCTACCTGACTGTAAAGATTTTGAAATGTAAGAGGTTTTGATGCCTTGTTAAAAGTGAGTGTAAGGAAAAAAAACACAGTCAAAGAAGTAATCCATACAAATTATAAAAATAGATTTATGTATATGTGTATCCATTTACGTGCATCCCACATCTCCTCCTAAACAACTGGACAGATTTCACCCAAACTTGGTATGCATATCACTTACTGTCTGCAAATCATCGATGTGGAGGTAAGAGCCACCTACCTATCAGAAGGGGTGGGGGGTGAAAAAGCAGTGTAGCCCACGACGTGCGAATATCCATAATTTATGCGTCCAGTATGTAAGGAAGAGAGAACTTAGTGGTTTTCACCAAGATGTACACACAATTGCAAACCCTTACGAAACTTTTTCTCTCCGACAACCTCCACAAAATGATTGGAAAATGTTCATCGCTTACTACATGTTCACTGTTGATGCAGTAAAACTGCCGAATAATTTGAGACTAGTTTTCGGATTATTAGGTCATCTTCAGGATGCAACTTACTTGAAGCTAATAAGCTGTTTCCTGAAGATGGCCCAATAAGCGGAAAACTATTTTGGAGCAAACAAAAATCAGTATAACAAAAACTATATACTTGTTTTTTTGCGCTAAAGATGGAATTGTCCTACCAGGAAGTAACAGAAGAATCCGTAAATAACGTTTTAATTAATTACTTCTTTACCACTAACTGTCTTCACGACACATTTTAAGAGAGTACTCACATTTACTACCGAATTTACCAGCACAATTATATCTTTGTACGACACATATTTCAGGAGATATGATGTCATTAACAGTGAGATGCGCGGAAAACTGCCATATCGTACAAGGCGTTTAAATTTATTACCTTTTTGGTAATAACTTCAGCCCCAACACTTTCTCCAGACATACATGATGCTGAATATACAAAGAAAAGCATATCGTTGTACGACAGACAGTTCTGTAGATACGACGCCAGAGACACAGAGATCCATCAAAAACTGACACATCATGCACGACGTTTTCATTTATTGCTTCTTTACTGCTTACTCTATTCACAACACATTTCGTAGACAGTAGCCACATATATTATTGAATGTACCTCCACAATTACATCATTGTGCAGCACATGTTCAGGAGATAAGACGTCGTAAACATTAAGTAGCGTGAAAATGAAAACGCAGGGCGGAATTCGCTAGAGATTCAGGCGAAATACGCGTGCAAATACGTGCAAAGTATGTTAAATATATGTGAAATATATTTGACCCATGCGTAAGAGGGTAAAGCGAAGGGTAAAAATCTCATCCTTAACCCACGCAACGATTCCAGCGAAATTTGGTACACATAACACCTACAATATGTAAAGAAATACCATGGGAGGACGGGGGTGTGGAAGAATCACCAGCTTCCTAATGGGGTGAGTGTGATAACTTGAGAGGAGGAGATGGAGAGAAGGCGTGGGGCAAGGAGGAGATGGACAGAGAGAGGAGATGGGGAAGTAGACAGAGAGAGAGGAGAGGAGCAGATGAACAGAGAAAGGAGAGAGGAGGAGATGGAATGTGACAGGAGAGGAAGAGATCAGCAGAGGGAGAGGGGAAAGAGACGAACAGGGACGGGGAGGAGGAAGTGGACAAAGAAAAAGAACCGGAGAAGGTGGACAGACAGAAAAGAAAAGAGGAGAAGGACAGAGAAAAGAAGTGGAGAAGATCAGTAAGGAGAGGGGGAGGAGGAGACGGACAGAAAGAGAGGCAGAAGGAGATGAACAAAGAATGTGTGGTGGATGATGTAGATAGAGGGAGATAGAGGAGATGGACAGGGATGAGGTGAATGAAGGGAGACACAGAGCAATGGGGAAGGAGGAAATGGACTAATAGAAAGTTGGAATAAATACACACCTGGGCAACACTGGGTACTCGTCTACATCTACATCCATACTCCGCAAGCCACCTGACAGTGTGTGGCGGAGGGTACCTTGAGTACCTCTATCGGTTCTCCCTTCTGTTCCAGACTCGTATTGTTCGTGGAAAGAAACATCGTCGGTATGCCTGTGTGTGGGCTCTAATCTCTTTGATCTTATTATCATGGTCTCTTCGCGAGATATACGTAGGAGGGAGCAATATACTGCTTGACTCCTCGGCGAAGGTATGTTCTAGAAACTTCAACAAAAGTCCTTACCGAGCTACTGAGCATCTCTCCTGCAGAGTCTTCCACTGGAGTTTATTTATCATCTCCGTAACGCTTTCGAGATTACTAAAAGATCCTGTAACGAAGAGCGCTGCTCTCCGTTGGATCTTCTCTATCTCTTCTATCAACCCTATCTGGTACGGATCCCACACTGGTGAGCAATATTCAAGCAGTGGGCGAACAAGCGTACTGTAACCTACTTCCTTTGTTTTCGGATTGCATTTCCTTAGGATTCTTCCAATGAATTTCAGTCTGGCATCTGCTTTACTGACAATTAATTTTATATGGTCATTCCATTTTAGATCAGTCCTAATGCCTGTTCCCAGATAATTTATGGAATTAACTGCTTCCAGTTGCTGACCTGTTATATTGTAGCTAAATGATAAGGGATCTTTCTTTCTATGTATTCGCAACACATAGCACTTGTCTACATTGAGATTCAGTTGCCATTCCCTGCACCATGCGTCAATTCGCTGCAGATCCTCCTGCATTTCAGTACAATTTGCCATTTTTATAACTTCTCGATATACCACAGCATCTTCCGCAAAAAGCCTCAGTGAACTTCCGATGTTATCCACAAGGTCATTTATGTATATTGTGAATAGCAACGGTCCTACGACACTCCCCTGCGGCACACCTGAAATCACTCTTACTTCAGAAGACTTCTCTCCATTGAGAATGACTTGCTGCGTTCTGTAACACTAGTAGTAAAATACAGCTGCGCATTACTTGAAGCAATACAGAAGCCAGCAACTTTTTACTTAGCTGTATTTATGACAAAACGAGTTTTGGGCGTAAATGTGGCTGTCCTATACCTACGGTACAAAGGTGGAAAAAGAGTTGCAAGTTTCGACACAAAAAACAGCTGCAGCATTCAATATTCAGATGACAAACCGGTGTATTTACTAAGGTGTATGTGCATTATGCCCATTGAAGGTGACTGGAAGGCTGAAACACGGCTTTGAACGTATAAAGGTATATGAGAAGTGGCTGGTTCCTGTATATTTTAAAGTACATCGCTTCAATGCCTCTGAGCCAACCATCATTGACGAGGATAAATTAATAAGTAACTCTCTCTCTCTCTCTCTCTCTCTCTCTCTGTGTGTGTGTGGGGGGGGGGGGGGGGAGATGGTGGAGGGTGTAGATGGAGGGGGGGGGGCGGCGTTTGCTCTTCTGTATTTTTATTCACTCGTTGCCTAGTTTCGGGCCGAGAACCATTTTCAACTCATCGTAACATTGTCGAGAATGGCATTTCCGAAGATGTCAAAAATGCCCAGCGAATAGTTACAGCGCATACAGATGCAGTTTTATATGACTTACGTGTCGCGCAATGATATAATCTTGTAGGTACATTCAGCAGCATAGGGGATACTGTCTGCGAAATGCGTTGCGAATAGAGTTACTAGCAAAGAAGTAATAAATTTAAAAGTCACGCACGATGCGGCAGTTTTTCCTGCGTTTCAGTGTTTACGACTTCTCATCAAAGGGTTCAAATGGCTCTCAGCACTATGGGACTTAACATCGGAGGTCATCAGACCCCTAGAACTTAGAACTACTTAAATCTAACTAACATAAGGACATCACACACATCCATGCCCAAGGCAGGATTCGAACCTGCGACCGTAGCAGTTGTGCGGTTCCAGACTGTAGCGCCTAGAACCGCTCGGCCACCGTGGCCGAAGACTTCTCATCTCCTGAAGTATATGTCGTAAAATGATATAACTTCGCCGGTACATTTAAGAGTATATGTGAATAGTGTCTGCAAAATGTGTCGCGAATACAGTTATTAGTAAAGAAGTAATAAATTAAAACGCCGTGCCTCATCAGGTAGTTTTACTGCATAAAGAGCGAAAATGTAGTAAGCGATAAACTTTCTTCCTTTCATCATTTTATGGTGCCTATCAGCGAAAAAAACTTTCTTAAAAGTTTGGAATTATGTATAAATCTTTGTTGCAAGTTAATAAGTGCTGTCATTCCCAAATACCGTATGAATAAATTCGGTATATTCACGTGTCGTGGGCTACAGTTATTTACCGTCCCCACCGCTTTGATAGGTAGATAGTTCTTACCTCCACAGCGTTGATTTCCAGCCAGTAAGTGATATGCATACTAAGTTTGACTGAAATCGGTCTAGCTGTTTAGAAGGAGATGTGGAACATACATAATGTATATGCCTGTTTATAATACGTGTGGATGTTATTTTGCCAGTAATGAATCATCATTAATAGTGTTATCTCTCTATGGCGTAAACCAACGCTTAGGTTTATCCTTTGGTAATCAAACGATGGTGAGTAGAATGATATTGTCAACATGTGTGCAGCTAACCTTTAGTCGAAAATGGAGAACAATCTGTACTGTTAGATGTTTGAAATACGGAGGGTGGGTTGGCTCAAATTACTCTGAGCACTATGGGACTTAACTTCTAAGGTCATCAGTCCCCTAGAACTTAGAACTACTTAAACCTAACTAACCTAAGGACATCACACACATCCATGCCCCAGGCAGGATTCGAACCTGCGACCGTAGCGGTCTCGGGATTCCAGACTGTAGCGCCTAGAACAGCTCGGTCACCCCTGCCGGCAGGGTGGGCTGTTTCCTTGAAATTTACTGAGATGTTTCCATAAACAAGTATTCAGAGAACTCATTGAGAATAACGTTTCTCATTAATTGGATGTCATATTCTGCCATCTGTTCAACGACAGGTTACAATGGACTGTACAGCTACGAGTAGCCCATAGTGGCTCGCCTTCACGTATTCTTTTTTATATATTTTGTGACTAAAGCCCATCTGGCCTGTTAATTATTTTATATGTGACATGTAAGTACTGCATCTGTCTTTTATTGTCAGTCAGTACTTACACGTTTTATACAAAAAATGTCTTTTCCTATAAATTTGTAGCCGGCCGGTGTGGCCCTGCGGTTCTAGGCGCTTCAGTCTGGAACCGAGTGACCGCTACGGTCGCAGGTTCGAATCCTGCCTCGGGCATGGATGTGTGTGATGTCCTTAGGTTAGTTAGGTTTAAGTAGTTGTAAGTTCTAGGGGACTAGTAACCACAGATGTTAAGTCCCATAGTGCTCAGAGCCATTTGAACCACTTGAACCTATAAATTTGTAATTATGTTATAAGCTATTTTAATTGATTTAATTTTGATGAAGGCACTCTTATAAGTGTTGAAGCCTGATCAATAAAACTGAAACTAATAGTGACCGAGGGCTCATTTGTTTCAATTTTAATTTAGAAACGGTCACTGAACCAAGCAACCATGTTTAAAACTATCTATTGGTTTGATTTTGTACAGTCCGTCAAAGAAATACATACAAGTCAACAGTTGTCTTACTCTCAGTTTCTAGACGTCGGTTCCCTATTATGCTAGAAGTGCTTGGACGTCTGATATCGTAGGCTTTTACTTTTTCCCAGACGAAGTTGGTTTCAGTTTACTAAATCATGCAGTAAAGTGTTTAAAAAGTAATTCCTGAAAGTACTTATTCTTCTTCCAGATATAAACAAACATTTGAAATGATATAACATTCAGTTTATGGAACATTACACTTTTTTCGTGTAAATACACACACACACACACACACACACAGATATGGCTCAAATGGCTCTGAGCACTATGCGACTTAACTTCTGAGGTCATCAGTCGCCTAGACCTTAGAACTAATTAAACCTAACTAGCCTAAGGACATCACACACATCCATGCCCGAGGCAGGATTCGAACCTGCGACCTGTGTGTGTTGTGTGTGTGTGTTGTGTGTGTGTTTGTGTGTGTGTCTATTTACCATACAGCAAGACTTTCAGAGGTGGTGGTTCTGATTGCTGTACACACCGGTACCTCTAATACCCAGTAAAACGTCCTCTTGCATTGATGCATACCAGTATTCGTCGTGGGGCATAGTATCCACAAGTTCATCAAGGCACTGTTGGTCCAGATTGTGCTACGCCTCAACGGCAATTCGACGTAGGACCCACAGAGTGGTTGGTGGGTCACGTCGTCCACAAACAGCAGTATTCAAACTATCCCAGGCTTGTTCGATAGGGTTCATGTCTGGAGAACATGCTGGTCACTCTATTCGAACGATGTCGTTATTCTGAAGGAAGTCATTCACAAGATGTTCACGATGGGGGCGCGAATTATCGTCCATGAAGAAGAAGGCCTCGCCAATATGCACTGTCGGTAGGAGGATGGCATTCAGGTATCGTACAGCCGTTACGGCGCCTTCCATGACCACCAGTGGCGTACGTCGGCCCCACATATTGCCACCCAAAACAACAGGGAACCTCCACCTTGCTGCACTCGCTGGACAGTGTGTCTAATGCGTTCAGCCTGACCGAGTTGCCTCCAAACACGTCTCCAACGGTTGTCTGGTTGAAGGCATACGCGATACTCATTGGTGAAGAGAACGTGATGCCAGTCCTGAGCGGTCCATTCAGCATGTTGTTGGGCCCTTCTGTACCGCCCTGCATGGTGTGGTGGACCTCGTCATGGACGTAAGGAGTGAAGTTGCGCATCATGCAGCCTATTGCGCACAGTTTGAGTCATAACACGACGTCCTGTTGCTGCACGTAAAGCATTATTCAACGTGGTGGCGTTGCTGTCAGGGTTCCTCCGAGCCATAATCCTTAGGTAGAGCTCGTACACTGCAGTAGTAGCCCTTGGGCGGCCTGAGCGAGGCGTGTCATCGTCAGTTCCTGTCTCTCTGTATCTCCTCCATGTCCGAACAACATCGCTTTGGTTCACTCCGAGACGTCTGAACACTAACCTTGTTGAGAGTCCTTCCTGGCACAAAGTAACAACGCGGACGCGATCGAACCACGGTATTGGCCGTCTAGGCATGATTGAACTACAAACAACACGAGCCCTGTACCTCTTTCAAATGGTTCAAATGGCTCTGAGCACTATGGGACTTAAACATCTATGGTCATCAGTCCACTAGAACTTAGAACTACTTAAACCTAACTAACCTAAGGACATCACACAACACCCAGTCATCACGAGGCAGAGAAAATCCCTGACCCCGACGGGAATCGAACCCGGGAACCCGGGCGCGGGAAGCGAGAACACTACCGCACGACCACGAGCTGCGGACTGTACCTCTTTCCTGGTGAAATAACTGGAACTGGTCGGCTGTCGGACCCCCTCCGTCTAATAGGCACTGCTCATGGATGGTTGTTTACATCTTTGGGCGGGTTTAGTGACATCTCTGAACAGTCAAAGGGACTGTGTCTGTGATACAGTATCCTCAGCCAACGTCTGTCTACAGGATTTCTGGGGACTGGGATCGTGCAAAACTTTTTTTGATGAGTGAATGCTAGATAAAGTATACTGTTCACATCTCCTTCTCAACCGTCTGTCTGCCCTTATTCGTCTCCCTTCACCGTCCATCTCCTCCTCCCGTCTCTCTCTGTCCATCCTCTCCTTCCTCTGCTCCTGTTCATCTCCTCCTACCTCTCTCTCTATTCATTCCTTCCTCTCCGTCTCTCTTTGTACGTCTCGTTCCCCCTTCCCTCTGTTCATCTCCACCTACCCTCCTGTCTATGTCCACCTCTTTGACCATCTCTGTCCGTCCACCTTCCTCCCACCTTAATCTGTCCACTTCCTCCTTCCCTCTCTATATGCCCATCCCCTCCTCCCCCTATTTCAGTCCATCTCCTACTCCCCTCTTTCTCTGTCCATCGCATCCACTTCCCTTTCATTATCGATCTGCTCCCTCCCCTCTCTCTGCTCAGCTGTGCCTATTCCCATCTTTAACCCCTGCAATTCGCATCAGTACCAATTGCACAACATGCTCATCATGTATGGTAATTGCAGGGGTGGAAAATCGTTTTCATGGGTTTCTCCAATCCTATGGGAACCAGGACTTTCTTCCTTCTACAATGCATATTTCCAGACAGCAGGTAATATGTGTACCAAATTTATTTGTAATCCATCCTATGGTTTAGGAGATGCTGAATATAAGGACAAAACACACACACACACACATATATATATATATGAAATAAAAACTATCCCTACATCTATATCTATGTTCTGTAAACCGTTGTGAGGTGCTTGGAAGAGGACATTCCCACTGTACCACACACATGTGTTCATGTGTTTCTTCAGTCTCCCCTTGCGTCTGGAGAAGGTAAAGACTAACTGCTTAAACTCCTCTCTGACAGCTGTAATTAATCTAATCTTGCATTTACAGACCCCGTGAGAGCAATGAATGGTAGACTGTAGCATTTTCCTAGATTCCTCACTTAATTCTGGTTCTTAAAACTTTGTAAGTAGGCTTCTGTGGCACAGCTGATAACTGCCATAATCTGTTAGCCATTGCTGGTTACTTAGCAGTTCGGTAGGTCAAGCAGACTTGTGCACTCTTTTGTATATGTTTAATACCAACAGTTCTACATCTACACCTACATACGTACTCCGCAATCCACCATACGGTGCGTGGCGGAGGGTACCTCGTACCACAACTAGCATCTTCTTTCCCTGTGCCACTCCCAAACAGAACGAGGGAAATGGCATGGCATGGCATGAACCCTACACATCTGAACAATAGTCTAGGATGGGTCGCAAGAATTATTTGTATGCAATGTATGGTGATTGTATTTTCCCGGTGGCCTATCAAAGAAACAAAGTCTGCCATCTGCTTTACCGTTAAAAGACCTTATGTGATCATTGCATTACGTACATCTACAAACTGTTGTATGGGTTTACTGATCTCGACTGTGAATCACTAATATTGTAGTCGAGGTGAACGACAGTTTTGTATTTTTTGAAATGTACAGTTTTACATTTATGAATATTTGAAGTAAGTTGCTAATCTTCGCACGTCTTTAAACGTTATCACAATCTGTCTACTTCTGCAGCTTTTTACAAATACTCATATGTGTGCGGTCCATGCCAAAAAAAAAAAAGTGCACATGTGTGCTTGACCTACAGAACTGCTGAGTAATTTGAAATGGCAAACAGCTGATGACAATTATCAACTATCCAAAAGAAACTTACAAAGTTTCAAGAACCAGAATTATGTGAGAAATCTGGGAATATACGACAGCTGATTCGACAAGTAGCTTGTTAAGCTGTTTACTGAAGTCATCAGTTTTCATATGACGCATCATATGATTAGACTGATCCAGTGGTTTACTTTTCATTAATTTATAATATGTCATCATTAAAAGCAACTGGAACGTTTATAACATTAATCCTAGAATCTTGTTTCAAGTCCCAGTGAGCTCATTTTATTACCGCAATTTTTCTGGTGCACTTGGTCTTCCTGTATAATATTTGTAAGATCTGGAATGTAATTTCGTCGAAAATACGTATTCTTGGTCTTTCATTTCGTCCATCTTAGCTGCCACTACGTCGTCTGCACTCGTCGGCCAAACGCTCACTCTACAGCCTCTGGAAAACCCATAGCCGCGCGGGATTAGCCGAGCGGTCTGAGGCGCTACAGTCGCGGACTGTGCGGCTGGTCCCGGCGGAGGTTCAAGTCCTCCCTCGGGCATGGGTGCGTGTGTTTGTCCTTAGGATAATTTAGGTTAAGTAGTGTGTAAGCTTAGGGATTTATGACATTGGCAGTTACGTCCAATAATATTTCATACACATTTGAACATTTTTTGAAAACCCATTTCCTAGCACTAGGCCGTCAGCTTTACTTTCATTCTACGCCAGCTTCGCCCGTCCAGCAAGGTGGCAAAACACTCACCATTACCTCTCACTTGAAGAGCCAGTTTCTCCTACTGTCATACGTCTTCGACTTTATTAGTATCTGAGACTTGTCCCAGTGAATGAAGTCAACCCAGTTCCGCCAAAGGAAATGATTCCACAATAACTTACTGTGTTAGAAGTGATCCCTGATGCATCCTAAATGGTATCAATATAATCATAAATGTAAATCGTACGCAAAAGAACAAAATTATTACAGCATACATATACTGAAAGTATTTTGTGGAGCCTACCACCAATGGATGATTCGAGCAATCATTAACAGACTCATATGCTACACGCATAGTGGTTGGTCTCGTTTCGTGTATGAGGATCCTGCCTCATCTATTTGGTTTCATATGATTTCATTGTATGACCAGAAGTAAGTAAAAGTACAAAACACAGAACTGTCAAACGCCAATTACAGTATAATTAAAATATATTATCTTCCATTACGCGTTAACGACTAAAAATAGCGTCAAACTATTTATTGCTTTTCTGAAATGAATGTGAGAGCGGAAACGAATTTTATAAACGTTGCAGGTTAGATGCAATGTTAATTTACACGCAAAAATATAAGGTATAAAAAAATAAATATATAAAATTTTTAGTGTTTGGAGGAGATAAAAATAAACACTTGTTTTTGTGACAAAAATGTAACAGGTGCACCGTTTCCCTATTATGGCTGCATGAAGGTTCTTACGCTCTTGATGCTCAGAGATAGTGCTCAGACTGCCGTGTGACGAACATTGTTTTACAATGTTGATGAGCTCCTGTGGATTTCTTTGTGTGCGGAGATGAAACCTTTTGTGTGCGAGACACCGATAAACACTCCAAAAGAGCTGGTTTCCCTTTTGGCTGAAGCTACAGCCATTATTCGTCAGATACCTGGTTGTTTTGAGCGTGTTAAACTATCATTAGCAAGCAGGTGCCAGTTTTGCATTAGCGTAAAAGGACAGAATTTTGAGTAACATCTTTGAGACAATATTCATCGCAAGGCAATTTGAACACCATCTCTGAATGTAACTAGCATCAAAACTTTCATGGACCTTAGCAGGCAATCAGTGCACCTACAACATTTGTCGCATAATTAGGTGTTTATTTATACCTCCTCCGAACACACTAAAATTTTGTGGACTTAGTAAGTAATAAGTAAGTAATAAGAATTTAAAAGTAACACTGTTTTTGTAAGTGTGTGTAACAATGAGAATTAGGCTTGATTCCATAATATCTATTTATATTTGGCCAAGTGAAAGCAGCAGATTATATACTCTTTGTATTGTTGATACTTACTGCTTGAAGAAATAAACGCTGGTATTGGTCTCCCCAAGAATTAAATGTCTTTCCCACGGATTACGTACGGGTTACTGAGTCCACACATTTCTAAACAAAATTAATTCCGTGTCAACCCTGATTGATTTGCCAAACTCACAGTCTCACAAATCTTGCACTGTTAGCTTTTCATTGGTTTAGTTGTTAGACAACATAAACTAAACTAGAAATGTTTGCTGACAGGATATATGAACTGGGGACACGGACCTATGAATATTTTCGTTTGTGTTATTAGACAGCTTAGCTAGAGATTAATAGAGTTCCTAAGTACACACTGAGTTCACGATGAGAAAATTTTCATTGTTTGAGTTTGCACCTGTTGTCAGTGCATGCTTGCGGTCGTCTTGTGACACCGGGCGCCTCCTATATCAGTGTGTGGATACGGTCTGTTTGCCATCGCTCGCTTTCGGCTTGGTTACCGTCTTTGATCTGTTTGCTATCAGACGGCCAGTACGCGACACGTTCATCAGACTAGAGGTCTCGTAGTTGTACAGCCCAAGCGATGTACACGGAGGTGGTACCTGACAACGCCTACTTCATTCGGCACTTGACGAATTAACGTCGCATAACAGGCGGCGCATAATGATACGCCCTGCTAAGACACACAGTGATAGAGGCCACATTCTGCTGAAAGTTATTTTGTGCACTAAGGATATACGGCAGTTATTAAGTTACACAGCAATCTCGTAACTCAATTCATGTTAATCGCAGCACCTACAGATTTTATGGTCCAGCTAGATTGCATATAATCCTAATGTTAGGAAGATCTTCATATCTCCAGAGAAATTACGTCACCATCATACAACCCTTATCTTTCTTATCTCTACAAATTGAAAGATGATTAAATTGAACCGAAACAAACACAATCTACACAGGTCTTTAAATTTTTCGTACAGGTACTAATAGACGGATTTTCTCCAAGACCAAGACAACATGTTAATTTATAGAAGACATTTCGCCACCATCGTGAACTTCCGTTAGTTTCATCTTTACTCACGATTTATTTGATGTACTAAATGATTGCTTTTTATTTGCGTAATATCCGATGAAAGCACATTTCTACGTATCACTCAGATTCATCTCTTTCTTTATCGTTATTCCTGATTCCCACGTAATCAACTAAACGAAGGAAAGGAAACAACTATAATGCCACTTAGCATATTCTTACTCTCGTAAAATTGCACTGCACAGCAGCGCCTGAAGGTAGACATATAGGAGCTGCGGCTGGGTGTAATTAGAAACTCCTCCCGAGAAGGCCATGAAGGCCCAACGGCACCGACCGGCCGCCGTGTCATCCTCGGCCCACAGGCGTCACTAGTTGCGGATATGAAGCGGCATATGGTCAGCACACCGCTCACTCGGCCGTATGTCAGTTTTCGAGACCGGAACCACTACTTCTCAATCAAGTAGCTCCTTAGTTTCCCTCTCAAGGGCTGAGTGCACCCCGCTTGCCATCAGCGCTCGGCAGACCGGATGGTCACCTATCCAAGTGCTAGGCCAGCCCGACAGCGCTTAACTTCGGTAATCTGACGGGAACCGTTGTTACCACTGCGGCAAGGCCGTTGGCCGGGTGGAAGTAGTGTGGAAGGTATTTTCAGCCAGTGTGTGCTTTACTGAAACTTTACCCTCGGCCACGCACCGTATGGTGGATTGCGGAGTATGTATGTAGATGTATAAGTAGAGTGCTGCTTGAACAGATTCAGGAGATTATGTTGAGTCCTACATTTCCTTGTGTCACGTTTCGGATTAATTCGCTGTGTGTTACTTCAGCACATGTGCATTGGATGTGGTATCTCATCTGCCTGTAAATCTAGGCCTGTACATCCGTAAGCCACCGTACGGTTTGTGAACATAGTATACCACTATTATTCAGCATCTTTGTATCCGATTTGTGGACTTTAACAGGGGAGAAACATTGTCCGTACCCGTCTGTATGAATCAAAACCGTCGGATGGTTACGTTGAAAGCTACAGTTGCTCGACTTCCCAGTTGGCAGGCGTGCCAAGTTTCTTAAACGTAACTGATCATCAAAAGTGACTTTGATAAATACGTCTGCGCCTGTACACCATTATCCACCTCATGTAGTCTGGTGGAGGGTACTTCTGCTACCTCAATATTTTTTCCCATTTCCTGATCGATCCGCGAATGATGCGTGGGAAGAATAATTATCGGTAAACCTCCTTACGAGTTCCAATTTTTCTAATTTTATATAGTTCTGGCAATACCGGCCATGACCTTCTTCTTCTGTTGCGGATGCACACGTATTCCCCGAACTCTTACGGGACTTGGAAAGAATGTCTTCCACGAGTAATGACTGTGTTGGGGTGTGACACTACGTATGTAGTGTGCGGACATACAAGGTGAGAATATGGGTCTCGCGGGAGGCGTGCGCGAGATAGTCCCTCCAGTCGCGCTATACACGAATTTCAACGGATGTCCTGTGACGTCCGCTACGCCGAAAAAAAAAAATGGATAGAGCATCTGCCATGTAAGCAGGAGATGCCGTGTTCGAGTCCCGGTCGGGCCACACATTTTCACCTGTCCCCGTTGATATATACTAACGCCCCTCAGCAGTTGAAGGTATTAATATAATTCTAATTTCGTACTTATCTTTGTTTTAGTTTTTCCACAGTTACAAGTCCCCGGCTTTATTTCACGTCCGATGTGATATTTTGGTCTGAATAACAAGGTAAAACGAAGAAATTGTTGTTTATTCGCAATAACCAAGTGCACATGGATGTTATTAGTGTTGCGGTCACATCATTGATTAATACGATAATGAAGTTCCAACTTACAGAAACTGTCAGCCATGCCTGTTGTTGTGGGATGAAGCCCTGCCTAGCTACAGCTGAAGCAACTTCTCTTGTAATGCTAGCATGAGACGTCGTTGTTTTGGTGTCAACCACGCCATACGTCCTATTTAAAACAGTGATTTTAATTATAACTACACTTTCTGTAATTTTAAACTGAGTTGAAAGACAATTTCAGGAAAAATGCCGTGTATCACAATAAAAATCAGAATCCAGAGACTGTCAGTTGTTTCAGCATACAAATCACGTTTACAGTATGTTGATTCAAATGGGTTGAAATTAGGACAGAAGGGCTAGAAACGTAAAAAAGAAAAATTCACTACAAAAATTTCACAATAAGAATTTAACTTAATGTTGTTGCGTATATCAGCTGATTTAGTTCGAATAGAAAAGTAGCAATCTAAAATTGCAATATATGAATTTTACGCTGTTTTAATTAATTAATACTAATTAAGACATCATCTTTTAGATGCAAATTTTTGTCAGAATATATTTATTTTGACTTACAGCTAATACAAAGGCTGATTGACAACCGTTCTTTTAATGCGCTGTTCAGGGAAGGGAGAATCAATTAGTGGTTGTAGAAGCACCCGCCGCCACACACCGCCCGGTGAGCTGCTGAGTGCTGATGTAGATGTAGAGTAAGATACTTTAATACCTTCACGAAAACATTTTTTTACATAAAATTATCGAAAATAATTTGAGCACTGTCCTCGTACCAGAGATGATGTGACTAGTTCATGAAGCTATCCCCCATAAGACCTATCACGTCACTGAGAATAAGATGGTGTTCCGACTTTTAACAAGTAATACTAATTTAGGCGTAGCTTGCAAAAAGGAAACTTGGATCAACTGATGAGTGCTGATACAATAATGCAAGTAAAATTACTGATACCAAAGGGAACGATAATTTAAACCACTTTTATATTACTGCCGAAAGTATCTACAGTGCTACATCAGTACCAACCGTCTTTACACGAAAATTTAGGCTGCGATAAAAAAAGAGCTTTTCTGTATGAAGCAAGCGTTTAGACGTTGACCAGATACTTAAAGTTAGACTTTTAAAACTACCGTAGGCTACTGTAGACTATAATAAGTTAGTGAAGACTACGGTAGTTTTCCTAGTAGCTTTGGTCATTTAAGATCGTAGCCGTGTTACTTGTACATTAGGAGTGTTGCATACCTATCGGGCGTTACCTGAGAACGATCGCTTTCTGTATGCAAGCGATCAGTGTCTTACTAGAATCTCAAAAAACCCGGAAGCGGTGAACCGTCTAGAAAGTGAGTGAGGATTTATAAAGGGCCATCGACCTACGGAAAATTTTCGTTCTACATAGTTATCCTCCTGTCTGTTACTTAAAAATGAACAGTATTAATAGCAAAATTGAAACTGTCAGTATTTAATTCAGGTTTTATTCGAAGCTTGTTGATTTGTAACGTGAAACTGGGGGAAGTTTTAGTAAAAACAAAGAAAACTTTACATACTGATCATATAGAGCTAGGAAACGCAATTTCCTCAACAAAAGGTAAAACAGAAAAAAACGGATAACGAAATAATAACAGGAAACTATTGATTTTGGTCATATTGAAGACTATAAAAGAACATGAAGAACAAATCGCCTTCAGTCACAAGTTGCGTTTATTTACTGCACTATGCATTTCGAGCCCTGGAGGCTCATCTTCAGGTGCGTTCTAGTGATTTACATAAGGTTTTTTAGTTGTTTGCATGCTGATATTACATTTTTGTGTTACAACATGGTATATTGTAGATATAAGTTTAACAGCGTTAATAATATGAAACTAACTTACAGTTTAACATTGTATGATGTCTGCTTCTGTTGTGCAGTTAGCATGTTTACGCTCTGCTACTACAATGTGCGAAAAAGTATGTCACTATGTATATATCCCAGTATGTACTGCAAAATTAAAGATGTGTATTGTGTATACCAACTGCACAACAGAAGCAGACATCATACAATGTTAAACTGTAAGTTAGTTTCATATTATTAACGCTGTTAAACTTATATCAACAATATACCATGTTGTAACACAAAAATGTAATATCAACAGGCAAACAACTAAATAACCTGATGTAAATCGCTAAAAAGCACCTGAAGATGAACCTACAGGGCTCGAAATGCACAGCGCAGTAAATAAACGCAACTTGTGACTGAAGGTGGTTTGTTCTTCATTTTACGAAAATAAAACAGTCGCGGACGAAACACTGAAAAACTATGGATAAAATTAAGGTATAAAAGAACATTAACAATTTTATTTTTGTTTATCAGGAAACTCTTGCGTTTAGTCATGATGAATAACGCTCTACTGACTACAAAACAACAATAATATTTTTTTATTTTTTTATTTTTGTGCATGTAAACAGTATGTGTATCAAAAGTAATTGCTTTGGTTGCATAAAAGCGCAGAAGTTACGCGAATGCCTAGTTTTTATCATTTATAAACTTACTGTAAGGATATAAAATACAAAATGGACGAACACTGAGTAAGGTGAGTTTCAAATGATGTGCTCATTCATTGCACATTACTCATTCATTTATGTTTCTTTCCCTACCAGTGCTACCGTTAATTCCACCATTTACTACATTTATTGAGTTTATCAAAACTACCGAACTGTATTATTGGTAGAGCCCAACTCTAGTTGCAATCGCTCTTAGGTTGATAGAAAGGCCGGAGTATTCAACAGAATTATATCATAAAGTTGGTATTGTTTTTTGCAACCGCTGTACATAGTGTCTCGAAGGAAATGCGTGCCGCCATAATTGTGTGAGCAGTTCGGGAAAAATCTTCGCCGAAAGTTAACCGCTCAAACAATAACAAACGAATGGAAGTAACACTACAGGCTACACTGGGGTCGTCCGTGGGACGCATGGCAATAGTGTAGCGCCGATAAGGTGTGAGTTGCAAATCGTAAACCCGGGAAGAGGCGGGTGTACTCAGGGCGGGAGCATTGGCAGGTCGTCGCAGCCGCAGCTCGCAGCCGGCAGGTCGCCTCTCGGCTTTTAGAGGCGGCCGCTCTTTTACGGCGCCGCTGCTTAACGTCCCTGGCCACGCTCAACACTGCTCTTCCCTCCCAACACAAAGATGCACCACGCCCTCTTCTCTGCTCCGCCAAAAATACACCTTTTTCTTCGGATTCTTTTAGTGAAGAAGCTCCCGCACTCAGAGACTTCTATCCGAGCTAGCGTCTGCGACTTTTTCCGCTGTCTAAATGCGAGAATAGCAATAGCCCGCCACTCAGCCGACATGTAATATTTCAGGGATTGGCATCGACAGCATCCATCAACCAGATAATTCCCACACGTGGTTCGCTGCAGCAAATAAGTACTCTGTCTAGCAAATAAGTACTCTGTCTAGTTCGTATCTTGTTGTGGAAGCCTCTGTACGCCGACCTTCCAATTCAACAGTCACTTCGCTTCAGAATCCCGATTTTATTTATTTATTTATTGTTCCTTGGGATCAAATTAACGAGAAGTCTCCATGGTCATGGAACGAGTCAATACATGAAATTATAACACGATAGTAGAAACAGATAAAATGAAATATAAGAAACATATTCAGGTGACAATTCGTAAGTTTAAATAAAGAAAATCAACAATGTAACACTGAAATTTGCTTAATTTTTCAGATCTTCCAGGAGCTCCTCGACAGAATAGAAGGAGTGAGCCATGAGGAAACCCTTCAGTTTAGACTTAAAAGTGTTTGGGTTACTGCTAAGATTTTTGAGTTCTTGTGGTAGCTTATTGAAAATGGATACAGCAGAATACTGCACTCCTTTCTGCACAAGAGTCAAGGAAGTGCATTGCACATGCAGATTTGATTTCTGCCTAGTATTAACTGAGTGAAAGCTGCTAACTCTGGGGAATAAGCTAATATTGCTAACAACAAACGGCATTAAGGAAAATATATACTGTGAGGGCAATGTCAGAATTCCCATACTATTGAATAGGGGTCGACAAGAGGTTCTCGAACTTACACCACACATAGCTCGAACAGCCCGTTTTTGAGCCAAAAATACCTTTTTGAATCAGAAGAATTACCCCAAAAAATAATACCGTATGACATAAGCGTATGAAAATATGCGAAGTAGACGACTTTTCGTGTTGAACTGTCACTTATTTCAGATACTGTTCTAATGGTAAATAAAGCGGCATTTAGTTTCTCAACAAGATCCTGAACATGGGCTTCCCACAACAGCTTACTATCTATCCGAACGCCTAGGAACTTGAACTGTTCCGTCTCGCTCATAATATGCCCATTCTGTGTGATCAAAATAACGGTTCTTGTTGAATTGTGAGTTAGAAACTGTAAAAACAGTCTTACTGTGATTTAGCATCAAATTATTTTCCACAAGCCACGAACTCATTTCATGAACTACATTATTTGATACTGTTTCAATATTACACACAAGATCCTTCACTACCAAGCTGGTGTCATCAGCAAACAGAAATATTTTTGAATCACCTGTAATACTAGAAGGCATATCATTTATATAAATAAGAAACAGCAGTTTGAATCGGAACACTGTTTGTGTGTGTTCTTCACCTGCATCCGCATTTACATCTACATGTCTACTCTGTAAGGCTCACTATGGTGTGTCCCGGAGGGTACACGGGTTACTACTGTAATTCCACTCCTCTCGTCGACTCCCCACCTGTTCCAGTTGCCATTTATGCGTTGGAAGAACGATTGCCGGTAAGCCTCCATGTAAATCGGAATCCCTCTCACTTTACGTTGACAGTCGTTTCTAGAGCTATACCTCGAGCACTATACTGATTGGTTCAAATGGCTCTGAGCACTATGGGAGTTAACTTCTGAGGTCATGAGTCCCCTAGAACTTAGAACTACTTATAACTAACTATCCTAAGGACATCAGACACATCCATGCCCGAGGCAGGATTCGAACCTGCGACCGTAGCGGTCACGCGGTTCCAAACTGTAGCGCCTAGAACCGCTCAGCCACTCCGGCTGGCTATACTGATTGGCCCTACACTCTAGGAATTTTAAACAGTATAACTCTCCGTGATGCAGAATGCACCTCTCGTAGTTCCTTTCTCTGGAGATAGATGAGCATCTGCCTCACGCTTTCTAAACAAAATTGGCGTAAAACGCCTTGTTCTCTTTATGATCTTCTGAATTTCCTCTATCAATCCTATTTCTTAAGCGTCACGGACTGACAAGCAATACTCTAGTATTTGTAAGCTACCTGCTTCACAGGTGTACTATTCTTCCTGAGGATTATTCCAATGAATAAAGTAAATGAGATTCTGAAGGAACGTATTGCAAATTAATCTTCTGACTTCACCGAATACTATAGAAATTATTCAACAGTGATGTATCCAAAACATAGATATGTGAGAAACAAGGAAGGTAATAACCAATTGACAGTCGTGTGGGCATGTTCTGAGCTTGAGTACTAGGCCTAATATCAGCCCAAAGGATCTTACGTCGCCTTGAACTGCGCAGTTATATATGAATTAAACTGTGTGGCGTCAGAGTAGAAAGTACCTGCTAGAAGCAATTTATAAGGAAGTTTGGAGCTAGCACATGGAGCTATCACACTGCGATCAAGTCAGTCATTTCGCGCTGGTGTGAGCCTACAGATTATAAGACGGAATAAAAAAAAAAATTAAAAAACTTGCAGAGAGAGGTGGCGCACTGGTTATAATTCTGGATTCGAGTTCGGGAGGACGACGGTTCAAACACGCGTCCGCCCATCCTGACTTACTCTTTCCATAGTTTCCCTAAATCGCTTCAGGCAAATGCCGGGTTGGTTCCTTTGAAACGACACGGCTTACTTCCTTTCACATCCTCCTATAATCCGATGGGACCGATGACCTCACTGTTTTTTCCCCTTTCCCCAAATCAACCAACCAACCAAAAATTGATGATATCTTGAATGCTCCCTGCCGCCGTTGGATAAGCAGCTGAGCAGCAAGTCGTATACTCCTAGTTCACTCGTTTGTTACATAGTTTAATTCTTAATTTCTTTGCGTGTTTTTGGTACTTGCATTGTTTAATTCATAAATTTCGGGCGTATTATAGTATTTGAGAGTTGTAGCATCGCGTTTTAGTACCTGAATAGTGTAAATTCGCTTAGTCGTTTGTCTACTGTTTTTGTTTTGAACGGCCAGTGTCGGTTGGTCACAGTCAGTGTGCTCCCTGTCGCCGTTGGATAAGCAGCTGAGCAGCAAGTCGTATACTCCTAGCTCACTCGTTTGTTACATAGTTTAATTCTTAATTTCTTTGCGTGTTTTTGGTACTTGCATTGTTTAATTCATAAATTTCGGGCGTATTATAGTATTTGAGAGTTGTAGCATCGCGTTTTAGTACCTGAATAGTGTAAATTCGCGTAGTCGTTTGTCTACTGTTTTTGTTTTGAACGGCCAATGTCGGTTGGTTACAGTCAGTGTGCTCCCTGCCGCCGTTGGATAAGCAGCTGAGCAGCAAGTCGTATACTCCTAGCTCACTTGTTTGTTACATAGTTTAATTCTTAATTTCTTTGCGTGTTTATGGTACTTGCATTGTTTAATTCATGAATTTCGGGCGTTTTATAGTATTTGAGAGTGTAGCATCGCGTTTTAGTACCTGAATAGTGTAATTTCGCTTAGTCTCCTTCCGCCGCCGAGCAGTGTCAGCAGTGCGCAAGTAACAGCATTACTGCATTTACTAGGCAATCTTGTATTTTAATAACCGTTTAAATTTTGTCGATTTGTTTGCGCTCTCTGTAGATTAGTTCAGACGTTTTTTGCAAAACAGTTTTTAGCATGGATAGGGACTGCAACTGCTGTGTTCGTATGCAGGCTGAGTTGGCATCCCTTCGCTCCCAGCTTCAGGCAGTGTTGGCTTCGGTCACACAGCTTGAGGCTGTTGCCAATGGGCATCACTGTGGGGGTCCGGATGAGGGTTTGTCGGGGACGGCCAGCTCGTCCCACGCATCCCCTGATCGGACTACGACTGTGGTTGCCCGGGATACTGCCCGCATTGAGGCTGATCCCTCACCTGTGGTAGAGTGGGAGGTCGTTTCAAGGTGTGGCAGGGGGCGAAAGACATTCCGGAGGGCTGAACGGAAAGCCTCTCCAGTTTGTCTGACGAACCGGTTTCAGGCTCTGTCTCAGGCTGATACTGATCTTCGGCCTGACATGGCTGCTTGTCCTGTTCCAGAGGTTGCCCCTCAGTCTGCAAGATCCGGGCAGTTGCAGAGGGTGGGCTTACTGGTAGTTGGGAGCTCCAACGTCAGGCGCGTAATGGGGCCCCTTAGGGAAATGGCAGCAAGAGAGGGGAAGAAAACCAATGTGCACTCCGTGTGCATACCGGGGGGAGTCATTCCAGATGTGGAAAGGGTCCTTCCGGATGCCATGAAGGGTACAGGGTGCACCCATCTGCAGGTGGTCGCTCATGTCGGCACCAATGATGTGTGTCGCTATGGATCGGAGGAAATCCTCTCTGGCTTCCGGCGGCTATCTGATTTGGTGAAGACTGCCAGTCTCGCTAGCGGGATGAAAGCAGAGCTCACCATCTGCAACATTGTAGACAGGACTGACTGCGGACCTTTGGTACAGAGCCGAGTGGAGGGTCTGAATCAGAGGCTGAGACGGTTCTGCGACCGTGTGGGCTGCAGATTCCTCGACTTGCGCCATAGGGTGGTGGGGTTTCGGGTTCCGCTGGATAGGTCAGGAGTCCACTACACGCAACAAGGGCTACACGGGTAGCAGGGGTTGTGTGGCGTGGGCTGGGCGGTTTTTTAGGTTAGATGGCCTTGGGCAAGTACAGAAAGGGCAACAGCCTCAACGGGTGCGGGGCAAAGTCAGGACATGCGGGGACCAAGCAGCAATCGGTATTGTAATTGTCAACTGTCGAAGCTGCGTTGGTAAAGTACCGGAACTTCAAGCGCTGATAGAAAGCACCGAAGCTGAAATCGTTATAGGTACAGAAAGCTGGCTGAAGCTAGAGATAAATTCTGCCGAAATTTTTACAAAGGTACAGACGGTGTTTAGAAAAGATAGATTGCATGCAACCGGTGGTGGAGTGTTCGTCTCTGTTCGTAGTAGTTTATCCTGTAGTGAAATAGAAGTGGATAGTTCCTGTGAATTATTATGGGTGGAGGTTACACTAAACAACCGAACTGGGTTAATAATTGGCTCCTTTTACCGACCTCCCGACTCAGCAGCATTAGTGGCAGAACAACTGAGAGAAAATTTGGAATACATTTCACATAAATTTTCTCAGCATGTTATTGTCTTAGGTGGAGATTTCAATTTACCAGATATAGACTGGAACACTCAGATGTTTAGGACGGGTGGTAGGGACAGAGCATCGAGTGACATTATACTGAGTGCACTATCCGAAAATTACCTTGAGCAATTAAACAGAGAACCGACTCGTGGAGATAACATCTTGGACCTACTGATAACAAACAGACCCGACCTTTTCGACTCTGTATGTACAGAACAGGGAATCAGTGATCATAAGGCCGTTGCAGCATCCCTGAATATGGAAGTTAATAGGAATATAAAAAAAGGGAGGAAGGTTTATCTGTTTAGCAAGAGTAATAGAAGGCAGATTTCAGACTACCTAACAGATCAAAACGAAAATTTCTGTTCCGACACTGACAATGTTGAGTGTTTATGGAAAAAGTTCAAGGCAATCGTAAAATGCGTTTTAGACAGGTACGTGCCGAGTAAAACTGTGAGGGACGGGAAAAACCCACCGTGGTACAACAACAAAGTTAGGAAACTACTGCGAAAGCAAAGAGAGCTCCACTCCAAGTTTAAACGCAGCCACAACCTCTCAGGCAAACAGAAGCTACACGATGTCAAAGTTAGCGTAGGGAGGGCTATGCGTGAAGCGTTCATTGAATTCGAAAGTAAAATTCTATGTACCGACTTGACAGAAAATCCAAGGAAGTTCTGGTCTTACGTTAAATCAGTAAGTGGCTCGAAACAGCATATCCAGACACTACGGGATGATGATGGCATTGAAACAGAGGATGACACGCGTAAAGCTGAAATACTAAACACCTTTTTCCAAAGCTGTTTCACAGGGGAAGACCGCACTGCAGTTCCTTCTCTAAATCCTCGCACAAACGAAAAAATGGCTGACATCGAAATAAGTGTCCAAGGAATAGAAAAGCAACTGGAATCACTCAATAGAGGAAAGTCCACTGGGCCTGATGGGATACCAATTCGATTCTACACAGAGTACGCGAAAGAACTTGCCCCCCTTCTAACAGCCGTGTACCGCAAGTCTCTAGAGGAACGGAGGGTTCCAAATGATTGGAAAAGAGCACAGGTAGTCCCAGTCTTCAAGAAGGGTCGTCGAGCAGATGCGCAAAACTATAGACCTATATCCCTGACGTCGATCTCTTGTAGAATTTTAGAACATGTTTTTTGCTCGCGTATCATGTCATTTCTGGAAACCCAGAATCTACTATGTAGGAATCAACATGGATTCCAGAAACAGCGATCGTGTGAGACCCAACTCGCTTTATTTGTTCATGAGACCCAGAAAATATTAGATACAGGCTCCCAGGTAGATGCTATTTTTCTTGACATCCGGAAGGAGTTCGATACAGTTCCGCACTGTCGCCTGATAAACAAAGTAAGAGCCTACGGAATATCAGACCAGCTGTGTGGCTGGATTGAAGAGTTTTTAGCAAACAGAACACAGCATGTTGTTATCAATGGACAGACGTCTACAGACGTTAAAGTAACCTCTGGCGTGCCACAGGGGAGTGTTATGGGACCATTGCTTTTCACAATATATATAAATGACCTAGTAGATAGTGTCGGAAGTTCCATGCGGCTTTTCGCGGATGATGCTGTAGTATACAGAGAAGTTGCAGCATTAGAAAATTGTAGCGAAATGCAGGAAGATCTGCAGCGGATAGGCACTTGGTGCAGGGAGTGGCAACTGACCCTTAACATAGACAAATGTAATGTATTGCGAATACATAGAAAGAAGGATCCTTTATTGTATGATTATATGATAGCGGAACAAACACTGGTAGCAGTTACTTCTGTAAAATATCTGGGAGTATGCGTGCGGAACGATTTGAAGTGGAATGATCATATAAAATTAATTGTTGGTAAGGCGGGTACCAGGTTGAGATTCATTGGGAGAGTGCTTAGAAAATGTAGTCCATCAACAAAGGAGGTGGCTTACAAAACACTCGTTCGACCTATACTTGAGTATTGCTCATCAGTGTGGGATCCGTACCAGATCGGTCTGACGGAGGAGATAGAGAAGACCCAAAGAAGAGCGGCGCGTTTCGTCACAGGGTTATTTGGTAACCGTGATAGCGTTACGGAGATGTTTAATAAACTCAAGTGGTAGACTCTGCAAGAGAGGCGCTCTGCATCGCGGTGTAGCTTGCTCGCCAGGTTTCGAGAGGGTGCGTTTCTGGATGAGGTATCGAATATATTGCTTCCCCCTACTTATACCTCCCGAGGAGATCACGAATGTAAAATTAGAGAGATTAGAGCGCGCACGGAGGCTTTCAGACAGTCGTTCTTCCCGCGAACCATACGCGACTGGAACAGGAAAGGGAGGTAATGACAGTGGCACGTAAAGTGCCCTCCGCCACACACCGTTGGGTGGCTTGCGGAGTATCAATGTAGTTGTAAATGTAGATGTAGAAACCTGCTCGTTTATTACAGAGCATCTTAAGTCGACACTCACTGACAGAGTGTATATGCTAGCTGGAATCAAACCGCATAGCATTAGACTTTAAATGGCCGCAAATGCAGAAGATTGCAAGGTGGAACAAAATAAATACCACCTTCTGTACACTCATATACCATCTACACAGAGGCAGAAGTCCAGGAATAGCTTCCTGAGCAGTTTAACTCTAGCAGTTTAACTCGAAATATATCACTCCTGGCTATGGCCTGGCTATGTTTCCCGCGAACCATTCTTGACTGTATCATGAAAAAGGGGTGGGGGGAGGCTTGAATTATGTTGGCGCACATAATACCCTCCACCACACACCACAAGATGGCTTGTGGAGTATAGATGTATATATCATCATCATCATCATCAGCCAATTCAATCATTAGATGATGTGGCCTCTTCGAGTCGTGGATTCAGGTAGGCTTTCAGAAGTCTTCTCCAAGTGGGACGGTCTTGGGTAGTTCTCTGCCAGGTGTTACCAGCGATCTTGTTGATGTCTTTGTCCCATCTGTCTGGTGGTCTTCCTCTAGGCCTCCGGTGCTCTCTCGGACTCCACTCCAGTACTAGCTTCTTCCATCTGTTGTCTTTTCTTCTTGCAACGTGGCCAGCCTACTGCCATTTCAAGGAACCTACTCTGTCTAAGATGTCATTAACCTTCGTCACAGACTGGATGTCATCTGCCCTTTTCCTGTCCTTTCTTGTATAGCCCAGCATTGATCTCTCCATGGCTCTCTGTGTTGTCCTAAGTTTCCCTTTTGTGAATGAGTTCAGTGTCCACGTCTCGCAGCCATACATCACAGGAAGAATGCATTGATCAAATACTGCTTTCTTCACATTTACTGGCATTTTTGATCTGAATACTTTTGAATTCTTCCCAAATGATTGCCAGCCAAGCTTGATGCGTCGATAGATTTCTGGCCTTATGTCTCCCTTCATATTTATAATCTGGTCAAGGTAGACATATTCACTGACCTCTTCTAGTAGACTGTCCT
Source organism: Schistocerca piceifrons (assembly GCF_021461385.2). Classification (NCBI taxonomy): domain Eukaryota; kingdom Metazoa; phylum Arthropoda; class Insecta; order Orthoptera; family Acrididae; genus Schistocerca; species Schistocerca piceifrons. The sequence goes on from NC_060149.1 coordinate 186,491,561, forward strand.
TGACTTTCACATCTCCAGCTGGGACCCATTTGTTGGATATTACTTTTGTTTTGGAAGGGTTCATGTTCAAGCCAACCAGTTGACATTCCGATGCAAGATCTGTAACTAAGTTTTGGAGCTCTGCGAAGTCTTTGGCCAGTAAGGCAATATCATCAGCAAATCTCAAGCTGGTAAGTCTTCTTCCATTAATTCTAATTCCCTTAACTTCCCAGCTCAGCTTTGACATAGCCATTTCCAATACAGCAGAGAACAGTTTTGGGGAGATGGGATCGCCTTGCTTGACACCCCTCATGTTGCGGAATTCTGGAGTTGATTCGCCGATGTTAACATAAGCTGAAGAATTCTCGTAGATTTTCCTGAGAGATGAATATACAGATGTGGGAATATGGTCGTCCTTTTGCTATCAGGGCACCAGAAGCAGATTTGGTATCCAGGGAACGTGGAGTAGGGGGGGGGGGGGGTTGTTCAGTGTCTGTAGCCAATGGGCTGGTTTTTCTGACATCCTTATAAACCCTTACAAATGGGTTGTGGTCGGGGTCTGCTACACTGGCTAAGGGGCTAGTGACTTTCTCATGCTGGCTGACGTTTGCAAGCAACTTTTGGAAATAAACTTCAGAAGAGTTGGGGCAGCAAGCCGCCATCTGCTGAGGGACGCTATTAGCGACAGCAAGAAACGACAGATGAAAATGTCTGCATTCTGTTCCTGAGGTTGGCTTGTGAAATGCATGGATGTTAAATCAGTGTCGTGGAGAACTTCTGGAGCTCGTGAAGTTGAAGGACGGCCAGTAGCTTTTGAGCATGGTGTTTTCCTAAAACGTTGGGTGCATGAAACAGATTATGAGTAACCATCGGTGATCAATAAAATCGCTTCGCCTTCACGGAAAGCTTCGAAAGCGTTCGCAAGTGCATTCTCGTGCGTGAACGTGGAAATCTGCTTAAGTTACTGCTTTTAGAGACTAGCACTGCTGCTCCGTGAGCTGTTGCTTGGCAGAAAGAACCTGGAAAATATGGACCCAGTGGTGTTCATCAGAGCGACAATAAATTCCGTCTATTTCCCATGGAATCATAATTTTTTATGTGTCTTTTTCCTTTTTGACTTTGAACTGTTATCCTTACTGTTTATGGGCGAATTTATCGGAGAGAGTTGTTAGAAACCAGTTACGGGGGAGATTAGGAGTATTTAAGATGTACATTTTCCAGTCTGGTGGTCCAATCTCGGAATTTTTCTGAAAGTAGTTACATTGCAACAGAGCACGTATTAATGGTATAGGAGTGACAGTTTTAACCTACCTCGCAGAACAAAGCGACGCTAACGGCCCTCATTCACACTGATCCAAGAGTGCAACAGTGGAGAGGGTTAATCCAATTCTGCTACTAAACATTTACTAATACATCTACACAGCAATATACCCTGCAATCTGCACAACGCTAACAGTGCTTGCATTCTGACCGCGGACTTCGCCGATGCCAAGTAGGTTTCGAGGATGAGGCGCAGAGAACGTTTCAAAGTCCTTTAAATACCGTGTGTAGTGCAGTTAGACACGAGCTAAGGGAAGCTGGAATCTAGTATTTGCCATCTGGTGGAAAAATTCGCTGGAAGATTTGGATGTCACCATACAGCGTAAACAGTGGACAAAATGGTTCAAATGGCTCTGAGCACTATGGGACTTAACATCCGTGGTCATCGGTCCCCTAGAACTTAGAACTACTTAAATCTAACTAACCTAAGGACATCACACACATCCATGCCCGAGGCAGGATTCGAACATGCGACCGTAGCAGTCGCGCGGTTCCGGACTGCGCGCCTAGAACCGCTAGACCACCGCGACGGCACAGTGGACAAGAAGAACAATAATATCCATAGCAAGATGGATGGAGTTTGGGAACTAAGTCACATTGTCAGACTGTGAAGAGTCGATCACTATCAAGCATTTGTACTTCCGTCCGTTCCACCGGTAATGTGTGCGTTGGAAGACTTACTCGCCAGTTACATCGCTGTTGGGCTTACAGTTTTCTCGACCGAAATAGTCTTTCATGGAATAATTAATACTGAGGTTGTAAATGTTTATTTTCGTACTGCTTCTAACCGCTTTTACTTAAAAGGATCCAGGATGTGGCTGAAGCACTCAGGTTCATGTATAGCTCCAATTTTTGTCGTCTTTTGCCATGACGACATTTGCCGTATGTCGGTACAACATATAAGAGGCTTATTCCGAAAGTAAGGTCCGATCGGTCGCGAAATGGAAACCGCAGTAGAAGTCAAAACTTTTTTTTTTGCAATAGTCAGCCACACCTTCCAGCAACATCTCTACGTAGTCGCCGCTCCGTATGAGACATTTATCGTAGCGTTGTACCAAGTGTCCAATACCCTCGTCATAGGAGGCAACCGCCTGTACTTCTCGCCGATTCTCTACGCTGATCTGCAGTTCGCTGTCTGCGCCACAACGTTGACTTCATAGCCAGCGGCTCATGTTAGCAGATGTGAAAATCAGATAGAACAAATTCCGGGCTGTATGAATAGCGATCAAACACTTGCGATCGAAAACGCTGCATGGGCTTTCTCATTGCCCCTGCAGAGTGCGCCCGAGAACTGTCATGAAGAAGGAAACGCATAACAGTCATTTTGTGTGGGCTGCATCAAATGAGGCGAAATCTCTCACGGGCACTCATAGTTGGTGGGAGACACTGTTTTTTAGGTGTCTTTAGATGCTCACTGTGCACTCAAAACTGAAAAGACAGACGTGACGCGACCAATGGGCATACCAGAGACACTGTCCTACACACCTATGCAAAGCTTTATCGGATTTTCACTATGGTTTCCATTTCGCAATCGATCGGACCTTACTTTCGGAATACCCCCGTAGTTTTTAAGGATAATATATGCAGCACTTATGATACGAAACAAATAAATATATAAACCATTTATTGGTATAAATGAGTATGAGAAATTAGTGTCAGCCATCACTTTTAGAATAGAAAGAAACAGTCCACCGAGAGTGACGTCATAATCTAATAGTTACAAGACAGTACTTACTGTCTCAGTACGGTTTTTCATCCATAATTCAAACACTGTGATTAAGTAGAGAACTTAAAAGGTTCGAATAAACACAAGCTAAAACTACATCATTCGGAAACCAGCGATAGCACAAATGTAAGGTAATAGCAGAGTTTCGTGCAGAAATCTAAAAATGATACTCAAAGAGCGACCATGACTTCAAAGCAATAATCCACCACGCTATTCTCTTTAGAGAGGAGTGATCGTGGATACTTACGAAACTGCAGATCCACATGTAGTTCAGCTTCCACACATGAATGTGGACTGTGGGTATCACATTTCCTCAGGGTGATTGCAGACTGGGAATCCAAGGGACACTGTTGAAATAGCTCCAGTCGAAGGTTAAGGTGACATTCATGTCATCTTCCATCTGTAGCTATTTCGCCACCATACTACTTCATACGTACGCTGTTTCCTGTAATATTTACCAAAGACTATCCTGAAAACACCTACTCTAATCTTTGTTACTATTAAACGTATATTCTATGATACTGCAAGTGGTGATTGTCTGCACTTATTTGATTGCAGCTTGTGATTCCATTTCAAACTCTTTCATCGGGTATTTATAGATTGTCTTCGTATATATATCCTTCAGGAAGGAAAAAAGAAACGAAAAATTGTCGGATATGTCAGCAATACGTTTTTTCTAAGCTGCACAATCTGACTGAATTTCAGGAGCGATAAACTGACGGAGGAAAACCTTTTGGGACTACTTGCAACTGACCGCCGTATTCTGTACCTACATGAAAATATTCACAGTGACACAGCAGCTAACGCCACAGTCCACGTAATATTTTCAACAGCCTTCACATGTTCTTTACCAATAGTGATCGAAGTTACGACTCGGAAACTGACGATTCAATTACTTAATGTCTTTTACGCAGATGATAGATATTTTGAAACTGTTGAAGTGTTAAAGAAGTGGTGACAGTTATGGTTGGGTAACTTGTGTCGAGATGTTTTATTCAACTCAATAAATAATACATGTAATCAAGCACAGTGACTGTGTCAGTTAAGGGCAGATAAAATAAGTTGAATTCATGGCCGTAAGGCCGCGGTGGCCGTGCCGTTCTAGGCGCTCCAGTCCGGAGCTGCGCTGCTGCTACGGTCGCAGGTTCGAATCCTTCCTCGGGCATGGGTGTGTGTGATGTCCTTAGGTTAGTTAGGTTTAAGTAGTTCTAAGTTCTAGGGGACTGATGACCACAGCAGTTGAGTTCCATAGTGCTCAGAGCCATTTGAACCATGGCTGTAATGAAACATCTGTTTCTCCTGGTCTCACCTTCTATAACTTCTCATTAGACTCTCAAAGGGGCAGCAATAGAAATGTACATTGCATCAATAATAATTAACACTTCCACAGCAGTTTTTACGTGGCACACAACAAACTAGTTAATTTCATAGATCGGAGTAGTTACGTGATGGACTGACAGCAACAAGTTTCCACAATATTATTTCGAATTTCAATCTCAACGTACTTCATTTTCTACACTTTCATTTCAGATAAGGAGTCTGTCTGAAAATATGTTTCCCCCATAGAGATCTATATTAGTTTAATGACTGGTGTCACTCGGTTCCTTCCATGATTCCAAGAAACATTTTAACTGCTTTTAACCGAAACGAAAACATGTTTTGTAATTTATTGGTTATTAAAAGAAAATGTACACCTCATTGATAACTCGAACTATCTACGTGAATGTCACTGTTGATTTGAAAGGAGATACATTTGGCAATTTTTGCTCCGAAAATTATTTTGTACGGGTATGCGTGTGCCCATGTGTCGCCTCTACTGAAAATAACAATTTGTTTTCATTTGAACATTCTCATACAGTCACGACACCCAAAAATAAAGCCACGGCAGTAACTTATCTTTCCACGGCGTACTGACACAAAACGTTGAGTCCCTTATTATTCATTCTTAGCGCGCTCGAGCGGGGTAATACGAGTTGATTTTCAGAGCGTGCGCTATTCGTTGATAAAATATCCATGTGGAGCTGTGCCAAAGACTTGTCAGAAATTGAGAACAATCATATTTGTCTGCAGAATCTTGGTAATTACTTCCGAACCCCTCGAGGGGAAGTTGTAGCACAATAGGCGTAGAGAGCGAACTTCTCTAGCAGACATGGGACTGACTTGTTAAGGAACAACAGCGTAGCGGCGCCTTTTGCCTGTTAACCAGCTTTCAAGGAAAGCACTGATTGCTGCTGCTGAATCGAGATTCTTCCTGGTCATTAATAATATCGCGTCAATTAAAAGGGCAAATATCACATGTTTTCCTTCTTGAAAACCAAGATTGTATATGGAATAAACTAATTGTGAAAAAAAAGCATTGAAAGTCGTATATATACACTTACATTAGCATATTCACGAATGTGTATATACGTTCTTTTCTGCCTCGGTAGCTGTGCGGTCAACGCGGTGGATTGATAAGCGGAGGGGTCCGGGTTTGATTCCTAGCCGTTTCAGAGACTTTCTCTGCTCAGGGATTGGGTGATGAGTTGTCCTTAGATTCGTATCGTCGTAACTGACATTAAACTGTTCAGAAGCTGAATGGGGACGGCCCAAATGCCAATAAGAGAAATTTACGTCCTGTAGCTTCCATTAGACTTCACAAGGACAATGCGGTTTTGGGATTTGAAGGAGGTGTCGGCAAGGAGATTCCATATCATGAAGACTATTAACTACAGCCTTAAGGGAAGATTCAGTTTCTTAAACTGGGAAAACGAAAGAATACGCTATCTGCTCAAAAGTTTCCATTGTTCGTCTTTATGACGGCTAGAACTCTGCTGGGTACACTTTCAATGCTGCGAATGGGGTTTCCACTTAAAAGTTATGAAATACTGGCGTGTCCTACCCTTGCACAATGGAGGTGGTGTCCCACGTGCCATTGGAAAATTGAAGGGCCATTGAGTAGCAGGTCATAAATTACAATTGAGTACCCATTTCTCTTCGTCCGATTACAGAGCCAAGTGCGGTGAAACGAAGTATGTGCTTCAGTAAAAACCTATGTAGGTTTTGCCTCATAATCTTAATCTGAAATTAAAAAACTGGGCTTCCTATTGCAGATTTCAAAGTTGCCCCCGGCACTCACACATGGGGTGGGATGGAGGTTCGAGTGTGGTATCACTTGATGTCCTAATCCGAGACAGTCAGATTGGAATATAACTTTTTTGGATCCGATGTATAGTTTTGTAGATATTTCAGTGTCTTCAGTTAAAGTGAACACCCTGAATAGAGATTTTAGATACTTAAAATTAACCTAACGCCGATACCGTATGATATTTCAGAAAATAAACAAAAAAGTGAAGGTTTGTTGGAATGAAGAAATTAAAAATATTCTTAGAAAATGTGGATGCAGGTTAAAAAGGAAATCCCGAGTAGCATTACGTGTGAATGTGCTCCAAACATGTGGCTTCTAAATAGTGGACAGTTAAATTATTCTTGAGTATGCAACAAAATGTTGTTATTTCTCACTGAGGTTGATATCTCTTTATCGATTTTCACAGTTTCATCCAAATTTTAAGTTTTCATTTTTTCTACACGGTGGAAAAATAGTCTGCCAGGCAATTAAGTGTGATTTGGAAAGTAGTCACGTAGATGTAGATGTTCGTCCAATAATATTCTACAATTTTTATGGAACTGATGTCGATGGTTCCTGAGAGAAAAGGAAGAATTGTAACCTGGTGTTGGGCAAATATAAGCGTCACTCAGAAAACGACCACGTGTAAATAAACCACGACGGCACGAACGCCGGTCCTCCAAGTTACGCTGGTATGAGTTTTGTACGCCCAGTAGAGCATCACATCAGAAAATGCATTCTAAACAGTCTCCAATCGAATACCGTAGGGATTATGATGGGTTGCTTTTGATAACAATTACTACTAACAATCATCCCAGAAGTTAAACTGAACCCATTTATGGTAATGAAATGTTATTACGAAAACGTGATACGTTTGCCCTCTATTGGTTTCACACAGTCTTACTTGAAGAGTGGAAGTTTACTGACCAAATAATTACTGTTGTCGTACTTTTGATGATATACTTCCTTTTTGGCGTTTCATTTAAAGCCTTGTGCACGACAGATAGCAGCGTTAAAAACAAGCATTAATTGCTGTTGACCAATGACTCCTTCAACGAAAATTATTTGCTGCGAATAAACTCAGCTTCTGTAATTAATACATCAAAGTAATCCATAAAACAGAAAGAAACGAATCGTTACGAATTTTGTTTTTCTTGTCATCCGCAGCGTCCGTTACTATCGCATAACGTTAGAGTAATTATTCACAGTCATCTACAAGTCTTGAGAAACCTGCAGTATAGGCTATCTGAATGCTGGTCGTTTGCCGTGCTAGGGAATTTCTTCATTCGTAGATGTCTCTATCCCATATCAGCATAGAGAAGACAGTTTCAGTATAATCTCTGAAACAGCACACGTTATATGAGAAGACATCTTGGATATCATTTCAGAGTACCACTCGCTAGTGAGCAGCTGCGTAACTACACCTCCACGAGATTTTTTAAACATCTACCAGTCCTTAAACGTCATAAACGTACTTTGTTTGATAGTGTTGTACATCCACAATAGATCATAAACGATTGAGCTTAATGATGTAAGTTTTCCAGAAAATTCTAGTTAGCAAAAGATATATAATTTGCTTCATTGTTAACAGCTGAAATTTTTACCTACTATGGTATTGAGGAAAACGCACTAAATGGAGGAACCAACGTGTTTTCATTGTTTTACTAATTTTATAGCCCTTGAAACGGACAGTACATTACAAAAGTAACAGTGCAATGTATTGCTTATCGTGGTGGTCAATGATGTCGAGCTCATTCAGCTTCAGTCTTATTGTGCCACGTTTACACAGAAATCGAATTGAAACCGTGCAGTTTCTTTATGGCAGATTTTGCAGATTATTATTAATAAATGTTATATCACTATATTGCTCGTCTTAGGTGTCTCTCATACCGTCAGAAAGTACGTTGTTAGATTAAAAAATCATAGTCGCATGAATATAGAGACATATAAAAAGTCTACTGTATTGACGATACAACAAAACGTCCGTGCTGTTTACACTATCAGTTCCCGAACTCTGTTTCAAATCTTCATGAAGTCATGAAATATCAAGGGATATCCTCTCCTTTGTGTATTTATTATAACTGTGTACGTGAGCCAAGTAGTAAAGTGACATTGATTCTAATAGAAAGTAGTTATTGGCAGTAAGAATATAATGGAAAATAGTTATTGGCAGTATTTGTCGGAACGTCGCTAGCAGATACTAGTAGCATTGTGGCGCATGCAGAAAAGAGGTATGGAGCAGCTGTGCTGAAACTAACTTTGTTACACGTTCACTGTTGAGAATTGAGACAATACGATTGTCTTGGGTACAGGTACAATGTTTAAAGGAAAATCCCAAATTAACACGCTACCCGTAATAATCAGATACGTAATGTGCAATACTCGCTCTCGCGGAGTGGCTGTTGAAGTGAGAGACTAAGTCTGAAATGAACTGGTATTTAATTACAAGGGAAAACAACTTCATGCCTTCCGTCCTGTCAATCTGCTTTCCTCTGAATCATTTCTGCTATTTCTAGCAGTCCGGATTAAAGTCACTTCCCCCAGAATGCGGAAAGTTGTTACCGCTAAATGACACCGATGTACTGCGCCAATCTCCGATCCTGTTGATTTTCCTGGACACACTCGTATTAATGTACGACGGCAATGGAATTGCAGTCGAAAACAGATGGACTGCATTACAACAGCCGGTATCAGGAATTTTATTTTTATGACTCTATCTTTTCTCTCTTTCGCCCACTGGGACAACAATGTGCTAACATCTGTTAGTTATTCTGTGCCTAAAATATGCGATACAGTTTTGGATATTTCAAGAGATTTTTACAAGTCTGAACCATTACATTACAGTCTGTTTTTATGCTTATTGTTCACTTTAACGAGTAGTATCTACATTTTTCATACGGGCTTACGTTCATTGCTAAACTACAAGCAAGGACTGATAAATAGATATGAAGTTAAAGTTATATCGCATAAAATGTTAAGAATAACGGCTTAAAATTGTTAAGAATAACGGCTTAAAATGCAACAATCTAATTATTTTAATCTTCCACCATTGTCATCTAACAAACGACAGTATTTGTGAAAATGTAAGACAGTGAATAGTGCTGCTAAGATTGCAGTGATGCATTTCGGGGACGACTTCATATTATGTTACGAAACAATGTGGAGTCATTAAAATAGGCTTGCCCTTACTGGTATATATGTTATTAATATTGGAGGTCCTTTCTCTCTGTTGATACTTGAACGCTGTTTGTATTGTAGAAGACAGGAGAGAGAAGAGTAAGTAATTAATCTGTACACACTGTCTGGCGAAAATGTGAGATACATAGGTGAAACTGTCAGATGTCAATGTAATTTGGTACACGTACATACCATCGACATGTATGTAAGTGTTCAGAATTGCAATTCCCTGCCGGCTGGAGTGGCCTAGCGGTTCTAGGCGCTACAGTCTGGAGCTGCGCGACCGCTACGGTCGCAGGTTCGAAGTCTGCCTCGGGCATGGATGTGTGTGATGTCCTTAGGTCAGTTAGGTTTAAGTAGTTCTAAGTTCTAGGGGACTGGTGACCCCAGAAGTTAAGTCCCATAGTGCTCAGAGCCATTTGAACCATTTTTTTGCAATTCCCTGTGTCAAGTGGAACGGCCACAACTGTGTGCCAATGTTGTTGGTATTTAGTACTGTTACTAGGGCTCCACCTCCCCCCCCCCCCCCCCCGTTCCTGCTTCCATCTATTGTCCACATCAAACAATGCCCAGTCCAAGTAATCAATAAACAAAGTCTTTTGTGAAAATTTGAGATGAGCGAAGACTATATTAAACTTTCAAGTTTACTTAACTCCTAGCTGAAAATCTGACGACAGGTCCTCTCAGTTGCTTTGAACTAAATAAATTGCAAGACTGTTGTTTCAGAAGTTTTTACGTAAATATATTTTTCACAGATTTTCTCACATTTTATGATATTATACATTATTCAGATTTTTCACATCAACAAAACCGAAATTAGCGAGCGAGATGGCGCAATGGTTAATGCACTGGACTCACATTCGGGAGGACAACAGTTCAAACCCTCGTCCGCCCATCCTGAGTTAGGTTTTCCCATGTTTTCTGTAAATCGCTTCAGGAAAATGCAGGGATGGTTCCTTTGAAAGGGTACAGCCAATTTACTTCACCTTACTTCACCATCCTTCCCTAATCTGATGGGATCGAGTACCTCGCTGGTTATTCCCTCCCCCCCCCCCCCCCCCCCCCCGCAAACCAAGCAATCAAAGACGAAGTTACATTATTTGATTTGCACCTATAACACAAAAATACGTCCGATCACATCAAACGCAAGCCTACGTCCCTCACACTCTGCGGTAATAACAATATTTCAAAGGGTTTACCATATTTCTTAACAATGAATTCCTACTAGTTTTCGTTACATTATTAATTTCGATTATTATTTCATAAATTAATCCAGAAATAAATATAGCAAACAGTACAGGATTGCGTAATTAATAATAGAAATTTTAAGTGTGCCAGTAATTTATAATTTAAGATATATCTGCAAAAAATCATTTTTACTGTACATTCAGAAATAGTACTTATGGATTATAACATCGAAATTAAAAGATTTTATGAAGTAGTTTCTTTTCATAAACTTAAACTTCAAATATAACTTATTGTGTATAAAATTATATGACAGTTTTCAGAAAATCAACTGAGATGATACTAACCTGTCCAAAATTCGAAAAATAATACTGGTATCGACAACTACTGTTGAGGAAGGGTACACTATGTGATCAAAAGGATCCGGACACACCCAAAAACATAAGTTTTTCATATTAGGTGCATTGTGCTGCCACCAACTGCACGGTACTCCATATGAGCGTTCAGTAGTCATTAGACATCGCCGGCTGGTGTGGCCGAGCGGTTCTAGGCGCTTCAGTCTGGAACCGCGCGACCGCTACGGTCGCAGGTTCGAATCCTGCCTCGGGAATGGATGCGTGCGATTTCCTTAGGTTAGTTAGGTTTAAGTAGTTCTAAGTTCTAGGGGACTGATGACCTTAGATATTAAGTCCCACAGTGCTCAAAGCCATTTGAACCTTTAGACATCGTGAGAGAGCAGAAACAGGCACTCCGTGGAACTCACGGACTTCGAACTTGGTCAGGTAATTGGGTGTCACTTGTGTTACACGTCTTTATGCAAGATTTTCACTATGCTAAACATCCCTAGGTCCACTGTTTCCGATATGATAGTGAAATGGAAACGCGAATGGACACATACAGCTAAAAAGCGTACAGGCTGACCTTGTCTGTTGACTGACAGAGACCGCCGACAGTTAAAGAGGGTCGTAATGTGTAATAAGCAGACATCTATCCAGACCATCACACAGGAATTCCAAACAGCATCAGGATCAACTGCAAGTACTATGACAGTTCGGCGGAAGGTGAGAAAACTTGGATTGCATGGTCGAGCGGCTGCTCATAAGCCACACATCACGCCGGTAAATGCCAAACGACGCCTCGCTTGGTGTAAGGAGCGTAAACATTGGACGATTGAACAGCGGAAAAACGTTGTGTGGAGTGACGACTCACGGTAAACAACATGGCGATCCGATTGCAGGGTGTGGGTAGGCGAATGCACGGTGACGGTCATCTGCCAGCGTGTGTGTGCCAACAGTAAAATTCTGAGGAGGTGGTGTTACGGTGTGGTCGTGTTTTTCATGGAGGAAGCTTGCGCCCCTTGTTGTTTTGCGTGGCACTATCTCAGAACAGGCCTACATTGATGTTTTAACCACCTCTTGCTCCCCACTTTTGAAGAGCAATTCGGGGATGGCTATTGCATCTTTCAACACGATCGAGTACCTTTTCATAATGCACGGCCTGTGCCAGAGTGGTTACTCGACAATAACATCCCTGTAATGGGCTGGCCTGCACAGATTCCTGACCTGAATCCTATAGAACACCTTTGGGATATTTTGGAACGTCTATTTCGTGCCAGGCCTCCCCGACGGACATCGATACCTCTCCTCAGTGCAGCACTTTGTGAAGAATGGGCTGCCATTCCCCAAGAAACCTTCCAGAACCTGACTGAATGTTTGCCTGCGAAAGTGGAAGTTGTCATCAAAGCTAAGGGTGGGCCAACACCGTACTGAATTCCAGCATGGAGGGCGTGACGAATTCGTAAGTCATTTTGAGCCAAGTGTCTGGATACTTTTGATCACATAGTTTCTGTAAGGGCGTGAACAGTGTCAGATGTTACGTGATCACTGGGAAGGACACGGAGAAGTCGCTTACTGGTGTGAGGCACCGTTATCGTCTCCTGGCACTGTTTGAAAGGGGCCTCATCGTAGTTCTAGACGAATCGTGCAGCATAAAGATTTGTTGGGCATCGCATGCGGTAGCGGCCCCATGTTGAACTGCCTGGTAACGTGATGGTAGGTATACACGTCGTCAAGGTCCGGTCGACCACGTCTGACAACCGTAAGGGAGAGTCGCCGTATTATGCACCAAACACATCATAACCTCTTAAAATTTGCGCCTGTAAACCGAGAACTAGTTATGGACTCCCTGTCACATCCTGTGTCACCTCTCACTGTTGGCAGTAGACTTGACGCACCTGGAAAAGGGAATTACTATGACATGCTTAGGCTACCGTTTACATGACAACACAAAGATCTGCGTTTACAGCGGTGTCTTGACTGGTAATATTGAACTGCTGAAGAATGGCATCGCACTGTGTTCAGCGACTAATCGCGGTTCCTCACTATCCGGAATGACCATCGTCGGTGAGTATGATGAGTAGAGGTCGCATTCTTCCAGTTTTTGGTGAGGCACGGCGGCCGTATTCCTTGCACTATGCTAGGGGAAGCTAACTCATGTGGCTTCTGAACACAGGTGGTTGTGCTTGAGGAAAATGTGACGGCACAACGGTAGGTCAGGGATATCCTACGTCCTCACATACGACTGTACCATAGAGCCATCTTTCAACACGACAGTGCTCCTGCACACATGACGCGTTTAGCTGTGAACCATTTCCGAGATACTGAACTACTTCCACGGGCATCAAAGGCCCCAGATTAGTCCCCCTTATAACATAAGTGGGACTGGAACCATCCACATCTGCATCTACACTACTGGCCATTAAAATTGCTACACCAAGAAGAAATGCAGATGATAAAGGAGTATTCATTGGACAAATATATTATACTAGAACTGACATGTGATTACATTGTCATACAATTTGGGTGCATAGATCCTGAGAAATCAGTACCCAGAACCACCACCTCTGGCCGTCATAACGTCCTTGATACGCCTGGGCATTGTGTCAGACAGAGCTTGAATGGCATGTACACTGCCATGCAGCTTCAACACGATACCACAGTTCATCAAGAGTAGTGACTGGCGTATTGTGACGTGCCAGTTGCTCGGCCACGATTGACCAGACGTTTTCAACTGATGAGAGATCTGGAGAATGTGCTGGCCAGGGCAGCAGTCGAACATTTTCTGTATCCAGAATGGTCCGTACAGTACCTGCAACATGCGGTCGTGCATTATCCTGCTGAAATGTGGGGTTTCGCAGGGTTCGAATGAAGGGTAGAGCTACGGGTCGTAACACATCTGAAATGTAACGTCCACTGTTCAAAGTGCCGTCAATGCGAACAAGAGGTGACCGAGACGTGTAACCAATGGCATCTCATACCATCACGCAGGGTGATATGCCAGTATGGCGATGACGAATACACGCTTCCAATGTTCGTTCACCGTGATGTCGCCAAACACGGATGCGACCATCATGATGCTGTAAATAGAACATGGATTCATCCGAAAAAATGACATTTTGCCTGTCGTGCACCCAGGTTCGTCGCTGAGTACACCATTGCAGACGCTCCTGTCTATGGTGCAGCGTCAATGGTAACCGCATCCATGGTCTTCAAAATGGTTCAAATGGCTCTGAGCACTATGGGACTCAACATCTTACGTCATAAGTCCCCTAGAACTTAGAACTACTTAAACCTAACTAACCTAAGGACATCACACACACCCATGCCCGAGGCAGGATTCGAACCTGCGACCGTAGCAGTCCCGCGGTTCCGGACTGCAGCGCCAGAACCGCTAGACCACCGCGGCCGGCTCCATGGTCTTCGCGCTGATAGTCCACACTACTGCAAACGTCGTCGAACTGTTCGTGCAGATGGTTGTTGTCTTGCAAATGTCCCTATCTGTTGACTCAGGGATCGAGATGTGGCTGCACTATCCGTTACAGCCATGCGGATAAGATTCCTGTCATCTCGACTGCTAGTGATACGAGGCCGTTGGGATCCAGGACGGCGTTCTGTACTATACTCCGGAACCCACCGATTCCATATTCTCCTAACAGTCATTGGATCTCGACCAACGCGAGCAGCAATGTTAGCAATGTTGCGATACGATAAACCGCAATCGCGATAGGCTACAATCCGACCTTTATCAAAGTCAGAAACGTGATGGTACGCATTTCTCCTCCTTACACGAGGCAGCACAACAACGTTTCACCAGGCAACGCACGTTGTATGTGTTGCCACTGGCGCAAACCTTGTGTGAATGCTCTGAAAAGCTAATCATTTGTATATCACAGCATCTTCTTCCTGTCGGTTAAATGTCGCGTCTGCACCATGTCATCTTCGTGGTGTAGCAATTTTAATGGCCAGTAGTGTATGTAGATACTGCGCAAGGCATCGTACGGTGCATGGCGTACCATGTACCAATACTTCGCATTTCCAATCCTGTCCCACTCGCAAATAGAACGAGGAAAAAACGAGTGCCTATATGCCTCTGTACGACCCCTAATTCATCGTATCTTCTCTTCGTGGTCCTTACGCGCAATGTAAATTGCGGTGTTTGACTCACAATGGCTGAAGTGTGTAGCTCAGGCAGTGATGTTATGGGCGTATTTGTCGTAATGTACACTATAGGGGTAATAATCAAACCAGCAAAATCATTGTAAAAAATGTACAAGGATTTTAAATGACCATGATTTTGCCACTGATGTTGGACTTGATTTAGTATACTGCATAACCTGAGTATTGAAAGGAGTGGAATTAATTACAGCTTGATCGGACGAATGGTGTCTACCAATAAGTACAACAGTGGCTATTTAACTAAGTAAGGGCGCCAGCTGTGAATGGAGAAAATTAAGAACAAAATTTCTAGTAATGGTTTCTTGATGTAAAATAACAGCTAAATTATGCCACACTTCTATAAGAGAAACGATTTTAATCAGATACGAACACATTAACAGGCATTTACAATAAAGGTAGTCATAAACTCATCAACGGTCTGACACGGTTATTACAATAAACTATGTAACAGTAACGTACACTAATTGTTTCAGGGCAAGCACTATTGTGTAGAATATGGAGTGCCCTAAATCTTTACCTACGATAATTAGTACTTTTGACTCAATTACAGAGCATCTACTTCACCAAAAACGAGCACACGATTTGTAGTTATTCCATACAGATATTCTTTTTCAGTATACAGTTACACGTTTCGCACTTGGGAGCCCTGAATCTGTTGTACCTGGATTTGCTATTTCGGTTCAAGCTTTTAAATATACACGAACCTCAAGAATAACTATATAAAATTTAAGTAAACTTCCACTGTTACTTTACTTACTATAGCGTGGCGGGGGTGGGGGGCGGGCGACACTTAAACTGTCCAGTATTGTAACTTTCTCACCAACCAACACATTAGCAGTATATATACATCAATACAAATAAACAAATTTCATTGATTACAGTTCAGTTGTACTTCTTTAGTTGGTGCCGGCTCTTTATCTGTTATGGGTAGCAAAGTACCTTGTAATTACTAACTAGAACTTTTATGTCATTTAACATACGTTAATAATACTAATTTTTACGGAACTTCCAGTAAATATGCTTCTACTATTATGTAAATCGGCACTCCTTAACTAACTCATGGGGTACATCTAGGCTAAGGCCTACTTTCATATCAATAAAATAATTCCAGCTAGTCTGCGACTATTGGTTATCTGTCTTGAGCTGACTGCAATTTGATTAAAAAGAATTACACCAGGCGCGTCTCGCTTTTATTTATAAGGCATCTTCCGTGGTTATTCTGCATATTGGATAGATACGTATGGTTGTTTTAGGTTAAAAATTGCATTTTGTTTATAAAGTTAGTGCTCAAGTTACTTACCGTGTTCCTTTACATATTCTGCTCCTTCCTTCCTTGCTAGCAGCGGCTGACAACGAAAGACTTCGATTCACATTTGCACTTGGCACTTTTTGCCATTCTGCAGTATTTCTTGCGTTGCATTATTTACACTTCACTTTTGTATACTATTTCTCACTCCACACAGTAACAGTGTTTATGTTGGTTTGTTTGTTTCTGTTCCCATGGCAGTTTTTTGTGGAGGTCGTGTGGGGGATCGGGGGGGGGGGGGGGGGAGTGGGGGAGTAAGCGGGAATGGGCCTGGACGGTGATTACAAGACAGAAACTGGGAGGAGATGGTAGTGGTAAATGGAGTCTGTGGTTATACGTGTATATTTAATGTTATATTAAGTGGTCAATCAGTTTAAAGAGTGTGTGGTTTACAAAGTTGGTCGGATCATTTATGAGTTGTTTCTTTTGTGTTACAATTTTTTGGATGTGGTAGTTTTCTTTAAGCTGATTTACCTCTTAATATAACATTAAATATACACATATAACCAGAGGCTCCATTTACCATTACTGTCTCCCAATGTCCTATTATCACCGTCCAGGCCCATGTCCGCTCCCCCACCCCCCTCCCCCACAAAAGAAAAAAATTGTCAACCCACTCGCACTCCTTTCACGTCTCTATCTAACATACAAGACAATTCACGAATTTTCACTAACTCAAACACACAACACACACACACACACACACACACACACACACACACGGAACAAACAAGTAGTTTCAAAGGTGGGCAACACACACAACTGGAACGAAAACAAACGAACAGACATAAACACTGTTACTGTGCGGAATGAGAAACAGTTTACAAAAGTGAAGTGTAAATAATGCAGTGCGAAAAATACTGCAGAATGGCAAAAACTGCCAAGCGCAAATATGAGTCCAAGTATTTCGATGCCAACCCCTGCTAGCAAGGAGCAGAATATTTAAAGGAACACCATAAGAAGCTTGCACACCAACTTTATAAACAAAAGGCTGCTTTTAACCTGAAACAATCAGAAATGTACAAACGTATTCATTCAATATGCGAAACAACCATGGAAGATGCTTTATAAATAAAAGCGAAACGCATCTGGATAATCCCTTTTAATTACATTGCAGTCAGCTCAAGATGGATAACCAATAGAAACAGATTTTAACGGGTGCTATGGAAGATGGTCACGCAAAAATACGTATTATGATTCCAATTAATATAGCACTTTCTCTTTAATTATTTGTAATAGTTATTTCAAGACTTTCACTTTGATTTAACGTTCGGAATATTCATGAAATCGGAATAGTATCCTGACAAGATAAGTGACAGTGAAAAAGGAAGATACACAATCCACTGCTACACTTTGACAATCATATTAGAGAAACACATGCGTGAACGTACAGAACTAAGACAGTACTTTGCCTGAAGGTCTATGTGGAGAAGGTCGTCTGTGGCGATGATATAACTCAGTATAGAGCAAACGTGGCTCTTGGTCTAACGTGTTCCGTTATTTCTTCTTGACGTCATAATTTTCAATTTAGAGTATACCAATGAATTCCATGTTGCTGCCACTAATAGCCATTTCCATCCACGTCATTTTAATCAACTTTTATAATCATCTTGAGCTCACTGAAAACTTGAGATGTTCACGCCTCAAAGGCTAGTTGACTCGTGCTTCCAGAATCTCTTGGCGCGCTAACAGTTTCCTTCCGTGCCTTAACCTAACCGTTATGGAGAGGCGTCGCCTTTTTTCCTATGATTTACAATATTATACTTCCTGTGCATGAACCAGCTGCATTATTTAACAAATGGCATAAATGTTCGTAGTCATCTGTAAGTCAACGAAGTCACTGGTTACAGGGAACACATAATCGATATATTACTTACGTGTAGCAGTACCTTGAAGTGGGTCACTTATTCCTGTTACTATGCACATGACGCCGACTTTTTAATACGTTTCGGTGAGTAAGTGCTGGCCGTTATTGTACGTATTAATAATGACTAAGCTGTGACATTCCTGTCTTCTAAGACAACAACAACAACAACGGTATTCACATTGTTATCCCCTTACGTTCCTGACTTGAAAAACATTCAAGCACCCTATCACAACTTGATTGTCTCGCTAATTCTTATCCCATAGAAAATGTGTGGGACTATTTGGAATAGCAGAAACGTAGAAACCCCTTCATTATTGATGCACATTTGTCCCTGATTTTCCTGTGGTGGATTTTACCACTGTGTACAATTCATGAGTGGTTGCCGAATATGTAGCATTACTAGTTCCAGTAATTTTCTTTCAATGTATGGTGCAACAGAATACAGAACTCACAAAGCCGATCTAACGTACAGAGAGAAGTTTCGTTACAGGTGTCAGCCTAATTGTAAGTAACGTATCTCCGTTGATATAAACTTAGGAGAATCTGTTTCATTCACGCCACAGCAAGCCGGCCAAGGTTGTCTAGAAAGACCAAGTTCGCCTCCATCGGAACAGCTGTGCACACGTACTGTGGCATAATTCAAAAGAGGAAAAGGAATTCGTGCAAATCAAGTCTGTGTTTTACTGCACATCTAGATTTCACCTTTTGAATAGCTTTCTTCAGTGAGTTTAACAGAATCAAATAGACTCGTCAATCTTGTGACAACGCATGTTCTGTACGACTTTAAGGCGTACATTTAGAGCCTTAAAGTCGTATTGTAACATGTACGGTCACAAGCTTGGCGAGTTTATATGACTTTGTTAAATACAATGAAGGTAGCTATTCTGTGGCAATAAAGATGCAGACTGGATTTTCGACAGATTGCTGAATTTCTTTTCCTGTTTGTCTGGAAAGAGACAGCAAAACTTGAGGACACCGTGTTGGATCATGCGAGAGAAATTCATTGACAACTGCTCAGTAACCTCCTCGTGAAATACACATTTCGAAAATATAAAAACTGAAAAAGGAACAAGCTGATGCTACCAATCTGAACTTGACATTGTTACAAGTCAACATGACGCAACTATTTACTTATGCAGTCATAATATAAACAGGAACTAAGAGTACAAAAAATACCTGAAACGAAAGTCAAAAAGTAGAGTTTCAAATTACTATAGCAAAGAACTACAAAAGAGAAATGTTTTCGACCACACTGTTAATATAGTAATCGGAGCAATACACATTACACACACAGAACTGCCCATTAGTTGCACTTATACCGTATCAGAAATAATAAATAGTATCTGGAACATCAGAAAAGGGAAGAGAAACAGGATGTTGCTTTGAAGGCATCTCTGTAAGAAGACATGTCAGCAATTTCAATTTGGAAACATGCACGGTGAAACCTAAATTCCTCGTGATCGTAAATAGCAACATTAAATGCCGTCAAGCAATGTTAACTATGGATAAGAAATATTTAGTTTACCATTTTATGTAACAAGAGCTTCATTTTACGTAAACTCTAGAGAACTATAGATCCAGTCTCGTCCTCTACAAGAAAGACTTTTTTTGAATTTAGTGGCTTTCTGGCCATGCTCTTTCATCCAACTCGACAGTGTAATGTCAACTATGATGAACAAGAAAGTCGTCATCCCCTCAGCTGCCGAAATTAAGCGTGCTGTCCGTTCACGAACTGAGACACTACGCTTTCTCACTTAACGGCTCTGACGTCGCGAACTAATCGACTAAACTTCAGATTTGTGCAGTCTGCTGGTGCACACCTTGTCACGTGCGATCCAGTTTACGGTAATCGAGAGAAATTCTCTGTAAACAAACCCAAAGAAAAGATATACCATATTCGAAATCCATAGACTATTCGTGACATCCAAGTCTCAGAAGAAGACATCGTCACTGAAGATCATCCTATGTTCCCAGATGCAATGTTACATTCGAAGGCAACATACGAAAAATGTATCTGAGAGGTTGTTCTGATAAAATGAATGCATTTTGGTGGTGTTGCAATAACTACGAGGATGCAGCATGAGAATGCCGCGGTTGCACTCGTGACGTTAGTTTTTAACACTTAACCGAAGAGAGAGTTGCTGGATCAGAAAAGAGAAAAGAAAACGAAAGAAAAGCCAGTAAGCTGTTACTGTGAGCCGCCTAATAGAGAAATGTCGTATTCATTGGTATGGTCTACCTTGTGGAAATAACAATATAGACCTCCTTCGGACGTCGGTTTGCAATACTGACTCTATGAATTTGCTTGTTTTCTTTCTGTTGTTTGTTGTCACTATAAAACCACTGAAAATCTTTTAGCTGTTTTCCCTTCGCCTCAGATTTCAATGCACTTTATAATGAAAACATTAGAAGTCCTCTAACAACTTTTTATGGTTAAGTGAAACACATTTAGTGCGATTATTGCTGGAATTCATATAAAACACACGTTGAAGAAAAATTCACTAAATGCAGAATCTGTTTGCCGGCTGTAGGAGTTACTTAAGAATCTACTGCCAAATAGACCTATGAATGTGATTTAAGAGTGTGGAACTGAAAAATTTATATTTTTGCCCATACACATGAGTCACGTCATCGTGTTTAGTGACGTCTTCAGTGATATAGTCACCTGAGTTATAAGTCCAGTCCCAATGCCTTCCCGAGAGGACAAAAGTTCATCACTAATTACGATTGACAAATCTCCTCTAATTAACAACAGCAACAAAATGAAGAAATTCTGTATCGAGCAACAGAACTGTGTTCATCTTCGAGGTGACACGTTTTAATTTAGTGTCTGTCAGACTATGTAGCGACAGACTGTGGTGGCTCTACCAGCGTCAAATATTGCGCCCTGCGACTTCTGTTTCATACATCCAAGGTTTGTTGCCGTGTTCCAAGTGACATGTTAACCAGAGTAACTTTATGAAATTCATAACGAGAAAGCGCGCATCAAAAGATCTCTTCAACATGCCCGACGATATTGCTATAAAGCACTGCACAGAGTGCACTGCTCTCTACAGGTCAGTTCTAACACGAAACTGAGTCGTTCATCGCTATCATGCACCCTTGAAATTATCACGAGTGCCAAAAATTCTCTTCTTATTGATTACTAAAACAATTTACCATTAAATATTGTATATTTTCCCTATTATTCATTTTTTATTTAATTTGAACAGATAAAAATCTTTCCTTTACATTGAACCAGAAAGTACACGTATGTAATCTGTACAAAACAAAACTTCTCGCGATTCTCAGTTACATCCTCGTGATCAAATTATGGTTCAAATGGCTTGGAGCACTATGGGACTTAACATCTGAGGTCATCAGTCCCCTAGAACTTAGAACTACTTAAACCTAACTAACCTGAGGACATCACACACATCCATTCCCTAGGCAGGATTCGAACCTGCGACCGTAGCGGTCACGCGGTTCCAGACTGAAGCGCCTAGCACCGCTCGGGCACACCGACCGGCATCAAATTATGTAGAGATAATTATCTCATGCCGTGCGGGGTAGCCGAGCGGTCTAGGGCGTCTTGTGACGCTCCGCGCGGCTTCCCCCGTCGGGGGTTCGAGTCCTCCCTCAGTCATGGGTGTGTGTGTTGTCCTAAGCGTCGTAAGTTAGTCTAAGTTTGATAAAGTAGTGTGTAAGCTTAGAGACCGATGACCTCAGCAGTTTGGTCCCATAAGAATTTACCACAAATTTCCAAATTTCCAATTGTCTCATTCTAACGAAAAATTTTCTTAGCTTATCGTTGCTTCGTAATTCTCATCTTCAATATCCCACTGACATCGACTGTTGGAAGAGATCCTGTAAACTGTTTCATGTATTACGGTCTTCAGCTTTACTTTGTGTGTTGCATCTGTATGTTTTTTACTGTTGTCTACCCACGTTCCTGCAGGTCTTCCTCTCCATTTTCGTTAGCTCTTGTCATCCAGAGAAGTAGTTCCTTTGTCCATCAGCCACCCGTTCGCCTGGCTACATGTCCCACCTATTCTCCGTTTATAATGGCTACCTTCATAATCACGATTCCATCGCAGTCTGAAACTTGATTCATTTCTTAGCCTTCCTAAATTGTCTTAGTGATTCCCAAAATTTATATATCCATTGCTCTTTGAACAAGCTGTACTTGTCGAATGGTTTTCTCATTGAAGTCACATCCGGTGATACATAACGATCACAAACTTCCCTTTTCAGACACATCGGAAACTTTGTTGTGAAAGCCATATTTAATTTGCAAAAAGTACTCCAAGCCTTTGTTATTCTTTCGTTCGTTGCTATTGTTTTCCATCCAACCCTTGTCGGCAGCTACACCTACAACAAAACCTCATAAACTGGTTTTAGAACTTCACTATTAATTCTATTTTGTGCGCAGGATTTGTCACACATTATTTTAGTCTTACATAGTCGCACTATAAAATACTAAAGAAAAGCCATGTGTGGAATTGAAACATGGACGATAAACGGTTTAGACAAGAAGAGAATAGATACATTGGAAACATGGTTCTTCAGGAGAATAGTGTAGATTATATGGGTAGATCGTGTAACTAATGAGAAGGTACTGTACAGAATTGAGAAAAAAAATTAGTTGCACAATTCGAGTGAAAGGGTTATCGCTTGTGATACGACGCATTCTGAGTCATCGAGGGATCACCAATTTCGTGTTGAAGAGTAATGTGGGGGTTAAAAATAGTAGAGGGACCATGAGATGTGTGCAGTATGGAATTTCAGAAGGATGTACGTTGCTGTTATTTTTCAGAGCTGAAGGGCCATGCAGAGTTTAGTGCAACATGAAGAGCTACACGAAACCATTCTTCAGACTGAAGACCACTAAACACACACACACTCACGACCGGGCCAACAGTTAGTAGAGTAATAACGTCGGAAAGTAGAATAACAACGTCGGTTGTTGACGAATCACTGTATATGCACATAAACAGGGTGGTCCATTGATAGTGGCCGGGCCAAATACCTCACGAAATAAGCATCAAACGAAAAAACTACAAAGAACGAAGCTCGTCTAGCTTGAAGGGGGAAACCAGATGGCGGTATGGTTGGAATGCTAGATGGTGCTGCCATAGGTCAAATGGATATCAACTGCGTTTTTTAAAAAAAAATAGAAATCCCCTTTTTTATTACATATTCGTGTAGTACGTAAAGAAATATGAATGTTTTAGTTGGACCACTTTTTGCGCTTTGTGATAGATGGCACTGTAACAGTCACAAACGTGCAAGTACGTGGTATCACGTAGCATTCCGCCAGTGCGGACGGTATTTGCTTCGTGGTACATTACCCGTGGTAAAATGGACCGTTTACCAATTGCGTAAAAGGTCGACATCGTGTTGATGTATGGCTATTGTGATCAAAATGCCCAACGGGCGTGTGGTATGTATGCTGCTCGGTATCCTGGACGACATCATCCACGTGTCCGGAACGTTCGCCGGATAGTTACGTTATTTAAGGAAACAGGAAGTGCTCAGCCACATGTGAGACGTCAACCACGACCTGCAACAAATGATGATGCCCAAGTAAGTGTTTTAGCTGCTGTCGCGGGTAATCCGCACATCAGTAGAAGACAAATTGCGCGAGAACCGGGAATCTCAAAAACGTCGGTATTGAGAATGCTACATCAAGATCGATTGCACCCGTAACATATTTCTTTGCACCATGAACTGCATGGCGACGACTTTGAACGTCGTGTACAGTTCTGCCACTGGGCACAAGAGAAATTACGGGACGATGATAGATTTTTTGGACGCGTTCTATTTAGCGACGAAGCGTCATTTACCAACAGCGGTAACGTAAACCGGCATAATATGCACCATTGGGCAACGGAAAATCCACGATGGCTGCGACAAGTGGAACATCAGTGACCTTGGCGGGTTAATGTATGGTGCGACATTATGGGAGGAAGGATAATTGGCCCCCATTTTATCGATGGCAATCTAAATGGTACAATGTATGCTGATTTCCTACGTAATGTTCTACCGATGTTACTACAAGATGTTTCACTGCTGACAGAAGGGCGATGTACTTCCGACATGATGGATGTCGGGCACATAGCTCGCGTGTGGTTGAAGCGGTACTGAACAGCATATTTCATGCCAGGTGGTGGATTGGTTATCGAAGCACCATACCATGGCCCGCACGTTCACCAGCTCTGACTTTCCCGGATTTGTTTCTGTGGGGGAAGTTGAAGGATATTTACCATCGTGATCCACCGACAGCGCCGACAACACGCGTCAGCGCATTGTCAATGCATGCATTCTCAGAAATGATAAGTTCCCAAAGTTACATGTATCACATTAGAACCACCGAAATAAAATGTTCAAACGTACCTAAGTTCTGTATTTTAATTTAAAAAACCTACCTCTTACCAGCCGTTCGTCTAAAATTGTGAGCCATATGTTTGTGACTATTACAGCGCCATCTATCACAAAGCGAAAAAAGTTGTCCAACTAAAACATTCATATTTCTTTACGCAATACACGAATATGTAATAAAAAATGGGGGTTCCTATTTAAAAAAACGTAGTTGATATCCGTTTGACCTTTCGCAGCGCCATCTAGCGGGCCAACCATAGGCGCTATCTGGTTTCCCCCTGCAAGCTAGACAAGTTTCGTTCTTGGTAGGTTTTTCGTCTGACGCTTATTTCGTGAGATGTTAGGCACGGTCACGATCAATGGACCACCCTGTATATAGTTATTCATCGCCTACCGAAATTATTATTTCCCTTTCCGACGTTATTACACTACTTCGTGTTGGCCCTGCCGTGAGTAGTGGGGAGGGATACATGGGAGCTTACCCTGCTAATAATTAGTTCCGCACTGCGCCTCGGTGACAAGCTTCTGGAAGTCATCATGTCTTTCTACTGGTATTCGGTGACGCACGACGCCAGATCAGTCTGCACTGTTTGTTTAGCCTGTCGCAACAGTGTTCGGTGACGTCGCTGCTGAGCAGCTACTCGCGGATTGACGGCAGCCATGACGTCCGGAGCCTGCAATCGTCGTCTTACCTGTTGATGTTGTTAGTCTGCTTCAGGGTTTCAACCGCTTCTCTTATTTTACGGTGGTGCATCCAAGGCTCACTCGCCAGCACCCCCGCCTCCTGGAACTTTATGGGCTGGCCACAGTCGCGGTGTTGTTCGATTTATTGTTCTCTCCCCAATGGCCCACAGCGTTTCCGCTCTCCTGTGCGGGCGCTAACTGGCCCCCCGATTCAGCCTCACAGGCTGCACCGCACTCCCCCAAGCGCCTGCAGCGTTGGGGGCTTTCACTGCAACCGTAGTGGGGGCTGCCAAGTTCTGCACCCTGCAGCCACTCTAGAAAATTGTTTTGACGCCTCCAAAGCGAAGTACGTTCCCCACTCGTTTACTGGCGTCCTTCTCATTACCTAAGCTCGCCACTCAGAGCGCTTCCTCTACTCGATTCGCAGTGGTCTACCAATTGTCAGCAATACATAAAGTGAAATACATGAAACGTTTACGCAATAGTGAATATGGACAACCAGCAGCTGTTTAATGAAATGATGGCTATGGAAACTTGTGCTTATCTCGAATGGTCGCCTTACCATTTCGCTATCGGTGCACGACTCACGTCTAGACCCAAACTTCCATAAGTCATTCCATCATATAGCTGCTGGTTGTCTATATTCGTAACCGTGAATACATTTCTTATATTCCATAGCGGATACAGTCACCGCAGTGCCTTTTTCTTCGGAAACTTTGTACTGCATTTCTGAACAACCAAGGCACTGCAGTATCGTAATAAAGTAACTGTCAATAAGATTCGAAGTTCACGAACAGCCATTCATAACTCCTCCCTCCAGTCACGACAGATCCGTATAATTTTTATCCAGTCACGGCAGACCAACATAGCTTTAGGGTCAATACGAAATATGAATAATGAAATTTATAATATTGTGGCATTGATAAATACGCAGTATACAGAAGTATCCAACGCAACCGAAGACAGTCCACGCCCTGACTAAGACCACTCCAAACACGCTTCAAATGTCAATACTTTTACTATTTTATAGTATGAATTATTACATTAGTTGCAAACAGCAATTATAATAATACAGACAACGATGCTTATAGCAAAATATTCAATTACAGTAATTTTGAGCCCGTGTTAACATCTCACCACGAAAAATCATGACAGAGAAGGAAGTTACAAAAATGTTGGAACTTTCCGTTAAGAAAGCGAAAATTACAATGTCTTGATAGTAGTGTCTGCGAAATAAAAGGGGTAGTAACGCTAGGCAGAGTGAAGTGACCCACAGACAAGCACACATGAAAAGTTTTGTTTTGTGATGGACTTAGAAAGATGTTTAATTCCTCTGAGATTTTGTTAAGTACCGTTCCAGAGTGCGGTTCTCCGAACTGACGAAGGTGGTGAGAAAGAAAGAAATTTAGAATGCAAAATAATGTGGTTTTATTTGTGCTTTTAACTTACACGTTTCTTATTCCACTTATCTCATTTCTTATTCCCGCAAAGACTTCTATCATTACTAAGCAGGATATCATTATGACACTCTTTCCAAGAGTCTGCAAATCCAAATAAACGAGTACATCGCTCCAATTAGAAACTTCCGTAGTTTCCCGACATCTCAACTAACAAAAAATTAAATGGTAGTAAGCATCTTTACCTATACCGTTTCGCGCCGAAAGGCATATTTCGATGTCTTGATTCGTGTGTTGCATGCTATGACCCATCTTCATTTATTATTTTCTAAGTGTGCTATATTGTGTGCTTTGGGAAAAATTGACCGACGCGAGATGAGTTATTAATCTTATTTAATCATTTTGAAAACGACGTTGCTGTGAAAAACAGTAGAGCCGTAAGCACTCTATGTTGTAATATATTCAAGTACGGCCGGCCGAAGTGGCCGTGCGGTTAAAGGCGCTGCAGTCTGGAACCGCAAGACCGCTACGGTCGCAGGTTCGAATCCTGCCTCGGGCATGGATGTTTGTGATGTCCTTAGGTTAGTTAGGTTTAACTAGTTCTAAGTTCTAGGGGACTAATGACCTCAGCAGTTGAGTCCCATAGTGCTCAGAGCCATTTGAACCATATTCAAGTACCTCTCTTTACGGCTGCTTGAAGGCAGTTTACCTTCTGCTCGAAACGAGGCCGAGTGTGTGGCGGCTACTAAATAATTCAAAATGGTCGTTACTTCGTTATGAAAAGACACAAACTGTCTGTGCGGGGCCGGCCGGAGTGGCCGAGCGGTTCTAGGCGCTACAGTCTGGAACCGCGCGACCGCTACGGTCGCAGGTTCCAACCCTGCCTTGGGTATGGGTGTGTGTGATGTCCTTAGGTTAGTTAGGTTTAAGTAGTTCTAAGTTCTAGGGGACTGATGACCTCAGAAGGTAAGTCCCATAATGCTCAGAGCCATTTGAACATTTTTTTTTTCAGCCAGAAACCGATGGAGAACATACAAACGCTGCAAGTCCACATTACTCATTGTGCTCACTTTAAGAAAATATTCCTACTTGAAATTTACTCAGCGGGATCAGGAGCTATGACTATAAATAAAAGTTTTGAGAATAAACCGTTTGATATATTCTGCAAAAATTCACACGCGCAAAATATAATAATATCCCTAAAAATAACAGAAATTATCCTTACTGTAAACAGCGCTATTAACAGTTCAGAGACGACCAATGTGGGAAGTTCCAAGTAAAATGCGCTATCATCGTAGCTCCTAATCACCAAAAACTAATTGCTCGCTTCAAAAGTAATAAATAACTCCGCTAATTGCCACGCAATTTCATCAACACAACCAGCTACTTCCGTGAAACATAAGCGATCCAGGATGGTGTACAGGCCCATCTCAGTTCTCTCTCTACTTTTTCGAAAACGCATCCAAGTTAAAATGTTCAAATGTGTGTGAAATCTTATGGGACTTAACAGCTAAGGTCATCAGTCCCTAAGCTTACACACTACTTACCCTAAATTATCCTAAGGACAAACACACACAACCATGCCCGAGGGAGGACTCGAATTTGGTAAATATCTCGAAAACGTATAGATGTAGCTTGTTGGTATCACATATTTAATGTTTGTACATCAAAATGAGGCTACATACGAGTTTTCATCTTTCTTAGTGTAACATTTAGCGCCTTCAATTTTCCGTAAAATCGCCGAATTTGATCAAAGTATTGCTCTGATCAGGTTGAGAATTGTAATTTTCAATTGTGACTTACATGTGCATATTCTGAACAGTTTTTAGCTTTGTAGTCTTAGTATTCAGGGTCACTTGTTTTTTTTTTCTAAACGTCATATACATATATCAAAAAAAGTTTTTCATGACATCGATTCCCAGAACTCCTGAAGATAGATGTTGACTGTGGATATTGTCTCACAGACTGTTCAGAGATGTCACTAAACCCGCCCAAAGACGTAAACAACCATGCATGAGCAGCGCATGTCAGATGGAGGGGGTCCGACAGCCGATCAGTTCCAGTCATTCCACCAGGAAGAAGGTACACGGCTCATGTTGTCTGTAGTTCTACCATGCCTAGATGGTCAATACTACGGTTCGATCGCGACCGCATTGTTACTTTGTGCCAAGAAGGGCTCTCAACAAGGGAAGTATCCAGAGGTCTCGGAGTGAACCAAAGCGAAGTCGTTCGGACATGGAGATACCTCGCTCAGGCCGCCCAAGAGCTACTACTGCAGTGGATGACCGCTATCTACGGATTATGGCTCGGAGGAATCCTGACACCAACGCCACCAAATTGAATAATGCTTTTCGTGTAGCCACAGGGTATCGTGTTACGACACAAACTGTGCACAATAAGCTGCACGATGCGCAACTTCACTCCCCACGTCAATGGCGAGGTCAATCTTTGCAACCACGACACCATGAAGCGCGGTACAGATGGGCCCAATAAAATGCCGAATGGATCGCGCAGGATTGGTATCACGTTCTCTTCACCTACGAGTGTCGCATATGCCTTCAACCAGACAATCGTCGGAGACGTGTTTGGAGGAAACCCGGTCAGGCTGAACACCTTAAACACACTGTCCACCGAGTGCAGCACGGTGGACGTTCCCTGTTGTTTTGGGGTGGTATTTTGTAGAACCGACGTACGCCGCTGGTGGTCATGAAGGCGCTGTAACAGCTGTGCGATACGTGAATGACATCCCCCGACCGACAGTGCAAGTATATCGGCATCACATTGGCTAGGCATTCGTCTTCATGAAGGACAAATGGGGCTCTATCGTGCACATCCTTCAGGATAAAGACATCGCTCGACTAGAGTGACCAACATGTTCTCCAGACATGAACCCTATCGAACATGCCTGGACTAAATTGAAAAGTGCTGCTTATGGACGACTTGACACAGCAACCACTCTGAGGGATCTACCCCGAAAAGCCGTTGAGGAGTGGGACAATCAGGACCAACAATGCCTTGATGAACTTGTAGATAGTATGCCACTACGAATACAGGCATGCATCAATGCAAGAGGACGTGCTACTGCGTATTAGAAATACCGGTGTGTACAGCAATCTGGACCACCACCTCTGAAAGTCTTGCTGTATGGTGATACAACATGCAGTGTGTGGTTTTCATGAACAATAAATCGGGCGAAATGATGTTTATGTTGATCTCCATTCCAGTTTTCTGTGCAGGTTCCTGAACTCTCGGAACTGAGGTGATGCAAAACTTTTTTTGAAGTGTGTAGTTTGCCTAACATATTCATTTTATCATTCTGAGGCCTTAAAATGTCAACATTAATATACTTAAGCATACGCTAACGAAGTTGTGAAAAGTTATTTCAATTTTTAATTTCACTCTTAGATTATGATGCAATCCTTGGTACGATAAGCTCAGGCGCGTTATGACGACGTGGCGCTGGTAGCAGTGAACTGGGATAAGCCCCGCACACTCTCTCGCCTCTGTACCTCTTACAGTGATACAGTGCTTATTTCACCTCGCAAGCACTTTGTTGTCGTCTGGTAGCAGAGAGGACCAAAGAACAGACGCTGTACCTTGTCATCTGAGTATCTCAGATTGTGAAAAACGTCGCTACACCACTGTGTATGCAAAAAGTGTATTGCGACAGAACACGGCGATTTTCGATTCCGATGCGCGTCAAGAGTCGAGAACACACGCAACAAATGTTCCGTTGCTAACTATAGTATACTCCTTATACTGCAGTCATTAATAATGTGTATATATCTCCTCCACCGCGCATGCACGGATATGCAGCAGAATAGAACAGATCATATTTCTCCATGGCGGATAAACCGTCGGCTAAAGTCGTAACTTCACCCTTTTGCTGCTGGTACAGGCTGTCTATACCTGACATGTACACGTCAGGTGTATCGTGTAATACCGGCTTTAGAGCCAATCACATATCCATGAAGATACTCTCTGTGATTGCATCTTGGTTACAATTCTAATCCCTTTCGGATTCTCGACGACATAAGTTTCCTGTTTACTTGAATTTGTTATTTGCTAGATACCACGTCTGAAAGGGTGAGATGCGTTCCCTGCGAGTGATTTTTCCTGGTTCCTTTGGAGAAGCTTTTTTATATTCTAGTGGTGATATAATATTCGCTATTAGAATATACTTCAGGTTCTTGCAGCAGACGGGGTTGAAAGATATTCACCTGTAATTTTGTGATTCCATCCCCCCTTTATAGCTGTTTGCTGCGAGAGAAATCCTCAATATGCAGCTAATATGACAGAGTACTCAGTGAAAAATATGTTAGCATTTTCGTCACGGCTTTGTGCCTAATTAAACTTGAGCAGTCCTTGGTATAAGAGTTTTTAATGCAAAACTATATTTACGTAATATTTTAATAGCAGTCGTAAAAGTACGAGAGGAAGTCGAGTACCTTGCACGAGGTGAACAACTCTTAAGTCCTTTTGCATTTTTTCACTTTTTTATTGTATTAAACTGCAGACCTAGAAACGACGGAAAGGTTTCGTCCCGCCGTAGTCCTCAGTGGTTCACCACCCCACAACAGGCCACAGCAGTGCACTTACCCCACACAGGGAACCCCCGGGAACGTCTCATATGAGACGAGTGTAACCACAAATGTTGGCGTGGTAGAGCAATAATGATGAGCGTATGGCATTGGTGGCCGGGAGACCCCTCGCGGGGCGGTCCAGCCGCTGCTCCACAAGTTCTTTAACGCCACTACGGCGACTTGCGAGTGAATGAGGATGAAATTATGATGAAAGACACACAACACCCAGTTATCTCGAGGCAGAGAAAATCCCTAACCCTGCCGGGAATCGAACCCGGGGCCCCGTGCGCGGGAAGCGAGAACGCTACCGCACGACCACGAGCCGCGGACGGCGTGGTAGAGTAATTATGGTGTACGCTTTTGTGGAAACGGTGCTTACGCAGCAATCGCCGGCACAGTGTAACTGAAGCGGAATAAGGGAAACCAGCCCGCATTTGCCGAGGTAGATGGATTTCCGCCTTAAAAACCATCCACAGGCTGGCCGGCACACCGGACCTCGACACTAATCCGCCGGACGGATTCGTGCCGGGGACCGGCACACCTTCCCGCTCTGGAAGGAGCGCATTAAACCGCGCGGCTAGGCTAGCCGGACGGGCTCTCTTGAGTTTGGTTACAGCATACCGAAAAGTGTAAGTACCTATTCCAGGTAATTCACCGCCAGGTTTCCACGCTAGAGACATGTAGGCTTCCCTCTGGGGATTCTATATTTGCAATTAGAATATTTTTTATTGTACGACTAGGCATCGGCTTCTGAGTAGCCATACTGGTAATTTCTTGTAACACTAGCTCCCTCCTTTTGGCGACGTGTGGTAGAATTATCTTATCAGGATCTAATTCATTGTCGCTCAACGTATTCATCCTGAATGTGAAGTATTTTCAAAAATTACAACGAAATTTTGTTGTTGATGGCTAACTCTTAGCCGGCCGGACTGGTCGAGCGGTTCTAGGCGCTACAGTCTGGAACCGGGCGACCGCTGCGGTCGCAGGTTCGAATCCTGCCTCAAGCATGGATGTGTGTGATGTCCTTAGGTTAGTTAGGTTTAAGTAGTTCTAAGTTCTAGGGGACTGATGACCTCACAAGTTAAGTCCCATAGTGCTCAGAGCCAGCTAACTCTTACGCGAAATTCTTTCAACATTGTGGCTGTTCCCCGCTAGACTATATGTTTGTTAACGATGAACGGTAATAACAGCCAATTAATCAGAGGTTCGGCTGAAATTCTGGCGGGACTGCAGTTGCTTGAGTGTGTTATAAAACAAGTCTGTGTTTCATTCCATAAAACTTAATCGCTAGTCCACAGACTTTAAACCTGCAGAATTCAATAAGATTCCGTTTCGGCAACGTATTCCTTTACAGTAACTTCGAATGAAAAATTAATTGCAGTGATAATATGACATCTGTAGTAATCTTTAGAAACGTGTGATGCTGTAGATATGACGTATTAAAATCGTAGAACAACAGTAAGTGGACCAATAGAAACTATTTACGAACACACTTATAATTTAGTGATGGACGTAGTAGTACGGCGTAATAAGTTGTAGAAGGATGTTATGAACGGAAGATAGAGCACTGATGTGTACTAGATGCAGAGAAAAAAAATCTGGACACAGGACAGGTAGAGTGGAGAGCGGTATTGGAATGATGGAAAAATCAAATTTCTGAAGAAAAGGTGCAAATGCGGTGAAATTTCTCGTGAAAAGCGAAGGTCGTATCAATTGAGGATAACAAATCTTACGGACGTGACAGTATAACAAGCTGACGTGGATAACGAATACTCGCTTTGTATCTTCCCTCACCTGGGCTGTCCCGCTAACCGAAATTGCCAACCCCAGGCTCTGCGTGGCGAGTTCCGCATCGCTAATGACTTCAAAGAGAGCGCGAGCGCCAAATCATGCTTCATTTAAGCAATCAGTATTGGCACTCAATTGGGGTGAACCCGAAAGCGGTCTGTGATCGGTCGATTACTGGCTCAGACGAGGAGTGCATTCTGCGACAAATCTGCTTTGCAGGCCTCGGCAATAGTGCTGCCGTCTGGCGCTTAATCTAGCGAGCTAGTGGAACAACCAGAACTACGCTAGCGCGCTAACCATTCCGGTTGCTTGGCGGGGATGATTTGCATTTCCATCGAAAGTAGCATCACTTTTGCAAATAATGAGGAACTTGACTTATTCTGTTTCGATTTCGTTAAGTATTATACAGTGGAATTCTTTTGGGATTCGATAAACTAAATAAACATATCTCGATGCTTATTCTGTAAGCATTAGGCTGTCAGAAAAATCAGTTAACACGAGGCTTTCAGAATGACTTCAAATGCCCAATAAATATGGGAATTTTTAACCTGCCAGACATAGAGTGTTGAAGGCTTCCAAGGATTGTATCACTAAGAACCAAAAGAGTAAAACATAAGCTGAAAACCAAAGGAAACAGATATGTGTTAAGAATAACGCAACGTAGAGTGGCAGTTTACCACGTTTCTCTTTATGTTGAAGAGGCAGAGAAGAAAGAAACAGAATTTCGATAACACATCAATTATACAATGAGAGTACAGAAGTTTGTAAACAAAATTGTGGATTTGTTTTTCAAACGAAAATTCAACTAAAGTGATAAGGGAACGTAATGCTAGCTAGTTGTTCAGTCATTCAGGAGATTATATGAAATAAGGTGTCCCCACATACGAACTAATAAAATTTGCATGGTGTTATGGTACTGACTGATAGTGGACTGTTAGATAAACTACTTATACGTCTCTAAATTCATTCATAGAAGCTCGCAGTGCGCGTGTATTCGTATACGGTGTTGGGGTGGGTAGCTATAAACGTGTCGTTCTTGCAGAACCATTGCGTCTTTGCTGCTCACCTCTTTTGGTCCAGGGTGACATATGGTCACTCGGTGACGGAACTCTAGATCTGCTACAATAACCACAAGTTGAGACTCATTACATCACCAATTGAAAGATGTGAACGACTTCACGGTCATTGCCTCTTCTGTCACGTTGAAAAGCTTCTCGAAGAATCTTCTTAACTTCGGTCATTCGCTCTTGGAATGTAGGCGAGGGCCTTTGATCACATGTGGCAATTGAGAAACACGTGTGCCGGTCGGGTGATGCCCTGAGACCTGAATCGACAGCTTCCGCTTGTGTGGGGAGGGCTATGGCTTCTCTTGAACGTGCTGACTTGCAAGTGCCAGCCGTTGCCACTGCTGCTCTGCCCACTGTTTGCCAGTGTGTAACTCTTCTAAACTAAACTAAGTTTTTCATTTATTTTCTAATTTCTACTTCACATTGATTTCACTAATTTATTTACCTATCTTAAGTACCACTCAACATTCCTCCACTCTTCGGAGAAATTCCCCCTCGAATTTACCACTCAACAGAAGTATGGCAGCTGACCACTTCCAGATTCCAGAGGGAGTCAAATTTTAAAAAAATGTATGTTTTGTTGGTGAAGAGGCATTGTTCCATTTAACCTGTTCCAGCCCAGTGGCTGCGTTTGGACCCATAACAGGATTTAGATATTGCAGCAACATCCACAGAAGCCCACTGGCTTCACAAGGCTCCATTGCGATCTAGTGTGTAAACTAAATCAGCAGCTGGCAGCACCAGCAGGATAGTGAGTACTGGGTCCGTATGGACCCATTGCAAAGAAATTACACTAATCCAAAATAAATTGAAGTGGTTCTTAGTGTATTGCTAGAAGAATTCACAAGTCAAAAACATTTTTTTTTCTAATGCACATAAAATTTAGGCTGGAAAGGGTTAAGTGCACAAGTGAATCACTAAAACCTAAGAATATGGGGATCACAGCAGACAAAGACTATAGCCAAGCACGATATTCTCCAAAGCTTCATGTGTTTTTTGCCACTTCCCTGGACAATAATTGCAGCTCATAATTTTTTGTGGACAAGACGGCTACAAAAATTACGTAGCTGCATATGTTAGAGATCTTATTTTTTCTTCAATTGTGAAACTGTGTCGAAATTATAATTCTTCAACAGCACAGAGCACAACGGTGTTGGCACCTGCACCTGAGAGCATTTCTTAACAATGGCCTGCCTTTGCGATGGATTGGCCTTAGGGGAAGTACAAATTTCATATTGCACCACTGGTCTCCGAGATCGCGTGATCTCTTAGTATTTAAATTAATATTGTCACGTAGGAAAAGGTGTAATTAGGTGAATGATAAAGAGTAGCGTCACTTAACGAAGGTTTATTCCGCACTTGCACGTACAAGAGCGCGGAGCGAACTGCCTCCGCCCAGAACACATGCGTCATATATATATAGTTACAGATCATTCCAGTACAAAGATTATTGATATTTGTGGATGCCTCTAGAACGTCCTCGAACCGAATATAGAACTCACGACCCTCCAGTCAACAGTCTAGTGTCATAACCATTACACCACAGTGATGGCGTTATTCAGTTTCTTTTGCGACATGATTGTCGGTTACTGCGAAAATCATCATCAATGTATCTTGAACTATACAGCGCGCAAAGCACTAGAAGTGTATCTGGTAACTCCAGACACATCCGCAACAGTAGGCTGTTTGTCATTCATCTGGTAGAGGGCACACTGAACATTTTCGGTAGAAAAACGAAAACTTTGATGCAACGATTTTCAGGCATGCCAAAGATATGACCTTGAAAAATCGTACAGTTCTTTTGAAAAATAAATTTGGTAGTTCCGTGCATATGCTAAAATTCATCCGAAGTTGCTATGAATGGTGATCTGATGACTCTTTTTCAAACAATATTTAATTACTCCTGCGGGAAACAACGTCTTACATTTGGAATTTCTGGAAGAACATGAGACCTTTGCCATTCGTGTGGAAGTGCTCTACCGGTTGAGCTGTCCAAGCACGTCTCACGACCCATCTTTACAGCTTACGCCAACTTGATAGATACATGTAGGTACTTCCAATACTAACACTCTTCCAGAAGTTCTGTATTGATCTAACAACCTGCACTGGCAAGTGCGTGAGAATGTGTATGAGAAATGCTCTGCTAAATCATCCCAGGTATACTGCCGTCCTTTCACGTTCCTCAGGTATGTATTAATGAAAAGAAAACAACTTTACGGCATAAGAGGGCTGTTTTGAGTTTTCTGCACTCGAAAACAGTAAACCAAGAATACATTTATGACTGTCCACCCTCTCTTCATGCCAAAGTATGAGAGCCACAACGTAGGGCAGAGGGGTGGGTCGTGGTAGTTTTGGTGGTGGTGGTGGTGGTGGTGGTGGTGGTGGTGGTGGTCGAGGGGTGTCTGTAGATATGGTCGTCAACTGTTCTACGGGAGTTCTCTCAGAAATGAAAGGCGCGACCTCAAGGGAACTTATTAAAGAGGCTGATGGTTGTCCGAAAACTAAGATGAAAAAGTAGTCAGATCTTCTAGAACATATGTTGAACATACGTTGTCGTGGCGGAAGTAGCTGAATTTTCATAAAATTTTACCGTTTTATGAGATAACAGTTAACCAGGCAACAAACAACCAATAAAGTACCGTAGTTATCTGAGTGATCAATGTCATAGGTGACTCAAGGCGTATCACCAAAGGCGTTTACTGTTACGCGGCGTTACTAATAGGTAACAAGAGACCTGTTCCTGCTAGGAAACTGCTTGTGTCTATGCTCTGACAACACTGGATATCGATTTAATGTACAATGTAGTGTGTGCTGCTTAGGCAGCGTTCTGCGATCATGCCCGGCAAATTAATCGAGGACATTATTTGTAATTCATGTCCGCTCATAGCATATACAGCGGATAAACTTTACACTACAGCTACATTCATCCCTTTCAGTGTGAGGTGTTAAATGTATTAAAGTTATACTTCTGATGCCATCCTCCTCCGTCCATTACAGATATAAGACAGTATATTCCCATCTGAGTAATTCGCTAATGACTTCACGATGTAAGAAAAAGAAAGGAAAATAAGAATCTACGCCCAGTCGTTGTTCAGGTCATTAGGGCCGAAGCTGTAGCTGGATACGACGAGAATTTGGGAAAGAATAGGCGCTGCTGAAAGCAACATCCCAGAATTCGTCCAAAGTGAAATCATAGAAGATGCGCAGGCGGGGATTTGATTGCCAAATCTGAGTTTTAAAAACAGCATGAGATAGTTAGTTAGCTGTTGCGATATAGTGACCTGGCGAAAATAAACCACAACGTGAAACACGAATATTAAATAGTAAAAATCCATTAAAAAAGTCTTATTTATTATTAAGCTCATTCTCTCCTTCCACATTTACTTTTCCGCAAAACTTCTCTTATAGTGCTCTCGTCATGTCGGTTGGTCTGCTACGAGCACATGCGGGCATGATGTGTCCTTTAATGAGCGTGGCTTGTGTGGGCAGCTACGCTTCATTGAGAGTCCATTAATATTTTGCTGAATCATCCAGCCTACACGCATGTACAGGCACCACTGCTCATAAAACATACAAGCCGTTACGCACCAGATAAATCGATCGTGCATACAGTCCCTTGATAGCTGGGAAGAGGAGTTATGAATATCAGGGATCAGTAAAGTGGTTTTATTTCCGTTTCTTCAGTTACTGGAGGAACTTTGGGAGTAAAGTATTCAGTAAATACACGTTCTCACCTCCTAGTAAATTTATTGAAGATATTTTCTGCTGGTTCTGTTAAAGAGAACCGATCCAAATGCTGCTTCCTTTTCTGAATTTTTTACACAAAATTATTTCCGAATCAATCATGAGGAGCACTCTCCGGCATACGGTCTAAATATGAGTAATTCCTAGCATATATGTACTTCAACACTGAGTTAGTATGACATTTCTCAAATATTGTCTCGACCTGAATAAGACATTATCCTTTTCCAAAAATTTTCAAGACGGTAAACTTGCGATACGGAAGACTAAGTAGCGCGAACTGCATATATCTGACCCAAACACGAGTGACGGCCTTTCAGTGATGAAACGAGGATCTAGTAATCGTAAAATGCCATGCCTAAATGTAGCGAGACTTATTGATTGTTATGTGGCTTCCGTTAGACACATAAATATGATTGCCCAGATGATACGGGATGACAGCTATTGAACTATATGAAAAAACGTAGTTCAGTTACAACCTATCCGTGTCCACACTTTATTCAACATGTAAACGTCACTACAGATATTCGTATTTAGGTGTTGACATGTTCGATATGCCTGCCATCATTGGCGATGATGTGGCGCAGACGAATAGCGAAATTCTGCATGACCCACTGAAGTGTCTAACATCGAAGCTGTCGATTACTTCTTGGATGGCTGTTTCCAGCTTACGAATGGTTTTCGGGTTATTCCTGTACACCTTGTCTTTAATATAGTCCAAAGAAACGAGTCACATGTCTTCAGATCTGGAGAACATGTCGGCCAATCGAGGCCCATGCCAATGGCGTCTAGGCCACCCAAAGCCAGAATGCGGTTTCCAAGGTTCTACACAAGGACGTGAAACACTCTCCTGCCTCGATGGGGTCGAGCTCCGTCTTGTATGGACGACATCTCGTCGAAGTCAGTGTCACTTTGGATAATAGGGATGAAATCATATTCCAAAACCTTCACGCACAGTTCGGTAGTCACCGTGCCATCAGGGAATATCGCACCGATTATTCCGTGACTGGGCATTGCACACCACATAGTCACCCGTTGAGGGTGAAGAGACTTCTCGATCGCGAAATGCGGATTGTCAATCCCTGAAATGAGCCAATTTTACTTATTGAAGAACCCGTACAAATGAACGTGTGCTTCATCGCTAAACAAAACCATGCAGCGCATACTAATTACCATCATGCCCCGCGGCCAACCGTGCAGTTTGAACGTGCTAGCCCAAACCGTTCAAAAGTTATGTCGATTTTACCTCATAAAGTTCAATAATTGTCACCCTATACCTCTTACAGACATTTCCCTAATCCAGGCCGGCCGCTGTGGTCGAGCGGTTCTAGGCGGTTCAGTCCGGAGCCGCGCTGCTGCTACTGTCGCAGGTTCGAATTCTGCCTCGGGCATGGATGTGTGTGATGTCTTTAGGTTAGTTAGGTTTAAGTAGTTCTAAGTCCAGGGGACTGATGACGTAAGATGTTAAGTTCCATAGTGCTTAGAGCCATTTCAGGCCCTAATCCGGTCTCATGCCAGTCTCCAATAACCTCGTCGTCGACGGGACTTTCAGCTCACATCTTCCGTCCTTGCTTTTGTGAAAGTGAGAATGTACTGTGTTTTTTCTAACACATGACATCGAAATAGAAAAGAGCGATTGGCTAATATGAAGAAGTATTGCTACAGTTTCTAAACATGCACAGGAAACCATCGTCTGTGTGCAGGCACATACATTGTAACAATTAATTAAATAGTGGTAATCATACTGTTGGAGAATGAGCACCTTTCGCAACAGTGATTAGAACAGATCGAAATCAGGTGGGCAGTTACTTTTTAAGAACATACACAGTCCGTCAGAGCGACACTCGAAAACACGGGTGAGAATATTGTAATATCAGCGCATCTCATCGCTGATCGCTGCCCGACTGTGGAGTGTCCTACGCGTGGGGCACTCCATCACCGAGCTCGTACAGGCACTTGCATTTTTATGTGCGGTCGTGTGAAGGGTTTATTTCGGGTACCACTACTCGGGGAAAACGACTATAACCAGCGCCGACTGCCATGGCTCACGACGTGTTGATAAGACAGGCCGTCGTCTACCATCGTATCAATTCTATCTAATTGATTCTCTTTATACCTTCACTACAGAAAAAATGTTCGGATAATTTTTCACACCACAATACATTGAACACGTGTTAGCTACTAATTATACAGGGTGTTACAAAAAGGTACGGCCAAACTTTCAGGAAACAGTTCTCACACACAACTAAAGAAAATATGTTATGTGGACATGTGTCCGGAAACGCTTACTTTCCATGTTAGAGCTCATTTTATTACTTCTCTTCAAATAACATTAATCATGGAACGCAAACACACAGTAACAGAACGTACCAGCGTGGCTTCAAACACTTTGTTACAGGAAATGTTCAAAATGACCTCCGTTAGCGAGGATACATGCATCCACCCTCCGTCGCATGGAATCCCTGATGCGCTGATGCAGCCCTGGAGAATGGCGTGTTGTATCACAGCCGTCCACAGTACGAGCACGAAGAGTCTCTACATTTGGTACCGGAGTTGCGTAGACAACAGCTTTCAAATGCCCCCATAAATGAAAGTCAAGAGGGTTGAGGTCAGGAGATCGTGGAGGCCATGGAATTGGTCTGCCTCTACCAATCCATCGGTCACCGAATCTGTTGTTGAGAAGCGTACGAACACTTCGACTGAAATGTGCAGGAGCTCCATCGTGCATGAACCACATGTTGTGTCGTACTTGTAAAGGCACATGTTCTAGAAGCACAGGTAGAGTATCCCGTATGAAATCATGATAACGTGCTCCATTGAGCGTAGGTGGAAGAACATGGGGCCCAATCAAGACATCACCAACAATGCCTGCCCAAACGTTCACAGAAAATCTGTGTTGATGACGTGATTGCACAATTGCAACATTACCTTCCTTCAATTGGGCAAACTGGCGGTGAATCGAGGAAGTACAGTACATACTGACGAAACTAAAATGAGATCTAACATGGAAATTAAGCGTTTCCGGACACATGTCCACATAACATCTTTTCTTTATTTGTGTGTGAGGAATGTTTCCTGAAAGTTTGGCCGTACCTTTTTGTAACACCCTGTATATTATTTCTGGATGGAATTGTTCATAATAAAACGTAATGGCCGTTGTTTGGCTTGTCACTTATTTGTAGTTGCTAGCAGTGTGTTTACAGACAAATTAACAGAGGCGTGGGGACTGTAGTGTTGTCGGTGTGAGTGCAGCGACATTAGCTAAATCAACGAAAATTAAATCGAGTTGTCTGTTTGCCCCCAGGGCAGGTGAGGTGGAAGTTGTAAATCAGCTCAGTGGTCGCCTAGATTACAGCCTAAAAGCGCTTACAAACTGGCGTGTAAGTCTCTTAGGGGTGGACGGTCTGCTCCGTTGTTAGAAGAAAAAGTGGCAACGAAATGCGATGACTCTGTCCTGCTGACACAGTCAAACAAATTTTTGACCTGAGAGGTGAAGTAACTTAAACACTGACAGTACGTTCTGCGACTAAACTGTTCATTTACACATTCAAATATTTCAGACACTCGTAACAAAATTATATCACTAAATGCCTACCCTGACTCAACCGAATTGTTAGAGCCAGTCCATCAAATACAGCAGTATGCAGGCCACTCGTTTTAGTACAACATATAACTGTCAACTGCAGAACCAAGCATCACACAATACGAGTTGTTATTATTTTTTAGGCATTTGACG
Source organism: Schistocerca piceifrons (assembly GCF_021461385.2). Taxonomy (NCBI): domain Eukaryota; kingdom Metazoa; phylum Arthropoda; class Insecta; order Orthoptera; family Acrididae; genus Schistocerca; species Schistocerca piceifrons. Next base: position 186,533,097 of record NC_060149.1, read on the forward strand.
CAGACACGAACAAGATTCCCTCTTAGTATTTTTAAGCCTCACCGATGGCTTCAACCATGTGTCTCTGGCCCTGCATGTTAACAACAGGTGGAGCCATTAAAGCGTTTCGGTTCACGTGCGCTCTTGAGTACCAAATTACGAACATTATAAGGGTGGAATACCACATGAAGCTGTATCCCAAAATAATTAATTTTATGGGGATAGTAGCAAACTTCAGTTTCCATTAAAAATTGCTTACCTGTCTCATTTTATTACTACTACCTGTTTCGGACTTTATGCCCTTTTGTAGGTGGGCTCCCTCACAAAACAACATAGTTCAAGAAAAGGTTTTCCTTAAATAATAACTAGTCATCTCCCACCGCGATGCCGTTTTGTGCTTTGAACAAACACTTTATTCAATCGACAATTAGCTAATTTCTCCCCGATGAGCAAAATCGAGAAACATGACAAAAATTGGCCTTTAATGCTTCCATTTTGGATCGAGTCATGATCCATACTACATCGCGGAATGATCAACATGCACTGGTATGCCATAATACCATGTAGTGGCGTAATCACAAAGGAAGTTTCCGTATCTAGATTGAAAAAAGGTACAACACCTATGAGGGTTTACTCGTTGAACCAGCACACACGGCACATCAAAATAGGTCAGCACGTGTCATGAAATAAAAATAAGCGCTTCATGATCAGAGTTTTAAAATCAAATAGCGTTAACATATGCGAACTCACGAACAGAATGTTACAGTCAAGGATATAAATAAAAACGCTATGAAAAACAGTCCACGCAGATATTTGTTCCAGATCAAGGATCGTGCATGATGCGTGAATAATCTTTTAACAGCAAAACCATGGATCAAATAGTAAGCTGAAGAATTTTTACGACATATGATAGAGGGCGATGACTTCTGTCAAAATTATTATTAACAGATGTATTTTACTGTATATAGAAACACAAACTGTGGGCCGTTTCACTGAAATTTCAGCAGGAACTGCACTGTGACTATAGTCCTCACGCTCATACTGACCATATTAACCACCTTATTTTAGCCGGACGTAGTGTCCGAGCGGTTCTAGGCGCTACAGTCTGCAACCGCGCGACCGCTACGGTCGCAGGCTCGAATCCTGCCTCGGGCATGGATGCGTGTGATGTCCTTAGGTTAGTTAGGTTTAAGTAGTTCTAAGTTCTAGGGGACTGATGACCTCTGATGTTAAGTCCCATAGTGCTCAGAGCCATTAACCACCTTATTTTGAGAAAATGGTTCGCAAATTTCACCAAACACCATACCACGACAATTCCGGTTACACAGACTCTGGAATACCGTAGGAAAGGACGTAGTTCTGTTAATAGCAGATGTTCAGCTATACCAAGACCAATAGAATCGTTCGTATAGTTCTCGTCCTTTGGGTACTAGCGCTTCTCAAAAACTTGTCTTGATGGCTTTAATATGGACGGGTACCGGAAGGAGTAAGGCTGATTAGGGTTTAATGTCTCATTTACGACGAGATAGTTGGAGAAGAGCAGTAGCTCCAATGCCTCAAGGGCGGGAAAAGACTTTACAAAGCAGTTATCCTGGAAAGTGCTTTACGTTTTTTGCGAAAGTCGTGAGAAATATAGATCCCACTTCCTCCTGAATGAGAATCAGTGCGCCAGTTCTGTAAAATCTGAGCTTTGTGTAGGTTACGGCAGATACGCCGTATGTATGGGATGGAGATAAACGCCTAAAACTGTTGTTAAATACACACACATTTAGTTTGTTGTGGTCTTCAGTCCAGAGACTGGTTTGATGCAGCTCTCCATGCTACTCTAACCTGTGCAAGCTTCATCATCTCCCAGTACCTACTGCAACCTACATCCTTCTGAATCTGTTTAGTGTATTCATCTCTTGGTCTCCCTCTACGATTTTTACCCTCCACGCTGCCCTCCAATATTAAACTGGTTTTCCCTTGATGCCTCAGAATATGCCCTGCCAACCGATCCCCTCATATAGTCAAGTTGTCCCACAAATTTCTTTTCTCTCCAATTCTATTCAATACCTCCTCATTAGTTATGTGATCTATCCATCTAATTTTCAGCATTCTTCTGTAGCACCACATTTATAAAGCTTCTATTCTCTTCTTTTCTAAACAATTTATCGTCCACGTTTCACTTCCATACATGGCTACACTCCATACAAACATTTTCAGAAACGGCTTTCTGACACTTAAATCTATACTCGATGTTAACAAATTTCTCTTTTTCAGAAACGCTTTCCTTGATATTGCCAGTCTCTACTTCGACCATCATCCGTTGATTTGCTCCCCAAACAGCAAAACTCATTTACTACTTTCCTAATCTAATTCCCTCAGCATCACCCGATTTAATTCGGCTACATTCCATTATCCTCGTTTTGCTTTTGTTGGTGTTCATTTTATATCCTTCTTTGAAGACACTGTCCATTCCGTTCAGCTGCTCTTCCAGGTCCTTTGCTGTCTCTGACAGAATTACAATGTCATCGGTGAACCTCAAAGATTTCGTTTCTTCTCCATGGATTTTAATTCCTACTCCGAATTTTGCATTTAGTGACTCTAATGGCTCTGAGCACTATGGGACTTAACATCTGAGGTCATGAGTCCCCTAGAAGTTAGAACTACTTAAACTTAACTAACCTAAGGACATCACACACATCCATGCCCGAGGCAGGATTCGAACCTGCGACCGTAGCGGTCGCGCGGTTCCAGACTGAAGCGCCTTTAAGCGCGTGGCCACACTGGCCGGCTTTGCATTTAGTATCTGGTCTAATTCATGCGGTGCACCTCAGACATAGAAGACTAATTTCAACGCATAAGTAAGAAATTTAAAACACACTGAATGAGCATCTTCTGCAGAGGACCTACAAATTTAAATTAATAGCATGTTTGCCATGGAGATAAACGGATTTTTAAATGGGTTGGCCGAAAATCAGTGCAGCAAGAAAAAATCGTTGTTTATTTACAAAACGAATATTTCTCTGCTTGTTGCGGATGATGGCCACGCAAGATAACTTGTAATTCACGCCATGCCATGCATTTCCATGTGGTTTATAGCAGAAATTCAGATTCCACTGAGTTGTCTTGTGACAGCCAGAGCGAGAGCACCAGCAGCAGCGAGTACTGTTTGTATAAAGCGTTTTTGTACTTATTTGCTGCGCTTAGCTTTTAAATAGTTTTTCTGGGAAAACCTAGCGTAGTTTTCGCGTCTCGTATTTCAGTGAGTGTTTCTTGATTATCAGAGTAGCTCATCAGAAGATTATCTTGGGAATTTGTCACCGTATAGAGTAGGGTAAACATAGTCATGTGTAGGGACTGTGGTTGTTGTGAGCGGACGCAAGGAGAATTGGCCACTCTTCGGGGGCAGGTGGAGGCTTTGTCTGATAGGCTCATCGAGCTCGAGGCGCAGGCGTCGGCTCGTAGTGGCGTTGGGGCAACTGTGGTGAGACCTATGCCTACTTCGGTGGCCTTGGAATCACATGGAACCCCTGATGTCGCTGCGTCTTCCAGCAGTGAGCATCTTACCGGTCAGCCATCACTCCAGGGTGAATGGCGGACAGTGGTGGGCTCGCGCGTGCCTGGCCGAAAGGCGAAGGTGGGATCTGGCCGCGTGGCAGCTGCCTTACCCCTTTCCAACAGGTACGGGGTGCTTCCTAGTGGTGATGACATCGTTTCCGAGCCACCACAGGATGCCTCGCCTGTTGGGCCAGTGGCCGATTCTCCGGCAAGGTCCCGACAGTCACAGAGGGCGGGCCTATTAGTTATAGGGAGCTCCAACGTTAGGCGGGTTATGGAGCCCCTCAGGAAAATAGCGGGTAGGTCGGGGAAGAATGCCAGTGTGCACTCGGTGTGCTTGCCGGGGGGTCTCGTCCGTAATGTGGAGGAGGCCCTTCCGGCAGCTATTGAACGCACTGGGTGTGACCGGCTGCAGATAGTAGCACATGTCGGAACGAATGACGCCTGCCGCTTGGGTTCTGAGGCCATCCTTGGTTCCTTCCGGCGGCTGGCTGATTTGGTGAAGACAACCAGCATCGCACGCGGAGTGCAAGCTGAGCTTAATATCTGCAGCATAGTGCCCAGAGTCGATCGCGGTCCTCTGGTTTGGAGCCGTGTGGAGGGTCTAAACCAGAGGCTCAGACGACTCTGCGACTATAATGGTTGCAAATTCATCGACCTCCGTTATTGGGTGGAGAACTGTAGGGCCCCCCTAGACAGGTCAGGCGTGCACTACACACCGGAAGCAGCTACTAGGGTAGCAGAGTACGTGTGGCGTGCACACGGGGGTTTTTTAGGTTAGAGGGATCCCCCCTTGGGCGAAACGATAAAATACCTGACGGCTTACCAGAGAGGACATTATCATCGTTGATAAAGAACGTCCGTCCTCAGAGACCAAAAACAGGAAAAGTTAACGTAATATTGGTAAACTGCAGGAGTATCCAGGGCAAGGTTCCTGAATTAGTATCTCTTATTGAAGGACATAGTGCGCATATAGTATTAGGAACGGAAAGTTGGTTCAAACCGGAAGTGAACAGTAACGAAATCCTAGACACAGAATGGAATATATACCGCAAGGATAGGATAAACGCCAATGGTGGAGGAGTATTTATAGCAGTAAAGAATTCAATAATATCCAGTGAAGTTATTAGCGAATGTGAAATAATCTGGGTTAAGTTAAGTATCAAAGGTGGGTCAGATATGATAGTCGGATGCTTCTATAGACCACCTGCATCAGCAACCGTAGTAGTTGAGCGCCTCAGAGAGAACCTGCAGAACGTCGTGAAGAAGTTTCGTGATCATACTATTGTAATAGGGGGAGACTTCAATCTACCAGGTATAGAATGGGATAGTCACACAATCAGAACTGGAGCCAGGGACAGAGACTCTTGTGACATTATCCTGACTGCCTTGTCCGAGAATTACTTCGAGCAGATAGTTAGAGAACCAACTCGTGAAGCTAACGTTTTAGACCTCATAGCAACAAATAGACCGGAACTTTTCGACTCCGTGAATGTAGAAGAGGGTATCAGTGATCATAAGTCAGTGGTTGCATCAATGACTACAAGTGTAATAAGAAATGCCAAGAAAGGAAGGAAAATATATTTGCTTAACAAGAGTGATAGGGCACAAATCGCAGAATATCTGAGTGACCACCATCAAACGTTCATTTCTGAGGAAGAGGATGTGGAACAAAAATTGAAAAAAATCAGAAACACCGTCCAGTACGCCTTAGCTAAGTTCGTACCGACTAAGGTCCAAAGCGAGGGGAAAGATCCACCGTGGTATAACAATCATGTACGAAAGGTACTACGGAAACAAAGAAAGCTTCATCATAGGTTTAAGAGTAGTCGAATCATAGCTGATAAGGAAAAGCTGAACGAAGCGAAAAAGAGCGTAAAGAGAGCAATGAGAGAAGCATTCAACGAATTCGAACATAAAACATTGGCAAATAATCTAAACAAGAACCCTAAAAAGTTTTGGTCATATGTAAAATCGGTAAGCGGATCTAAATCCCCTATTCAGTCACTCGTTGACCACGATGGCACCGAAACAGAGGACGACCGAAGAAAGGCAGAAATACTGAATTCAGTGTTCCGAAACTGTTTCACTGCGGAAAATCGTAACACGGTCCCTGACTTCAGCCGTCGCACGGACGCCAAAATGGAAAATATTGAAATAAACGATATCGGAATTGAAAAACAACTGCTATCACTTAGTAGCGGAAAAGCATCCGGACCAGACGAGATACCCTTTAGATTCTACAGTGATTATGCTAAAGAACTTGCCCCCTTTCTATCAGCAATTTATCGTAGATCGCTGGAAGAACGTAAAGTACCTAGCGACTGGAAGAAAGCGCAGGTCGTTCCCATTTTCAAGAAGGGTCATAAATCAGATGCGAATAATTATAGACCTATTTCGCTTACGTCAATCTGTTGTAGAATAATGGAACGTGTTTTGTGTTCTCGTGTTATGACGTTCTTAGATAACACAAATCTCCTTCATCATAACCAACATGGATTCCGCAAACAGAGATCATGTGAAACTCAGCTCGCCCTATTTGCCCAAGAAATTCACAGTGCCGTAGACACTGGCGAGCAGATTGATGCCGTATTCCTGGACTTCAGGAAGGCATTTGATACGGTTCCGCACTTACGTTTAGTGAAAAAAATACGAGCTTACGGAATATCGGACCAGGTTTGTGATTGGATTCAGGATTTCCTAGAAGAAAGACCACAACATGTCATTCTTAACGGTTAAAAATCTGCAGATGTAGAGGTAATTTCGGGAGTACCGCAGGGAAGCGTGATAGGACCTTTATTGTTTACAATATACATAAATGACTTAGTTGACAACATCGGTAGCTCCGTGAGGCTATTTGCAGATGACACGGATGTCTACAAGAAAGTAGCAACATCAGAAGACTCGTACGTACTCCAGGAGGACCTGCAGAGGATTAATGCATGGTGCGACAGCTGGCAGCTTTCCCTAAACGTAGATAAATGTAATATAATGCGCATACATAGGGGCAGAAATCCATTCCAGTACGATTATGCCATAGGTGGTAAATCATTGGAAGCGGTAACGACCGTAAAATACTTAGGAGTTACTATCCGGAGCGATCTGAAGTGGAATGATCACATAAAACAAATAGTGGGAAAAGCAGGCGCCAGGTTGAGATTCATAGGAAGAATTCTAAGAAAATGTGACTCATCGACGAAAGAAGTAGCTTACAAAACGCTTGTTCGTCCGATTCTTGAGTATTGCTCATCAGTATGGGACCCTTACCAGGTTGGATTAATAGAAGAGATAGACATGATCCAGCGAAAAGCAGCGCGATTCGTCATGGGGACATTTAGTCAGCGCGAGAGCGTTACGGAGATGCTGAACAAGCTCCAGTGGCGGACACTTCAAGAAAGGCGTTACGCAATACGGAGAGGTTTATTATCGAAATTACGAGAGAGCACATTCCGGGAAGAGATGGGCAACATATTACTACCGCCCACATATATCTCGCGTAATGATCACAACGAAAAGATCCGAGAAATTAGAGCAAATACGGAGACTTACAAGCAGTCGTTCTTCCCACGCACAATTCGTGAATGGAACAGGGAAGGGGGGATCAGATAGTGGTACAATAAGTACCCTCCGCCACACACCGTAAGGTGGCTCGCGGAGTATAGATGTAGATGTAGATGTAGAAGATGCCTTAACGTAAAAGGTGAAATGAGTCTGAACCAAATTAAATACATTGCAGTAAGAAAAACGCGGTTTTTATTTACAAAACAAATGTTTCTGTACTTGTTGCGGACGATGGACACGCAAACAAACTTGTCACTGCCTGTGACTTGTAAGTGTGTGGTGAACAGGAATTGCGCTTTTTCGAACTTTTGTGGACACTGGGGCATTATTTTTCTCAAAACCGTAGCACTCGAATGTTCTTGCTCGTCTAGATACTCTCCAACAACGCAAAAACCGAGCGAGGTGGCTCAGTGGTTAGCACACTGCAGTCGCATTCGAGAGAAGAGCGGTTCAAACCCGCATCCGGCTATCCTCATTTGGATTTCCGTGATTTCACTAAATAGCTTCAGGCAAATTCCGAGATTGTTCCTGAGAGGGCACGGCCCACTTCCTGCCCTAATCCAATGGGAACGATGACCTCGCTGTTTAGTTTACGCTCCCAAATCAACCGAAAAACCGACGCAAAATTTAATTTTATGCCGACGAAGCGTCTCATTATCGATATGAACCTCGACGACAGATGAAACTCAGAGCTAGAGCAAAATTTGAACCTTCCTCTTTCCTCCAGAGTACTGCACTATTTGAGGCATCCGGGACCATCCCACTAATTTACAAAATATCCCCGTCTGTCAGTATTTCTCACCTACTCCTCGAAAACTTTCAAGTATCTCTCTGCGGAGTGCCAATCGAGTTGAACCTTCTTTCTGGAATGGTATAATGATCTGCATAAGATGGCTTCTTGAGAGGCAGAAGAACTCAGATACTCAATCAAAAATGAGAAATGTCAGGTCGGGAGCGGCTTGATGCTTTTCTTCTCTCTACTCATCGAGCGTAGTTAACAGTCGGGAACCACAGCCTAAAGATTGGTTCCTGTCGGGGAGTACGAGTTCGTCAATCGTCACCATCTTTGTCACACTCTATAGTTTTAAATTTTCATTCACAGCTGCACTCCAGAAGGAGTTGTAGAGGACACCACGTTTCCTGTTCTGCTTGGGCGGAACGGCGGTCGGCATACCTGCGCATGAACTCTTATTATGTCCCACTTCCTGGCTGTCATGCGTGTGGGCAGAAGTTGCAGTGGGGCGGTTTCTCTTCTGCTAACATCGAAAGTACGCATATTAGTGAGTTCATCAGAAGTACATTCTGTCCTGAAGCCACGTATAGCGTTCCTCAGCTGAGATAAGCTGTAAAAATTTAGCTGACTACACTTGAGAAAAGGGTGCACAGATGTACTTGACCGCAGTATACTGTTGAAGTGGGATAATTTTACCAGTCCTGGGCCAGCCCGAGTGACCGAGCTGTTCTAGGCGCTTCAGTCTGGAACCACGCGACCACTACGGTCGCAGGTTCGAATCCTGCCTAGGGCATGGATGTGTGTAATGTCCTTAAGTTAGTAAGGTTTAAGTAGTTCTAAGTTCTAGGGGACTGATGACCTCAGAAGTTAAGTCCCATAGTGCTCAGAGCCATTTGAACAAGTCCTGGCTGTGACTACCAAATGAAAAAATTTCTAGCATTAAAATATCTGTTACGTACTGTCATTTTATGTACACATTTTCTATCAAGTCTGACCTAGTGTATGAATCCAGATATCAGAGAACAAAAATAAACACTGTTTTACTACTCGTTTCACGCACTCTCTCTCTCTCTCTCTAGTAGCCTGTTTAAGGTTTTAACTCTGACCTGTTACTGAAAGGGGCGCACTTTTCATCACAGTTTGTAAAAGACACAAGATTTACAATAGTTTTGAATGCTCGCTCCATTATTATTACTCCGCAGTATGCCCGCCTCTGAAAGAAAGTCTCAGACCTCACTAAAATATCCGACAATTTCGTAGACGTCATTCACGAAAGATTAAGCTTTAACCAATAAATAAAATTCTACAGAAGATCGCTGTTCTTCAGTTTTAATGAAAATGCCTACAGCTCCGGTGTGCGCGTCCTTTAGTCACAGGAGCTGACCACGGACTCTTCCCGACTCACTAGCGAAATTTCTCTGGCAGTACCAAAGGCACGACAAACAACTCTCTTTGTGATCGACCAAATAACACAGTAGCGAATCAGCGTCGTACTTGGATTCACGCAGCCTGATACGCTCCCTGTTTGGACCAACCCCCGTTCCGAAACAATTTATTTGAGAAAGCAAATAAAAACTAATTCATGCAGCCCTTAATCGTCTGAAGCACTGAAGTATGTACTTTAATTCCGAAGTAGCGTAAAAAGTGTGCTTGGAAATTACCATTTTCCCCCAGGTATGTGACTCACTTCAAGACCGCACAATCTCATTTATGCCCACTAACACTTAGTTATTCTCAGTTTCAAAGAACCATGCGTCACATATACACCACGTTCATTCCTCATTCACTCAGGCAACAAAACCAATAAAAATTACATTGGCCAGTAAAGAAAATAATAGTAGTAGTCTAAATCTGAAATGTTTAGCCTTTCCGCCGGCCGGGGAATCCAAGTGGTTCTAGGCACTACAGTCTGAAACTGCGCGGCCGCTACGGTCGCAGGTTCGAACCCTGCCTCTGGTATGGGTGTGTGTGATGACCTTAGGTTAGTTAGGTTTAAGTAGTTCTAAGTTCTAGGGGACTGATGACCTCAGAAGCTAAGTCCCATAGTGCTCAGAGCAATTTGAACCATTTAGCCTTTCCATCAAAATATTATTTCCTTCGTTACAATGAAGGATCAGATATTTAGTAATACTCGTCACTGACTTTTACGCAAAACGAATTAAAATGTCTTTGTGGTGTCACCGCCAGACACCACACTTGCTAGGTGGTAGCCTTTAAATCGGCCACGGTCCGCTAGTATACGTCGGACCCGCGTGTCGCCACTGTCAGTGATAGCAGACCGAGCGCCACCACACGGCAGGTCTAGAGAGACGTACTAGCACTCGCCCCAGTTGTACAGCCGACGTTCATAGCAATGGTTCACTGACAAATACGCTCTCATTTGCCGAGACGATAGTTAGCATAGCCTTCAGCTACAATTGCTACGACCTAGCAAGGCGCCATAATCCTTTGCTATATATATTGTGGTTATAACATGTACCGTCAAGAGAGATGTTCTACAACTGTGGATTAAAGTTAAGTATTATATCAACTACGTACTTTATTTGCAATTCTCAAGATATTGTCCTGTTCCAGACCTCACGCCAGTCAACGTGTAATTAAACGCGTGCATTTCGGCCTCCTCTAGAAAAACAGTGTTGGCTCTTCTGCCAACACTACAGTCTTGAAGTTATTTATTAAGGAATACCATAATTGCTTTGTTTTAAGTAATTTTATGTCTAGTAAAATTACTTAACATAGGCTGAAATTCATACCACTGTTATTGTTTTACAAAAGCTTTTAGAAAATTGACAGAATTTTGGTTATTGGACCAGTCTTCATTAATTTATAGCAATGTATGTAAAATTCCATCACTGTTCAGTTTATGCGCATGCCTCGATGAGCCAGCTGATTCGCGTGCGAACATGTGTTACTCTCAGCGAATGAAAGCATTATCTGGGGTCATGACTTACTGCATGTGCCAAAAAAGCTTCCATCAGAGTCCCTACGGACGATATATATTGCTATATCTCAAAATTGTGTGTTGTCTGGCTCTGCTGAAAATGTTCGTGCAGGAAATTTAACAGTAAATCCATTCGTGATACAAACATCATCTCCTGCAGTGCCCGTCACTGAAGTTTGAAGAGCATTTTCGTAACGCTCTCACTCCTACTAAAAGAAATCTGGACAAAATGAAGCTCACTGCATTGGATATACCCATCCCTTCCACTAATTCGTCTTGGTGGAGGAGCCTGGTTGATGGGCAGTATTCAAGAATCGGTGTTTTGTGAGCGACAAGTTTTGTGGTTGAACTGTATTTGCATAGGAGTCTTCTAACGTGTCTCAGTGTGCCGTGTGTTTTTCCTACTTCTATTTTTAAGTGATCGCATCATTTTAGGACGAGTCTGCAGCTCGTGGTCTAGTGGCTAGCGTTGGTGCCTCTGGATCACAGGGCCCCGGCTTCGATTCCCGGCCTAGTTGGGGATTTTATCTGCCCTGGGACTGGGTGTTTCTGTTGTCATCATTTCATCATCATCATCATCATCATCATTCGTGACAGTGGCTAGATTGGACTGTGCAAAAATTGCACTGTGCAAAAAATTGGGACTTTGCACGGGCGCAGATGACCGCGCAATTGAGCGCCCCACATCTAAATATCATCATCACTTTAGTAATATACGCATAGATACTTCTAAATATTTTACGGTTCTTACAGTTTCTTATGTTTTATCACGAACTGTTCAAACAAGCAATAATGGATCTTTTCGCTTAATTATGCGCAAAATAAGGTTGAGGGCTAATTGCCTGTTACCGACAACAAGCATTACTCAACTACAGTTATTGCTGTTTCTCGGTACAGTTTCCTTGTTGTGTAACTCCCCTACCAAATGAATAAGTAATCATTAAAATTATTGTTTATTAACATACACGGAAGACTAATGTAATATGCAGAGGTGTATACGAAAGCAAAATATCCTTAGTTTCCAAGCTGTACGATTTGAAAGCTGCTTTTTTTCATAATTTTGAGTTCCTCCAAAATACAAAAGCTACAAAACTCAAATTTAAATCGTATGTGAATTCAATGATTGGAATATGCTCCTGAGAACTTGTTTCAGTTGTTTCGAGTGTTTTTGAGCATTTTCGAATTTGTGAAGTAAAATGTGTATTCGATATGAAATAAAGCGTAGGCATTATCAATTCATTTGGCTTAAAGTACAGAATATAAATTTCAGCACCATACTTATTACATAACATAATAATGTTAATTGTTAACGTATATTTTCCAAGCGTATGGTACTGATGAAAATCTTTCGGGTTTCCAACCGCGTGGTAGTGTTAAGACACGGTACCGCGGGCGAAGATGATGAGTATGACACTCATCGAAACGTCGCGGGACGTTAACGCTACCACCCGGCTACACACCCGAGAGCTTTTGATCACTATAATGAAGCTGTAAAACTTAGCATACTTGTTATTATAATAACTGAACATGGCAGAGAGATCTGAATCAGCGCTTTTGGAAACGAAAGTGTGCAACAGTTCCATTTGGAAAATTATACCTTTCGTATGTATGGGAGTAGAGGATTGTCCAAATCGCTCTAAGCACTATGGGACTTGACATATGAGGTCATCAGTCCCCTAGACTTAGAACTACTTAAACCTAAGTAACCTAAGGACATCACATACATCCATGCCTGAGGTAGGATTCGAACCTGCGACAGTAGCAGCAGCGCGGTTCCAGACTGAAGCGCCTAGAGCCGCTCGGCCACAGCGGCCGGCAGTAGAGGGTTCTACTTATTTTCATCGTATCAAAAAAACAGTTCTCGACAAAGGAGAGATTTATCATTGCCTTAGATTCTGGACTGGGAGAGCTCTTTAGACTTACCCTCGAGCAGAGGACTCGCGGGGAGAAAATTAAGTGTTCCATCAGACGTCCGCCCCCACGAACGATATTCAAATTGTTCTGGAATAGCCTATCAATCTATGCCAAGCAGTTAGTTTGAGTAGGCTATTGCGAGCAATCTGAGTAGTCAGTCCGCGCTAGCCTACAAGAAATGTTTGTTATATAGGTTTCTAGCTGTGTGTCTTGGATGGCTGTATCTTCAGTAGATATGGCTATGTAGGGAACACTATAAGAATGGTTTATAGAAGTTTCCGAAACTTGCTGTTTGAGTGGCATTTTTATAACAAGACAAAAAATGTTGCAGATTAATTTACCTTAGACTTCGCAATAGTTGTTGTGCACCGCCACCATTAAGAATCGAATAGCACGTGGAGTATCACATATAACCGCATTTATAGCGATAAACAATTACTTTAGTTACTTAAGTTGAATACTGTAACACTACCAGTCGGGAAAGTGTCAGATGCTGGTATTTTGTGTGTTAAAAAAGAAGGGCTTGCTTTCGATGTGGATTTACGAGATTCAATATATGTCAATTTTAACCGTATTTAACTTCACCTCATTTCTCGAAGGGCATACCCAGCTGTCAATTACTAATCTGCTGGGAATGTTGAAGTTGAGATGTTAGAAAGTGTACCAAAAATTATAGCTAATGATTTTGGACCGTGTTCAGGTTACCTAAACGAATGACCTGCAGGCTCTTGTTGCTTGGGTGGCAAATAAAACTTGAGGTAGTGGAGAGTGAACGTTAAGTACAAAAAACTGCGTGAAGAAAAACGGTTTGGATTAGGTTGTGCGTTACTGAACTGTAATTGTCTCATTATTTCACGAAGTCAACCGAATAGCCGACGAGAAAAAGCAGAGAAAGAGTGATCGCCCTACAAGAGTGTGTCTCGAACTCGGAATTCCTCGTTATTGAGAACAATGTATTTAATCTACAACAGAGTTATTCACGAACAGCTTCACAAAGTTTCGGATTTTATCCCCATTTCATTTATGTGTATAGCGGACAGTAACAGCCCTATTTCGCCCACCTGGGGAGTTAATTTTCACATGACGATTTCTTTAACAATGACGTTTGAGTTCTATCTGTCAGAAACCTTTGAATCCAGTCACATAGCTGCTCCTGTATTCTGTAAGAAAGACCGAATATCGTTCACTAAATGACTGTGCGAAACTGTATCGAATGGTTTCCTGCAAACAGGGAACACGGCAGGCGTCTTTCCCTTCGACCCTGTGTACGTCATCGGCGTAGAGCGCGAGCTGAGTTTCACAAAGTCTCTCTCTCTCTCTCTCTCTCTCTCTCTCTCTCTCTCTGTTCGTGTGTGTGTGTGTGTGTGTGTGTGTGTGTGTGTGTGTGAGTGAGTGAGCGCGTCTTTGTGTGAAATACACGTTTATTGCCATAGTGCACATATTCTTTACCCAAAGAGGTCATACCCTACGAACCTGAAACAGATTAACATTAGGAAAACGGGAATGACTTGCGGCAGTTTACAGTAGATTGCAATCCTCCTTTGCTCCAGTGACCTAAAATAAACTTCTGCTGTAGGATGAGCGAGCACCGCAAAGAATTGTTCTGGTCACGAAAACCGATAACTGGCGGTGTGCTGACCACACGCCCCTCTATATCTGCATCCAGTGACGCCTATGAGCTGGGGATGATACGGCGGTCGGTCGTACCGTTGGGCCTTCAAAGCTAGTCCGGGCGGATTTTCATCCTATATAATAGTGCAACTTTATCAAGTCTAATAGACAATCCGTTTCTGATACAAAATAATCTATACGTGGTAAATAAATTGCAAAACATCAGATATCTAGCTGTCAGGAGATTTTCCTTCGTGAATGCAGATAGAAAAGCACAGATGTGTTTAAATGACTTTATTTGGCTGCTATACGTTAGATGTAACACTCAATAACAATATGTTGCCCGCTGTTAGAAGTAAATTTTGATTACTGTCCTCCAATCTGCTCTTCTCCTGAACTAACGTTACTGTGCGTAATATATCCATTCATACCGATTCTGCTACATCTACTACGATAAATTAAATACTGATTATGTCAATTCAGCTATAAAAGACTTCGAGTGAAATTACTGTTCACTCTCTCATAGCGTCTCAATACGATGGGAGCGTGTCTCCCCATGGGTAATCTCATTTCATAAACATTTAACGCCGTTTACTGTTTGTTTACAGTAAACAGCAGTGTACGAAAAAATATGCTGTGTAAAACATAAAAAATGCATAATTCTGCAAATCAGTGAAAAATTAGACTACAAGTATCTGTGTCTAAAGAAGAAAGAAACCAAAGACATGCTAGCAGATGGCATTTTCTGATGTAGGCTAGAGAGCAAGCAGAAATTATCACCACTAACGATGCTTTACTTCAATAAAGCTAAACACGACTGGAGAGAAAAACAAACGTATTTTTGTAGCTGTAACGACGGAGGAAAAGTACCCTCAGGACTGTAAAGTAACTACGGAAAATGTGGCAACACAAATGAAGAATTTTAGCTAGTGATTGCCTTTTGCTTCAGAAGGCTATGACACAGAAAATTTCTCATCAGTACACGCATGACATAAGCTAAGTTAATTTTCTCTGCTCGAAACAGGTCATGAGGGGAACAGGAATAAGAATGACCGATAGTCTAGTCATACAAACAGCCATGGCACTTACTTTACTAAGAGACACTCAGAAAGATCGGTAAGGTATGTAGTGTATCACACCGCTCCCCGTCCAACGGCTTCATCACATTGCTCAGCTACCAGAACACCGTTTCTCGTGCCTTGCCCTGGTTCGTGATTACGTTAGAAGAGGAACATAAATCTAATGGAAGCCAAGTGCGTGCGCAAAATGCAATATGGCGTGGATATTCGATTCACAAATTTGTTTAATTCTTGACGCACGTAACTTCTTTTTCCCTCGCCTCGCGCGAGCACTCGTTCCGCTGTCGGGAGCGAAGTTAGCTACCGCCGAGATGGCAGTTTGCACGAGATGAAAATAAGAGCCACACATATGCCGAACCCCTCAATCAGATTATGGTGATGACGTCAACACCAGGGGTCGATAGCCGCTCCTGCGGGCGACAGACTGCCGCGGGTTCCGTCTGCCGGTCCCCTCCCACCCCCCACACAGCTGACAGCACTCGTAAGCCAGTCCCCACCTACACTGTGGCCAGACCCCGATCTCCGGAAATCTCGTCTACATTATAGATCACACAAGGCAACCCGGTTAACGTTAATTACACTACTGGCCATTAAAATTGCTACACCAAGAAGAAATACAGATGATAAACGGGTGTTCATTGGACAAATATATTATACTAGAACTGACATGTAATTATATTTTCACGCAATTTCGGTGCATAGATCCTGAGAAACCAGTACCAAGAACAACCACCTCTGGCCGTAATAACGGCCTTGATACGCCTGGGCATTGAGTCAAACAGAGCTTGGATGGCGTGTACAGGTACAGCTGCCAATGCACCTTCAACGCGATACAACAGTTCATCAACAGTAGTGATTGACGTATTGTGACGTGCCAGTTGCTCGGCCATCATTGACCAGACGTTTTCAGTTGGTGACAGATCTGGAGAATGTGCTGGCCAGGGCAGCAGTCGAACATTTTCTGTATCCAGAAAGGCCCGTACAGGACCTGCAATATGCGGCCGTGCATTATCCTGCTGAAATTTAGGGTTTCTCAGGGATCGAATGAAGGGTAGAGCCACGGGTCGTAACACATCTGAAATGTAACGTCTACTGTTCAAAGTGCCGTCAACGCGAACAAGAGGTGACCGAGACGTATAACCAATGGCACCCCATACCATCAAGCCGGGTGATAAGCCAGTATGGCGATGACGAATACACGCTTCCAGCGTGCGTTCACCGCGATGTCGCCAAACACGGATGCACCCATCATGATGCTGTAAACAGAACCTGGATTCATCCGAAAAAATGACGTTTTGCCAATCGTGCAACCAGGTTCGTCGTTGAGTACACCATCGCAGGCGCTCGTGCCTGTGATGCAGCGTCAAGGGTCACCACAGCCATGGTCTCCGAGCTGGTAGTTCATGCTGCTGCAAACGTCGTCGAACTGTTCGTGCAGATGGTTATTGTCTTGTAAACGTCCCCATCTGTTGACTCAGGGATCGAGACGTTGCTGCTCGATCCGTTACAGCCATGCGGATAAGAAGCCTGTCATCTCGACTGCTAGTGATACGAGGCCGTTGGGATCCAGCAAGGCGTTCCGTATTTCCCTCCTGAGCCCACCGATTCCATATTTTGCTAACAGTCATTGGATCTCGACCAAGGCGAGCAGCAATGTCGCAATACGATAAACCGCAATCGCGATAGGCTACAATCCGATCTTTATCGAAGTCGGAAACGTGATGGTACGGGTTTCTCCTCCTTACAAGAGGCATCACAACAACGTTTCACCAGGCAAGGCTGGTCAACTACTGTTTGCGTATGAGAAATCGGTTGGAAACTTTTCTCATGTCAGTACGTTGTAGGTGTCGCCATCGGGGACAACCTTGTGTGAATGCTCTGAAGAGCTACACATTTGCGTATCACAGCATCTTCTTCCTGTCTGTTAAATTTCACGTCTGTTGCACGTCGTTTTCGTGGTGTAGCAGTTTTAATGTCCTGTAGTGTAAATAACACCACGTTTTAAGATTTGAGCTTACTTGCGTCTTCAGAAATGCAGGGTGTTCCTGAAATGTTGCGACAGACTTCGAGGTGATGGAAAGTGTGTCTTGAGGAGCAAATTGAGGATATGGACCCGTATCCGTGAATGTCATCCAACGACGCTACAGAGCGTCGAAGGATAGGCGCCGGCGCCTACCAGGGACCCCCCCCACCCGTCCCCCACCCAGCCCCCCCCCTCCCCCTAGCCACAGCAAACGTGACCCTCTACGCTGACGGACCGTAAGCGGAACGTCTTGCAGTGTTGTTTGTTACTCAATGATGGCGAGATATTACCGTTATCCCCAGTAAAGATGTAGCTAGCTGTTGCGTAGAGATGTTTTGCCTTCTGTGGATGCGGTGTTCTCTTGCCTCGGTGGATAATGGTTTCAGACGCAGGTTTCCACCCGCAGTTTATTTTTCTCCTGGTACCCTCTAAAACCTGCAATATTTTTCGGTAGACAGGAGAAATATACACTGCAGATGGAAACCCGTCTCCGAAACCGTCATGTACCAAGGCAACAGAGCGTCGCATCATAGGAAAAAAGGCCTGTGTACGCAGCAACTAGTTCCATCTTTGTCAATGGCGATCGTGTGAATCAGTCGCGATCACTAAATGAAGGGTTTATTTCAATATTGGTACAAGTCCATTTTTGTTCATGCTGAGATACAGAGTCCTAAAGTTAACTGAGCGCTGAAAAATCTGCAATTGAGATACCAGAAATATTCAAGTATATAAATATATAATATTCAAGCATATAAATATTTAATTATACTGCACATACTTGAATATCTCTGGTATCTCAACTGCAGATTTTTCACCGTTCATTTGACTTTAGGACTCTGTATCTCAAAATGAACAAAAATGGACTTGTACCACTACTGAAATAAGCTCTTCAAATAACATATA
This sequence comes from Schistocerca piceifrons, assembly GCF_021461385.2. NCBI lineage: Eukaryota > Metazoa > Arthropoda > Insecta > Orthoptera > Acrididae > Schistocerca > Schistocerca piceifrons. The sequence continues at coordinate 186,551,384 of NC_060149.1, forward strand.
ACAAAACTGTCCGTCAGCATCCAAAGTCACGTTTGCTGCCGAAGAGGTGGTGTAGTTGCAAGAGCCGGTGACTATAACTTCGACACTCTGTAACGTTTCCGAACATGAGTTCATATTCTTGATTGGTTCCTCAAGACATCCTTCACAAGTCTTCGAAGCTTATGGCAACGTTTCTGAGACATCATGTATACCAGCGCCAGCCAAAGTATTGGCAAATTTCACTGCCGGCCGTTAAAATTGCAACGCCCGGAAAAGTAACAAATAATGGAATTCAACTTATTGTGCGTAAACGGTATAATAGGAGGAATACAGGATTAAATTGTTAGGTGGTTTGGGGGATACGTAGGGTGAGAAATGCAGTACGCTCAGCTACCACCTCTGATGGTGGCAAAGGCTGTAACCCGGCTCAGAACTGAGTCAAAACGACCTTGAATGACATACGAGTACGTGATACTGTACAGCTTCAACTCTTATGTCAGAGTTCATTAATCATAATGGCTGGTGACTTGTGGCGTGGAAGTCTCTCTACAACCCATGGACAGATGTCTTCGTGTGTGAGAGATCTGTCCAGAGCAACAGTAGAACAACCTGTGTCTTGAGACAGGTCAAGACAACATAGGGAACATTTTGTCTTGTTCAAATGCAGCGTCATGGAGACCTCGAAGATAGGGCGCAGCTGCTGGCTTTGCCGCGTCAGGAATGTCCTTATTACCATCTATCGATCCAGAGGTGATAGTGTCGTGAACCCAGTGGCACCCCATACCATCATGCCATTTTTTGGCCCTGAATGACTGTGGCGAATGCAATATGGCTGTGTTCGTTTTCCTCGGAGGCGCACAGCTGTGCAAGGAGCGCACATGCCCGTAGGAAAACAATGTTCACGAGAGCAGTTGACAGTGTTGCATTGGTTTGTAAGATGAGGGTTACTCGATATGCGCAGGCCTGAAGATGACATAATGTAATGTAGAAACTGGTTGCCTTATAAATAAAACCAAAATAACGACTGTTGGTATTGTATTACTGGAAATCGACCTGCCGAAGTGGGGCACTCCAGACATAGGATGGAGCTACACTTAATAACCTATCTGTCCTCTCGGGCGCTAGTCGTATCTGGTCTTTGAGTTTCCTGTATGGAGCACAGTATGGCGCTCGCCAACCCTTTGATTCGATATTCGCGTGATAGTCGCGCGACCTGAGCTGTGCGAACAGCAGCGTCAGGGAACGACGAACCACTCTCTGTACAGATAACAATCACGCTGCTCTCGAATTTCGACACGTACAAGTAGACGTTTCTCCTTTTTCACGAGGCATAACACGATCTTCTAAAAAAACAAATACCATTCAAATACAATTTCTGAATGAGAAATCCGCATCAGAATCTTTCGTTACATACAAAATTTAGATGACGTTATTCCTACGTAATTTGTTCACATGCTCTGAAATGCTAATCATTTTCATATCCGAGCGTGTAGTACACTTGATGTCAATTTAATCTTCGTTTCAAGGCACCTTCATTGTATTCAGATGTTAACAGGCTACAAGTGTACTTCCTCCTCTCAAGTAATAGGAACACTACTGCAGGGGAAGTAAAGTTAACTTGCCACCATGTGAAAAGAGAAAAGCAATAGTAAATGTAACACAAGTAATAAACGTTTTATGTTCTTCACAGGCGGCTGTCCGAAAAAGGAAACAACCGTCTCGCACGTGAGTGAACTGTCAAGTGACCAAAACCCATGTTTGACCAGTAGGATATACGACTCTAAAACTGGAAAACATTTACATGTATCTCACTGTGCTGCAAAGAAGAATCCGACATTGTGTTTGCAGAGGGAAGGGATGATGTCTGGTTGAGAAATATCGTTATGACTGTAACAGATCACCTGTATGACTTCCCTGAAATAGAGGTTATAATTCAGAGCATCCTAAATTTCCATCAGAAGTAATCCTCTATGGTGACTTATTTATTTATTTAACTTGGCAAGATTAGGGCCGTCATCTCTTAGATCTAACCTATCATTCTACAGACTTTGAGGTCTGGGATTTTTTTTATTTTGGTATAAGAAACACATCCACAAAGCCGGTAAAGAAAATTTAGTTACACCCTGAGGCAGCTGAGACAGGAAATCCCAGATGTATCCAGAATGAATAAATATATCAACGTGCGGTTTTCGCCAGGTTGTAGCCGACAGTATGGCGAATTTCCTGAGTTTCACAAGTAATTTTTACTGTTTATAGTCGCAGAATTACGATATGACTTTGATTTTTTTCTAATGAAACTACATAATTTTTTCTGTGGACCTGAAAGAAGCTTCCAAGACATCTTCAGTGACATAACATGTGTGGGACTTGGTGAAATGGTATCAAAATAACAGCGCCGCAAACCACTGTCTCGCCGTCAGGAGAACAGGTTCCACAAACCTGTACCCTATTATAGAAAATGTAAGCAAACACATAAATCAAGTATGACTCTTGTTTCTTTACCTGTGCGCTTGAATCCCATCAGTCTCTGTTCTGCTGTTGCAGCAACCAGATGACTTGCTCATAATGCTGTTGAGACATTCACAGTGTATAAGACAGCTGAAAATGTGAATACCGCTTACGGCGAATGTCGCCAAACTATAAGAGCAGCGGTGCGGTTGTACGCAGATGGGTATCGAGATCGTGCCAAGCACTCACGATCTGTCTTTGCAAACAATATAGAAAATACTTTAGAAATTGGAAGAGTGGAGAATAAATACCGAAAGTAACAAGAAGAGCACCTGATGAAAGGAAAGAAACAAACATTTTAGCAGCAATTAAACAAAATGCAAATATCACTAAGTGGCATCTGGGAAGTACGAGAGGAATCAACCGAGGAGTGTTCTGCAAAAACTACATTCAGTTGCCTTTCTCCCCTTCACGTTTCGCTGGGTCTAAAGCTTCAAGCTAATGACTTTCAACATTGGGTACATTTCTCTGAATGTTATCGATGAAAAGGGCAAAGTGATGCGGCAAAATTTCGCCGGAAGAAGCATCTTTAACAAATCATGGGCAAGTCAGCCTCCGCAATGTGCAATAGTCTTCAGTTGAAAATCCACGCCGACTCAAAGAAGTGAATAAAAACAACGTTCTTGGTCTGTTAACGTTTAGCACGTCTTTCTCAAGACCCGTATCACTGGTCCCTGTATTATTGATGGGAATCTAAATACACTCGTGTATCTCGAGTTGCTAAAATATGCTGCTGACACAGTAACCGGAAGACATCCCACTGGGCATAAGGCAGTCAGTGTGGTACCATCATGAAGGATGTCCCTTCCATTCCGCATATGTAATGACAGATCCTCTAAAGAGAACATCTGCAGAACCAGGAAACGCAAAAGATCTGCACACTCATCAGATTTAACACTTCTATACTTTTAACTGTGGCGAAAATTAAAACATGAGGTCCATTAAGAAACAGCAACGACTTGCGAAGACATGAAACGCCTTATAGCATGGGCCTGTGCTGCGGCTAACGCCAGATGAAATTCAACGTTCAGTGTTGTTTGTCGATTATCACTTCATAGCGTGTAGCATTGCTCGATGTCAACATTTTGAGCACTGGGTATGACAGCCGTGGTAATAAACGCACGGACCATACCTGAGTAGCGTGCTTGCTCACATTTAGTATAATAGGGCAGACGTTTCTGGAATCTCTTCTCCTGACGGCGGGACAGTTGGTTGACCGTGTTTGATGAAGTGTCGTATATCTTATGTAGGCGAAGTTCTCTTTGAAGATTGTTTCAAATGCCACAGAAGAAATATATACACTTAAGAGGCAAAGAAACTAGTACACCCGCCAAATATCGTGTAGGGCCCCCGCGAGCACGCAGAAGTGCCACAATATGACGTGGCATGGACTCGACTAATGTCTGAAGTAGTGCTGGAGGGAATTGACACCATGAATCCTGCAGGGCGGTCCATAAATCTGTCAGAGTATGAGGGGGTAGAGATCTCTTCTAACAGCAAGTTCCAGGCATCCCAGATATGCTCAATAATGTTCACGTCTGGGGAGTTTGGTGGCCTGAATAAGTGATCAAACTCAGAAGAGTGATCCTGGGGCCACTCTGTAGCAATTCCAGACGTGTAGGATGTCGCATTGTCCTGCTGGAATTGCCCAAATCCGTCAGAATGCACAACGGACATGAATGGATGCAGGAGATCAGAAAGGACGCTTACGTACGTGTCACTTGTGAGAGTCGTATCAAGACGTATCGGGTCCCATATCACTCCAACAGCACACGCCCCACACCATTACAGAGCCTCCATCACGTTGAACAGTCCCTTGCTGACATGCAAGATCCATAGATTCATGAGCTCGTCTCCATACCCATACACGTCTATAGAATTTGAAACGAGACTCGTCCGACCAGACCACATGTTTCCACTCATCAACAGTGCAATGTCGGCGTTGACGGGCCCAGAAGATGCATAAAGCTTTGTGTCCTGCAATCAACAAGAGTGCACGAGTGGGCCTTCGGCTCCTAAAGCCTATATCGTTGATGTTTCGTTGACACTTGCTGATGGCCCAGCATTGAAATCTGCAGCAATCTGCGGAAGGGTTGCACTTCTGTCACGTTGAACGATTCTCTTCATTCATCGTTGGTACCGTTCTTGCTGGATCCTTTTCGGGCCGCAGCGATGTCGGAGATTTGATGTTTTATGTGATTCCTGATATTCAGGGCACACTCCTGAAATGGTCGTACGGGTAAATCCCCTCGGAGATGCTGCGCCCCACCGCTCGTGCGCCAACTATAACACAACGTTCAAACTCACTTAAATCTTGATAACCTGCCATTGTAGTAGAGTAACCGATCTAACAAGTGCGCCAAACACTTGTTATCTTATGTAGGCGTTGCCGACCGCAGCGCCATATTCTGCCTGTTTACATATCTCTGTATTTTACTACTCATGCCTATACCAGTTGCTTTGGCGCTTCAGTGTAGTTACATTAGGAAAAAACGAAGTCGGTCTCGTAATTCGGAGACTGTAAACGATAAAAATTGCGATATTCGCCGCACTGTCTGCTACAACATGAGTAAAACCACATCTCTATATATTTTTTCATTCTCGATATATTTTGGGGTAGCCTTTCTTGGCTGCTTCAACCTGTATACAGGGTGTCTCAGAAATTTTGCAACAAACTTCGTTTAGTTGCGAAGGGTAATTTGAGGAACGAACCGAGAATAAAATAGTTTTATTATAGATAATATCGTTCCAGATTATATATACCCTCCCACCCTCTCTGAAAACAGATGCACTCGAATCCAGCACTGACACTGCTTAACAGTCAATATATAAAAATAGTTCACTAAGCTCCGTTTCGCTAATAATTCACTAGCCATGTTCATAAAGTGACGACTGACTAAATTTGCGGAGTGAGAACACATTACGAAACTATTTAATGTTCGATCAATGTTTAATATTTGCTGTGGAATGAAACGACAACACGAAGCCCCATTTCAATTTTCTGCACTAAATCAACCCGACGCTGCGCGGACCCTCTCGCCGGGTGGTTCGAGTCCTCCCTCAGGCGTGGGTGTACGTGTTGTTATTAGCATAAGTTAGTTGAAGTTAGTTTAAGTAGTGTGTAAGTCTAGGTACGGATGACCTCAGCAGTTTTGTCGCTTAGAACTTCACACGTATTCAACAAACCGACGCTTCTGTTCCTTTGGAGGCTGGTACCGTCATTGGCTCCCGCAGTCAGCTGTCACGCAAGCCAATATGCGCCTTCGTGTCCCTGTTACCCACCGCTACTACTACTAACTTATTTACGACTCAGGTGGGAAGAAGCGTCAATACGACTGCTTTAAGACGTGCCCGCTTAGCGGCTCACTCCCTCGGCAGTAGGCTCGTGACCTTTACAATGGTTCAAAGGCAGTAACTGACTCAAGATTGAACTCGCTGCTTTCCCAGGCCGTGCTATGTTAGTAAAGAGGGACGCGGTAAAGGAATGCGTGCAAGAAAAAAGAAGAAAGAAACTGTGGTTGGTTTGTTCTGCGAAAGCTAAAAAGAGATGTTTCCAAAGTGATACTGCTATTAAAGTAGGTACAGATTTGCTGAATAACTCTGTTAGGTTTCCACATTATAAAAGACGCCGGAGTGGTGCAAATTTCCCCGTGTAATATTATATCTTCTTTACCAATTGTGAGAACTGTATGTTATTCTCATCAAAATTTCCATTATAATTCTAACATCATACACATACAGTAAAACTGATGTTGACGGGTTAACATCCCGTCGACATAGAGATCATTAGCGACGGAGCACACGTTCGGAATGTTACAACGATGGGGAAGGAAGTCGGCCGTGCCCTTGCACAGAAACCCTTTTTGCCGAGATATACTCGCAAAAACTTAAATCTGGATGGACGAGTCCACATTTGAACCGTCGTCCTCCCAAATGCGAGTCCAGTATGCTCAGCCACTGCACCACCTCGCTCGCGGCATACAGTAACATTTGTGGCGAAACTGGTGCCAGAACATGTCACCGTTGTGCAGTTTACCACATGGTTTCAGGCGAATGCTTGCTTCTCCAGTGACGTGAACACCGATCGACCTTGCGGAGTGGAATCATCTATGCAATAGATGACAGTAATAGTAGCGACACTTCGCGTTTGCTACGCGATATGCATCATTTTGTCGTTATCACTGTGAGTGTGAATGAGAGCCAAACGAGTGGCGTACAGTTGCAGCTGATATTCGAAAGTACACTCCTGGAAATGGAAAAAAGAACACACTGACACCGGTGTGTCAGACCCACCATACTTGCTCCGGACACTGCGAGAGGGCTGTACAAGCAATGATCACACGCACGGCACAGCGGACACACCAGGAACCGCGGTGTTGGCCGTCGAATGGCGCTAGCTGCGCAGCATTTGTGCACCGCCGCCGTCAGTGTCAGCCAGTTTGCCGTGGCATACGGAGCTCCATCGCAGTCTTTAACACTGGTAGCATGCCGCGACAGCGTGGACGTGAACCGTATGTGCAGTTGACGGACTTTGAGCGAGGGCGTATAGTGGGCATGCGGGAGGCCGGGTGGACGTACCGCCGAATTGCTCAACACGTGGGGCGTGAGGTCTCCACAGTACATCGATGTTGTCGCCAGTGGTCGGCGGAAGGTGCACGTGCCCGTCGACCTGGGACCGGACCGCAGCGACGCACGGATGCACGCCAAGACCGTAGGATCCTACGCAGTGCCGTAGGGGACCGCACCGCCACTTCTCAGCAAATTAGGGACACTGTTGCTCCTGGGGTATCGGCGAGGACCATTCGCAACCGTCTCCATGAAGCTGGGCTACGGTCCCGCACACCGTTAGGCCGTCTTCCGCTCACGCCCCAACATCGTGCAGCCCGCCTCCAGTGGTGTCGCGACAGGCGTGAATGGAGGGACGAATGGAGACGTGTCGTCTTCAGCGATGAGAGTCGCTTCTGCCTTGGTACCAATGATGGTCGTATGCGTGTTTGGCGCCGTGCAGGTGAGTGCCACAATCAGGACTGCATACGACCGAGGCACACAGGGCCAACACCCGGCATCATGGTGTGGGGAGCGATCTCCTACACTGGCCGTACACCACTGGTGATCGTCAAGGGGACACTGAATAGTGCACGGTACATCCAAACCGTCATCGAACCCATCGTTCTACCATTCCTAGACCGGCAAGGGAACTTGCTGTTCCAACAGGACAATGCACGTCCGCATGTATCCCATGCCACCCAACGTGCTCTAGAAGGTGTAAGTCAACTACCCTGGCCAGCAAGATCTCCGGATCTGTCCCCCATTGAGCATGTTTGGGACTGGATGAAGCGTCGTCTCACGCGGTCTGCACGTCCAGCACGAACGCTGGTCCAACTGAGGCGCCAGATGGAAATGGCATGGCAAGCCGTTCCACAGGACTACATCCAGCATCTCTACGATCGTCTCCATGGGAGAATAGCAGCCTGCATTGCTGCGAAAGGTGGATATACACTGTACTAGTGCCGACATTGTGCATGCTCTGTTGCCTGTGTCTATGTGCCTGTGGTTCTGTCAGTGTGATCATGTGATGTATCTGACCCCAGGAATGTGTCAATAAAGTTTCCCCTTCCTGGGACAATGAATTCACGGTGTTCTTATTTCAATTTCCAGGAGTGTAGATAGAATATTTCGTCCGTAACCTCTAGTACGTTTTTCTTCAAAACAACGATATCGCTGCTTTTCTTCTGCGTGAGCCGTGGGTACCAATGACCAGGCGAATTAAAAACCGCCGAAGTGATTTCGAGTATTGTCGAGGAAAGAATTGGTTTAATAGGGGGAATGATCGTATTGACTCAACAGCAGATGCCAGTATTTGCTACATAAAGGGTAACCTACCCACCTACATTAAGAAAATGCGGAGTATCAGACTTGGGTTCAAATCACACGACGACGGTACAAACATTCGGCGACATTTGCGAAAATAACTTCTGAAGATAATGCAAGAAAACAGAAAAAGGCTTGCGTTAGGTAAACTGGAATCTTGGGTGGCGTAATTAGAGTCATTGCTGCACCACACAGTAAACGTTGTTGTGAGGACGCTCAGATTATGGTGCGTGACAAAGTCGCACAGTGAGAACCGGAGCATTGAGTGACAATTCTTCTAACAGAATGTACGAAAATCTACTGAAATCGCTTCCATCTGTTCGACGAGAAGGCACGGGTTTACTGACAAATACCATTCTTCCACTATAGGTGAGGTGTACGTAGTAGAGGATATCTAGAGTGTAGACCATTTGTGATTGTATTTGAGACTAGGACGCAAAGTCGTGTCACTTGCATTTCGTGCTCTTTCGATTGAGCTACACAAGAGCTGAGCTTTAACACGTCGCTCGGTCCTCTCCATTTATACCACTACCCGCACATGATATACGGCCATTTTGCTGATTTTATTTCTGGACCAGCATCATGGCAACAGTCTCTGCGAGCCGGTCACACGCATAATTGTGTTAGTGTTATCTGCTGCGTCGTCGAGAACTCACCTTGTCACCAAGGTGAATGGGGAAATTAGCCAAGTCACGTGACTACTTAAACGTGTGCGCTAGGTGGGCAAAACCCCTCTGTGTAAGCACATTAGATCGCGACGCTTGGGACACCGTCTCGAGGGTGAGCAGCTAGTTGCTTGTTTACGAATCATCACGTCCAGGCCCTGCCGTCAGTTACTCGATGGGAGCAACAACGCAGCTAGACAATCAACTACCGGGTGGTTACAATTAAACTTTTCCTATTTAACACGTTATAACGCAGAAATTAATTACTGTACGAGTACCAAACTGGGTAGCATTAATGTCAAGGACATGGGGAAGAGAAATAATGTAGAATCAGTTCAACTGAAACACTTTTAATGTGCTACGACGTTATATCATACCATTACATACCGGTACTATTACTGGTACAAAATGGGCTCAATATGGCGAGCATCAGTGTCCAGAACAATATGAAGCGCAGGATTGCATTCTGCACAGCAGAACGAAGCGTGTCCGTAGGTATGCTGGCTACCTCTCTTGACATGCTGCGCTTCAGATCAGCACACGTGTGAATGTTCCCCTCGTAAACCCTGTCCCCAAAACCAGAAATTGCAGGGAGTGAGATCAGATGATGGTGCCGGCCAAGCATTTGGAAACGATCGGCTGATAATTCGGTCGTTTCTAAAAGAGTGTCGAAGAAGCAGGTAAAGTTCACGAGCAATGTGCGGTGGGGCCCCATCTTGCATGAAAACTGTTGGGTTCAATGGTCTATCTCTTTTAGGGCAGGTATGACGTGCTGGCGAAGCATATCGCAGTAACGCTGATCAGTCACACTGCACGTCTTTGGTCCTTGAGCATCAACCGGTTAGAAAAAAAACAGTAGCCGTGAAGCCACACCATACGCTGATATGTTCACCATACACACTTACTTCACGCACAGTGACTGAAGGTGAAGATCCCCACACTCGGCCATTCTTTGTGTTCACTTCACCCGTCAGAGGAAAATGAGTTTCGTCTGTCCATAGGATGGCCCAACGTCAGTCCTTGCGAGAAAGTGTCGTTGTGCGTCCTGTGGTGCAAGCTGCTGTACGATATGGATCTTGTACGGATACCATTTGAGAATGGTTGGAAGCACCTTCCGTATAGTGGACCACGAGATGTTCAATTGTCGTGATACGGCACGAGCACTGCCTGACGATAGGGAATTGGGCGCCTTGTTGTCTGCCATAGCAACAGCGATTTCATCAAACACCCATGTAGCAACCGGTCGTCGGCCTCTTCGCGGAGCGAGGCCCAGTTCTCCAGCTGATTCGAACTTCTTCATCATGCTTCGCGTAGCAGGTAAAGAACCTTTCCGTAATCATTTCAGCTGGCGATATTCTCGAACTTTATTTTTCAGATCCGTCATGATGACATAAATTTTTACATTTCGCTATGACCGGTTTCGGCCACTGCAATCTTCAGTCTGTTAAAAAAACAAAAAGTGTGTAACCAACTAATCCAATTTGCTGAGACTAAATCTATAAAAGCTCTGATGCTACGTAAGAAAGATAAAATGTTTACATGTATACCAGCTATACATACCATATAATATTCTGATGTAGTATCATCGCCAAACTAAACATGTAGGTACATAGTAACTGCTGGTGATGATCAGAAGGAGTCTGGTATTTATTCAAGGAAACCGAGGGCAGCAGAGGTCACTATAGCTAGGCTACATGATTAACTAGTATCGCAGTTTTAATGGTTAAAATTTCGTATGTGTAGTCACATGCAACAATATGTGAAAATTATAGGACACTCAGCCTAGTTACTCACGCATCTAAAATATTAACCTCAATTATCCTAAAACGCATGGAACAAAAAGTCGAAGCTACACTCTCCGAAGACCAGTTTGGATTCCGGAAAGTTAGAGTAACCAGAGAAGCAATATTTGCTCTAAAACTAATAATAGAGAAACGACTAGATAAGAACCTGAAAACATACATAGCTTTCGTAGATGTAGAGAAAGCCTTTGATAATGTTAAATGGGATAAGATGTTTGAGGTACTCAAAAAAGGAGGAATAGATCATAAAGATAGAAGAATGATATGGAACCTGTACAAAAACGAGACAGCAGTTATCCGTGGACGGACAAAACAAGAAGAGGTGCAGATACGGAAAGGTGTCCGGCAAGGTTGCGCACTATCCCCTGTTATCTTTAACGTATACATTGAAGAGGCGCTGAGAAAAGTAAGAGAAAATTCACAGACAGGTGTAGTAATTCATGGCCAACGAATAGATATGATAAGATATGCCGATGATATAGCTGTCCTGGCTGAAAGTGAAGAAGATCTTGTAGTCCTACTGAATAGAATGGATAAAGTTATGGGTGAAGAAAATAATATGAGAATTAATAAAGCAAAAACAAAAGTAATGGCATGCGACAAAGAAGATCAAGTGAAAGTCCAAGTTCATGTAGGCAATGAACTGCTTGAACAAGTTGATAAATTTACTTATCTGGGCAGTAATATTACCAGGGATGGAAAGAGCAAGGCAGAAGTGAGAAGTAGAATAGCTCAAGCAAAGGCTGCTTTTAACAAGAAGAAAAACATATTAACATCTAAGAGCATCAGCCTTGAAACCAGGAAAAGATTTTTGAAATCATATGTGTGGAGTGTGGCATGCTATGAGTGTGAAACATGGACTCTCGGGACAGAGGAACAGCAGAAGCTAAATTCTTTTGAAATGTGGTGCTATAGACGCATGCTCAAAGTAAAATGGATCGACAAGGTCACAAACGAAGTGGTTCTGGAAAGAGCAGGTGAGAAGAGAAGCTTCTGGAGTTTCATTGTTAAAAGAAGAGTGCAATTTACAGGCCATCTATTAAGACATAAAGGACTCCTGAACACAATCATAGAGGGATATGTCGAGGGAAAAAGACCAAGAGGAAGATCACGACTGAGGTACATGGATCAAATCGTCAAAGATGTGGGATGTAACACCTATAAAGAAATGAAGAGAAAAGCTGAAAGACGCACAGAATGGAGACAAGCTGCCATTGTAGCTGTTGCAAACCAATCCTTGGATTGACCACTACAGAAGAAGAGTCATTAATTAAAAATTACTTCACATGGAGAAACGAGCGTCTGGTAATAAAACATGTACTGACATACTCCCCGTGGTATTGGATCCATAGTTAAAATCTACATAAAAAGTGCAAATATTAATAATGTGAAGCTTCTAGCCTGGCAAGGTAAAACATACAGTCGTATAAAAGCCAGTATAAAAAGAATAAGATTAAAAACACCTATAAAATAAATTCTTCCAGCCTGACAGATCAATTACCATAAACGTAATTGTAAGGCAATTAACGAAGTTGTGACTATTAATTAAAAATTAAAAAATCGGTTGCCGATAATACATATGGAATGTTTTCTCAGTGTCGGCACGTCGTGGCTTCTCTGAATAACGTTCTTGTTTTCCTGCGTTGCAACTTGCAGAGGGGGGCCCAGTCTCCTCGTCGTCGGCGGCCGTCGCACACGACCGCAAGGCCATCCGCTGGGGCGCTCGACGCTGCTCAAACCAGCAGGTTTCTGAATACACGGACCTGTAACATAAAGTGCCAAAAAACATGATCACGGACTCATTTTTACACTTTATGTCTTCAATCGATATTCTCGAAGTGCAGCTGCAGCATTACTGTTGCTTTGGTAATAGAGCTTCAGCAATAACGCCCTGCTCCTTTTGTCCAAGCTCATGTTGACACATTAACAAGAGCACTGTGACTGGTCAGGTGTGTGAGGCAATGATTCATGATAACTGAACACGGCACCTGGTGGCCATAGCTGGAACTGGACCGTAGCGCTGTGACGCATGGAAATCATGCACCCCATAGTCTGGACATTGATGCTACTAAGTTCCGTGCTCGTACGGTAATTAGTTTCCGTGTTATAGCGTGCGAAAGAGGGAAAGTTTGATTATATCCACTCGGTATACTGGGAAACGTCAACGCCTCTTCGATGATAGAGGATATCATGAATTGTAACAGGGGTCAAACGGGCCGCAGCGCAGCAAAACACTCGTCAAGATATTTGTTCATCTACAGAAAATCGTCAGTCAAATCTAGTGGCAGACTTTCCGTCTATTAGTAAGAACTGTGACCTTTCTGACAGGAAATCACGAATCCAGTCGCACAACTGAGGAGGCGATATTACATAGGCACGCAGTTTGGTTAGAAGACGCTTGTGAGGAACGGTGTCGAAAGACTTCTGGAAAGCTATAAATATGGAATCAATTTGACATACCATGTCAACAGCACTCGTTACTTCACGAGTATAAAGAGCTAGTTGTGTTCTGCAAGAACGATATTTTCTGAATCCATGCTGACTAAGTGTCAATAAATCGTTTTCTTCGAGTTACGTCATAATGTTCGAATACAGTATGTGTTGCAAAAACTTACTGCAAATCGAGGTTAGTGATATGGACCTGTAATCCAACGGATTACTCCTACTTCCCTTTATGGGTACTGGTGTGACTTGAGCAATTTTCCAGTCTTTCTGTGAGCGAGCAGTTGTATATAATTGCTAAAAATGGTTCAAATGGCTCTGAGCACTGGGACTTAACATCTGAGGTCATCAGTCCCCTAGAACTTAGAACTATTAAACCTAACTAACCTAAGAACATCACACACATCCATGCCCGAGGCAGGATTCGAACCTGCGACCGTAGCGGTCGCGCGGTTCCAGGCTGAAGCGTCTAGAACCGCTCGGCCACAGCGGCCGGCTGTTACCAGAAGGAAGTTCGTGTGGTACTTACCCAGGCGGCTGGTGAGGACGAAGGGACGGATTACCTGTGAACCTGGAGGTTGATGAGCTCCGCCAGAAGGCGCCGAACCTTGGGGTCGCTGGTTTGATTCCGGGACGAAGCACTCCGCGCCACGCCGTAGCCGCTTGTTAATAACGCAACGAGCGAATTCACTAGGAGAAGACCGCGCCACCGCCGCAGTGGGTCACGTCATGGTACAGAATGGAAGAATGCGACACCTGGTGCGTCGCTGCAACACGAGCCGTAGCTGCATCAACAGTCACTGGAAAGTGCACGCTACGACTCTTCCGCTCCACAGCCGCGAGCAAGTGAGCGACTTAAAACACATTGCATTACTCTGTTTGTTTAAAGAGTCTTATGTCTCAATAAACGAATTTTAGTGGAGCCACCAATGTTTCTTTCACGCCTCACCCACTCAGTCAAGGAAAGAGCCCATTCCACCGCCCACAAAGAGTTGCTTTCCCTCCCGCATTCCTAACAAAATGATGACCTTTGCTCCCCTCTGTCATTGACGCTCAGTATCTAGTGTCACTAAACCTCGATCCTCTGCAACTGAGATTCCTACCGCCAGTACAGTAACGAAGACTTCATAGGGAGTGTGGTGCGCTGGGACATTTGAGCTGACATCACAGGACAATGTAGCACGGCTGCTGTTCTGCCCAATTGCACTGCGGATTATTAGGCGGCACTCTCCACGTCAACGCAGCCATGTGATACTAGTAGACAATACGGTACGAGCGTTGCCACTGGCTGACGACACCAACTTGGGGGAAAGCTCATCTGCTTGACAGCCAGTGTTCTAACCGCAATTGTAGCTGGACGTCGAAACACTGCAGTGCTCAAAATAGAGAAAGTGGCAACACAATTGGCAGCAGCTCGCCTTTCCGACGAACCAGAACGAAATTCATTCAACAATTACTGTGTTGCAGCTTCATAACAACTTTATGGTTAACAATACTCCGTAGCAAAGCAGTGCCTTTTGTACCTCAATATCTATGCAGCACTTCTCCGAAGCAAATACTGTCACTCGGAAATTTTAGTTTTGTTCGCGTGTATAACAGTGAAATGTGACTACCTGAGCCTGTGCACAAGGTAATATCGCATATGGATCTACGCATATTATCCTAGATAGTAATTGTGAGCTGTACTAAAGAGCACGTTTCTGTATTCCCGTTACGCAGTATAAGTAGCTATCATTTTTAATAGAAGAAATCGTAGATGGGACCCAATCGCTTTGATGTTAAGAAAAAAACTGGTGAAATTATGTGTTTCTCTCCCCGAAGACAGCTGGACCAAAAGGTGTTACCAATTAATTGCGATTGAAGAAATTATCAAACCTGTGACCAACTAGCGAACAAGGCAAAAATGGTCAATATTAACAACAAATGAAACGTTCGATGCTTAGGTGTCACATCGCCCTGTATCTTCTTCCACTGTTACAATAGCACTTAACGCTTAGAACTCTTGCAACGTCATTTATTTGGATAGGAATATAACGTTATAGTCTGTCACAATGAAATACTGTTCCCCCGGGCGTGGATAGCAAGGAAATTATCCATTTCAGAACATGATTTGCTATTCAAAATTATACACACCCCATCCCCACTAACAGTTTTCGCAATCCGTAAGAGGAATTTAGAGCTCCATGCAACTAGCATTTCTGTACTTTTTCAGCCTATAATTAAATTGGAAGCCATTGTTCCAAAAGGGTATTACGTCATCAAAATTAATTATTGATTGCATTATATATCGTAAGAATTTCCTTGTGAAACAAATATTATGCCATGCAGTAGGAGGATATAGAACTATAATGGAATTTTTCCCTCGTTCTGTTTGGGAGTGGAACAGGGAGAGAAGGTGTTAGTTATGGTACGAGGTACCCTCCGCCTCGCACCGTATGGTGGATTGCGGAGTATGTATGTAGATGTAGATTTAGATGAAGTGGCTGGAATAATACATTATAACACAACACAAATCAGCAAAAAAGCTAGGAGATACATGATGTATATAGTTTATTGGTTGGATTAAGATTTTACGTAAAAATAAAATTTTCAAACAAGAACCAGTTTCCTAATATTAGAAATCAGAGCATCTTAAAGATTTTCGGATACCACTAGCTTAGCCGAGCGGTCTAAGGTGCTGCAGTCATGGACTGTGCAGCTGGTCCGGCGGAGGTTCGAGTCCTTCCTCGGGCATGGGTGAGTGTGTTTGTCCTTAGGATAGTGTGTACGCTTAGGAACTGTTGACCTTAGCAGTTAAGTCCCATAAGATTTCACACACATTTGAACATTTCTGATACCACTAGCAATACTGAGTACAGGCAGGAACTGTCAGAAGACAGCAGGAACCGTGACTGACCAGGAGGAGTCAATGTGCGTGCTCCGTGTTTGGAAAACAAAATCTCCAGCAAGGTACTTAAAACTTGTTCCCGACAGATAAGTAAGATTCTCAGCCACGTATGTAATAGCTCTTTGGAGCAGGGCGTTCTCCCCGATAGACTGAAATATGCCATTGCAAAACCATTGCATAAAAAGGGGGATACGTCGGATGTCAACAACTACCGCCCAATCTCTCTTCTGACAGCTCTATCAAAAATTTTTGAGAAAGTAATGTATTCAAGAGTAGCCTCCCATATTTGTAAAAATAAAGTACTAACAAAATGTCAGTTTGGTTTTCAGAAAGTATTTTCAACAGAAAAATCTATATACGCTTTCACTGATCAAATATTAAATGCTCTGAATAACCGGACATCACCCATTGGTATTTTTTGTGATCTCTCAAAGGCATTTGATTGTGTAAGTCATGGAATACTTTTAGATAAGCTAAATCATTATGGTTTGAGTGGGGCAGTGCACAAATGGTTTAATTCATACTTAGCTGTAAGAATGCAGAAAGTTAAAATAAGTGGTTCATGTAATGTTAAAACAATAGCTGATTCCTCAAACTGGGGGGTCATCAAGTACGGCGTCCCACAGGGTTCGGTCTTAGGTCCTTTACTGTTCTTGATATACATTAATGACTTACCATTCCACGTTGATGAAGATGCAAAGTTAGTTCTTTTTGCTGATGATACAAGTATAGTAATAACATCCAAAAACCAAGAACTAAGTGATGTAATTGTAAATGATGTTTTTCACAAAATTATTAAGTGGTTCTCAGCAAACGGACTCTCTTTACATTTTGATAAAACACGGCATATACAGTTCCGTACAGTAAATGGCACAACTTCAGTAATAAATATAGACTTTGAACAGAAGTCTGTAGCTAAGGCAGAATTTTCAAATTTTTTACGTGTGTCCATTGATGAGAGGTCAAACTGGAAGCAACACATTGATGGTCTGCTGAAACGTCTGAGTTCAGCTACGTATGCTATTAGGGTTATTGCAAATTTTGGTGATAAGAATCGCAGTAAATTAGCTTACTGTGCCTACTTTCATTCACTGCTTTCGTATGGCATCATATTCTGGGGTAATTCATCGTTGCTCAAAAACGTGTAATCAGAATAATTGCTGGAGCCCACCCACGGTCATCCTGCAGACATCTATTTAAGGATCTAGGGATCCTCACAGTAACCTCACAGTATATATATTCACTTATGAAATTTGTTGTTAATAATCCAACCCAGTTCAAAAGTAATAACAGTGTGCATAGCTATAACACCAGGAGAAAGGATGATCTTCACTATGCAGGGTTAAATCTGACTTTGGCACAGAAAGGGGTAAATTATGCTGCCACAAAAGTCTTTGGTCACCTACCAAACAGCATCAAAAGCCTGACAGATAGCCAACTAACATTTAAAAATAAATCAAAAGAATTTCTAGATGACAACTCGTTCTACTCATTGGCTGAATTTTTAGATATAAATTAAGGGAAAAAAAAGAACAACGACAACTTAAACATTAGTGTCATGCAATATTTTGTGTAATATAATATCTTGTACAGACATCTTTTATTAACCTGACACGTTCCACATCATTACGAAGTGTCGTATTCATGATCTATGGAACAAGTATTAATCTAATCTAATCTAGAGATTATGGAGGATGCATCGACGGAACTGTATAACGACCCGCGTATTGAATAGTCACATTGAGTGGATCGATTTCAAGAAACCTTTAACGTGACACTTCCATAGAGTAACGGGACATCCTCCTCTAGCATCACTTTCTTTCAAGTTGTCGATACCAGTATTATTTTTTCCAGTTTTAGACAGATCAATATTACCTCAGTTCATTTTCTGAAAATATTCATGTAATTTTATACACAGTATGTTATATTTAAGCTACAATTTATGAAAAGGAATTACATTATAAACTATTTTTGTTTCAATGTTATAATCGATAAGTACTAGTTCTGAATGTACAGTTATTTTTTAGGAACATTTGAAATTACGAATTATTTGCACACTTAAAATTTCTATTATTAGTTATGCAATCCGGTACTGTTTACTATGTTTATTTCTGGATTCAGTTACGAAATAATATTTGAAATTAGTAACGCAATGAAAATTAGTGGGAATTCATTTGTTAAGGAAAATTATAAACCCTTCGGAATATTGTTATTTCTGCAGAGTGTGAGAGTCATAAGGTTGCCTTTGATGTGATCGGACGTATTTTTATATAATAGGGTGAACAATGTAATTTTGGCCTTCTCAATGTGAAAAATCAAAATACTGTATGATATACTAAAATGTGAGAAAATCAGTGGAAAATACATTTACGTAAAAAATTCTGCAACAACAATCTTCCAATTTATTTAGTTCAAACCAACCGTAAGGACCTGATGTTAGATTTTCACCTTCGAGAATCAGACCCCTACACAAGATGAACTGTATCCATCTCAACATGACAAGCTAAGTAAACTTGAAAATTTACTGTAATCTTGGCTCCTCTCAATAACTTCATAAAAGACTTTGCTTATTAATTACTTGCACTTGGCTGTTTAATGTGGACAGCAGATGGTAGAAGGAAGGAGGGGCGATACTACAACAAGGAATGTGAAATTCTACATGACTCATTTAACCTACCTCTTGGAAGTAACAACAGTTTAGTCAGGATATGTCCATTCTATAGTCATTAGTCATCACGTTTGTGGGAGGAACTGCGAACACAATACAGATATAAAGTACAAATTTCGCAGTAAATAAAACAACATGATCATCTTAAGCGTACAAACGTTGTAGATATGATGAGTGTAGATCTACAGCTCTCTTAGTCTCGTGTTTTTAATGATGAAATAGCTCACGATCAGTCCGTTGCTGTGAATAGGCACAATAACAGAGTTTGGGGAATATAAAATTCTCGAGTTGTTCGATATCCTGTCATAAAAAACCCTGACTAAAATTTCTGACGTACTCTCGCCTAAGAGCTTTACCTGCTCGTAAAACCGTTGTCACACAGAACGAGGCAGCTAACGTTGACGTTCCCGCGGGCGAGATACCCAACGTCACGATTCACAGCGCCACCGACACAGGGGATGACCTGGTTTAGTGTCATTTTGCGCTTTCAGCCCTCTCCAGTGGCAGCTGTCGGTTTTATACAGTCCACAAACCGTATCATTTGTTCACGAAAATGGATATACGTAGAATTCCTACGTTATGTAAATACATAAAACTGCAACCAGTCACTTTTTTGAATAGTCATTTATTATTCAATGATCCGGTTTTCGAACCTTTTCAGGTTCATCTTCAGATAGTTTTCCGGAACTTACATATCTGTTTCTAGCCTAATGCCGCCCAAGCTGTAGCAAGACAGCACACAGCATTATGCTAGAAACAGATATGTAACTTCCGGAAAACTATCTGAAGATGAATCTTAAACGGTTCGAAAACCGGTTCATTGAATAATAAATAACTATTCAAAATAGTGACTGGTTGCAGTTTTATGTATTTACATTCAATTAACAGTCACGGTTTATGAAGTATCCGTAATGGACAAGCTTAAGCAATTCCTACGTTAGTTCTTTTAATACGCACATTTCGTCCCATGTCCATATACTATTCATGTTGTTCTGCCTGTTTTACACATAAATAAAGACTTCAATATCCGTGAACATGTAATAAGGCTAATAGTAAAGATACATGTCCAGTCAGTAAGTACATCAGCTTAAAAAAGTTCACAAAACCGAACAAACTCACTCCTGACAGATAGCGCACTTATATTTACATATTAGCAAATACTACAGAAGTTATTGTTTGATTTTATGAGGCAGTTGCACAACATTTTAGAAAACGTGAACTTTAACAATAAATAAATAAATAACTTGGATTCAGCAGGATGCAAAACCCTTTCATGTTCGAGCCTAGTTATGCCGCTACTAGCTACGCTAAACTGAATCTCTGCAATGACCGACCTTGTACTTTATGTTACGATCTTCTAAAGGCTTTAATCGCCGGAATGTTATTAACTGACATTTGATTATAACCAAGTCTAACATGAACGACAAGTTTTTCATTAATCTTTAATGCGCCGTTACCTTACAATGGCTTACTTTCATAACACGCCAGTTGTAAAGCGAAAGTAGCTCAATATGAAATTTCTTTAACCATCAATATGCCGTTTCCCGTCATTTTATTAAAACAAATCCTACCAGTAGCGACGCGTTCTCGAGGCATTCAATGTGCTGGTACTTAAAAACACCGTATATTCATAAGTTCTACATCTACATCTACATTTATACTCCGCAAGCCACCCAACGGTGTGTGGCGGAGGGCACTTTACATGCCACTGTCATTACCTCCCTTTCCTGTTCCAGTCGCGTATGGTTCGCGGGAAGAACGACTGTCTGAAAGCCTCCGTGCGCGCTCTTATCTCTCTAATTTTACATTCGTGATCTCCTCGTGAGGTATAAGTAGGGGGAAGCAACATATTCGATACCTCATCCAGAAACGCACCCTCTCGAAACCTGGCGAGCAAGCTACACCGCGATGCAGAGCGCCTCTCTTGCAGAGTCTGCCACTTGAGTTTGTTAAGCATCACCGTAACGCTATCACGGTTACCAAATAACCCTGTGACGAAACGCGCCGCTCTTCTTTGGATCTTCTCTATCTCCTCCGTCAGCCCGATCTGGTACGGATCCCACACTGATGAGCAATACTCAAGTATAGGTCGAACCAGTGTTTTGTAAGCCACCTCCTTTGTTGATGGACTTTGATGTAAAATATAACATAAAACCCGCCCATTACGGGCTTCTACTGAACGGGACAGATACAGTATGTTGTCTCCACAGTCCATGTCGCGTCACGCATGCTCTGCTTGTGACGTAGGCAGCGTTCTTGCTTGTTATTGGTTCAACTTAACGCGACACGCTGCCGAAATATCGCAGAACTTGTTTTGCGTTTCACGTGACAAAACTGTTTCTCGACGTTAAATAGCAGTGGCGCCAAAATACTCATAGAGCGCCACGTCAAGGTTAGCTAACTCGTCCCATACGACAGCGGCTAAAGGCTTAGCACGCAGCTCTGTACTTTTGGCAAACTGGCAAGTGAGTCAGTTCCAGTTCTAATTAGCGCCTGTCATTGGTTTCTAGGCGGATTTCCACGCTCGTTTAGTCATATGCTGGGCTCGACTCTCATTTACGCCTCAGAAAATACGATACACAAGCAGTTAAAATATAGTAGCACAGATCTACGTTCACACTATTTACAGAGGGTTGGTGCTCACGACTTGCCTCCAGTAGGTTAAACGACTAGTGTGACAACAGGAATGACATTGGGGCCACAAAGTTAAAACAAAATAAATCTGCCAAAGACTGCCAGAGATTCTCGCTTATTGCCCTACGAATGTACCCTTCTTTACACTGAGGACTAGTATCTCCTGTGGTCGAAATTCGACCAGTTGTGTTTATAAAGTAAGGAAAGTCAACACTTTTTACAAAATTAATTGAAACTTCTCCGTAAGTAAATTCTTATTTCTTACCTGCCATAAAAATATAACTGTGTACAATTATGATAAACGACTATACATAGATGTCATTGGATCTCATCTATGTTCAAAGTGTCGTGTATCTTAAAGTGATGCACTCCACGTAAAACAATCTGAAATTCTAAACTCAGAACTAATCATAGCAAATGTTGCATTGTGGCTACGAATATTATCAAAATTAATCACTAATTTCTCTTTAATTGTCCCATCGTTTGCCGGTCGGAGTGGCCGGGCGGTTCTAGGCGCTACAGTCTGGAACCGCGGGACCGCTACCGTTGCAGGTTCGAATCCTGCATCGGGCATGGATGTGTGTGATGTCCTTAGGTTAGTTAGGTTTAAGTAGTTCTAAGTTCTAGGGGACTGATGACCTCGGATGTTGAGTCCTATAGCGCTCAGAGCCATTTCAACCACTTTTTGTTCGATCGTTTGAAGTGAGACCTTGATGATGTGCGTTGGAAAGTAACTTTGGTGCTAACAGCAACAAATTAACTTCCCCGTATGACAACACAGTGAGAATTCCGCTGTACCACGTAAAGTAATCTCAGATGCGAAAGAGTATGCATTACAAAATGTGCACTTAAATTCATTTATATGCAATTATAGCTCTTAGAATTACTTGGAATTGCATTCAGTGCACATTTAAATATATCTTTCAAAACACCGAGCAAGACAGCTCGGTGGTCAGCACGCTGGACTCACATTCGGGAGAACAACTGTTCAAATCCGCGTCTGGCCATCCAGGTTTGGGTTTTCCTCGGATTCCCTAAATGGTTCCAGCTAAACGCCGGGATGGTTTCCCTAGAAATTGCTTGGCTGATTTCCTTTCCCTATCCTTGAAACAATCAGGGTTTGCGCTCTATCTCTAATGACCTTAATTTCGATGGGACATTAAACATTAATCTTCCTTCCTTCTTTCAAAACAACAATGGAATTGTCATTATCAGTATCCACATTTTTCCTATTACTTTGCGTACCAACATCATCAACCTAGCAGTTGTTATTTGGTAGCTGCCTAGTATGCTTGTGTTACTGCGAATGAACCATATAAGCATCAACGGCCCTAGAACGGGATTTCTCGAACCGTTGTTACCTTCGTATGTCATTTCTATCACAGCCCTTGATCAGTAGAATTAGGTAGTACTTCGATTTTCGATGTTTACGTGTTGGAGATTTTAATGCGTAATACAGAAGGCATCATCCGATTTATGAATATGGAAGCATCTACTTCCTATTACCAATCTTAACGGCTACGTACAACATGATTTTTTCCTTTTACTTATTTATGGTAAAGTACCTTTCGAATTATATACGAGTTTCATTGGCCCCTTTGTATAATTAATATAAAAATCGGTACTTCAATACTTGTGTTCACGTATTAATATTATAATACTGTCCGAGAGTATAATTTCCTTGACATAAATGAACTCCATGATGTCTCTCAAAACCAAGAAATGCAAAGAAATATAATTTTGCTGTTGCGCAGGAAAACAGTGTCCTGTAGCTGTATGTTATGCAAATTCTTAAAAATACGAGTTATTTGCCAAATAATGGGATTGATGGAGTTGCTGCCAGCTCATTTTACCCTGGACGTAAACGTAAGGAATAGCGTGTTCCAATTCCGTTGCGGGTAGTTGTTACAGGGTACTAACCCGCCCCGTGTCATGTCCAATTCCATGTTGCGCAGTTTCTTCGTTAATACAACTCGAAGAAATTATAAAAGGAAGACAAACAGTGGCACAACGATAACAGTAGCATACAACAATGCGGTGAAAGAAGTTTTGTGTGGTTCTTAACTGAGAAAATACGCTAAAAAAGAGAGAGAGAAGAGATTTCGTTACGTTAGAGAGAGAGAGAGAGAGAGATACTCCGTCGAAAAATGAAAACTGGTGTTGCTGGTAATAATACTTATGTTGTGGTGTTTAATTAATTAAGACATCATTATTTTGTATGAAGTTGAACACTTTAATGTGATACAAGTTTCAAAGTTGTTACTGTTATCCATAACGAATGCAGTGAATCAATACGTGCAAGAACGTTAAAAATAACATTTCTGTAGCGTATCTGCACTTAATTAAAATATTGACGAGGTACATAAAACATCATATTCATGGAAATTTCAGATCTGAATTCAACTCTACTTAATTTTGGATGCGTAAATTCTTCCCGAGACTTGTCCGATGTATAGGAACACTAGGTCGATAGTGAATCAGAGCTTTATTATGGAGTTTCTGTGAAAGGTGTAAGAAAACTGAATTGGCTGCGTACCGCCGAAAATGAAATAAAAATTCCACTTGGTTGGAAACAAATGGAAAGTTCATCAAGTGACTGGCTATAAGAGTTAATAAGGCACAGAAAGTAACTTCCTTTACGCACCCTACAAGCCACTACCCTAGGTCGAGTCACTACTGTCACTAGACACAACGGCCAAACATTTTTAGTAATCCTCAAGTATGTACGATCGATTCAAATTTAGTGTGAAGATGTTTATGGTACGCTGTTGGGACAACGATGTAGAAACTAATTAAAGTCATATCAAATAAGGGCAATGCATCCAGCCAACCAACGAATAGGTTTCATCGTCTTAGATTTACAGAATAGGATTATGACTGCAAATTTTGATTAATACTACTGTTGAAAAAATTACGGTTCTTGTAATAATATAGAGGAGCGTTTATCATAATATGATGTTAATTTGTAAAAACACAGCAGATTTAGCTGTAATATATATAACACCTCATATACTGCAGAAAAAGAACAATAAATAATACTAAAGTAAGTGGTTAAGTGGGGTAAGAAGTGCACAATGAGCTGGGTCAATAAAGTAAAAAAAAAGAAAAAAAGATTTAGAGAGAAACAGTGTAAACAGAGAAGATATAAACATCAGAAAAGGCTTTCGGGAAAAAAGTACTGAAAATGAAAGGCTTCCAAGGAAGGTTAAAAAAAAGACTGGTTCAAAATGGTCTGAAGACAGTAAAGAAACATAGTGAACAGATGAAAGCATACTGGAAGCAGGGAAAAGAACAATGAACGAAAAACTGTAATTGGAACGTGGTCCTCAGATGACCTATACGCAGAAAAAAAGGCAAAAAACGAAAAACAAAACATACCAGCACAACATTACTGGTCGCAGGTTCGAATTCTGCCTCGGGCATGGATGTGTGTGATGTCCTTAGTTAGGTTTAAGTAGTTCTAAGTTCTAGGGAACTGATGACCTCAGATGTTAAGTCCCATAGTGCTCAGAACCATTTGAACCATTTGAACCACATTACTTTATCAGTGTTTAATAGGCTGTAGAATGTGTAACAACGGGAACCACACAGTGCAACGAAATTTGTTATTGTGGGGAAAATTGTCAGAAAGATAACCGGAGATAATACCAAGTGACTGATATTACTGACAGCTGAAAATAAGGAAATAAACATAACGGATCGATAATGCACTTATTGAAAACCTTTAAAGCAACCGTGTACAAAAACTATGGAATAAAATTTGTAGCAAATAGCCTCTGTGTCCTCTACATGATATTCGACGAGTTGAGTGAATTCTTGTATATGTATTCGAAATTCTAAACGTCACTTGCATTTCACGTCCTCACAATGCATGAAAAATTGATAAATTTGTTGAATTGTCTTACGGTGTAAAATAGGTAGTATTTCATCTGTTTTAACATTAAAGTGTTATGATATGTAATCTTCTGACTAATTCATGAAACGCCAGTATTTGAGGAATCTTTGTTGAGTGAAAAACTGCACTCGCCTGCACGGGGAGTTTTAAAAAGTAATGGGAATTTTGCAATTTCGCGTGTGGTATTAGCCCTGTTCGCACATTTTTTTCGTTTGTTATGTTGGTAAATATTTCTGAAAAGTATCTTTACAGTGTCGCCCCTATCGGATATATAGTCTGTTGTCAGATGTCAAATGTAGTCATGTGTTTTGATAGTACCGGCGATTTTTTTACAAAAATTAATTCCAAAATATGTATTAAAGTTTACTATATGAATAGAATAAAATGCAGCTAAGTTTTAGAAATGAGAAATATTTATTTTGATGATTGTACTATGAGCAATGCCAGTGTTTACGAATGGTATAAGCATTTCAATTAAGGTTGTGAAGAAGTTGAAGATGACTAGCCCCGAGGTCGTCAATCGCATAATCAGTCGGTGAATAAATGAGAAGAGTGGATCAAATGATTAAGAACGATCGCCGAATCACAGTCACAGAAGTCAGTGGTGATGTTGGTATTCAGTTTGCTCATACCACGAAATTTGTACATTGTTTTCAGTATGAAACATGGGACAGAAAAATTTGTTAAAAATTGTTGAATTTAGAACAAAAACAGCGGCGAATGCAAGATGCTCAGCAACAACACCGAGCTTCAGACGGTCTTTCAACAAAGATGCAGAACTACTGAAACGTGCATAAAAGTTGATGAAGCATAGGTTTACGGATATGACGTGTAAACTAAGGCTGAATTGTCCGCGTGGAAACGTTCTTGATAGCCGAGAGCTCGACCTGTGCGGTCGAATGCGAATGTTACGCTTACTTTCATTATAACGGCGTACTCCACCATGAGCTGTCACCACAAGATCAAACGATCAAGATTACAAGCATAGGTGAGATTAAAAACGCACCGCTGAGAGAGCTGAAAGCTATTCCGAAGATCTGGCTCCAGAAATGTTTCACGATTTGAAAACGCCCTGGCATAAGAGTATAATATCCAATAGGGATTTCTCTGAAGCGGTCAACACTGATGCAGAGGTATAAATTCCAAATTATTTCCAAAAAAACTGTCGTTATTTTTTAGCAGTTTTCGTACTTGGAAGTAACATCCTACTGATACAGCAACCAGAATATCTGTTGAGGTGATTGGTTACCATCTCACCTAATGTACATGCGCTGTTCTCCCACCGCTCTGTGATGTAAATAACACGAAGCAGTGGCAGGCGTTGCAGCCTTTCCTGAACGATGTTCCTGTATCAGAATTCTGGGTACCAAGTTGTTATAAAGAGGTGTCACGTGAACGGCGAATACCACTTCTTCCTCGGCAGATCTGATCCCGTCTTTTATGCTGATCAGCTCGTGTGGAACCTGCTTGCTCAGAGATCTGTCGACTGTTTACTACCATGTCCGTTCCTAAGAAATGTGGAAACGCACTGTAGCTGTCGTAGACTCATTGACACAAATGGGAGTGCAGAATCTGGTGTCACCAATTTTGCACAGCATTCAGTCTCTTATTACTGTGCATCGAACCTCTTCCTACTAGTGCGAAGTTACTCAGAAGCAGTGAAGGAGAAATGAGAACTAATTTTGTTTTTGAGGTGTTGATAATTACTTGTTCCAGTTTACGGCAACAACACCGAGCTTCAGACGGTCTTTCAAACTATTTTCTTTATATAAAGAATATATGTTATTTACTTTAGGTGTTCAGTAAGTAATGCAACACATTTTTTTTCTCTGTCAGTTTCAGATGAAAAAATCGGAATTTGTTGTGGAACATAGTGGAATGTTCCCGCTTCAGCCCCTATAGTTTCATGAAGTACCGATAGGTGGCAGCACTATACGTAACCTACAAAGTGGGGTTTGAAACGGAGGTGCGTTCCAAACAGGGAGCTGTTAGTGAGTTCTTTTTGGCGGGAAAACAGAGAATTGCGTATATTCATAGGCGCTTACAGGATGTCTAATGAGACCTGGCAGTGAACAAAAGCACGGTGAGTCGTTGGATGAGGCGTCCGCCATCACCGTAACAAGGTCGCGCAAACCCCTCCGATCTCCCGCTTGCCGGTCGGCCGCACAAATGTGTGGCTCTTGCAATGTTAGAACGTACGAATACTCATTCGATGTGATCGACCAGTCACAATCAAAACACTTCGCTGCTCAATTGGGCGTCTCTGTCCGTAGTGCTGACACACTCGTCCACCAGTTCAGGTTCTTAGAGGCGTGTACCCCTGGGTTCTTCGCCGCGTAACAGGTCATAAGTAGCAACCAAGGACCGTCTGTGAGGAACTGTTTGCGCATTACGAGGCTGATCGTGACAGTTTTGGTCAATTGTCCTCGTAGGCGATGAAACATGGGTTCATCTTTTCTTTGTGCTAAGTTCTTATGGGACCAAACTGCTGAGGTCATCGGGGCTTACACACTACTTAAACTAACTAACGCTAAGGACAACACACACACGCTTGCCCGAGGGACGACTCGTACCTCCGACGGTGGAAGCCGCGCAAACTATGTGGCAAGGCGCCTCAGATCGTGCGGTGCTCATCGCTTCCAACCGGGAAAAAAGGACCACTTCTCCTCAGACGAAAAAGTTCACCCTCAGCAGGTAAAGTCATGATGACGGTCTTCTGTAACTCTGAGGGGGTCGTTCTGTTCGATGTCCTCCCTGGCCGTCGTGCTCCGTCAGGAAACTGAAGAAACTACTTCAGCGTGTTCCTCACCACAAACGGTCTTCTCCATTGCAACACAAGGCCTCACACCAGCCTGCGCACCTTCCAAATTCCATCTGTTCGGTCCAATGAAGGCTCTAATCTCTGGGGAGCAGTACGTGGATGATGGGGAGGTTACTGTGCAGCAACACGTTGGATCCGACATCGACCAGCTGAGTGTTGCCATGCGGCCGTAGAGGCCCTCGTAGTAAGGTGGCGTAAGTCTGTCGCATTGAACGGAGATTATGTACAAAAAAAGGATTTTTGGCTAAAAGAGTGGGGAATAATACGATACATTGAAATACTGAATAAAATCAAGCCGCTTTCAGAAAAAAAGTGTTACACTGCTTACTTAACGACTCTGGTAAGAAACGTGGGCATAAAATTAATATGAAAGAGTAAATAACACAGCGATTAAACAGCCACCATCAAGCAGTATGAGCCGGCCGGTGTTGCCGAGCTGTTCTAGGCGCTTCAGTCTGGACCCGCGCGAACGCTACGGTCGCAGGTTCGAATCCTGCCTTTGGAATGGATGTGTGCGATGTCCTTAGGTTAGTTAGGCTTAAGTAGTTCTAAGTTATAGGGAACTGATGACCTCAGATGTTAAGTCCCATAGTGCTCAGAGCCATTTGAACCATTTGAAGCTGTATGAACATAAAATGTTGCCTTCTTTATAACACCCTCCTTACTGTTGCATATGTGTCTTAGATGCTATTTTACAATTTCTAACTCATGCACTTTCAATGGGAATCACACGAACAAAATAACCTCTTCAGCGACAAACGCTGTCACGTAGATCAGTTAGTTAGTTCGTTACGTGTTCCATTGACCAATCTCACGGTAACCGTTATGACGTGGAAAATTTCAAGTGCATAAGAAAAGCACACATGAAAGAAGATCAATTTTTTATTACCTACCCCATTCCCTTAAATGGCACAAAATGCATATATTATACCTACAGATTTATTTATTCCTTTTCAACAATTCATCTGTGGTATAGAAGGAGTTGTCAAGGAGCTACGATTTCAATTTGTTTTTAAAACTGTTACTGCTGTCTGTCAGATATTTTATTTCATCTGAGAATTTATCGAAAAGTTATACAACAGCATATTTTGCCCCTTTCTGTGTCAAAGACAGGTTAAGTAGACGATAGTGTAAGTCTTTCTTTCTTCTGGTATTATAAACAGGAATGCCACTGTCGTTTTTAAACCGGTCCTTGTGCTTGAGAACAAATTTCATTACTGAGTAATTGTACTGTGAGGCTATTGTAAGACTACCTAACCTTTTAATGAGATGCCTACAAGATGGGCGACTATGAGCCCCACAAATTATTGTAACCACTTTCTATTAAGCAAGGAATACTTTCTGCCTAAGTGTTGAGTTACCCCAAAATATTATTACGTATGACATCAGAGAGTGAAAGTATCCAAAGTATGTTAGCTTGCTAACTTCTGTTTCCTCAAAATTATCAATTATTCTGATTGCAAAAGTTCCCGAACCTAGTATCTTTAGGAGATCCAAAATATGATTTAGGCCGAAGAAAATCCTTCGAGACGTAGTAACCCATACTCGCCAGCTACCGTTAATAAAATCGGAAAATGGGAAACGAGAAGTCGTTTCACGATAGCAGCCTTTGCCTCTCGTATGTCACAGTTGTTCGTATGCTTTTTTATTTGCTTTGTTTCGTGCAACGGCACTCCGCTGGTTAGCAGCCGTCCGGGTTCTCTGGGAGATAGTGCGGCGGGATTAAATCGTTATGAAAGGCTGTCTTGAATGACAAAAGCGCCTGTGAGCGACAAAGGCGGACAGCGGAGGTTAACCGAGCGGCAGCGCCGGCACAGCTGGAGGCCGCGGTCCGCGCAGGCGCAGCGCGCGCTACGCCCACGCACAGCCAGTCGATCAAGCTGAATGACGCCGCATTTCACTTTCGTCCAGCTGCACCGGCCGTTAACAGCTGCCGCCGCTCCCTTCCCAAAGATAATATTAAGTTTTCCTTCTGCCGCTCTCGCTGCGGCATGCCGGACGTAAAAAGTGGTCTCTGCGCGTCGTATATTGTGAATATATACGCTACGTCCCGAAGATAGACTACGCGCGATTAATCCTTTCACTTTGCATCCTTTCGAAAGTATTAAAATCCGTCCGTTAGTGTTATAACTATTCCAAAACATTTGTCTAGTACCATCGTAAAACAAAGATGAAAGAAGCTGCAAGGACAATAACTTTGTTAGCCCTAAACCAATTTAAATCTGCTATAACGAACTTTTCGCAGCTTTTATAAGGCTTCAGGATACTGTCAGAACAAGATTTTTTTGGAGTCTGCCAGTTCTCATATTAGGATACCTGATGGAGTTGCAAAAAGTAATTTTCAGATCCTGCTGTTAACACCAGAACACACAGAAAACATTGTTACTGAATGTAACAAGTACATTGATCTTCCGGAGGATTGTGGTAGAAAAATGGACTGTCGTTCGGAGGACGGAGGTTCAAGTTCCCGCCCGGCTATACACATGTAGGTTACACGCCAATTGTAACGCTAAGCTGCTTAACGCGAATGTCGATTTTCCTAGGTCTTTTTCTTTTTCTTTTTTTTTTTTTTTTGCAAGGTGGGGGTGGGAGTGGGGGAGTTGATTCACAGTTTGTCCAACACTGTATATATTACTATGCAGAATGGCTATGAATGAAATGAGCTAGCTACCTCAGCCAACAACATTTCTGTGTCTTAATTAAGAGAATCTTTAAACACTGCCGCGCCGGATTAGCTGAGCGGTCTCAGGCGCTGCAGTCATGAATTGTGCGGCTGGTCCCGGCGGGGGTTCGAGTCCTCCCTCGGGCATGGGTGTGAGTATTTGTCCTTAGGATAATTTAGGTTAAGTAGTGTGTAAGCTTAGGGACTGATGACCTTAGCAGTTAAATCCGATAAGATTTCACACACATTTGAACTTTTTTTTTAAATACTGGAAATCTTGATAACAGAAAGCAGGAGTAACTTATGAGGTAGCACGAACCCACATATCAAGCGAGCACTATATAGGTGGTTTGAGAACAACAGTACCAGAAGACAATGCGATTATATTTTAAGGGGTAAATAATCTCAGAATCAAAACCAATCGCGACAATCCTAGAAGTATCTTTGAGTGACTTCGACGAGACGGAACTTGGACCTAGTGGTACACCCCTCTAGGGTAGTGCTTCCCTACCTATGGCTAATTACTCCCAATGGGGTAAAACGTTTTTCTCTGAGGGGTTAAAACAAAAGGTTTTAATTATGTTTCGGTCACGAAGTTAAATTATTTTTAAAATATCTTTGCTATTATCTCTATTCCGTAAAACTGTTATACTGATTATATAAGTTCAATAATTAAACTTTCTTGAGAGAGTAGCATTAACGAGTGACACAGTGTGGTGGAGGTTACAGCTTGTAAAATGAATGTATGAGGAATATTTTCCTCACATAGTACCCTCATCACACACATACTTTGTACCACGCATCTGTGACAGTAATATTATGACATATGTGTCACATATGCTTAAATATCTTATGTCAATGCCTTCTCCGAGTTGTACGTAGTTCACACAATAGACCAGAATTCCTTCATTATTCATTTCATAATAGATAAACGAAATAATTTATAGCAAACACAATAGTAATTATGTAATTAATTTGTAGTACGGCCTACACATTATTATTATTATTATTATTATTATTATTGTTACTTTTGTTATTAGTGGCAATGTTCAGGCACAAAGCATTGTCAACCAGAAGTCTTCCAAATTCTGCCAGTTCAGAAGTAAGGAGTCCGACCAACCAGCTAATTACAGACTGTAAGCATAATTCAGCCATTCTAATTTGGTTGATTTTAAGTGGAGGTGCAAGGTGTGGGTTAAGCAAGTGTCGCTAGAGAGAGAAGTGGTGGTGATGTAGGATGTTTTGTAACAAGTATGTACCCTCAATGTCGATAGCTAGCTTTCTTTTCTGAGAAGGAGTTGTGGGTAACATTCGCGTGGAACAAAAACTTACTTAATCATTCCACAAAGAAACGTTGTTTGGAAATAAACAGTACCAGTTGCCTCATTGACTCGTTAGTTCATCGTTTAATACAACGACAACAAAAACTAAATACGGGGGTCGCCCCGAAAGTAGTGCCTCACATTTTTATTCATGAAAACTACAGGAGACGCGTAAATCACACCAGCACAGCTACATAGAGCAATATTTCAGCTCCGGGCTGTCATTTTTCCACACAGTCACCACCATTCTTTATACATTTTTGCCAACGATGAAGCAGAACCTGTATGCAGCGCTTGTAAAAATCGGAACCAGCTGGGACTAACACTTTCCTTACAGCTTTGACAACAGCATCCGAGTCTTGAAAATGTTCGCCACGTAGTCCATCTTTCATAGGCCAGAAAATATGGAAATCTGAAGGCGCTAAGTCGGGACTGCACGGTGGATGTGGTTAGACAGTCCAGCCGAATTTTGCAATGAGTTGCTGGTAGCAAAACTCGTGTGGGACCTGGCGTTATATTGTTGCAGATTAAAGTTAATCTTCTTCTGTGGCCTTACCCTGGAAATTCTGGCTTTTACATCTACATCTACATCTACATTTATATTCCGCAAGCCACCCAACGGTGTGTGGCGGAGGGCACTTTACGTGCCACTGTCATTACCTCCCTTTTCTGTTCCAGTCGCGTATGGTTCGCGGGAAGAACGACTGCCGGAAAGCCTCCGCGCGCGCTCGAATCTCTCTAATTTTACATTCGTGATCTCCTCGGGAGGTGTAAGTAGGGGGAAGCAATACCTGGACAGCAAACTACACCGCGATGCGGAGCGCCTCTCTTGCAGAGTCTGCCACTTTAGTTTGCTAAACATCTCCGTAACGTTATCACGCTTACCAAATAACCCTGTGACGAAACACGCCGCGTTAGCTTAGGCAGTGTCGTCTTACAGCGTGCTGAGTTGAAAATTTCTCCAGACTCCAGGACATTCAAATGCCCACAAAACTGTGCACATCACATTGCTTGACGACGGCTGTGTCTTGAAGTTCTTCAAAATGTTCAAATGTGTGTGTATTCCTAAGGGACCAAACTGCTGAGGTCATCAGTCCCTACACTTACACTCTACTTAAACTAACTTACACGCTAAGAACAACACACATACCCATGCCCAAGGGAGGACTCGAACCTCCGGCGGAAGGGGCCGCGCATTCTGTGACATGGCGCCTCAAACTGCACGGCCACTCCGCGGCTGAAATTCTTCTTTGACGGAGAATTCGCATGTCGCCATTCCATGGACTGCCTTTTGGAATCCGGCTCGTTGTGGTGACACCACGTCACATCTCCAGTGACAATGCTATTCAGTTTCATATTGATGCAGCAGGTCCCGACAGATTTGCATTCGACGAGTTTTCTGTTCCTCTGTAAGCATCTGCCGGACCCATCTCGCACAGACTTTGCGATAATCAAGATGTTCCAGCATTGTTTCCAAGGCATTATAGCCGACATTCAGCTTTGCACGCAGTTCTCTGGTCGTTACCCGCCGATCAGGACGGATGAGTCCATCAAGACGCTCTTAATTGCGAGGGATGACAGCTGTGCAAGGTCGACCGTGCCGTGGCTTGTCACGCACACCTTTTTCACCAGCTTGAAAATTGCGTATCCATCGCCTCATGCTGCTCACGTATACTTTATCGTCTTCGTATACCTTTAGCAATGGATTTCAGGTGCGCAATTTCTTCAGTAGAGAGGAATTCAATCACAAATCGTTGTTTTATACACGCGTCAATATCAGACTCCATTTTGAAATACTCCTCTGCTGGCGCCAACTACCGGAGAACAATGGAACCACCTGAAAATGAAAGAGGAAGATTCAAGCGTTATACTACACCAACGAGAGCTGGCCCGGACATCCAAAGTCACCACAAAAAAATTGGAGGCATTACTTTCGGTTCGAATCCTGCCTCGGGCATGGATGTGTGTGATGTCCGTAGGTTAGTTAGGTTTAAGTAGTTCTAAGTTCTAGGGGACTGATGACCAAAGCTGTTAAGTCTCATAGTGCTCAGAGCCATTTGAACCATTTGATTACTTTCGGAACGGCTCTCGTATCACTTAGTTTTGTCTTTTTTTTTAAAATTCGTAAAACCAAATTCTTTTTCATTTCATAGTTATACGCTTATGACAGCGATGTAGTGGGATGGGTTTGGGCTTACTCACTAATATCTGACTCCACGATGGGACATTGTTCTCAGAATGGAGGGGGTCCACTTGTCTAGCGGAACCCAGCAGAATAGTCTCCTGACCTGAAAGGAATTGGCGGACGGAAAGGCGTCAATTTCCTGCCCAGCCAGCCTGTTCCTGGTTTTCTGATATTCTCCTAAACCGACTTAGGACAATGTCTAGGTAGTTCCCTCGCCATGGACGCAAGTGATCTCTATGCCCAAAATTTTCCTGTCGAGTATGTATTCTCTTCCTCAAGACATGAAGAGTAGTGTATCTTAAACAATAATCTTCCTAGCTTTCAACGGGCGAATATGGTACTGCTATCCCAGAGCCCATTTCTGAGTTGCAGTGCTGCTCCAGTGCTTGCCAGAAACTGCAGTTCTCGATCTACATGTGGAAATTCAGCTTTCCATTAAGACATAATATTACGCGGAACACTTGGTTTTAATCATCAGTATTGTTATTACTTAGAGCATGAAGTCTAGACAAAACGGCTTATTGACTTCGTTAGCTCCTATGATTAAGTTGTCCAAAACAGTATATGTCTAAGGACGTTTTAGTTGTTTATATAGGTATTTGCATTATGTGATCAAAACTATCTCGTCATCCCCAAAACCACACGTTTTTCATAACAGGTGCATTGAGCTGCCACTTACTGCCAGGTATTCCATATCAGCGAACTCAGTATTCATTAGATCAGAAATGGGGCGCTCCGCAGAATTCACGGACATGGAACGTCGTCAGGTAATTGGGTGTCACTTGTGTTGTACGTCTGTACGCGAAATTTCCCACTCCTAAACATCCCTAGGCCCACTGTTACCGATGTGATAGTGAAATGGAAACGTGAAGGGGCACGTACAGCACAAAAACGTACAGGCCGACCTCGTCTGTTGACTGACAGAGACCGCTGACAGTTGAAAAAATGGTTCAAATGGCTCTAAGCACTATGGGACTTAACATCTGAGGTCATCAGTCCCCTAGACTTAGAACTACTTAAACCTAACTAACCTAAGGGCATCACACACATCGATGCCAGAGGCAGGATTCGAACCTGTGACCGTAGCAGCCGAGCGGTTCCGGACTGAAGCGCCTAGAACCGCTCGGCCACTCCGGCCGGCGAAATGATGTAGTTGAGAGTCGTAATGTGTAATTGTCAGACATCTATCCAGACCATCACACGGGAATTCCAAACTGCATCAGGATCCACTGCAGTTACTATGACAGTTAGGCGGCAGGTGAGGAAACTAGAATTTAATGGTCGAGCGGCTGCTCATAAACCACACATCACGCCGGTAAATGCCAAACGACGCCTCTCTTGGTGTAACGAGCGTAAACATGGACGATTGAACAGTGGAAAAACGTTGTGTGGAATGGCGAATCAGGGTACACAATGTGGTCAACCGATGGGAGGGTGTGGGTATGGCGAATGCCCGATGAACGTCATCTGCCAGTGTGTGTAGTGCCAACAGTAAAATTCTGAGTCGGTGTGTTATTGTGTAGTCTTGTTTTCATGGAGGGGGCTGGCATCCCTTGTTGTTTTGCGTGGCACTATCACAGCACAGGCCTACATTGATATTTTAACGACCTTCTTGCTTCCCACTGTTGATGAGCTATTCAGGGATGGCGACTGCATCTTTCAACGCGATCGAGCACCTGTTCATAATACATGGCCTGTGGCGACGGTAACCTGCTGGCCTGCACAGAGTCCTGACCTGAATCCTATTGAACACCTCTGGGATGTTGTGGAACGCCTGCTTTGTGCCAGGCCTCACGACCGACATCAATACCTGTCTTCAGTGCAGCACTCCGAGAATAATGGGCTGACATTCCCCAAGAAACCTTCCAGCACCTGATTAAACGCATGCCTGCGAGAGTGGAAGCTGTCATCAAGGCCAAGGGTGGGCCAACACCATACTCAATCCCAGCATTACCGATGGAGGGCGCCACGAACTTGTAAGTCATTTTCAGCCAAGTGTCCGGATA
This sequence comes from Schistocerca piceifrons, assembly GCF_021461385.2. Taxonomy (NCBI): domain Eukaryota; kingdom Metazoa; phylum Arthropoda; class Insecta; order Orthoptera; family Acrididae; genus Schistocerca; species Schistocerca piceifrons. The sequence continues at coordinate 186,587,731 of NC_060149.1, forward strand.
CTTTTGATCACATAGAGTAAGTAAATAGAAACTGCTGCAGAATACTCTATGTAAAACCGAACTCGTTTTCCATTTCAACCTAGCGACTCATTTGTTTCAAACACTTTCAGTTGATCTTCTACGCCAGGGATGCCTATTTCTACGTCCTTCATGTGGAAGTTTGGGCGACAAACGACAGTACGTTCATACGAGCCTCTTGCGTGAATGGTTTCTTAAACGTGAAATTTAAAACTTCAGCTTTCCTTTTGGTGTCTTCTATTGCCACCCTAGAGTGGCCGACGAGTGACTGGGTGGAAGCCTTCACTCCGTTTAGGGAATTGCGTATGACCAAATTTTCCATCGTACAATAACTATGGGTTCTGTTTGGGGCGGCCATCTGGAGGGTGGACTGGTGTGGCCTTTAGTGGAGCTGTGAACCACTGAGGGCTACAGTGGGACGAAGCCTCTCAATTGTTTCTAGGTCCCCGGTTTAATTCACAATACACACACTCTCTCTGTACCTCCTTAAGAGCCCTGATTTATCTTATCGTGTCTTCGCGGTTCTTAACCGAGATGTAAGTTGTTGGTAGTAGAATCGTCCTGAAGTCAGCCTCTAAGCTTTCTCAATAGTGTTTGGCGAAAAGAACGTTGTCTTGGCTCCCCGGATTCCCATTTGAGTTCACAAAGCACCCCAGAATGACCTTGAATGTACCACATACATGTGCTGGTGGTTGCCAGCTGGAGGGACTGAGTTAGGGCGCTGACCTTGAATATAAGTTGTCCCCATCGAAGACTCGAGCAACGGAAATACATTAGGCGGGTTAGGGATTAATGTCCTCGGTTAATGCTCTAGAACTGCGCCGTCATTACAGATATAAGTAATTCTATAAAACGCGTATTCACCGAGCTCTCTTCCGTACCCATTCAGGTAAACATAATAAACGTGTGTTTATCAGTGAGAACGAATGTTTGTTCGGCCCCTTTTCCTTCGCATTCCATTATCACAATGTGAGTAGTTCTTGGCTTTTCCACTTTTTATCAGTTATTTAATGCTCCTCTATTGGAGAACTGGCAGAGTCCTTGATGCCTATTTTGAGTTAATGTTAAACACAGTTTGTACACGCCTATATGATTAAATGGTGATATCCTCGCGAACTATACGGTATAGATACGCAGGTGGTTTTAGTACATTACTAGATTCATCAGTTACAGAAGGTTACTGAAATTCTGTAGGTAGGATTGCATAGTATAGTTCGCTCCTATCTTCAGGTCCACTTTCTTCAGCCTCGCCTTGACAAACCCGTCAAACAAACCTGTGACCATCTGTGCTGCTCTTCTCGGTATACGTTCAAGTACACCTGTCAGTCGTATCTGGTACAAGTCCCACACTCCTGGACAATATTCTAGAATGGGTCACCCAACTGATTTGTAAGCAATCTCCAGTGTAAACTAACTGCATTTCCGTGGAATTCTACGAATAAGCCAATGTCTGCCATCTGCTTCACCTACGAGTGAGCCTATGTGATTGTTCCACTTCATTTCTCTGCAAAATTTTGCATCCAGGCATTTCTATGAATTGGACGATTACAGTTTTACATTTCTGAACATTTATTCAACTAGCCAATCTTGGTAACACTTTGAAATTTTGTCAAGATCCGACTGAATAATTGTGAAGTTTTCTTCAGACATTATTTCATTATATATAACTGCATCACGGCTATTTACAATTTGTACAGAAACCAGATGGTAGTTATAAGAGTCGAGGGACATGAAAGGGAAGCAGTGGTTGGGAAGGGAGTGAGACAGGGTTGTAGCCTATCCCCGATGTTATTCAATCTGTATATTGAGCAAGCAGTAAAGGAAACAAAAGAAAAATTCAGAGTAGGTATTAAAATCCATGGATAAGAAATAAAAACTTTGACGTTTGCCGATGACATTGTAATTCTGTCAGAGACAGCAAAGAATTTGGAAGAGCAGTTGAACGGAATGAACAGTGTCTTGAAAGGAGGATATAAGATGAACATCAACAAAAACAAAACGATGATAATGGAATGTAGTCGAATTAAGTCGGGTGATGCTGAGGGAATCAGATTAGGAAATGAGACACTTAAAGTAGTAAAGGCGTTTTGCTATTTAGGGAGCAAAATAACTGATGATGTTGGAAGTAGAGGGGATATAAAATGTAGACTGGCAATGGTGAGGAAATAGTTTCTGAATATGACAAATTCGTTAACATGGAGTATAGATTTAAGTGTCAGGAAGTCGTTTCTGAAAGTATTTGTATGGAGTGTAGCCATGTATGGAAGTGAAACATGGACAATAAATAATTTAGACAGGAAGAGAACAGAAGCTTTTGAAATGTGGTGCTACAGAAGAATGCTGAAGATTAGATGGGTAGATCATATAACTAATGAGGAGGTATTGAATAGAATTGGGGAGAAGAGAAATTTGTGGCACAACTTGACTAGAAGAAGGGATCGGTTGGTAGGACATGTTCTGAGGCATCAAGGGATCACCAATTTAGTACTGGAGGGCAGCGTGCAGGGTAAAAATCGTAGAGGGAGACCAAGAGATGAATGCACTAACAAGGGAACCTCCCCACCGCATCCCCCTCAGATTTAGTTAAAAATTGACACAGTGGATAGGCCTTGAAAAACTGAACACAGATCAATCGAGAAAACAGGAAGAAGTTGTGTGGAACTATGAAAAAATAAGCAAAATGTATAAACTGAGTAGTCCATGTGCAAGATAAGCAACATAAAGGACAATGATAGCTGATGAGCGCCGTGGTCTTGTGGTTAGAGTGAGCAACTGCGGAACGAAAGGTCCGTGGTTCAACTCCTCCCTCGAGCGAAAGTTTTATTTTCGCAAAGTTACGATCTGTCCGTTCATTCATTGACGTCTCTGTTCACTGTAATAGGTTTAGTGTCTGTGTTTTGCGACCGCACCGCAAAACCGTGCGATTAGTAGACGAAAGGACGTGCCTCTCCAATAGGAACCGAAAACATTTGATCGCAAGGTCATAGGTCAACCGATTGCTCCACAGGAAAACACGTCTGATATATTCTTTACGACACTGGTGACGGCATGTGCGTCACATGACAGGAATATGTTGTCGACCCACCTAACTTGCACACTTGGCGAATGGGTAAAAAGATTCTTCTACCTTGCCCGATTTAGGTTTTCTTGTGGATGTGATAATCACTCCAAAAAAAGTGATGAAAACATAAGAGTTTGTCACATAAACTGCATCAAATGAATGCAACAGTTTCAGAGTCGCACAGTTTTCCCTGTGCTCTGTCAAGAGTTATGTTTTTTTTACGTTTTCAAATGTTTCCGTGCGTAGACCGTCAAATTCTGTATATGTCCAAGCAAATCTGAACATGTCCTGGAATTTTGGAGAGCGAAGTTGATTATGTGTGAGTGCCTGAACTTTGATAATTATCTGAAAATAAAAAATTAAAATTTTCACCCGATAGAAGATTTGAACCAAGGACCTGTCGTACCATAGCTGCTCACTCTAACCACGGGACCACGGCGCTTGTAAGCTAATAGTCTCCTTGATGTTGCCTACCTTGTGCATGGACTACTCAGTTTGTATATTTTGCTTATTTTTTTCATAGTTCCACACAACTTCTTCCTGTTTTCTCGATTGATCCGTGTTCAGTTTTTCAAGGCCTATCCCTGTGCCAACTTATAACTAAATCTGATGGGGGTGCGATGGGGAGGTTCCCTTGTAAGCAGATTCAGAAGGATGTAGGTTGCAGTAGTTACTAGGAGATGAAGAAGCTTGCACTGGATAGAGTAACATGGAGAGCTGCATCAAACCAGTCTCAGGACTGAAGACCACAACAACAACAACAACAACAACAACAACAAGAACTGCATCATCCTCGAATAGTCTGGTATTCCTATTAATGTTGTTTGCAAGGTCATTAATAGATAAAATGAACAGCGAGGGTCCAAACACAGCTCCCTGGGACACACTTGAAGTTTCTTCTACATATTTCCGTGACACTCTGCCCGAGATAAAAATTATACGTAAATGTTTTGTAGTAATTTAATAATTTCGCCGCAGAGAATCTCCATTAAAGAGACTCAAAGCACAACTGTCAGGCAATCATGCATCGTGCAGAAATGAGAGTGAAGGAAACGAATCAGTCCCCTTATTTCCACCTTGGTGCATAGGGACAATGCGGTACCAACATTCAAATCACTAGGCATACAATTGTTCACTTATCCAAAACAGGCTATACACCAGAAAATTACTGTGTTTAAAGGAAATGTCATTGTTCTGTCAGTGCTGCCAACCTGTGAAGCAGAAGAAAGAAAACCTTCACTCACTGACTTGGTCTCGTAATACTCACTGTAACTAAATTTACGAAAACGTGTTATAACGCGTTTTTACACTTAAGCTAGACTGTGTTTTGATGATTTTTCATCACATCTCCTATGTTTTGTAAATGAAATTGAGTTACTTCTGTGTATTGTTCAAGTGGTAAAAAGTGTAGGTTCCCTCTAGAAACTGCCATTAACTTATTAAGTAGAATCAATCGAAGGAGAGGAATGGAATGCTAAGTTTCATGCCAGATGAACAACAGGGAAATTAGAGATGAAGTAAGAGCTTAGACTAGGCAACGATGAGGAAGGAAATCAAGAGCGGCACTATCAAATGATGCATTCCAGCATTCCCAGACAAGAAGGCCGAAGCTCTAAATCTTCATTGGCGAGTACAGCATAATTGCAACAGGGTGGCTATTTTTTAACGGTTGTGAATTTCGGGCAAATAATGAATTTTTCTTAACAGCAAAACACTTGAGGTTTTAGTTTTTCAGCCTGTCGTCAGTAATTTACTTAAGTAAACATTAACAGCTCCTTCAATAGTCACAGTTCAGTAGTATGCAGGGCTGTAGAATGTTGGGGCATTAGACAGTATTTGGGGGGGGGGGGGTTTGCATTGCTGCAGTCTCCTGCACTAACCATGAAACTGCTTATCATAACTGTGTCTAACAAGTTTTTACAGCTTTATTAATATCCTTATAATGGATATAACGTCCTCCATTAGTAGTCTATTTACAATGAAATGATCTACTGAAGTGTCAACGTTATTTTGTGGATGCGTTATTGTTCTGATTTTTTATTTTGAAACAGAATTTGTTGACTAAAAGCTAAGTTCACATATGATGAAGATGCTTTCCTCCCATTGTAATAAAATCTTGCTATTAAAAGCACACACTGATATCCGTGATCGATACAAAAGTCACAAACTTTCTGAACTAGTAGAACTGTACTTGTAGCACACACTTACAGAACACACGATTATAGACTACGCTGTTATGCAGTGTAACACGTTACATATCAATGTACATTAATCCTGTGATAAGGTAAGAACTTTTGCTCGTCCGATGAGTGGACGCTATTAAATGTTCTGCAGTTACCACTTAACCTTCGTTTAAACTATCAAGTTAAGTCGAATGACAATACTGACAATATTTCCAACCGCTGCGTAGAAACTCGGAGATAATTTTAATCGCTCAAATGTTGCTCTCCCTCTCCCCCCCCCCCCCCCCCCCTCTCTCTCTCTCTCTCTCTCTCTCTCTCACACACACACACACACACACACACACACACACACACACGCGCGCGCGCGCAACGCATGTAAGTTTAATAGGGCAAACTTGAGCTCAATTTTCAAACTAGATTTAGTTACCAAGAGATCAGAAGTTCGTACTTTGGTTTCTATCACCATCCAATTCCACAAACAGGGAATTTTTTTCGGAAGACCAGCACGCAAAGAACAAATGTTCCGTGGACTTTCTCTCTATGCAGTAGCCGGTTCTGATTTTTGTTAGCTGAAAGTAGAACTTTGTTCATCGGGCTTCCAATCGTTTCATCTGAACAGCACCCGAATTTTTAAGTACGCTTCAAATTAACCAGCTACCACATTAAATTTAGAGTGTATAACACGCTAGCGATATGTAGATCACGTTGCTACTTTTCCTTTCTGTACGTCTTACTCAGTCGTAACAAGTGACGTTTGTAACACAAAAATCGGCGCTAGACGAAGGTAACGTTCTTAACAAAAGTGTACAAAAATGAATGTAATGTTGTGAAATAATTCAATTTGTATGTATATTTCAATTAGCTTAAAATAGCGTTTTGACTGTAGAAACGGTTACTGATAAAGAGGCCTTCTCTACGCCTAGCTTCATACAATAATCTTGTGGTCTATAATTTTTAAAGCGATCAGGCAGAAGTACCGCAGCATAACGTGGCATGGACTCGACTAATACCTGAAGTAGTGATGGACAGAACTGACGCCATGAATCCTGCAGGGCTGTCCATAGACCCGTAAGAGTGCCAGGGGGTGGAGGTCTTTTCTCAACAGCACGTAGCAAGGCATCCCAGATATGCTCAATAATGTTCATGTCAGCGGAGTTTGGTGGCCAGCGGAACGGTTTAAACTCAGAATAGTGTTCCTGGAGCCACTCTGTAGCACTTCTGGACGTGTGGGTTGTCGCATGGTCCTGCTGGAATTGCCCAAGTCCGTCGGAATGCACAGTGGACAGGAACGGAGACAGGTGATCAGACAGGGTACTTACGTACATGTCACCTGTCAGAGTCGTATCTAGACGTATCAGGGGTCCCGTATCACTCCAACTGCACGCGCCCTATGCCATTACAGAGCCTCCGCTAGCTTGAGTAGTCCCCTGCTGATATGCAGGGTCCATCGATTCCTGAGGTTGTCTCCATACCCGTACACGTCCATCTGCCCGAACAGATTGAAACGAGACACGTCCGACCAGACGACATTTTTCCAGTCGTCAATAGTCCAATGTCGCTGTTGACGGTCCCAGGCGAGACGTAAAGATTTCTGTCATGCAGTCGTCAAGGGTATCCGAGTGGGCTTTCAGCTTCGAAAGCTCATATCGATGATGTTTCGTCGAATGGATCGCACGCTAACACTTGTTGATGACCAAGCACTGAAATCTGCAACAATTTGCGAAAGGGTTGCACTTCCATCACATTGAGCAATTCTATTCAGTCACCGTTTGTCTTGCAGGACCTTTCTCCGACCGCAGCGATGTCGGAGATATGACGTTTTGCCGGATTCCTGATATTGACTCGTGAAATGTCATAAAAGAAAATCCCCTCGGAGATGTTGTGTCCCATCGCTCGTGCGCCGACTATAACTTCACGTTCAAACTCCCTTAAATCTTGATAATCTGCCATTGAAGCAGAAGTAAACGATCTAACAACTGCGCCAGACACTTGTTGTCTCATATTGGTCGTTGCTGACCGCAGCGCCTTATTCTGCCTGTTTACTTATCTCTGTATTTGAATACGCATGCCTGTCTAGTTTCTTTGGCACTTCAACGTAAAAGTTTCGCTTGGTCGCTGATGTGAGAGGCCGAATTACGTGGTTATCGTTGGGGACCATCCTCCTGCAGCTACATAGCTCGCTCCTTTATTAAACAGTTTGCATCGAGTAGAGACTGCGACAACACAAGAGAACGCGTATTTGATCTCTGTTTTAACAGCCGCACTTCAATTACATCTGTGTGGCGTCAGTTTTGGCGAGTGTACGATACAGCATCTCCGAGAGAGATGTAAAAGTTTAATACTGTCTTCTGTTTGGTGTACGAGTGTTGCCCAGGAGGTAATGCACTGCACATTTTCTCAGTCGAAAACAATGCTACGAATGCGAAACGTTATGTATGTATTATTTGAAACCTCCTGAGTGAGAGCGCTAAGTTTCCGTCACTTTCGACAGATAGCGTAGCTGCGGGACAGTTTCAAAATGGTGTCTGTAGGTGATGTACGTGACAAGTAACGTGCCGTCATTCAGTTTCTCACTGCAGAAAAAGAAACTGTGGGGAATATTCACAAACGCTTGTGCAAAGCGTATGGAGCATCTGCTGTCGACAGAAGTACAGTTATTCGCTGGGGACGGAGAGTGAGGTCAACAGAAGGCGGTTCGGCGGAGCTCCACGATTTGCAGCGGTCGGGGAAACCATCCACGGCTGGCTGTCACACCTGACATGTTGCACCTAGTTAACGTTGCATTACCCTCACTCTTGGATATTCAAAAGTGTATGCAAGATATGTCCCGCGGTGTCTAACGGTGGATCAGAAATCGCACAGAAAAAACATTTGTCTCTCTCTCTCTCTTTCTCTGTCTCTCTTTTTTTTTTTTTTTTTTTTTTTTTTTTTTTTTTTTTTTTTTTTTTTTTTTTTTTTTTGCAACGTTTTGGAGTTGAGGGGGAGCCTTCTTGTCCCGGATTGTGACAGCTGTTGAAACCTGGGTTCACCATTTTGAGCCCGAAACAAAACGACAGTTGATCGAATGGCGCCATACCCACTACCCACAGAATGAAAAACTCAAAGCAACTGATTCTTCCGGTAAGGTCATGATCACCGTGTTCTGGGACTGTGAAAGTGTGTTTTTCACTGATGTGATGCCAAGAGGCGGTGCCATTAATTCAGAAGTCTATGTCAACGCATTAACAAAACTCAAGACGCGCTTCCGGCGACTTCGGCGCCACAGCAACCCAGATGTTTCACTGCAATACGACAACGCTAAGCCCCGCACGTGTCTGAGGACTGCTGAACACATCGAAAAACAGGGTTGGATGGTGTTCCCGCATTCATCCTACAGCCCTGACCTAGCCCCCTCGGACTTCCATTGGGCCATTGGAGGATGTCAGTTTTGGAAGACATTTTGAGGCTGATGAGGTGATTCACACAGTGAAACACTGGCTCCACCACCAGGAAAAGGATTGGTACCGACGGGGCATACGCGCCCTTGTTTAGCGCTGGAGAAAGAACATAGAACGGGATGGAGATTGTGTGGAAAAATAGGATGTGTGGATAAAACACCGTTCTCTCCTGTGTGTAATTCTCATTATGTTCAATAAAGAATATACATCTATATCTACATCCATACTCCGCAAGCCACCTGACGGTGTGTGGCGGAGGGTACCTTGAGTACCTCTATCGGTTCTCCCTTCTACTCCAGTCTCGTATTGCTCGTGGAAAGAAGGATTGTCGGTATGCCACTGTGTGGGCTCTAATCTCTCTGATTTTATCCTCATGGTCTCTTCGCGAGATATACGTAGGAGGGAGCAATATACTGCTTGACTCCTCGGTGAAGGTATGTTCTCGAAACTTCAACAAAAGCCCGTACCGAGTTACTGAGCGTCTCTCCTGCAGAGTCTTCCACTGGAGTTTATTTATCATCTCCGTAACGCTTCCGCGATTACTAAATGACCCTGTAACGAAGCGCGCTGCTCTCCGTTGGATCTTCTCTATCAACCCTATCTGGTACGGATCCCACACTGCTGAGCAGTATTCAAGCAGTGGGCGAACAAGCGTACTGTAACCTACTTCCTTTGTTTTCGGATTGCTTTCCCTTAGGATTCTTCCAATGAATCTCAGTCTGGCATCTGCTTTACCGACGATCAACTTTATATGATCATTCCATTTTTAATCACTCCTAATGCGTACTCTCATATAATTTATGGAATTAACTGCTTCCAGTTGATGACCTGCTATTGTAGCTAAATGATATGGGATCTTTCTTTCTGTGTATTCGCAGCACATTACACTTGTCTACATTGAGATTCAGTTGCAATTCCCTGCACCACGCGTCGATTCGCTGCAGATCCTCCTGCATTTCAATACAGTTTTCCATTGTTAAAACCACTCGATATACCATAGCATCATCCGCAAAAAGCCTCAGTGAACTTCAGATGTCATCCACAAGGTCATTTATGTATATGTATATGTATTTATATATATTGTGAATAGCAACGGTCCTACGACACTCCTCTGCGGCACACCTGAAATCACTCTTACTTCGGAAGACTTCTCTCCATTGAGAATGACATGCTGCGTTCTGCTATTTAGGAGCTCTTCAATCCAATCACACAATTGGTCTGGTAGTCCATATGCTCTTACATTGTTCATTAAACGACTGTGGGGAACTTATCGAACGCCTTGCGGAAGTCAAGAAACACGACATCTACCTGGGAACCCGTGTCTGTGTTGAATTGTTGAAAAAAAAATGCGGTTCGTTACTTTCTGGGCAACCGTCGTATTTCTAACAGATTACACATTACGCTAGCTAATAAAGTATAATTGACTGGTTTGTAAGTAATGTCAAACTGATACAGCTTTCATTAATGTATGCTGCGACTTTATTGGATTTCGTTCATCGAGCAACACAATTTTTCAGTGTTTCTCGAATAGCAGCAAAATAAATTAAAAAACGCACTGTAGATATCAGTGCTGTCACTTCCCTCACAGTACTTCACCATAACCCCTAAACATCCGAATTCGTCGAACGAAAAGAAGGCGGTCTAGAATTTAACTTATTGTTGATGTGGATACTGTCGATATCCTTATAAACGGAACTGTCAGTAGTACATGGAGGAAGAAGGAGTCCATTGTGACCTATTTGAAGAAAACGTGCATTCCTGAACCATAGAAAGTGAGATTCGATAGGCCGGATGTGAATCGTGCCTCTGCTGAATACGGGTTTATCGTTAAGCAGTGCACCTTCCGCGGTAGGAGGCAGCAGTCTGCTGATGTGGCGGATATAAAAAGCAGGGCTGGCGCGTTAAGAGCCCACTTCGGAGGGAAACGGCGTACGTGCTTTCTGCTGCCACCCTCTCCGCCTTACTTCAGTCACTCCGGCCACATGTTCTTTTGGACCGATCGAATTTTCGGTGTAGCACTAAACCGTTGCATTTTGGGCTCAGAAGTTTTTCCACATTCCATCGTTCTTATTCACACTAGACTTTGTATACATTTGCAGCAAGCATAAAAGAATAATCAATAAGAGAGACAACGAGCATTGAGGTTTTAATGACATCATAGAAATCTCTTTGAGCCCACGAAACAATTTACATGAAACGAGTGTCGCCGTTTGTCATTTACTGCGCTTCACTGATCACTCTGTAACGTACGTTGCAAAGGATTCTTTCGATTTCACTGCGTGTTAAAGTTTCTTCATCTTTTATTCACGGATGGAGCGTGGGAATAATGTGATTTGCATAATCTGATCTTTACGATACGTAAGAGAAAGATGCGTATAAGGCTGAAGAATTCGCAGTTATGCGCTTCAAGACAGTTCTGGACATTTCTAGTTCGTTCCTTGTGAAATTTTTTCTTGGTTGATTTCTTTCTTCGAGCGTCTGTCAGTTAAGATTTTATAGCATTTTTGTTACACTCCCTTACAAGTGAAACGTACATGTGACCTTTCACATTGCCTTCCTTTGTTTACTCTAACCTCATACGGATCCCACACATTTGGCAGGAATTCAAGTACGGGTCGTTCAAATACTTTGTCCGCATTCTTCCAAGCCTGTGCTCCGCCTCTAAGGACCGAGACTCTGACGGTACTTTAAACCCTAATCAAGCTTTCCGTCCTTCGTAGCACTCATTGATCTAACGCTCGACTATGGTTTTATATCGAATACTGGATCGCTCTTACCGCTGCTACGTTTCGATTTCATTTCGAGCAAATTCATTACATTCACTGAATATTATACAATCACTAATAACTCAATCTTGGTGCGTTCGATCTGTTCATGGAAGTGCTATTACTTATTTTATGGCGTTATTTAAACCCTTTTGCACGTAATAGCGGTACATTACAAACGCGTAGACACGGAAAATCGCCACCCTCAAGCACGAGTTTTAGATCTAACCCTTACTGAAGGGTCTTGTTTCATTACATCTAGCCTTCCTGTTTCGAGGTGATTTATGCGATGAGACTGAAGAGTAATTCAGCGGTTTCCGCATTCTGGTTATTCTTTGTGAAGGGAAACCAGTATTCGATGTTGAGCAAATAGGTAATACACTGCCCGCGTTCTTTTTACGACTTCCTGTGTGAACTCAGACTCCTACAGAAAGTAAAATTTTTCTTTCTGCAGAGCAGATACTATAACTTCGTATGTAAATGTTTCCTTGCCAATTGCGGTCAGCTACACTATGTGACCTCGTAGTTAACCAACGTAAATAACGGCAGATACAAAATTGTTAAGGCTTTCGTGGCCACTTGTTGACAAACTGCCTAGTGGCTTTTGTCTGGGGTTCTTCTGCCGACGTTCATCTGATGATTTTACTGACGTTTCGCCAGCACGAGTGGCTGGCATTGTCAAAGCTTCACCCTCCATTGCCGGTACATTACGTTTAATTATAAACCAAATAAAGTATGACAAAATTCCAGGATTAAATAACGCTCTTATTCCGTTCCTAACTTCTTACCTGGCTGCCTTTTACACAAGCATGCTCACTCAGACATATGTCACATGGCTCGTGGTTCTTTCCAGGTATATTTCCCACAGTTTTGATTTTACACAGACCTTCACAAAATAAAATATTTCAAGTTTTCAATCTCAATCGCTCCCAAACACTCACAGAACGAAATATAACTGAAAGTTAATTTCAGAAGGTTCTAGTGTTACTTCAAATAAAAATTTCAGATATTATAAAAAGAAATATTCTAGTTAATTTATTTTTAGGAGCTGAAATTTTCATAATAGCTATATATGATGTTGAAAGTTAATCTATTGTCCTTACTAGACCAGTTTTGAAATATCAGAATGTTTTTTTTGTGATTTTTAGGTAAAATTTTCTGTCTTCGAAAATATGATAAACAACGAAACGAAAATTTGATAGTACTATTTTACAAAAAAACAATGTGTAAAGTCTGAGCAAACTAATGTAATTTATTTACATTCGTTGGGAGTATAAACATTTGTAGTGTTCTACTGGCAGGCTGAGTCACTGCCGCAGGCGGCATCTGATACAGCTTTTCTAAGGAAAACTAAGTAACGAATCTTCTGAAGCTGCTGGACCTGAGGCGCTCACGGCTCCATACTTCACTCCACCTATGATAACACGGAATAACTTACTACGTTACAAGTAGTTTAACAGTTGCTGCGCTGTGGAATCTTGGCTAGCTCTGTAGCAACTTTTCTGTAGTCTATAATCTCCGACACGTCATAAATAAGGGAAAAGCAACCATCCACTAAATTTTCTGCCCTTTTACGTGGCGAACATCTGTGATAAACTGACTAACAAATTCAGTATATCGGAACTGTCTTGGTAAACGTTTGTCGCTGACATTTTTGAACATAGGGGCAATGGGCTTATGATCTGTAAATATAGTCACTGGTAGTCATTTGTGGAGGAAAGTATCTGACGAGCTTGTAGACTGCCAAAACATCCCTGTTATATGTGCTCCATTTCTGTTGGGTCAGTTGCAACTTCTTAGAGAAAAACGACAGCAGTCGCCAGTGCTCATCTACATGTTCGTAGAATTCTGCAACGACTGCCTACTGACTTGCATCGAAGACAATAGTCAGTTGTGTCTAGGGAACCACGTGAGCGAGTAACACCGCCTGGCTTAAACTCTCCTGGAGGTCGCTGAATGCCTTGTCCATGTCTCTTGTCCACTTAAGAGGTCGGCGTCCCGTAGCGTCGCGCGCTGTGAGTGCACCCGTGAGTCATGTCTGAACCTCCACCACAGCCACAAGATGATGTCGGTAAAAATTTAACATTCCCAGGGAACGCCGCAGTTGCTGGTAATTTGCTGGTTTGCAGAGATGGTATTGCCATAACTATTTCTGAGAGTGGGCGGATGCCACCAGCTGAAACAGTATGGCCCAGGAAAGTGACTTGAGTCTTCTCCAATATGCATTTGCTTTCATTTAACAACACCCCATGGTCAAACAGCTGTTTGCAGTACAGAATACTAAAATATCCTATAAGTAAGCGAAACAAAGTGGGAGTCATCTGAATACAACATCGATGAAACGTGGCCGCTACGTCTGGACAGAGTTCCTTAGGCCAAAAGGCATTAATAAAACTTCGAACAAATCAAATGGAGCAATCGCCGCCATTTCGTTGACGGCCACTGGTACCTAATTACATGTTTTTTACAATCGAGAACATTAAAAAACTTTGCGCCGGCCAGTACACAGATGAAGTCTTGTATTTTGAGCACCAGGTACCTTTTTATGATTATTGGTACTTTTAGGGCCCGGTAATCCCTAAATGCCCTATCATTTTTGTGAGTTCGTTGGCGGGTGAAGACCATGAGCTGTCCAACCGGTGAATAACTTTGTAGTGTAACAATTTTTCGTAGATTGTCTTTCTCCTGTCAGTCTTTCAGGTGAGATTCTGCACGCTCGCGGTTAGACAGGCTGTCCTGGTCTCGTATTGTTACTGTGTTCCCTATTGTGCTTGATTTAATTGTAGAGATCATTCTTTTGCAATACGTTTTGCTAATTTTTCTATGCAACCGTCTAAAGGCTTTCTTCTCTCAACTGTCTTATGTTACCTCGAGGGGAGCGGGTTGTTAATCCTCTATAGTACCCCGTAAGTCGGATGACGTTTAGTCCGAGCCACTGCGTTGTCCTCCACTATGGTTAACATTTGCGGTCCCTGTAAGTCAACTACTAGCGCAAAATGTGCTAGGAAGTCAGCATCTAATACAGGTTCTGAGAGGTCGATGATCACAAAAGACCACTGCAACCGATTGGAAAAACTTCGTAACACATTGCCGGTATGTTTTGTTGATGCATACATCGCCCTGCGCCCCACCGACAGTGTCCACCGTGCTGCGGTGTGTGGCCGTTGTTGAATTGACGCCCTCTTCGTTGCGCTGCGTATGTTTCATGCTCGTATTTATGGGAATGGCAGGTTCAGAAGCCCTTATATCGCTCCGGAACCGCTAATTTCATGAGCGAGAGCGTGGAACAGCTTTCCGTCGTCGCTAATTATCCCTTGCGTATCTCGGCTGCTCGCTACGTACGACGTTTGCCGAAAGGTACGAACGGGTCGCCAGTTTCGTGGCCTCGTGGTTTATCCTCATAAATAACGGCATGTAGTTCCATAAGGAACAGAATTTCTTACATTACCAATCGTGAATGTTACCAGTCAGTAAGAATAAAGGAAACTAAGAATCAAAGCACAGAACTCGTAATAAAGTGGCAAGGATCACAACACGCAACATGTCAAAGAGTTTACTTGATATTCTTACGACGCACAAGTACGCAAAAAGGTATCCCTGACACCACTATTTTTAATTCATTTCAATTAATAGTACAGGTTCTCTAACAACGCGTACTTACGTATTTCTGAGAACAGTGCACTAGGCGAAATTATCATTGACGGATGCAGTATCAGTACTCTAGCCTTGAGTTAGGTTTTGACTGTCTCACGAAACTTCTTTTGTTTTCTGACTACAACTTCTCTGTTTTGACCCACCTGAATTCTCCAAGCACAACCCTGGAATTAAAATTTGCTGGCTTTTGTCCTGTCGTGATACTTACTAATTTGTCGCTTCTAAGGCATTCTTCAAATGAACTCCATTAAAGACTGTTCTTGTTGTTTAGGTGAGAAAAAATCTAACGTTCTACATCTCGATTTCCGTTGCTGCAGAGTACCACTGTAGGCTACATCATGTAATATTTCACGATCCATCGCTGGTTGCACCTGTCGTTACATATTGAAATGGATACATGGGTAGTGACGTATCCGTAACCAAGTGACTTACGCAGTAGTATGGGCAACGAAAAACACCAACGTTTTGCGATTTCACATCATGAAACCATATTTTCTAAAACAATGAGGCATTAGTAACGTTGTTTCTTCAAGTCCTTTAGACAACATTAGCCTGTCATTCTTTACAGATTATTATGGAACTGATTTCACAAATAATTATTGTTGTTGTGGTCTTCAGTCCTGAGACTGGTTTGATGCAGCTCTCCATGCTACTCTATCCTGTGCAAGCTTCTTCATCTCCCAGTACCTATTGCAACCTACATCCTTCTGAATCTGTTTAGTGTAT
This sequence comes from Schistocerca piceifrons, assembly GCF_021461385.2. Lineage (NCBI taxonomy): Eukaryota > Metazoa > Arthropoda > Insecta > Orthoptera > Acrididae > Schistocerca > Schistocerca piceifrons. The sequence goes on from NC_060149.1 coordinate 186,603,575, forward strand.
TCATCTCTTGGTCTCCCTCTACGATTTTTACCCTTCACGCTGCCCTCCAATACCAAATTGGTGATCCCTTGATGCATCAGAATATGCCCTACCAACCGATCCCTTCTTCTAGTCAAGTTGTGCCACGAATTTCTCTTCTCTCCAATTCTATTCAATACCTCCTCATTAGTTACGTGATCTACCCATTTAATCTTCAGCATTCTTCTGTAGCACCACAATTCGAAAGCTTCTGTTCTCTTCTTGTCTGAACTATTTATCATCCACGTTTCATTGCCATACATGGCTACACTCCATACAAAAACGTTCAGAAACGACTTCCTGACACTTAAATCTATACTCCATGTTAATAAACTTCTCTTCTTCAGAAACACTTTCCTTGCCATTACCAGTCTACATTTTATATCCTCTCTACTTCGACCATCATCAGTTATTTTGCTCCCCAAATAGCAAAACTCATTTACTACTTTAAGTGTCTCATTTCCTAATCTAATTCCCACAGCATCACCCGATTTACTGCAATTACATTCCATTATCCTCGTTTTGCTTTTGTTGATGTTCATCTTATATCCTCCTTTCAAGACACTGTCCATTCCGTTCAACTGCTCTTCCGGGTCCTTTGCTGTCTCTGACAGAATTACAATGTCATCGGCGAACCTCAAAGTTTTTATTTCTTCTCCATGGATTTTAAATACTACTCCGAGTTTTCTTTACTGCTTGTTCAATATACAGATTGAATAACATCGGGGATAAGCTACAACCCTGTGTCACTCCCTTCCCAACCACTGCTTCCTTTTCATGCCCCTCGACTCTTACAACCGCCTTCTGGTTTCTGTACAAATTGCAAATAGCCTTTCGCTCTCTGTATTTTGCCCCTGCCACCTTCATAATTTGAAAGAGAGTATTCCAGTCAACATTGTCAAAAGCTTTCACTAAGTCTACAAATGCTAGAAACGTAGGTAGTTATTGGTGTCAATTCTTTATGAGGCTTCATCATCATTTAACAGTTCGAGTTTCCCGAGTACTGGTAATGAGCCTCTTCCACTTCGTCCTGTCCAAATACACCTGTTCACGGACAATGTCATCCACTGTCCATCCTCTGGTCACGAGTTCAGCCTTAATTAAGTCCATCCATCGGGTTCGAGGTCTTCCTTGAGATCGTTTCCCAGCCACATGACTTTCCAAATTTATTTTGGGTGTTCTAGTTGGCTCCATTCACATGCCCGTACCATCGAAGTCTAGATGGGGCTTGTCAAAGAAAAACAGGACTGACAGCAACAACTACCATAAAAAATGTCTTTAAAATTTATTTTTAATAGTGTGTAGAGAGCGAACGGCTCTCGTTGCTTAGAGGTCAGCTTACAACTTTAGCTAAATAACTAATTTAAAGATTAACGTACAGTTACATCACATTTAAAACATTGTAACGTCAAATCGGAGGACTCGATGCGGTACCCAAGCTTTGCCAATCATTGACGGTGGCAGACAACTTCCTTATCTATCCTTTCCTACATTTCTGTTATTTTCTTCTCAATTACTATAATTCTTGCTTAAAACTCTCCGTCTCCTTTAATTAATGTAATTTTCTTTGTAACTCATCATTATTTCTGTGATATATCATTGGTGAAACATTTGCAACAGTTTACGTTATTTAGTGACAAATTGTAAAATGTACGACCTGTTTTAAAATATTAGGTAACACGTCATTAAATATGCAATAAATGAAAAAAGTCTTTTGATTCGATTCTCTAAATCTACATTTATATCGGCATGTCACTTCACTATATGTCGCGGAGTGTACCTTGGGTAGAGCTACCGTCTGCCTTACTTCCTATTTCATTCACCGATGATGGACTGGAACAATCATTGTGTATAATCATACATATGAGCTCGAATTTAGCTTACCGAACAGTCATTTCGCAAGACATACGTGCGTGAAAGTAACATGATGCGTGGCTCTGTTTCAGTGTGCGCTCACTTTAACAGTAAACCTGTCCGCAATGCGTATCACTTCTCCAGCACGGATTGTCACTTAAGTCGACCGAGCAGCTCAGTGAAGCTCTGGCGGTTGCTGAACGAACCCGCGATGGAACCAGCGGTTACTCTTTGCGTATCCTCTATCTCGTCTATTACTCCTTACTGGTAAAGCTTAGAGACTGACGAGTAACACATAAAAATCGGTCGAATGAGGATCATGTAAGGTACTTCTTTCGCCGGAGAATTACATTTCAGGGATTTTCTCTGCCTTGTGATGACTGGGTGTTGTGTGATGTCCTTAGGTTAGTTAAGTTTAAGTAGTTCTAAGTTCTAGGGGACTGATGACCATAGATGTTAAGTCCCATAGTGCTCAGAGCCAGTTGAACCATTTTTGAATTACATTTCTTTAGAATTATTCCAGTAGATCTCACAGTGAAATCTGCTTTCCCTACAACAAGCTAATGTGGTTCTTCTGTTTTAATTTTCCTTTTATTTATTTACTTACTTCACCACGAAAGATTAGGACCATCAGACCTCTTTTAGATCTAATTAGGCATTCTACACTGAAGAGCCAAAGAAACGGGTACACCTGCCTTACATCGTGTAGGACCCTCGCGAGCACGCAGAAATGCCGCAACTCGACGTGGCATGGACTCGACTAATGACTGAAACTGTGCTGGAAGGAATTGACACTATGAATCATGCAGGGCTGTCCATAAATCAGTAAGAGCACGAGGGAATGGAGATCTCTTCTGAACAGTACGTTGCAAGGCATCCCAGATGCGCTCAGCAATGTTCATGTCTGTGCAGTTTGGTGGCCAGCGGAAGTGTTTAAACTCAGAGGACTGTTCCTGGAGCTACTCCGTAGCAATTCTGGGCGTGTGGTGTGTCGCATTGTCCTGCTGGAATTGCCAAGTCCGTTGGAATGCATAATGGACATGAATGGGTGCAGGTGATCAAACAGGATGCTTACCTACATGTCACGTCGTATCTAAACGTATCATATTACGCTAGCCCCTCTCCTCACGTTCGGTCTGTGGAATCGGTTCGTGAGTATTTGATGTGGTTTACGAAATATATCCAGCGGTAACGTTAGGTGACTCACCCTGTGTTTCGTAAACCACATCAAATACTCACGAACCGATTCCACAGACCGAACGTGAGGAGAGGGGCTAGCGTAATTGTTTAATACAAACCATACAAAAATGCACGAATGTATGTTTTTAACACAAACCTACGTTTTTTTAAATGGAACCACGTTAGTTTTGTTAGCACATCTGAACATATAAACAAATACGTAATCAGTGGCGTTTGTTGCAATGTAAAATGTTAATTACATCCGGAGATATTGTAACCTAAAGTTGACGCTTGAGTACCGCTCCTCCGCTGTTCGATTGTGTATATCGGAGAGCACCGAATTACGTAGGGATGCAAAGGGAACGGTGATGGACCTTAGGTACAGAAGAGATTGGAATAGCACATTACGTCTACATGCTAACACCTTTTTATTGGTCTTTTTCACTGACGCACATGTACATTACCATGAGGGGTGAGGTACACGTACACACGTGGTTTCCGTTTTCAATTACGGAGTGGAATAGAGTGTGTCTCGGCATGTCAGGCCAATAGATGTTCAATGTGGTGGCCATCATTTGCTGCACACAATTGCAATCTCTGGCGTAATGAATGTCGTACACGCCGCAGTACATCCGGTGTAATGTCGCCGCAGGCTGCCACAATACGTTGTTTCATATCCTCTGGGGTTGTAGGCACATCACGGTACACATTCTCCTTTAACGTACCCGACAGAAAGAAGTCCAGAGGTGTAAGATCAGGAGAACGGGCTGGCCAATTTATGCGTCTTCCACGTCCTATGAAACGCCCGTCGAACATCCTGTCAAGGGTCAGCCTAGTGTTAATTGCGGAACGTGCAGGTGCACCATCATGCTGATACCACATACGTCGACGCGTTTCCAGTGGGACATTTTCGAGTAACGTTGGCAGATCATTCTGTAGAAACGCGATGTATGTTGTAGTGCTCTCCCATACACACGATCCAACAGCGGAGGAGTGGTACTCAAGCGTCAACTTTAGGTTACAATATCTACGGATGTAATTAACATTTTACAATGCAACAAACGGCACTGATTACGTATTTGTTTATATGTTCAGATGTTCTAACAAAACTAACGGGGTTCCATTTAAAAAAACGTAGGTTTGTGTTAAAAAACATATTTCCGTGCATTTCTTTATGGTTTATGTTAACCAATTACACTAGCCCCTCTCCTCACGTTCGGTCTGTGGAATCGATTCGTCAGTATTTGATGTGGTTTACGAAATATATACAGCGGTAATGTTAGGTGACTCACCCTGTATATCCAGCGGTAACGTTAGGTGACTCACCCTGTATATTGCCGAGCGAGGTGGCGCAGTGGTTAGCACACTGGACTCGCATTCGGGAAGACGACGGTTCAACCACGCCTCCGGCCATCCTGATTTATGTTTTCGTGATTTCCCTAAATGGCATCAGCCACATGCCGGGATGGTTCCTCTGAAAGGACACGGCCGACTTCCTTCCCCACCCTTGCCAAATCCGATTGGATCGATGACCGCGCTGTTTGGCCTCCTTCCCCCAAATCAGCTAATGAACCAACCAGTATATTCGTCAGTATCGCTGATTCTGTCAATAAATACTGTCTTTTTTTAACCATCGTCCAAAACCTATTTCAGCAGTTTCAATATGTGACCTAAATAAAATGTTATTACATGTTTGTTGAGCACTATTTTTGTTTATTTCCCAAAGCAACTACTGTCAGCGTCTCCTTATAACTTATTTCCCTTTAAACCTGACGCAAGCCACGGTTAAACACTGTATCTTCATATCTTAGAGAATGAGTATGCTAGACGTATCCTAAAACATTATATGTCGCATTTATTCGGTACACTGCTCATTCAGTTCAGATTAAACTTCCGGAAAAATTTTTTCCACAAGAGGCATGCAATGAAACAAACCATTGTGGGAGATTTACAAGTGGCTAAGCGCGCCAATAACGCCTTCTTTGGCGAGAGGTCCATGGGATGAGATTTTCGAACAAGCCGTAAGAACTGCCTAACACATCATCCCACTTCTCCATATCTCTTACATAAGGAGATTAGCTTGATGCACTCCAGAATTGATACCTGCTGGAAAATGTTAGTGTGGTAAGCAGCCTAAAATTGCTTCGTCAGTAAAAATTTGACCTGAACTTAAGTTATCTTTCTGATATGAACCTTTACGATCAACAGTTCCTCCCCTAGGTGATATTAATGACTTGAATTATGTTAATCAGTTTGAAGTTTGTGATTTGAAGAAGGTTCACGCTTTCTGTAGGTCTGAGCGGCACTCCCTGAGCTCAGTTTATAGAGTAATACCCAGAACGGCCCAGGATTGAATCTCGTGTAGAAGTTCGCTGTTAACTAGGAGACGTCTCTCGACAAGTATTGCAGCTCCATATTAGAAGTGGAATCTGCAATAGTCTATTATCCAAAGTGCTGTACTATCATCAATTTACCCATATTAATGGTCCATAAGCTCGGTGGCTGTGATTTGAATTAGTGGAAAAAACACAATAACTAGCTTTATTATACTTCTTTTGCTATTACGCAGTTCAAAAATGTATGAGGTCATATATATTCTTCTTAAAAAAATATTCGTCTACATTGTCTAAGATAACTCTTAACAGAAAAGTCCATCTCTCTGACTGGAAATTCTACTTTATCTCAAAATCTGATGAAACAGTTATTGTTTTAACGTACTCTAGTCGACGTCCAATTAAACTTTTAACAGAAGGTGCATAATCGTTTCTCTTGACAGAATAATTTAATCCGAATACTTAGAAATTGAAAAGTACATGACCTCTCCACCCTTTGATGGAATTGTGTATCAGTTTTTTTTTTATTTTGCGACAGGAGATCCCAGATGTTTAAACGTAAAAGACCCACTCCAAACCGGGAAATAACAAAGTGTCTATATGATAGAAAAAAAAAATTGGGAAAAGCAGATCCAACCAATATTTCTACCGCAGTCAGTCAGTTTTCAAATTATATTAATCATGTTTTTTAATTTTTTACTTAATATGAGGAGTAGCCCAGAACAAAAAATTTCAACTTTGGCTTTATTAGATGACATAAATTTAATATAATTGTGTACGTGATCAAAGGTTTTGGTAGCAGGGTTATATGCACTTCTGATCTTCGACCAGTTTCAATGAAGACTAACGAAAAACGTTTCGTTCTACTGTCTTAGTTATGAATGTAACTACTCCTAAAACCTACTTGATTATCCAGAACAAATTTTATACGAGGCAGCATGATATACGACGCCGTTGTTAAAATTCTTACTTAGTTAAACAGTGATACACAAGGCGTTAGTGTATAGAACATATATATTGTTCTAATGGCGTGGTTAAGATTAGTAGCCCCAAAATATAGTTCGATAGCAATAGTACTGAATGAAAATACACACGGTATTTTAACCTTCTGATTTATTCCACCTCAAAAGAAAATGATATGAGATGTATATGAAAAAAAAAGAAATCGCACTACTTCAGCAGAGAAATAAACTTCACCATAGAAAAGCAAAGGGAATTGTAAATACCTTCCCAAGGCTCACACAGGAAATCACACAACAAAACTGAAAGAGAGCCTGTCATGAGCAAAAGAAAGAAGAAATTGCGTAATAATTGAGAACGCAGCGGGAATGAGAAGCAGAAATTTGCAACAGCAATATGAATGTTGGGGGCTGGAGCGCAGTAACAAGAGTGGCTTATAATTGGGGAGCAAAGTGCGCCGCCTATCATAGTTCCGGCTAAGCTGTTAATAGCCTGCCCGCCGCGCTAATCCTCGGGTCAATGGATCTCACCGTGTTGACGGAAGACTATGATTGTTTCATTAGTGCTAGGTAATTGTTTCCGACCGTACCCAGCTAAGTGTCCTGAATATTGCAGCCACGTCCTTGAAGCCGACTTTCTATCAACCATCTGCCGTAAAGTGACTAGAGCGCTTCCATCGCAGCGTGATTAAAAATTCAGTTGTGTATCTGTAATCAGGAAAACCATGACCTGTGGCTTAATGCAGTATGGACCATCTCTGATGGTGCCAAAAAATTCTATTTTACTGGGAGACTGGAAGTTTGACCATTGACTCTCATGAGGACAAGCGATAAGCTTCATGAAGGAGCGGCTCCTGTTTCCAAAGACAGAATTAAATGCTGGGAGAGCAGCGCACTAAAGAATCTTACACCTCTGCAGCACTGCGTCATGTACAGGAAGGAAAGGTTGACGTGGAGCAGGACACGTTTCATCTGCATCTACATCTGCAACTACATGGATACTCTACAAATCACATTTAAGTACCTGGCAGAGGGTTCATTGAACCACCTTCACAATTTTCTATTATTCCAATCTCGTATAGTTTGCTGAAAGAACCAACACCTATATCCTTCCTTACGAGTTCTGATTTCCAATATTTTATCATGGTGATCGTTTCTCCCTACGCAGTTAGGAGTCAACAAAATATTTTACCAGTCAGAGGAGAAAGTTGGTGATTGGAATTTCATGAGAAGATTCCTCCGCAACGAAAAGCGCCTTTGTTTAAATGATGTCAATCCCAAATCCTGTATCATATCAGTGATACTCTCTCCGCTATTTCGCGATAATACAAAACGTGCTGCCCTTCTTTGAATTTTTTCGATTTACTCTGTCATTCCTGTCTGGTAAAGATCCCACACCGCGCAGCAGTATTCTAAAAGAGCACGGACAAGCGTAGAGAAGGCAGTCTCCTTAGTAGATCTAGGCGCCACAATCTGGAACCGCGCGGCCGCTACGGTCGCAGGTTCGAATCCTGCCTCGGGCATGGATGTGTGTGATGTCCTTAGGTTAGTTAGGTTTAAGAAGTTCTAAGTTCTAGGGGACTGATGACCTAAGATGTTGGGTCCCATAGTGCTCAGAGCCATTTGAACCATTTTTGAACCTTAGTAGATCTGTTACATTTTCTAAGTGTCCTGCCAATAAAACGCAGTCTTTGGTTATCCTTCCTTACAACATTTTGTCCGTGTTGCGACAAATTTAAGTTTTTCGTAATTGTAATTCCTAGATATTTAGTTGAATTTACGGCCTTTAAATTTGAGTGATTTATCGTGTAACCGAAGTTTAACGGAGTCCTTTTAGCACTCACGCGGACGACCTCATACGTTTCGTTATTAAGGGTCAATTGCCAATTTTCGCACCATACAGATATCTTTTCTAAATCGTTTTGCAATTTTTTTGATCAATTGCCAATTTTCGCACCATACAGATATATTTTCTAAATCGTTTTGCAATATTTTTTGATCTTCTGATGACTTTATTAGTCGATAAACGACAGCATCATATGAAAACGACCTAAGATGGCTGCTCAGATTGTCTACCAAATCGTTTAAATTGATAAGGAACAGCAAAGGGCCTGTAATGCTACCTTGTGGAACGCCAGAAATCACTTCTGTTTTGCTCGATGACTTTCCGTCAATTACTACGAACTGTGACCTCTCTGACAGGAGATCACGAATCCAGTCACATAACTGAGACGATATTCCATAAGTACGCAATTTCACTACACGCCACTTATGTGGTACAGTTTCAAAAGCCTTCCGGAAATCCAGAAATACGAAATCAATTTGAAATACCTTCTCAATAGCACTCAACACTTCGTGCGAGTAAAGAGCTAGTTGGTTTTCACAAGAACGATGTTTTCTAAATCCGTATTGAATGTGTGGCAGTAGACCTTTTTCTTCGAGGTAATTCATAATGTTCGAACACAATATATGTTCCAAACTCCTGCTGCATATCGACGTTAATGATATGGGCCTGTAATTTAGTGGATTACTCCTACTACTTTTCTTGTATATCGATGAGACCTGTGCAACTTTCTAGTCTTTGGGTACGGAACCGTCCATCGGACGGTTGTATATGATTGTTCAGTATGGAGCTATTGCATCAGCATATTTTGAAAGGAACCTAGAAGTATACAGCCTGGACCAGAAGACTTACTTTTATTAAGTGGGTTAAGTTGTTCCGGGAACAAAGCAGTTGGTTTCGTCAGTGTGCTACAATATGCGTACCAGTGCGATACGAGATAGCTTTCTAGCGAGCAGGAGCCATGTTGAAACACAATTTATTATAACCGAAGGACCGTGTTTGGTGGTTTTTGTATTATAAAAATGGTTCAAATGGCTCTGAGCACTATGGGACTCAACCGCTGAGGTCATTAGTCCCCTAGAACTTAGAACTAGTTAAACCTAACCAACCTAAGGACATCACAAACATCCATGCCCGAGGCAGGATTCGAACCTGCGACCGTAGCGGTCTTGCGGTTCCAGACTGCAGCGCCTTTAACCGCACGGCCACTTCGGCCGGCTTTTGTATTATTTTTTTCGAAGTAGGAATATATGCCGTTTCACGCTACCTAGTTCATGCTCTACGGTGTTACATATAAGGTTTCTTTGTCTCTAAGCTAAGAAATAATAATTGAAACGAATATTTATTTTTAGCAGAAAACGTAAGAAACGTTACTCCTTCTGCGGAGTTACGAACGTAGTTTATTTAGTTATTTTCCAGGCAGGTAGGGCAAAGAGTTTTAATTTTTAAGTAGAACAATATTTTTTCTGTCATATAGCTGTAAACCAACGGTATAAATATCAGTTTAAAAAAATATGGCAATTTAGTTAGTAGCTACAAATGTTCAAAGTTTTACGAGTAGACGCAAGATCCTGTTCAGAGCTGGGTGTGTTCAGACGGATGTTCCGGTGGCAGAATATTCATGGAAGTAAGGTGTTGAAAAGAGTGCTCAGATTTATGAATGCAATCTCCATGCGCCTTTCAAACAACCTGCGGATGAGAGGTAAAGCGGCTGTGTCACGGAGCGGAAGCTTCCTCGATGCCATTTTTGAAGTCATCTGCGGCTGTGGGATCGGTGACATAAACACTGTTGTTAAGACATCCTCACAAAAATTAATCTTCTGTGTTTAATCGGGCAACCGTGAGGACCATTCCTAAGAATCATAGCGCGCTAGCGATATTCTAGGAATCTGTTGTACAGTTCTTGCACATCACGCTCAGACAAGGCTTAGTAACTGTCGCGCTGCATTCGCATACTGCTTCTAATTTCTAGACTGACATTTTCGAGGAAAACTGCTTAAATACATCAGCTACGTAATAGAAAATAATCTTCTATTTAAAAAATTATAACTTGTTGTTGTAATTCTCTAGAAAATAATTAAATAATATGTGTTTATAATACCGCAGAAAGAGTAAAATTTCTTACATTTATCGACCTGAATAAATAGTTTTTTCATTTATTATTTTGTAAGTTACTGAGAAAAACACCTTGTATATGTACCTGGCTACGTGATGGACATTAGTGGGTTTGTAACTAGCTACTTATTTCTATTCAAGAATTTATCTTTTGTGTAGAATTAGTTGTTAAGGATAAAGCATTTATATCTACATTTAGGTATACTTCCAGCAACTGTCAGACATTTAATTTTCATGGGCAGATTGTCAAAGAATTGGTTAATTTTGTATACGTCTTTTTCAGTACAATTAGTTGCTAAAATGTTGGGAAACAGTATGACAGTGATCAAAAATTTTGTCATATGTCCAAGTACAAATGCACTGCATGAGAAACATAACTCTCTCCAAACGTTTTACTCAACCATTTGTAACGTGCCATCCTCCTCTGGAATTACTTTTCGTGAACAGTTGTTGTCGATACAAGTATTAATTTTTCGAGTTTTTGGGCAGGTCATTATTATCTCAGCTGCTTTTCTGAAAACTTTCATGTAATTTTATACACTGTACGTTATATTTCAAGCTAAAATCCATGAAAATAATTACTTTATTTTGGATGTTATAATCGATAAGGACTAGTTCTGAATGTACAGTTAAATTATTTTTTTTATAAACATTTGAAATTACGAATTATTTGGTACACTTAAAATTTCTATTATTAAGTACGCGATCTATTACTGTTTACTACGTTTATTTCCGGTTTCATTTATAAAATAATAATCGAAATTAACAGAAATTCATTTGTCAAGGAGAATTGTAAGCCCTTTGTAATATGGTTATTACCGCAGAGTGAAGTAGTAGTAGTACGGATGCCTCTGATGTGATCGGACGTATTTTTGTATTTTGGCCGAACAATGTAATTTAGGCTATGTTAATGTGAAAATTCAGAATTAATGTAACAACAAAAATTCTGCAACAACAATCTACAAATGTATTTGGATTAATTCAACCATGAGGACCTAAAATGTGAGAATTTCAGATTCGGGAGTCAGACCCCTAGACAAGAAGAAATGGACCCAACTCTACACGAAAAGCTAAGTAAACTAGAAAGTTTATTGTAATCTTCGCTCCTCTAAAATTTTTCGCACAAGACTTTGCTTATTGGGGACAATAACTTGAATTGGGAAGGAGGGGCGAGATTACACTATGGTTGTTTGCACCTCCGCTTATCGTGCAGATGTGGATCGTTTGGTTGAGATGAGCTTGCAAAGTAGGGAGGAAAAAATACTGTAAATACATACTGTTTACACAGTTGCAATGTGTGTGTGCTCACTGTTTTGCTAGCATCTCCATTTCTCAATTTGGGCATCTTGGTTTGAATTCCAGTAAGGCATAGACTTCCAGTTTTTCGTAAGTGTCGAAAGTTTTCTTTGCTTTTTAAAATACGATGCTATGATGACGTCGTGTTGCCTTTGAATCCATAGACGTCCACTTCATTATTTGTGCCTTTCGTCGTAAATCTTTCAGAACTGCTAATGAAGTTAACCCAGCTATTTCACGTATATCTGTTATGGCAGATGTGGCCGATAACTGCTGCTGGTGAGCGTTACGGCCGTAGATCACATCTCGTACGATAGCTTCTGGGCGCTCACAACCACGCTGGGCACAACGGCCTCTTTCACGTCCCGTGTAACGACAGGTATACACAGAGGCATCGTGTGGCCTTACGTGATGACCATATCTCTGAGCAAGCTGTGCAACACAGAACGCCCTTCTGCCCAAGAATGATTAGCTCATGAAGTGTCCAAAATTAAAGCAACAAACGGAAATTTTGCACGGTTGCTTTTATTTTGCCACTAAACAGTACAAACAGGTGATATTAAAGAAGGAACAATGCAAAGAATTCAGAACGTAAACAACGGCAACATGCGTAGCGGTAGATAAGACTGTTCTTCGTCCTTTACAATTTAACGGATGTGCACACACATTACGACAACTGATTAATGTGCTCAGTATGGGGTGTGACATCTCTGGGAGCATTGTAGGCCTGACAGTGATGGGGCATGTTGTGAACGATGCCTTCAGTGTCATGTTGAGACAATAACGCCCATTCTTCCTGCAGAGGTGCTCGCCGTCTTGGAGAGTGGTTGATGGATACTGACATGATGCAAGCTACCTCCGTAGTGCATACCAGACGTGCTCTATGAGATTGAAACTGGGAAAGGGAGCAGGCCACGCCATGCGTGCAATATCTTCCGTTTCCAAGAAAATATCAACAACCCGTGCTCTATAACGTCGAGCATTGTCTTCCATCGATACGAAGTCTGGGCCCACAGTACTTCGCAACAACCGCAGATGAGGTCCCAAGATTTCGTCACGATACCTGGCAGCAGTTAAACCTTGCCGATTCACCCGTACAATTTCAGGAATAGGGGTTCGAGTGGTAAACATAATCACTGTCCACACCATTAGGGATCCACCTCGATATCGGCCTCTTTCCATGTTTGGGTCCCGAAATCGTGTTCCACGTTCCCTCCAAATGCGAATCCATCGAGAATCACTCTCCGGACTAAATCGAGACTCATCTGTGAAAACAACATTGGCCCTCTGTTCGACCGCCCAGATTGAGTGTTGATGATGTCTTGTGTGTAGACGCGTCAGAAGTAGACATACAGCAGGTCTCCGACAATAAAGGCCACTCTGCCGAGGCCTTCTGCATACCGCTTGGCTGATACAACACGTTCAGTGGATGCTGCGAGGGCTGATGCCGGCTGCCGTGCAGTACTAAGGCGGTACTGTCGTGCACTTACAGCCAAATGATTTCTGAAGTCTCACGTGGTCGGCTCTGCCCTGGACTTCAGGATACAGTTTCGGTCCCCATAAACTGTCGCCATATCCGAGAAACAACAAAATGATCCACACTAAGCCATCGGGCCACATCAGTTTGCGAATGTCCGGCTTCCGTTCTTTCTATGGCCCTCCACCGCAGAGAGCCTGGTAGACATCTCCTCTGTGTCATACTACACCGTTTGTCACAGTGTACACAGCGATTGTGGATGTGGGACTACCTGGCAAACACTACTTCGTTTCATAGGTGCCCTGACGTCAGCGTTGGCATGGTTGTCTGTTGACCGGAATGCCATCTCCCGTGAAGAACAAGATCGTACGGACATCATGCTGGCAGTTTTTATGATTATATCATGAACTAGATACAGGACGGGGAAAAAACGGTTTGTTACTATAACGCTGGTCGGTGTGGCCGTACGGTTCTAGGAGCTTCAGTCTGGAACCGCGTAACCGCTACGGTCGCAGGTTCGAATACTGCCTCGGGCATGGATGTGTGTGATGTCCTTAGGTTAGTTAGGTTTAAGTAGTTCTAAGTTCTAGGGGACTGATGACCTCAGAAGTTAAGTCCCATAGTGCTCAGAGCCATTTGAACCATTTTTGTTTGTTACTATAATTTTGGACGCCGATATAGTTACAAATTTATACCGATCTTTCGCGATACCCATGTCACGTACAAAGCATAACATTTTCGTTGTACCACGAAGAGTGTCGTGTCACAGCTCAGTACGGAAACTCCTATCGCGTACTCACTCCAATAGTACGAGCCTACTGGCATTAAACTTCCACGGAGAATGCTCGGATGAGGCTACAGAGAAGTCTCAGTAATAATTCAGACGAAGACGGATCTGTTAGATTACCGTACACTGTGAGCTGAGTTTCGTTAATGATACGCGCTCAAGTTTCTTTTGATGTGATCACTGCTCTATCAGTTCCGGTCCAGCTATTGCAGTGCCTATGCGACGACAGAAAATTGACGCCTGAGCATCAGAGTGACCAATCTGCTTGCATGTTCCATCGGCAGAAGTTCAGACACGTATGTGGGATAAAGCGAAAAGGAAACTCGCCGGCCGCTAATGAACCGACGCGAGTCGGATGAAACGTGTCTGCTACTTTCTCTGCTAAAAGGCTGTGTGTGTGTGTGTGTGTGTGTGTGTGTGTGTGTCGGGGACAGACCATTGAGCTGCGGCATCCTGTGCCAGTAGCCGTATCCGCTGTGAGTGATTAGAGACCACGTTTCGCAGGCATCGTGCACTTCGTCATCAGCTTGTACTGACTGTACTCCAGCACGAAACAAAACTCACGAAACCTGAGTCCGTGAAATGCTCGTCCAGAGCAAAATACTGAGAGTCTGGGTCGCACCGTTATGAAACAACTGTATCTTTGACACGTAAGAATCCAAGAATCGCAAATATTCTATAAATATTTTGGAGGAATAGAATCCTTTAATCACTGAATCATCTCTGGTAAGGAATGGAAACATCTCTCGGTGATCTTTTTTATTTTTGCGTATAGAAAGCGATGGGCAGTGAAAATTTACACTACTAGCCATTAACATTGCTACACCAAGAAGAAATGCAGATGATAAACGGGTATTCATTGGACAAATATATTATACTAGAACTGAAATGTGATTACATTTTCACACAATTTCGGTGCATAGACACTGAGAAATCAGTACCCAGGACAACCACCTCTGGCCGTAATAACGGCCTTCATACGCCTGGGCATTGAGTCAAACAGAGCTAGGATGGCGTGTACAGGTACAGCTGCCCATGCAGCTTCAACACGATACCACAGTCCATCAAGAGTAGTGACTGGCGTAATGTGACGAGCCAGTTGCTCGGTCACCATTGCCCAGGCGTTTTCAATTGGTGTGAGATCCGGAGAATGTGCTGGCCAGGGCAGCAGTCGAACATTTTCTGTATCCAGAAAGGCCCGTATGGGACCTGCAACATGCGGTCGTGCATTATCCTGCTGAAATGAAGGGTTTCGCAAGGATCGAATGAAGGATAGAGCCACGGGTCGGAACATATCTGAAGTGTAGTGTTCACTGTTCAAAATGCCGTCAATGTGAACAAGAGGTGACCGAGACGTGTAACCAGTGGCACCCCATACCATCACGCCGGGTGATACGCCAGTACGGCGATCACGAATTCACGCTTCCAATGTGCGTTCGCCGAGATGTCACCAAACACGGATGTGACCATCATCATGCTGTAAACAGAACCTGGATTCATACGAAAAAATTACGTTTTGCCATTCGTGCACCCAGGTTCGTCGTTGAGTACACCATCGCAGGCACTCCTGTTTGTGATGCAGCGTCAAGGGTAAATGCAGCCATTGTCTCCGAGTTGGTAGTCCATGCTGCTGCAAACGTCGTCGAACTGTTCGTGCAGATGGTTGTTGTCTTGGAAACGGCCCCATCTGTTGACTTGGTGATCGAGACGTGGCTGCACGATCGGTTACAGCCATGCGGATTAGATACCTGTCATCTCGACTTCTAGTGATACGAGGCCGTTGGGATCCAGCACGGCGTTCCGTATTACCCTCCTCAACCCACCAATCCATATTCTGCTAACACTCATTGGATCTCGACCAACGCGAGCAGCAATTTCGCGACGCGATAAACCGCAATCATGATAGGCTACAATCCGACCTTTATCAAAGTCGGTAACGTTATGGTACGCATTTCTCCTTCTTTCACGAGGCATCACAACAAAGTTTCACCACGCAACGCCGGTCAACTTCTCTTTGTGTATGAGAAATCGGTTGGAAACTTTCGTCATATCAGCACGTTGTAGGTGTCGCCACCGGTGCCAAACTTGGATGAATGCTCTGAAAAGCTAATCATTTGCATATCAGAGCATCTTCTACCCGTCGGTTAAATTTCGCGTCTGTAGCACGTCATGTTCATGGAGTAGCAATTTTAATGGCCAGTAGCGTATTTATTCAAGAATCGTGTAGTCTCGTTCACTAAGTAAAATTATGCGGTCTTGTTAGCTGAGACAAAGGCGCGGGTGCAAGACTCATTAACACTGCACAGCGTGAGGGATCAAAGACGCACCACCCTAGATATATCCAGGGGGAAGTAAATCTGTCGAACTCGCAGTATTATAGCGGACAATGTGCAAATCTTATGACAGTATACAGAGATTGTTATAGTTTACAGCTGACGAATTAAACACCGACGTAGTTTTTGTCTTTAATGGAGGTACACAGGTTTTCCTGGAGCATTGGAAAAAACTTTCGAAGCATGTCTGAAACTTGATCAAATGAAGGAAAGGTAACAGCTTCGCAAACCATTATCTAGTCGTCAGAGGAAGAGTTCCGACAGACATCTGCCCTGGAAACACGTAAGTAAGGTACGGTTTCGGTGTCTATTACCACTGTCATATGAAGGGCACAAAATATTGGCCCTGAGGACTGATAGTGCTATAACGCGATTCTGGAGAGAAATACTGCACTATAAATTTCAGCTGGACTTATTTCAGTACACGCCCGTGTTTTTCATGTCTTCGGGAGTCGGCGGTGTTCGATTGTAGAAAATGGTTCAAATGGCTCTGAGCACTATGGGACTTAACATCTGAGGTCATCATTCCCCTAGACTTAGAACTACTTAAACCTAACGACATCACACCCATCCATGCCCGAGACATGATTCGAACCTGCGACCGTAGCAGCAGCGCGGTTCCGAACTGAAGCGCCTAGAACCGCTCGGCCACAGCGGCCGGCTTCGATTGTAGACCTTTGGTTTTAATTTTCCCTCCAGATTAAACTGCAGAGGCGTAACTCTGGTGAACGTGCGGGCCTTCTAGTGTTTCAACTATCTCTGTATGTGCTGTAAAGAAGAAGTGTAAAAGCATGGACGGTACATCCATCAGGTTGATCCTATACGGAATGCTTTAGACTTTTCATGGATAACACAGGAACTAGTGACGTGATTCTTGAAACACTCACACCATACGATGTTGAAATTTGAATGTAGTATTCACAGAACACATGTTTGGTTGATACCTATTGCATATTCAAGCTGCCTCGTAGTAACTTAATAGACTGCTTTTAACGCTGCTGAAATATCAGTTACATTTCTTTCACTAATGTTGTTCTCTTTCGGTGGTATGTACTATTTGTAACATTAAAAAATTCTTTAGTTTTCAAAATAATATTTCAAAAACAGTTCATGTGAGTTAGGCACTAGAAACATACTATTCAGCATACAACTGTAACTTTGCTTTAGTAGGGTAGTGAGATTCAAGATGAATGACACAATATCCACTGTTTAGACTGCCGCGTACAGTGTGATATTTTGAATTTATTCTCTTATTATTTATTTATTTTTTATTTATTGTCTTATCCTCAGAACAGCGGAGCACAGACTCATTGGCACGAAGTGCACAGGTAAATGCACATACCGTATCTGAGTCACGTGTTACTCACGTTTGGTAGAGTCAGGCAGACGTTTATGAGACCTCACCTGGTGGCGGGGCAGTGGTTTGCAGTGGTGATATCTTGTTACTGTTCGTTGAAGTTTCAAACACGTTGTGTCGTTGAAGCCGTCATCAGGTTCTTTCCAGTGGCAGAGGAAAAAGTCCATACTTGTATTTAAAAAAAAAGAAAAAGTCTGCTTCATAATTTTTGAAACATAATCGTTAGAATTTAATTGTGTACGTTAGGAAGTTAACCACATAGTCCGCCATGTCTTAGTGAAAAACTACATACGTGGTGGCACTTCTTATCTGTATAAGATGTGAACGTGACACTGGTCAAGTGCTAAATAAATCACCCGATGAAGCCTCTTCCAATAGTTACTGAAATGTTCATCTATATAACAACATGATGATACCGCTACATACACCCAAAAGTTTTATTGAAAATGACAGTAACCATGAACGCCTGCACTGACATATTAGAAAGACTGTCAATCAGTACTGACAACGCTTAGTGGTAGTGTATTTACTTGTTTACGAACTGTTGCCCGAAAATTCAACGTACAAATTTGCTGCTGCGACACCTTTAAATAAGATTCACACTTTGCGGAACGTACAAAGAAACCACTATGGGCTGTAGAAAAAGAATAATGAAGAATATTAGTACTTAGAGGCAGGTTTTCATAGGACGTCAGTGCGTATGGATAGCCTGGGAAAGTCATCTCCTGTGCGCTTTTGATGGTTTTCTTAACTGTGTCAACAACTGAATCTAATTCGAAATTAAAATACATTCTTACTCCCATTATCAACAAATCTGGCTAAGGGCTAGAGCTTCATTACACAGTGACCGATTTAATTTGTATATGTGGGAAGAAAATTTAGAGAAACAGTATCCTTTTTTTTTGTAAAACAGAGATACCGGTTCAGTTTATCTCAGTTCTTATGCTAATGTTTATTTGTAACTCGAAGTGTTTGTTAAAACAGTTGACACTGTATGCCAAGTTTTATCCGAGAAGTTTATTTATTTTTTTATAATAGTTTTTCGTCATATAATTCAGATTTAAAGCGCAAGTGACTGAAGAATGGATGAACAAATCAAGTGAATAGAAGAGGACCACTAAGCAGCCGTTAAGTCATTATGATCAGTCACCTACCAACACGCATTTGTAGACACCAGGTGGAGTAGGTTTTACTGAAGACTCTATTAATGTAGCATCGTCTAATTACATCAAAAACTCATCCGTGCTCATTCATTACGTTAAAAGTCGAACAAAGTACTCGGCGAAAAGCTGAGGCAATTAATATTCTCACGTTAAGCAGTCACTTCGCAAAGGAACTTCTACCTGTGAAATATAATTCCTGTAATCCAAGCGTCAGAAAGTTGGTTAAGGGTAGTAAGAGGTGGCCTGGTTCTGAATGAATCTTTATTAAAAGCGAAGTGTTCTCACGTTGTTGTAGGAATTTGCTACCAGCGATAAGTGCGCAGTCGGCGTCAAAAGGCTGTGGTAGACGCTACGAACAGCACCTGGAAACTAACTCACATGTAAAGCATGACTCTGTGAATGAAGAAAACTCAACTTGTTCCTGGCAGGTGAGTTGTGCTCTACGTTAGCTGACGAGATATACTCGACCTCTATAATTTTTTCTGCTCAGGCACATAAGAAAAAGGAAATATTGCTGTCGCTTGCGTATAATGTACAGGGTGAGTTACTAACTACTGCCACCAAGAATAATAACAAAAGTATGGTAGTAGCTGAAACGTTTGTGGCTCAGAAGTCGCATCTGACAACGGGGGCCACAATATGACGTTGGTTTTTTGTTGCCGGGTGGGTTCGCGTGGGAGATACGAGGGTCAACTTTTTTTTTTAATGGGATTCTATACTTTGGTACTTATTTTCTGATAGCGGCTATCGAGACGAATCTAATGATGTGTAATAGTAATGTCTTTGAATGTCAATGAAGGTCAAAAAGGTGGCGTGAACGTCCATTTACAGAAGGTGTTCAAAGTGATGACCATTGGTATCAATGTAGTGCTGCAATCTTCTTATCATGCATTGAGTGGCATTCCTTATCACTTCAGCACTTATCGAAGCATGTGCGAACACGAACCACTACACTGGTCCATGCAGACACATATCCAGGAATTTAACTAATATGGTTATTGCTATCCGCTTCTGTTAAAAGGTTAATAGCGCCATTCCTTCCCCCCTCTCAGCTAACGAACCTGAATTCATTTACCATTCATTACTGTAGCAGTTCCAATTTAGGATCTGACATGAGCAGGATTTCTTTTCCATTCATTTAAATTCATTGTTATGTATGATGCAAGCTGCCATTTATTCACAGTAAACTTCATAGCCTACTGGAACGTATTTATCAACTTCACTAAACACACCAGTAATCATCGCCATTACATTCTACATTGAATACTATCACTTCCGTGGACAGTCTCGTACTGTAGTGTACTGCATTGTGAGAAGGAGCTCTTTCGCCAGCCGAGCTCGACATTGTCGACCTACGCTCCAATGTTGTTACACAACAATCAGTCAGATATGGAATGTCATTTACCAGAAATGCAAGTAACCGAAATGTTATGAGTAAAAATTATATAAAAACTCCAATAACTTGACACGTGACGTTACTGAAACTTCACAGTGGCAAAAATAGTCACCTATAGAGAGGGACAATAAATGTAATCAGACTCTGTGTCTCTTTTCCAGGGATGTTTTGTGCACCATGGAGCAGAGATCAGCACAGGCCGTTGATAACGCATTAGCTAGGTGGTCGTAAAAGTGAAAATTGTTGCAGTCGCAGTAACACTCTTTTACTAAGTAGCTGCGGCGAGTGGGAGCCTATTATTTTATACCAGAGATATGTAAACGGGCAGAATATGGCGGTGCGGTCGGCAACGCCTATATAGGACGACAAGTGTCTGGCGCACTTGTTAGATCGGTTACGCTGCTAAAATTGCAGGTTATCAAGATATAAGTGAGTTTGAACGTGATGTTATAGTCGGCGCACTATCGATGGGAAACAGCATCTCAGAGGTAGCGATGAAGTGGGAATTTTCCCGTACAATTTCAAGAGTGTACCGTCAATATCAGCAATACGGTAAAACATAAAATTCTCGACATCGATGCGACCGGAAAAAGATCCTGCATGAAAGGGACCAACAACGGCTGAAGAGAATCGTTCAACGTGACAGAAGTGCAACCCTTCCGCAAATTGCTGCAGATTTCAGTGCTAGGCCATCAACAAATGTCAGCGTACGAACCATTCAACGAAACCTCAGCGACATGGGCTTTTGGATTCGAAGGCCCACCCGTGCACCCTTGATGATTGCACGACAAAAAGCGTTACGCCCGTCAACAGTGACACTGGACTGTTGATGACTGACAACATGTTGCCTGGTCGGACAAGTCTTGTTTCAAATTGTATCGAGCGGATGGACGTGTACGGGTGTGGAGACAACCTCATGAATCCATGGACCCTGCATGTCAGTAGGGGACTGTTCAAGCTGGTGGACGCTCTGTAATGGTGTGGGGCGTGTGCAGTTGGGGTGATACGAGACCCGTGATACGACTCTGACAGGTGAGATGTACGTAAGCATCCTGTCCGATCACCTGCATTAATCCACGTCGATTGTGCATTCCGACTGACTTGGACATTTCCAGTAGGACACTGCGACACCCCACAAGTCCAGAAGTGCTACAGAGCGGCTCCAGGATCACTCTTCTGAGTTTTTACACTTCCGCTGAACACCAAACTCTCCAGGCATGAACATTATTGAGCTTATCTGGGATGCCTTCCAATGTGATGTTCAGAAGAGATCCCCACCCCTCGTACTCTTACGGATTTATGGACAGCCCTGCAGCATTAATGGTGTCCATTCCCTCCAACACTACTTCAGACGTTAGTCGAGTCCATTCCGCGTCGTTTGTGGCACTTCTGTGTGCTCGCGGGGGCACTGCACGATATTAGGCAGGTTTACCAGTTTCTTTGGCTCTTCAGTGTATACGTGTACGTAGGGACTTTAGAAAGTAAGTTACACCCGTCGTCCCGCGCTTAGACAGTTGTGTAATACGAGTGACATATTGGCAGAAGACAGTGGACGTTCCCGATTCACCACACACAAAGTACAGATAACAGGTGTATCACAGCGTGTGAGTGAAGTAGCGGCCAACTGGAAACGAACGCCTAAGATTAAGTACGCGGGACAGTACGATTCTTGAGAGAAATTGCACATGGTTTCACAGCGAAATTCTGGTGGTATGTGGACTAAACGCAATATTCCGTCATGCCGTAGTAAAATGTTGCCAACAATTTAACCAGTGTCGCACAGATGTGTGTTATACTGCCTCTGTGCTAGAGTGAATTCCAACCCATTTGATAGTGTCTCACAGATTCAGTACATAGTTAATCTGTACACAGTCCGTCGGTGTAATGGTGGCTCTAACTCCGAAAACACATTAACTGCGGTTTTAATGGGAGAGTGCTATACATTGACGCAAGGTTTCACCATCTCCATTCCTCTGATACTACACTGAACGTTAATAACATAAATACAACACTACACACATCCAGCGCTCCTCGATACATTCAGTCCCCTTAAAACTCATCGTTTCCGTAAAATAAGAAATGTATGTAGTGTGATCCTAAATGGCTATAACACACTTAGACTGTTGGTTGTGGGGATCTCATAGGTACAGTTTTGAACTGGAGGCCATCTTGGTGCTACGGCATTAAACATCCAAGATAAGACATTCAGAAAATTTGTAAGCAGTCAACTAATGTGATAACGATACCCAATATTGATGATGGGCAGGGTGAACGAACGCAAAATTTACACTTTGTCTCTCTTCTGTAAATGACTGCCCATTCCCTTCAACTTTTAAAGTAGCTCTTAGCATTTGTCATCATTACTACAATGGGTAACTAGCTATAAACGTAGTAGCCACGGTGAGTTACTCTTGCTCTTTCAACTTCAGAATATGGGCTGCTATTGAAAATGGTACATACTAAGCCCCGATTACTATCAGTTAAGATATATGGTGATGGGAATTTTGAAAATATCTGTATCTAATGAGTACGTAAATATTGTATCTAATATAATAACATATTCATAAGATCGTACTGAAGCTCACAGCTAAACATCCCGCCAAAATCAACGTCAATAAAGGCAGAGCTGGTCTGTTGGACTAAGGCGCTGCAGTCATGGACTGTGCGGCTCGTTCCGGCGGAGGTTCGAATCTTCCCTCGGGCATGGGTGTGTGTGTTTGTCCTTAGGATAATTTATGTTAAGTAGTGTGTAAGCTTAGGGACTGATGACCTTAGCAGTTAAGTCCCATATGATTTCAGACACTTTTTTTTTTTTTTTTGTCTGTTGGATTGTGAAGGACGAAGAAATAAGACGTGATCTTGGACGCAAGATTTCATCTTTCTCCACAAGTAATTCACGAAGACCACGGAAAAGTAACGGAATCTAAACACCGTCACTTCTGAATGTTAGTTGCGTGCCTTCATCAGCGTTTCCACGCCCGGTGCTCGCAAACAAGGAAAGCTATGTTTTATCTCCGCTACGGGCCATTGCCATCGGCCGCCAGAGGTGTTAACGAACTGTAGAACGACTAACTCCGCCGCAGAGCTATAGGCATTTCTGAGAACTGCAGTTCTGACGCGGCGAGTGCTTTCATTAGAAGGCTCGGAGCTGTTTACGTCGCCTGAGTGCGCCGTAATGCTGGCTATCTATGCAGATGGCCTTTTCGTTTTTCGTATTACACTGAAGGAGTGGACGACGACACAGAGGAGCAAACTTCATAACAGACGTCGGATATTTGAGTGGGGAAATGCCCTCTTGGGGTGCAATATGAGCGCTAGGGTGCAATTCGCTTTGATTAAAACAAAGCTTTTGTGCGCGCCAGCAGGAGCGCCTCTTGATTTGAGTCAGTGATGAGAGCGCAGCTCTGTCCAGTTATCGGTGTCAGAGACACGAGTTCCTAATAAAAATATGAACTGGTCGTTACGTATGGGCAAGACGTATTGAAATGGCAGTCTAGTTTTTAGTTGGCAGAAATATCTGCAGAAGTGGTGAAATCTGATCGTTAATGTAGTACTGGTTAAAAGAGATTCTGGATCTTTGCTCTTGGTATTTATCTTCTCTGCCCTACAAAAGGCAATTAATTATTCCACAAATGGAACTAAGAGTTTGGCTTAAAAGTATTTACATTTGCAAAAGGAACTAATATTAAGTGTCAAATATTTTGCGTTACCTTCTATTCGTCCTACAGATCAAGCGTATGTCAGTGCGTTCAGGTATTTAATGTTCTTTTACACCATGGTTAAAGGTTCCGGTCTTATATTAAATTTGGAAATAATGCGGATATATATTAGTTTACGTACCTCTCATGACGCAGTTGCTTGTGTATGGTGGGAGCTTTATATCTACCGTACATTCTACAGATTTTCATCTACAAACAACGAAACGATTTCTGTTTGTCCTTGATTTCCGACTGGCAGTCGCTGTATATGGCGTTATTTAGCGTGTTATATACGGTATTTGGATGTTGTGGTCTTGCTTCCACAGCTTGTGTCGTTCTAAAGCACTTATTTCATTTGCTGCTGTCATTCTTTTCTGTTTGTATAATTTGTCAGCAAAGCGCAAGGTTTCTGCCACCGTTTCACGTGATGTTATAGCTTTTCGTGTTCATTTGTTTCATTTCGTGCTTGTTTGGGGTGTGTCGTGCGTTTTCAAAGTGATGTTGACGTTCGACATGCTTAGCTTATGTTTTTGTGTGTGTGTGTGTGTGTGTGTGTGTGTGTGTGTGTGTGTGGGAGTGAGTGAGAGAGGTGTGTGTGTGTGGGGGGGGGGGGGGGGAGATGGAGAGGCATGTACAGTGAGTGGTGTGCGGGATGTGGAGGAGAATTTAATTTACAGGGTGGCCATATATTGTTCGGGTGAGGGGCTTGTTTATAGAGTTCTACAAGTGTGGCAAAAAGTATACTATTGTCCACTGACGACTATTCATTTACTACTTTCTTTCCTTGGGTTATTGTTTTTTTGGGCATAATAACTAACATCCGTTGTTAGTTGTGGGTACAAGATGTTGCTGGTTTTAGAATTTGTAAATCAGTTTTTATCTTCGTTTGGTGGTAATTCTGTGCCATTAGGTCATCGACAATTGTGCAGTGGGAGCTATTACTTTTCAGTGTACTGAGATGATCTGTATATCTGGTTCTAAATTCCAACAGGTTTCGCCCATTTAAACAGATTGACAGGAATTGTACCTTGCTTCTGTTTTTCTAGTTGTTCCAGAATTAAAACCAGCATTGTGTTTTCCGTCGTGACGTAGCAATTTCTAAAAGAGAATGAGATAATTAGTCACACACAGAATGTCGTATCTCACTAAACGAAGAAAGACAGATTAGAGAAGACGGGTCATTATACACTGAAAAGAGAAAGATACTGATACACCAGCCTAATATCGTGTAGAGCCCCCGCAAGCATGCAGAAGTGTCGCAATACGACGTGGCATGGACTCGACTAATGCCTTAACTAGTGCTGGAGGCAACTGACACTCTGAATTCTGCAGGGCTGTCCATAAATCCGTCAGACTACGATGGGGTGGAGATCTCTTCTGAACAACACGTTGCAAGGCTTCACAGGTATGCTCAATAATGTTCATGTCTGAGCAGTTTGGTGGGCAACGGGAGTGTTTAAACTTATAAGAGTGTTCCTGGAACCACTCTGTAGCAATTGTGGACTTGTGGGGTGTCGTATTCTCCTGCTGGAATTGCCCAAGTCTGTCGGAATGCACAATGGACATGAATGGATGCAGATGGTCAAACAGGATGTTTACGTAAGTGCCACTTGTCAGAGTTGTATCTAGACGTATCAGGGGTCCCGTATCACTCCAACTGCACACGCGCCACACCATTACACAGCTTCCACCAGCTTGAACAGTACCCTGCTGACATGCAGGGTCCATGGATTCATGAGGTTGTCTCCAAACCCGTACACGTCCATCCGCTCGATACAATTTGAATCAAGACTCGTCCGACCAGGCAACATGTTTCCAGTCATCAACAGTCTAGTGTCGGTGTTGGCGGGCCCAGGTGCGGCGTAAAGCTTTGTGTCGTGCAGTCATCGAGGATACACGAGTGGGCCTTCGGCTCCGAAAGCTCATATCGATGATGTTTCATTGAATGGTTCGCACGCTGACACTTGTTGATGGCCCAGCACTAAATCTGCAGCAATTTGCAGAGGGGTTGCACTTCTGTCTCGTTGAACGATTCTCTTCAGTCGTCGGTGGTCCCGTTCTTGCAGGATCTTTTTTCCAGCCGCAGCGATGCGGAGATTTGATTTGTTTTACCGGATTCCTGATATTCACACTACACTCGTTAAATGGTCGTACGGGAAAAATCCCCACTTTGTCACTACCTCGGAGATGTGTCGATAACTTGCCATTGTAGCAGCAGTGACAGATCTAACAACTGCACCAGACACTTTTTGTGTTATATATGCGTTGCCGACAGCTGCGCCGTATTCTGCGTGTCTGTATATCTCTGTACTTGAATACGCATGCCTATAACGGTTTTTTTGGCTCTTCAGTGTAGACTCAGCACAAGTTGGTAAAGGGAAGGAAGTCGGCAATTTCCATTCTAAAGAAATCATCCCCACATTTGCTTTGAGCAGTATAGGCAAACCACAGAAAAACCAAATCTGGATGACCTAACAAGGTTCTTAACTTTACTGCTATGGCAGTGTCTTAACCTCTGCTTCACTGGCGACGAGAGAGTCCTGAAGTAGTGTATGTTCTATTCTACGTTCCATTGGCGCCCTTTCTATATGCTTCACAAGGGAGGAGTTGGACGCTGTTTAAGTATTATGCAATACTAAACCATACGTACAAACTTGAAACCAAAAAGTTTCCGTAATCTGTAACGTTTAGGGGGTGACTTAGAAGGTGAGATGAAAAACGAGGATAACAAACGTTGGTCAGAAAATTTTATGGTGAGAAATAATATCCCAAAAATAGTTGCCGACAACCAGCGGAATGTCTTTTTTCTTTTTTTTTTCAAATTATTGGCTTCCGTCCTGTGTCCATTCAGCCATCTCAACAGTGTAATGTCAGTTATGACGAAATGAGCATAAGGACAACACAACACCCATTTGTTCTGCTAACTGTCAGACATTTTATGTTATTGAGCAAATGATTACTGCATATTGAACTCCTTTCTGAGCCACTGATAGCGTTCATAATGGGTGATAGGAGCCATTTTTCTTCTAGTGTCGTAGGTCTGGACATCACTATTGTTCTCAAATTGCGATGGATTATTTATGACGAATTTTATCAGACAATATATGTGTTGTTATGTTGCAGCTAGAGATCTAACGTACTATAGTGAAACCAACATGACGAGTGCAGGTGAACACAACATATTATTCTTGACTGCTCGCTTTTATGTAACCAATATTTTCTTTATAATTGAAGAGTTACCCCATAAAATTATTCTACAAGATATTATTGAGTGTAAATATTCGAAATATGTCAGTATGCTGAACTTTTATTTCCAAGTCTCGTAATCACACGAAAACAAAAGAAACTGAACTTAAATGTTTGAGAATTTCCGAAATATGCTTCTTCCAGTTCAAGTTTCAAGTATGCACATCCAACAATCTGGAGCATTCTACCCTGCCTATTGTCTCCTGTTCATGTGCGACATTTGTGTTTGTTATGACTTTACTTGTTGTTCAGAAATGAATATAGTGTGCTTTCTAAAAATTTGGAGATGTGCATTTTCAGAAAAACACTTATTAATTCTTTGAAAAACATCATTTTTGTCAAATGGGATTTATTGCAAAACTAGTACCGTCTGTAAAATTAGCAATCCACTTGTTGAATGTTCAGTGGAAGGTCATTCGGGTGTATAAGGAATAGGAATGCACCTAAAATTGAAGCCTGTGGGACCCCCTTTGTGGTTTTTTTTTCCCTAGTCACTACAATTTTCCACCTTTCCAAAATTGTCTGAATTATTCAGCACAACATTTTGTACTACGTTTGTTAAGTATGATTCATTCAAGTGAGTTGTGTGTAAAGCCATCAACTCTAATAACTGAAGTTTTTCTGTGAGTGTAATATGACGTACATAATCAAAAGCCTTAAAAATATCAGAAAAGGTATCAAATGCCAATATTTTATTATTGAAGGCTTCCAATCACTAGTAAGGAATGTAGAAATAGCATTCTCAGTCGATCAACCATTCTGGAATCCAACCTGTGAGATGCTACGTAATGTTTCTACTTACTTTTTCGAATATTTTGGAATAAGATGTCAGTAAGGAAACTGGACGATAATTATTTAAGTCTCTCTTGTCACCTTCCTTATAAAGCGATTTAATATTTACATGTTTTAACTTGGCTTAGAAAATTCCTGGTACCAAGGATGCATTACATGTATCAGTGAGATCATTACTTATTAACTTTCACCAACTTTCGAGAATTCTGTTTGCAATTCCATCAAAACCACATAATATTTTGTTTTTCGAATTTTTATAACTCTCTTAATTATAGCGAAGAATGTTGGGCTATTTCTAGTTGCTTAAAGTTTTATGGAATGAAATTTTTTGTATATTCTTTTGCTTCTTCAAATGAACCAGTTAGTCCTTTTTTGCTGCTACATTTAGAAAGAAATTGTTAAAAGCACTCGCAGCTTCTAAATTATTAGTCGCAACATTTCCATTTAGTTTCATTTTTATGGTATCCTGTAAACTGACTGGTTGGCCTGTCTGTCGTTGAAAATATCTGCATTATTAATTTCTGTCAGGATGTGCGTAATTCTTGACATTCTGAAAGGTGGCAGGCCCTTCTGGACCCTCCATTCACGTTGGAAGGCGAATCAGGCCCTTTCAAAATCATTTGTTTTTTCTTTTAGTAGCTCAACGTGCCAACAGGTCATAACTCACATGTTTTCATCTTATTTCTGTTTGAGAATAAGAGGCAAGAGTCGGCGATTGAGCGCACAGTATCGGCATGTCTGGGGAATATCATCGGTGTGGAGATGGATTTCTTTTCTTAATACTACGCTTCTCCCGCTGTAAGCGGCGGCTGCACTTGTTGAAGGAGGGTGGCTAAGGGTCGGGTGAATGTGGCGATTGGGGGCGCCTTACCGGAAGGAAGCGAAGACAATACGTGAAAGCGGTGAAAGGGTTCACAGTCAAGAATCCGCCTTTTAAGTTGCGGCCCTCTGTGTCACTAGAAGCCGTGTTTTGTTGCTATAGGGCAGAGTACTAGGCTGCGGTGCTCACCCTGCTCGGTGTGTTAGAATTCGCAGAACTTACCCTCTGAATCTCGGGGACGCCCGCCGGAGAAGCATTGCATGTAGACCAGCCAATTTACGTGTTCGGTCAATGCACTCCATGCTCGAGTTGTCCCACGAGCAGGCTTGGCGGGGCTTGTGATTGGTAGGTGGACTGTGACGTCTACCCACGTTGAAAGTCGCCTTTTGGGTTTGGTGGGATGCTTTGTGATTGGTGCTGGTCGTTTTTCTGTTTTTCTAGGGGAGCAGAGAGCGTCTGTCTCACGGTCATGATTGGTGCCAGTTTTGTTGCTACGCCAGGATTGGCAATTTTCGAGAGCAGCGGGCTGGGTGTTCGTTTTGTGGTGAGAAAGATAGAAAATCGCGCACTCGCTTATGGACAGTCGTACAGTGAAGTCGTTTCATCTCTTTTGTGTCCACGGAGAAATTCGCGCAGAGACGTGCTCGCCCTGATACACGGTCGGATATTAACTTTTCACGCTACTGCGAATTAATCGTGCTCCGATCTGGAGTACAGCAGGCGGGACGATGGGCAACCAGACTCCCGTCGGCTTCACGTCATGCGTCTGTAGTTTCTGTAAAGTGTTGCAGCACCGGCAGATAGGGAATTATGTGCTACATTACCACCACTTTATACCTTGTTGCCATTTGCGATAGCTGCAGTCAGCACCTCTCTGTTTGCATCCAAAGCCACGCCTTTTCCATGTGTGGTCAGTCACCGCTCCGAGTTAGGCAGATGCTACACTAGTATTAATGGCCTTCCACTTACCTTAGAGTCAACAGCATGTTTTCTGTGGTCGAACTAGGAATACTGGCGTGTATAGTTAGCAAACCAGCACCAATTCTTGTGTATGTCAATGATTTTTTTACAACCAGACGCTCTAATATTCTGTGTCAAGATTCAAGTTTTAATTTTGTACTTACACAAATAAATCTATTTACACAAATAAATCTATTAGCACACTGTCTACGTGGTTCGTGATCATAACTTAACTTCCTTTCCCAGCCCACGTATTTTGGAGGGGCTATCACATAATATCTGTAGCAACTGTATTTACGAGAAATTCGGCATCTCATTAGTAAACGTACGAGGGCCAAAGTAAATTAGCGTTCGGTAACCCCTGCGCCACAGTATCAGCGTTCGTCCTCCCGAAATATTACTCACCACAGACTAACTTCCAATTTTAATGACATTCTAACATTCTGCGTGGTGTCTGTTTGTTCTAAGTCGTGTCTCCCTACAACTTTCGCGCAACGACGCTCTGAGCGTGTTTTTTAGGGAATTGACTAGTTTGAACCTGGGATCTGTTGCTGGTAAGGAGACGCCAGACCACACATTACATGTAGAGTTTAGAAGAGTTCAGTGAGACTAGCGATGATATAATCAAATACTTAATGATTTCAGTGTCAGCTCCACTGCACTCCCTGTAAAAGAATCTTAATACTAACTAAATTTAGTGGAAGGGGTTCAAAGCTTTCCTATTTTTAGTTAGCTGGTAAAATAACGTCGAAAAAGCAGTTAAGTTTACCATTGGAAATTTTATTCTACTCACAAAACATTGTTTATAAATTGCACTATTGATGAAAGGAAATATTTTAATACAGGAAGATAAAAACCAACTGCGTTCAACAAAAATGTGAACGAATATTCCCTGAATGGGTTTCCAAGTTCTACAATGGGTCGAAGGATGACCTATGCCATATCACATCTGTAATCTAGTTTTATATTTCATAAAAGAGAAAACTATCAAAATGGTCTACAGTGACCCTCAATTATCTTTAATTACTTATTTAACTTGTCGTAAATTACAGTGGCTGATGTGGCTTCTCAATGATTATATAACAGAAAAATCATCGCGTTTCAGATTGTAACTTACGTAGGAAATGTGAATACCATGAGCTTTAATTGACGATCGACACTAGTATTACGCAAAAAGGGGGTGTAACAGATGAGACTTCTGCAGTTCTCAGTGAAGCTTTATGCGCCGTTATGCGGCATCACGTGCGTTTATTACCTTGTCGTTGGTTAGGCAGCGTCAGGGGGCGTCGGGCGGCGCAGCTCCACACCTCGCCGTCTCGGAAGCAACTCTCTCCTAACTTCTCCTTACTACAATTTACCGAAGTTGGTTTTAGAAAAGCTATGTGGCTGTGTTTTCAACTGACCAATCAGGGTCTCAATGTTAACCTTAAGTTCCGCCTGCAAAACTTCTGTCTACCCAATGAGAAACGATATGCTTTTTGTGGTGGGGCAATGTTTGTAATGTTTGCTACGTCACAGAGACGTGAAGAAGTCTCACGCTAAAACTTGCGCTTGATGTGGCCCTTTTAGTGTTATCGTAAGATCTATACTGTTCCTTTGGAGGGCTCTATCTTTTAACATGGGCTGGGGGGTGGTTTTGGCGGTCGGCTGGTGACGTGGGTGTCCGTCCCTTATCGTAGGGCCTCCTAGCCTGCACGATTCTGCTCTCGGCTTGTGTTCTCGTTTCTCCCCTCAGAACTGCGTCTGTTTTACGGTGGGAAGGTATGACATGCATTTAGGCGTTCTTGTGTTAGTCTGTGGTATTCCATTTGCTCACTCGTTGATCGTATTACGTTGGTTAATTTAATATCAGGATTTATTCGGAACTATGTGACAAACTGTCGCATTTGCTTATCATGTCAGGGTTTTCATGGAAGGTGTGGGATTTGCCTGACACCTTACAACATCCTTTAAAATACTACAGTATTTTTTGTAGTATGCATGTAATGTCGGATCTTGACTTACTCTGACGCATATATAAATTTCCCTCTTTCTCTTACAATAGATTTTAAGTCCCTTAGTTATACCACAGCAGATGCATGAAACAGCATTCCACAATAGTACATACAGCACCTATAGAACAGAATGAATGCACGTTTGCATGCCTACGTTGAAAACCGAGTCGACTACAGCGGTTATTAAGTAACAACCATTCCACGATTCCTTTCGCGCATACTGTAACCTGTGAGATGGAAACTTCAATCAAATAGATATGTTAACTAGACAACCGCTTAGCCTAAATTTTATTCCTCTAACCAGACGTCTTCTTGCTGTCGGGATTTCATTTACCGCCAGTGTAGTGTCTCTGCAATTAACAGTGCAATAGACTTCAGGCTTTGTAGATACTTCCATTTCGTGCCTCTCGGAAAATTTAGTGATTTTTAACGGGATGGAGTAGTAATGCCGAAGCGGGATGCACAAAACTTAACTTACAGTTCAGACATTCTTATACCAGATAATAACATCCGCTTCTCTCGGACAAGTAATAACAACAATATTAATAAGTGAAGGGCCCTTCTATGAAGCAGCTGCTATAAAACTGAACAATAAGCTTGTGAAAGCTTTTGATAGGAGTTACTGTTTTCGAAACCAATTCCTCTCCAATGTAGTCAAATAGAAAAAAGAAAAAGCGTTCAGCAAAACCAGTGAGACACTTGACACTTATATTTTTGAGACCGTTCGTGAAGAGTATTAAATTCCGGGGTCTCGTCGGACTCGGTATGACTTTACGAGCAACACGGCTGCATTCCACAGCAGAGACACAGGCACGGGCAGAGCGAGGGGTAGGCGTGCGAAATGTGATCCTGCAGTGCGGCGTCCGGCGTTCCCCGCCAGCGCACCGATCGCTGATTGATAGCCCTGCTGCTGCCGCCGCCGCCACCGCCGCACCGCTTCGCCTCCGTCACGGCGAGTTCATTACAGCTGGACAAATTTCATCATTCCCAGTTAACGCAGAAAACTGCTGGGCCGCGGCTTTTGGTGAAGATGTCTAGTGGCAACCGCTAATGGAAAAACCGAGTGCTAACAACAAAACTGCGAAATGAGAGAATTATGTATTTTGCTTTTCCGCCGTTCAGTTTAATTACGACGGATTTTAATGCATCTTTTCTTTCGTTTTTGCGGATGTATATTATTGTCTTGGACGGTAAAATAGAAGACTCTGCTTTCCGACTGCCGAACTTTGTTACCGATGCAAATACATAACATTAGTCTTCACCAACTAATTTCTCGTTGTGAACAGTATAAATCTAACATTCAGAATACAGGAGAACTGTATTATAAATCTAAGGGTCTTCAGACGACTCGCTGGACGTGCTGTGAATGAAGCCAGCCTTTGAATCTGTTAATATAGTGACTATATGATCACAAGTATCCGGACACCTATTGTTGCTGCTACTCTATCCTGTGCAAGCTTCTTCATCTACCGATACCTGCTGCAACCTACATCCTTCTGAATCTGCTTAGTGTATTCATCTCTTGTTCTCTACCATTTTTACACTCCACGCTGCCCTCCAATACTAAATTGGTGATCCCTTCATGCCTCAGAACATGTCCTACCAACCTATCCCTTCTTCTAGTCTAGTTGTGCCACAAATTTCTCTTCTCTCCAATTCTATTCAATACCTCCTCATTAGGTATGTGGTCTACCCATCTAATACTCAGCATTCTTCCCTAGCACTACATTTCGAAAGCTTCTATTCTCTTCTTGTCTAAACTATTTATCGTCCATGTTTCACTTCCATGCATGGCTACACTCCACACGAATACTTTCAGAAACGACTTCCTGAGATTTAAATCTATAGTCGATGTTAACAAATTTCTCTTCTTCTGGAGTAATAATTGCTATACAGCACATCTTTCATTATGTAATTTAAGAGCTACGTGCACCAAGAAAAATCAAGGAAATGTTAGGACAGTGTCATCAGATGTGCTTCACACTCGTTTGGATAAATTCGGAGTATGGAACGTTAGGGGCGAAATGCTGGAAGAGTGACGTAATTCATCAATTACAATAAAACTAACTCGGGCAAGTGGAGCTACAAGGAGAACCATTACATGCTAAACAGTGACAAAAACCCCAGTTTCATGCCGGCCGGTGTGGCCGTGCTGTTCTAGGCGCTTCAGTCTGGAACCGCGTGACCGCTACGGTCGCAGGTTCGAATCCTGCCTCGGGCATGGATGTGTGTGATGTCGTCAGGTTAATTAGGTTTAAGCAGTTCTAAGTTCTAGGGGACTGATGACCACAGATGTTAAGTTCCATAGTGCTCAGAGTCATTTGAACCAGTTTCATTCTGTTGCGTTATCTATTTGTAACTAAATTTACTTTTTTGATATCTAAACTGAATTGCACCTATCAGTACATATTAATGAAAGAAGAAAGATTGGGTTTAACGTCTCGTCGACATCGAAGCCGTTAGAAACGGAGCACAAGCTCGGATTGTGTTACGGACGAGGAGGGAAATCTGCCGCGGATGGCCGGACGCGGGTTTCACAGTCGTCTTCCCAAATGCGAGTCCGGTGTGCTAACCACTGCGCCACCTCGCCCGTTGTAAGTACATATTAACTGTAGTTAACTGTTTCGTCATGCACTAGCCCTGAGTTTGGTTCTTCTTTTATTTTTTAACAGTCTCCAAAAAAAATTTGGATGGTTTTTAATTTTTATATGAAACACGTTTGTGTTAAACACAGTTCCTTGAAGAATACATACGAATGAAATGGACTACATACCACATATTAGGTAAATGTCAATCACATAAACGATTATGATTACAAAAATGCGCAGGGCCTCGCATTTTGAGATTTAATTATGCTGTGAAGCCATTATGACGTATGACCACAGCATCTAAAATTAGAACCGAGTGAGGTGGGGCAGTGATAAGACTGTATTTGCACTGTGGTTCAAATCCCTACCCAGCTATCTCTATTCATGATTTCTGTGGTTTTCCTGTGTCACTTAATTCAGATTCTGGGATAGTATATGTAAGTACACAGCCGAGGCACTTCCATCTACTTCCTCAGTACGAACTTGTTCTCCATCATTAATAGTTTCGTCATCGCCGGGGCGTTAAACGTTGCACAATTCAAGAAACATTCGAACGGACACTGGTTTGTTGAAACAGGGTGTGGGTAGTTGACTGAAAGTGTGACAATATCTTGTATTTCATACCTTTCCCGATATTACTGATGCGATCCAAATTGTCTTCAAGGTTCAGGAGTTGAGATCACATGTTGCATGCCAGATATCGCACTTAAGGTTTGTCCACCATAAAGCGGCTACCACAGTAATGTGTAATACGTATTCACCCACTAAAGTAGGACACCCTTCCTAATATTCCTCTTTTTGTCATTAAACACGCTAGCGCTAAGTACGGCAAATTCACTCTCCTGTCCCGATCTAACTCATCCACACACTGATATTTCACGATTTGGTGCCATTCTGTCGCTTTATTCGACGTTGAAGATTCGTTTGGTGGCTCTTCAGTTACTGAATTTGGTGTAACAGGGGCGTCTCTCATCACATGACAGAGGGCGCTACTGAGTCTGTGTGTATCACAGCTCTGCAATTTACATAAC
This sequence comes from Schistocerca piceifrons, assembly GCF_021461385.2. NCBI lineage: Eukaryota > Metazoa > Arthropoda > Insecta > Orthoptera > Acrididae > Schistocerca > Schistocerca piceifrons. The sequence continues at coordinate 186,638,814 of NC_060149.1, forward strand.
TTATTCTGGTACACACCTCTGAAACAAAGGGCGGCCGGCCGCGGTGGTCTCGCGGTTCTAGGCGCTCAGTCCGGAGCCGCGTGACTGCTACAGTCGCAGGTTCGAATCCTGCCTCGGGCATGGATGTGTGTGATGTCCTTAGGTTAGTTAGGTTTAAGTAGTTCTAAGTTCTAGGGGACTGAGGACCACAGATGTTAAGTCCCATAGTGCTCAGAGCCATTTGAAACATATTTTGAACAAAGGGCGTTGTACTTCACTTAAGATAACTTCTGTTTTCAGTAAGTCGAGTGGTAGGAGCCAGCAATGAGCCAGTCATAGTTTTCTCTGTGAGCCACATGCACACTTTGTTGCCTGTGTTGAAGGTAGACGCAGCGCCTTGCCAAGCATGCTGTCTGCACGCAGGATATACTGTCCCTCATCACTAAAATCTGTCAAAGTTATCGTGTTCGCGCTGTAAGGTTGGGTGGTGGGACTCGACTAGGAGGTATTTGCTCGAATCTTGGTGGTGGAAGAAAGGATTTGATCGGAGAGGAGATGGAAGATAGTGTACAGTTTCTAGTCAGCAGGCATTGCTCCTACGCCTTGGTTTCTATTCTAAGCCTATTTGTGATGTTTCATGGAATAAAAGCATCCATTATATTTAAGCTTGGAACCCCCTTTGGTGTTATATGAAAAGGGTAGTTCATGTGCAGACATCGGGTTTCACGCCATCCTTCCCTTTCATCAAGAAGAAAGAGAAAAGAAACACCTGACAATAGATTCCACACACATTCTGTACAGCCACCTGCACTGGGCAGTTAGGCTTTAGACACAACGTCGTTTTCACCAAATGCTCTTGGCCTCCAATTTAAACATGTGCCAGGAAGAGAATCACCAACTACTGAAATTAGTTGCTCGTGCGAGGTGGCTTCCTTGTACACGTCAGCTATACAGCTTCGTCACATGGCAAAATAGAGTAAGGCAACGTCTATAGAAAAACAGATTAACAACAATTTACAATAATTTATCAATAAAAACTGTATAGTTACTTGAATAAAGAGTTCTCGGGTTTCCAGCAGCGTCACGTGATTCAAACTACACGAGCTTTTTGTCAAGCTGTCCTTGGCCACTGTCAAGTGGTGTGACTGCCAGTGGGCTGCTGGAACGCTCTGTGACGTCATTGGTGCTCGCGGCATAGCCATGTATGGGCATACTTTGACACGGTGTTCGATGTATCTGCTTTAAGTTCGCTATCGCTGGATCCCACGCAGAGCTGAGCTGCAGACCTCCGTCTCTATTGAGGATGTTATCGGTGATTTTTATTTAAGTGGCTTCTTTAATTACGCAGCCCCAGAACCTGCTAGTGCGAGCCACGACAGAGGTTTCGTCAGATTTTATCCGGTGACCGTTTTTTAAAGCATGCTCAGTCAAAGCGGATTTCTCGGTGAAGCGTAGGCCATAAAATCTCTCACGTTCCTTCCTGCATTGTTCTACAGTGCCTACCGTTTGTCCGGCGTAAGACTGGTCACGCTCGCAAGGTACCTTGAAGACCCCAGATTTTCTGATACGTGCTACGTCTTTAACTGGTCTCAGCAGTTGACGGATTTTTGTCGGAATGCTAAAGATCGATTTGAACTTGTGTCTTTTCAGCAGGTGATTTTTCTTACCCGACACGGAGCCACAGATCGGCAAGAGAGTAAGTTTCTTTTCCTGCTCCTCGTCAGTAATCTTACTGTGATTATTACTTGGTTCAAGTGGCTCTGAACACTATGGGACTTATCTTCTGAGGTCATCAGTCCCCTAGAACTTAGAACTAATTAAACCTAACAAACCTAAGGACATCACACACATCTATGCCCGAGGCAGGATTCGAACCTACGACCGTAGCGGTCGCGCGGTTCCAGATTGTAGCGCCTAGAAGCGCTCGGCCAATTATTACTTGAAATCACTTCATTTATTTGATGAGCGTTATAGCCGTTGTTCCTGGGCACCTTACGTAGGTGGCTCAGCTCGTGGAACAGGTTATCAACGTCTGATATCATTGTCGCACCATGTACCAGTGTTCGAAAGACAGTGCGCTTCTGTGCCGGGTGATGGTGGCTGACTCCTTGCAAGTACAGATCGGTGTGGATAGGTTTTCTATAAACGCTGTGGCCAAGGAGTTGGACGAGGATATCGAGGAAGGGCAATTCATCGTCTTTTTTTACCTCCACGGTGAACTGGATTTTAATGTTAATGCAGTTGAGGTTTTCCAAGAAATAATCATGTATCCAACGTCCAAGGTGCCAAATGACGAACGTGTCGTAAACGTATCAAAAGAAACAACTAGGGCCTAAAGGGCGCCGCGTGTAAGGCAATATCCACATAATTCTCTACGAAGAGGTTTGCAACAGCTGGAACTACCCATTGCAAAGCCGTCTGTATGATAATAATACTGACCGTTGTACAGGAAATAAGGAGACGTAAGAGTGTGTGAAAATAGCTCGATGACGTCACTTACAAAGAACTGGAATACTAGGTCCAAAGATTCTTTGATACGTACATTCGTAAAGAGCCGACAGACAGTATATACAGGGTGTTACAAAAAGGTACGGCCAAACTTTCAGGAAACAATCCTCACACACAAATAAAGAAAAGAAGTTATGTGGACACGTGTCCGGAAACGCTTAATTTCCATGTTAGAGCTCATTTTAGTTTCGTCCACCTACGCTCAATGGAGCACGTTATCATGATTTCATACGGGATACTCTACCTGTGCTGCTAGAACATGTGCCTTTGCAAGTACGACACAACATGTGGTTCATGCGCGATGTGAGCTCCTGCACATTTCAGTCGAAGTGTTCGTACGCTTCTCAACAACAGATTCGGTGACCGATGGATTGGTAGAGGCGGACCAATTCCATGGCCTCCACGCTTTCCTGACCTCAACCCTCTTGACCTTCATTTATGGAGGCATGGCTTACAAAACACTCGTTCGACCTATACTTGAGTATTGCTCATCAGTGTGGGATCCGTACCAGATCGGGTTGACGGAGGAGATAGAGAAGATCCAAAGAAGAGCGGCGCGTTTCGTCACAGGGTTATTTGGTAACCGTGATAGCGTTACTGAGATGTTTAACAAACTCAAGTGGCAGACTCTGCAAGAGAGGCGCTCTGCATCGCGGTGTAGCTTGCTCGCCAGGTTTCGAGAGGGTGCGTTTCTGGATGAGGTATCGAATATATTGCTCCCCCCTACTTATACCTCCCGAGGAGATCACGAATGTAAAATTAGAGAGATTAGAGCGCGCACGGAGGCTTTCAGACAGTCGTTCTTCCCGCGAACCATACGCGACTGGAACAGGAAAGGGAGGTAATGACAGTGGCACGAAAAGTGCCCTCCGCCACACACCGTTGGGTGGCTTGCGGAGTATAAATGTAGATGTAGATGTAGATGAAAGCTCTTGTCTACGCAACGCCGGTACCAAATGTAGAGACTCTTCGTGCTCGTATTGTGGACGGCTGTGATACAATACGCCATTCTCCAGGGCTGCATCAGCGCATCAGGGATTCCATGCGACGGAAGGTGGCTGCAAGTATCCTCGCTAACGGAGGACATTTTGAACATTTCCTGTAACAAAGTGTTTGAAGTCACGCTGGTACGTTCTGTTGTTGTGTGTTTCCACTCCATGATTAATGTGATTTGAAGAGAAGTAATAAAATGAGCTCTAACATGGAAAGTAAGCGTTTCTGGACACATGTCCACATAACATATTTTCTTTCTTTGTGTGTGACGAATGTTTCCTGAAAGTTTTGCCGTACCTTTTTGCAACACCCTGTATAGGGGCTTACGAGCAACACATTGGCAGTCATTCCGGTTGACAATGGCCAAGGAGTGCTTGGCCGAAAGCTCGTGTAGTTTTAATCATCTGACGCGGCTGTACACGCAAGAATCTTTTATTCATTGCTACCGCCGCGAGACACTGCATTCTTACATGTACTGATACTCAAATGTACTATGAAGATGGTGCGTTGCAGTAGCTGAATGCTCACTTCAACTGACCTGCTTTGACTCTGACCTAATCGTGACTCTAGTTAACGGTAACTTGGCCCTTCTTTGCGGTAACTGTAGACCCGGTAATTATGCTGTCTTGAGACACTGTTGTTCCCGTGCGCTGATCTTGTCTGACGGGAGCCGTGTGTCGGCTTACTCGTACATCGCCATGGCGTTTGGAGGATGGATGAACACTTGGGAGCTATTTGTGCGTCGTAAGGCGGAAGCATAATATAACTCCATCCGAAATGGACCAGATGAAGGCAGCTACCCTTCTTCCCCCTCTCCGTACGAACAGGCCTCGGAAGGCCCAACGGTACCGACCGACCGCCGTGCCATCCTCAGTCGATAGACGTTACTGAATGCGGGTACGGAGAAACATGTGGTCAGCACATCGCTCTTCTGGGCGTTGTCAGTTTTTGTGGCCGGAGCTCAGTCTAGTAGCTTCTCTATTGGCTTCGCAGGGACTGAGTGCATCCTGCTAGCCAATAGCTCTCGGCAGATCCGGGAAGCATAATAACATAGACATCGCCATATTGCTCGCTCTATGGAGGCTAACCGTTAGTATGTTGCGCCTTAGTTGTAAGTAACTCGGTGATCTTCTATTTGTGGCTGTGTTCCGTATCTTCGGAGGACACAGCACACAACTCAGTAACTTCGAGAAAGATATTTCACAAATTACAGAATCGTTAATGTGAGAGCAAGAGATCAGCTATAAAAGACATGCCAAGGTCACTACTTCAGTGATGGTAAAAAAATGGCTCTGAGCACTATGGGACTCAATTGCTGTGGTCATCAGTCCCCTAGAACTTAGAACTACTTAAACCTAACTAACCTAAGGACGTCACATACACCCATGCCCGAGGCAGGATTCGAACCTGCGACCGTAGCAACAACGCAGCTCCGGACTGGAGCGGCTAGAACCGCATGGCCACCGCGGCCGGCAGTGATGGTAAAAGCTGGATCGATTTGTCACGCATGATGACGGCCAGTGTTTTCGTAATTGTCATCCCGTTCAAACACACAATTTGGGCTACAATCATGAAAGATGAGACGTCGAGCCTTAGCTATTAAAACAGACCATTTTAGCTTATTAAATGGAATTTCTCTTTGTAGCACAGGACTGCACTTTCGAAATTTACAGGAAAAACGACTGCTATTACTAAAAAGGTTTCGATCGTTCCGGCAAAGCCATTTCACAGGATTAAAATCTAACTTTTCTTAAGGTAGAGATTATAGCTTTCATTGTTGCAGTATTTTTCTGTGCTCGCTTTTGTTATACAGATTTAACATCACTGTAAAACTTCTGCGGGGGCCGGGGGGGGGGGCAACTTTGAATATAAATTAGCGTATTTTTCCGTTTTGACAGCAAAAATCTCGGTTTGCACCTGACACATATAAACTATTTGTCACGCTACACAGGCGCAAATCATATTACAAGGTGTGAGAGACTGCTCAAAATACATACATGGATAGAAATTGTGTTTACGATCTGAATAAGTCTACGTTATTGAAATTAAGGGCGCACCTCTCTAAACAGAAATCAGAGATTCTGCTTCGGTTGACTCTACCATTAGTTTATATTTAAACACGGAACTTTGTCGTGAAGGAAGGAGCTACGGTTATAAGTACCACAATTTGTTGTGACTAGATTAAGTTTTCATAGCCGAGAAAGATGGCCAATAAGTTCGAACGCACTTAGTGATAGGAACTGTAGTTTATAATAACGCCGTCTGCAGAAGTTCTCAGTTAATATATTAATGTATTTGCCTACAGAAAGTGTAGAATGAACAAAATAGGTGGATCACAGATATTATGTTCTTTGATACTGGATACTGTGATGACGGAAATCTGTGAGGTGGGAGAGGTTAAGGGGAGGGGGAAGGCGAAGGGTAAGGAAAAGGAGTCATCTTACTGTGTTCTCCAAATCTCCCCTTCAACATTACTGATATGTGTTGGATACTCGTACAGCAGAAACCAAACTACCTTCTAAGCAGGTAGTTACTGCGTTGATGAAGTTTAAAATTACTGAGTGCATTTATCCGACGAAGCATTTCAAGTCTGTAACAAGACACGCAGTTTCATGTTAGCACAGACTCATGTCCACCTGGAGATGACGTCGGCTGAATAATTACTTTGCTTAGACAGTACTGGAGATCAGTGTTTTCGAACATTTGCATCTGATATTGTTATTTGCAGTATTTGTGATGGGTAGGGTGTAATTCTTCTGATCGTTGCAGACAGTGATGGCCTTTCGAAATTGCCCACATCCCCACTTTAGGCTGAGATTGTTATTCGAGCCCTCGGTTGCTTTGATAATGGATTCTAAAATTTCTTGATACCGACTGTTCAAGCCACTTTGGAAAAACGTTGTCACGAAAGAGGGAATTTAGGACTAAACTTGAAGTCAACGGTGAGGTCATAGGAGAGAGAGCACATCTTTTTCAAGGTAACACTCCGGGTGTTCACTTCAGTAGACTTGGGGAAACCATAAAAAATCTTAATAGGGGAAACCGGGTAAGGATCAGGATTACTCTTAATGACTGAGAAACTTCCTTCGGTAGGTGATCTCGTCGCCCACTATCGGTAGCATAACTAACTAAAAGCAACGTGATGCAGGCATATCATCAGATAACAAAGAACGAATGATGCAGATTTCGGTAAAAGTAGCATACATTTGAAACAGAGGCAGTTAGTTTTAAATTACGACACATAAGTCACTCCAATGTCGTTATCAGAATAATCAGTGGTGCCAGATAATTTAAATTTTACCATACTGAAACATGGAACTTTTACTCTGAAATACGAGTAGATTACACCTATTTTGCACACAACCGACGGAGTCAAAAATGGTTCAAATGGCTCTGAGCACTATGGAGCTTAACATCTGAGGTCATTAGCCCCTAGAACTTAGAACTACTTAAACCTAACTTACCTAAGGACATCACACACATCCATGCCCGAGGTAGGATTCGAACCTGCGACCGTAGCGGTTAAATTGTGCACAGTATAACATTTGTAAAAATTACATGTGTATTAAAAAGTAATTACGTATATTACAAGTATACTACTTCCGTGAGTCCGAAACGCTTGTAATGATATTATGCTGACATTCGGCGTCGGTTATGTTTAATGAAGTGAGTATGTTACTTTCGATAGCACTAGAAACTTCAAATTTGACATAAGTGTAATTACAGTGTTACTTATTTGGTAACATGTACACCGTTTGAGTAGCCACTAAAAAGGTGTCGTGTGTAACAATGCCCTCAGCATTGAATGGATGGTTGCGTTCTAAGTTCGGTTGCATCCGTATATTCCAAGTTCTCCAGCGAAAATATTTTATCTCTATTAATTTTTTGTAGGTCAAACAGAAACGTGTCACGGTCGGAAGTTCGGGTCTCCCCTCGGAGATGGGTGTGTGTGTGTGTGTGTGTGTGTGTGTGTGTGTGTGTGTTGTCCTTAGCGTAAGTTAGTTTAAGTTAGATTAAGTGGTGCATAAACTTAGGGACCGATGACCTCAGCAGTTTGGTCCCATAAGACCTTACCACAAATTTCCAAATTTTCTTTGACATGTAAACATTGTACATTATAGGACCCATTATACGCGAACAGATGCATAACATTGTCAGTAGTAAACGTTGGCTCTAGAGCTCTGTAAACACAACTACATAGTAACGTCCAACACTCCCTTTTCCTCCACACGATGGCATCAGCACGTCTAGACACGGACTCAACGAGATAGAAAGTTTTGGGGAGACTTTATGAACTGTGCCAACTGAGCGCTACCAAAAATGCACGGAGATAAGTCAGCTTTCCTTGCAAGGTGCGCGCTACTCGCTCGGTGGCATCCCAGATGAGCTCAGTAGCACATATGTCATGTGACTGTAGGGCAAAAAGTATCCTCATGTTTGTGGAGTGTTCCACCAAATATTTGAATTCATTTCGGGAGCAAAGGTGTTGTGCGTTATCTTTCTGAAGGTGCAAGTTGCCGGTACTTTAGGCAAATAAACGTTTGAAATATACACTGAAGCGCCAGATAACTGGTATAGGCATTCGTATTCAAATACAGACATATGTAAACAGGCAGAATACGGCGCCACGGTCGGCAATGCCTGTATAAGACAAGTGTCTGGTGCAGCTATTAGATCGGTTACTGCGACTACAATGGCAGGCTATCAAGATTTAAGTTATTTTAAACGTGGTCTTATGGTCGGTGCACGAGCAGTGGGGCGCAGCACTACAAGGTAACGATGAAGTGGGGATTTTCCCGCACGACGGTTTCAAGAGTGTACCGTGAATATCAGGAATCCGATAAAACATCAAATCTCCGACATCGCTACGGCGGGAAAAAAATCCTGTAAGAACGGGACCAACGACGGCTGAAGAGAATCGCTCAACGTGGCAGAAGTGTAACCCTTCCTCAAATTGCTGCAGCTTTCAATTGTGGGCCATCGACAAGTATGAGCGTGCGAGCCAGTCAATGAAACATCATCGATATGGGCTTTCAGGGCCGAAGGACCACTCGTGTATCCTTGATGACTCTACGACACAATGTTTTACGCCTTGCCTGGGTCCATCAACACCGATATTGGACTGTTGATGCCTGGAAAGATGTTGCCTGATCGGACGAGTCTCGTTTCAAGTTGTACCGAGCGGATGGACGTGTACGGGTATGGAGACAACCTCATGAATCCATGGACCTTGCATGTCGGCAGGGGACTTTTCAATCTGGTGGAGGCTCTTTAATGGTGTGGGGGTGGTATGGGACCCTTGATAACGTCTAGATACGATTCTTGACAGGTGACACGTATTTAAATATCCTGTCTGATTACCTGCATCCATTCATGTCCATTGTGCCCTCCGACGGATGTGGGCAATTCCAGCAGGACAACGCGACACACCACACTTCCAGAATTGCTACAGATTGACTCCAGAAACACTCTTCAGAGTTTAAACACTTCCGCTGGCCACGAAACTCCCCAGACATGAGCATTATTGTTCAAAAAATGTGTGTGAAATCTTATGGGACTTAACTGCTAAGGTCATCAGACCGTTAGCTTACACACTACTTAACCTAAATTATCCTAAGGACAAACACACACACCCATGCCCGAGGGAGGACTCGAACCTCCGCCGGGACCAGCAGCACAGTTCATGACTGCAGCGCCTTAGACCGCTCGGCTAAACCCGCGCTGCCGAACATTATTGAGCATGTCTGGGATGCCTTTCAACGTTCTGTTGAGAAGAAATCTTCATCCCCTCGTACTCTTGCGCATTTATCGACTTCCCTGCAGGATTGATGGTTTCAGTTCCCTCCAGCACAACTTTAGACATTAGTCGAGTCTATGCCACGTCGTGTTGCGGCACTTCTGTGTGCCTGCGTAGGCCCTACACGATATTAGGCAGGTGTACCAGTTTTTTTGGCTCTACTGTGTAATGTGATAGCAGGCTCCTGTATACTTTGCTAGATACAGATGATGGTTGACATATCAAAGACTCACTTTATTATTTATAAATATCACACACGTGAAAATATTCCCATATGGGAATACTCCCACCATCTAGCGCCGCGGTTCCCTATTAGCGAGTGACGTCCTTTTTCTCATGTGTGTTTAGACTACTGATACTCAGTTATTGGCGTGTATCAACGTGTACTACAACTCATCATGCCAGACTAGGCAATATTCCTGCACCAGCGCTAATCTCTATGGCCAATATTTTGTGAAAAGTGGATGTACAGTCACGCGAGGAGTGGAGACCTCTCTACTTCATAGCAAAGTGATGGTAGCGATGCTCACAATCTGCTATTTCCCGTCATTGAATTGTTGAATGATACGCTACGGCTCCTCTCTCTGTTTTGACACACCGTAACAGTCAAAGCCGACTCCAGCCAACAACGAAGTTCTACGTTTCCATTGGTTCACTACATAGCTTAAGGCCGTGTTGGTTCCTTTTTAAAAAAAGAAGACCAGCCAATGCCCTTCCCCATCCCTCCACAATCCGATTAGCACACTGGACTCGCATTCGGGAGGACGACGGTTCAATCCCGTCTCCGGCCATCCTGATTTAGGTTTTCCGTGATTTCCCTAAATCGTTTCAGGCAAATGCCGGGATGGTTCCTTTGAAAGGGCACGGCCGATTTCCTTCCCAATCCTTCCCTAACCCGAGCTTGCGCTCCGTCTCTAATGGCCTCGTTGTCGACGAGACGTTAAACACTAACCACCACCACCATCCACAATCCGAGCCTGTGCTTCGTTACTAACGACCCCGAAGTTTACAGGCTCTTAGATACTGATCTTAATTTCTTATCCTGAAGTTACCACACCCTTTACAAAGCCACATGTGAAAAGCCCAGCGCCTGCACGTTTCGAGCACCCAGATGTACTGACATCATGCGTCTCTCCCATCTTACGCTGCACTATTGCACATAGGACGTCTGACGACATCCACATCGCCGCTCACGTATTCCATTTGTAATCATCCTCGCTAAAATACGCAGTCTCTCTCTCATTTGCTCGTGAGTATAAAATGGTCTCCGCTATTTCTTTAAAAGTGATTCCCAGGACGCCTACAGTGTAGGAAAAGTCCTAGCGTTTATTACTCTGTCGCTAATAACATGGTACGGATGTAAACGTATCACTTTTAAAACCAAAATCAAACAATGGAAAATCCAGGATGGAATGTAACAATATTATTAGCTGCCAGAGGCTGTGCTCATGTGAGTGTGAGTTTTGTGTGTGTGTGTGTGTGTGTGTGTGTGTGTGTGTCTGTGTCTGTGTGGTTTGTCTGTTTTTGACAAAAGCCACGCGGGATTAGCAGAGCGGTCTAGGGCGCTGCAGTCATGGACTGTGCGGCTGGTCCCGGCGGAGGTTCGAGTCCTCCCACAGACATGGGTGTGTGTGTTTGTCCTTAAAATAATTTAGGTTAGGTAGTGTGTAAGCTTAGAGACTGATGACCTTACCAGTTAAGTCCCATAAGATTTCACACACATTTGACCTTTTTTTTTTTTTTTGACAAAGGCCTTGTTGGCCGATAGCTTATTTTTTGACAGTCTTTTCGTTATGCCTATCTACGACTCAGCATCGCTATTATATGATGAATAGCAACTATCCTTTTCATGATATTCTCACTTTTAATACCATAGCAGTCTTGACAGTCTTCTCCCATTTAGAACAAGCAATTTAGCACCTTTATCACATTTAACACTGAATTTAAAGGACTAGTTAGTCTTTAACTGTATGACTCGCGAAACACTTAGGAATTAGCTTTGGACAACTGTAGAACGATTTATAAATAGTCCCTCGGTTCTCCGAGTTGTATAACTCTCATTTCTGAAGAAATACTGCTCGCAGGTGCGATAACATTGTTCTCCCTGTTGTCAGGATAATGTGGTTTCACCCAGTCTGGGCTGACCTTTGCTTTTTTTCCCACCCAAAAAGTGAACTCTGAGGTAATCCAGTAACGAAGCCAATGAACGATTCCTTCCCCTTGCTCGTAATTAGAGCAATTTGGTCTGCCAGTAACGACGTTCACGGTAGCGAACACAGCGCAGAAGCTACTATTACTGCATCTGTATTTCTCGCACTGCTTGAGCAATACGTTCAGAGGAACATAGAAAAGGAGCGTCCTTAAACAGAGCTCTAATATTTTAATTCGTTTCTAAAGCGGAAGTTATTGGTAGATCCAGTTTCCAATTATCTTTGCCTCGCGTTCTACTTCGCTGCAAATGTGTTGCAAATTCGTGAAACAAAAACGCGCAGAAGAGATAATCGTTGTCAGTTTGGTGTGTTTCTTAAGAAAATCACAATACTTATTAATCATGTCTTACAAATGTTCAAATGGGTGTGTAATCTTATGGGACTTAGCTGCTAAGGTCATCAGTCCCTAAGCTTACACACTACTTAACCTAAATTATCCTAAGGACAAACACACACACCCATGCCCCAGGGAGGACTCGAACCTCCGCCGGGACCAGCCACACAGTCCATGACTGCAGCGCCGTAATCCGCTCGACTAATCCCGCGCGGCTCATATCTTGCATAAATACTGCTGACAATAATAAGCGAGTAGGAGAAATAAGTACATTTATAATCATAATATTTACCGCCCTATTAATTATTACTGTCAACGCACAACACTCATACGAGTTCGCGATTGATAAAGTAAGACATACGCTCTAAGACATAGTAAACGACGCATCATGAAGGACTTATCTGAATGGGACAAAAGTCATTAGACGTGATGTATAAGAACAAACAAGTGGTTTCAATTTCAGGAAAACTGAATGATTTATTCGAGAGAAAGAACGTCACAAATTTAACAAGTCAATAACGCGTTGATCCACCTCTGGCCCTTATGCAAGCATTTATTCGTTTTGGCATTGATTAACAGAGTTACTGATTGTCCTCCTGAGTGATATCGTGCCAAATTATAATTGGCATGTTATATCGTTAAAACCTCGAGCTAGTTGGAGAGCACTCCTATGATCCAAACTGTTCCCGCAGCGTATCGCACGGTTTGTCACTTGACGTCTTAGTGACCTTTAGTATGACAGTCGGGCAAAGGAAGGGCAAGACGCGTGATATCAACGTACAATACAATATGGCACTTTTCTGGAGGCAAAGTAATCGGTGGCATTGGTATGATTTGGTCCCAGTGCGGTATGTTTCCGTCCTTTCCAGCCTTACTTAACAATATAACACTCTGTAGCATTGTAGTAACTACTGTGGATGCAATTTTAACTCTACTATGTATCCTGCCCTGTGACGCAGCTTGTATTCCATCCACGTAACTTCGGCAAAGTGCCACATCCGGTTTGCGAAATTTATGGCACCACCATTCGTGCTGTACTGGGAAGTGAGAAACAGGTATCTGCGAACCTCGGACTGAGCGATATACATCATGGAGTGAGCGCGGCATCCTCATTCTTGTGAGGAACGGATGTGGAGGACTCGATCCGAGGGAAAGCTCCGAAATTCCTTTGTTATAAAGGAGACTTCATTTCCTACCGGAAATCCTGGCGTTACGGTTTACGGGAATATCGCTGAAGGGTTCATGCGTACTTCCCGGCCTTTCTGTAGCTTGCAGTTGCGAAGCAGATGTCTGAAAGTGAACAGTACGCGGTGTGTAATTGCAGAAATCTGCGAGACTCCCCCTTAATTGAAACCACTCAGCGTAATGCCTTGAGTTCCTCTCGCAAACGTCATCTATTCTGCTGTTTCTATAAAAGTACTAAAGAGTGGCGGAAGTATACAGAGACAAATTTGGCAGAGCTCGCTTCTGTGATTGTATCTGAAACATAAATATGGCGGAAGGCTACAGAAAACCAGAACCGCTGCACTTGAATTTTGTCTAGCAATTTCGAAAAGTACTATGTAATACTACTGCTTCGTGACAGATACGAAGAACACTTACATTTAAAACAATATACTCTGTTATAGTTGACAGAGATTTTGATCAAAATGGGACTTGCCTATTTCGGAAGTAAATCACAGAAAGAAAAAAAAAAGAGTTCCTTGAAGCAATACGTGTCAAAGAGGAAGAGTATTCATCTTTGCTGCCCAACACAATGTTAGTTTCTGATGGAGAGATCACTTCGTCTTTAGATATGACTTTTAAAGAGCAGTCGACAGTGGTATCGGTTACCGAAAATTGTCTATCATTATGTAGGCTGTTACGGAAAGTCTCTCAAAATTACAAGCTCCAGAGACAAAGGCGATTACTTGTTACGGCATGATAGTCTCTACCTTCCTGTGTCGTAGAGATAAGGCTAGTGCTGTCACTCATTCCATTTTCCTCAAATTGGAATTCTAGTGCTGCACTAACATGGAAGATTTGGGCCAGATGCCACATAGAAAAAATTGCCAAACAGAGCTTCAGAAATATTTTTATGAATTATTCATACCTCATCAAGTCTCTGCTTCTGAAAACGTAAATCCCTTCTGTGATAATAAATGGAGGCTCATGCCTAGAGATGACGACACAGCAAAAGAGTTATCTTCTAGGCACTGACTCTTGTTCATGGATTCAAGCAACTAACGGCGGACCACTGTTTGAACTCTAAGTAAAATCCTTTGCCATAATGTTCCAAGATCATAAATTCATAATGGAAATATAAAATAACTGCAGATATCGAAAATGGCTAGTTTAAGAAAGAAAGGATGTGGGTTGGTTTGTTGATTGATTGATTCGGGGTAGGGGTTGGTTTGGTTTTTTGGGGGGAAGAGACCAAACAGCAAGGTCATCGGTCTCATCGGATTAGGGAAGGACGGGAAAGGAAGTCGGCCGTGCCCTTTCAAGGGAACCATCCCGACATTTGCACGGAGCGATTTAGGGAAATCATGGAAAACCTAAATCAGGATGGTCTGCGGGTTTGATTCGTCGTCTTCCCGAACGCGAGTCCAGTGTGTTAAACACTGCTCTACCTCGCTCGGTAAGTGATGTATTAAGTTATTTAGCTGAAAATTGGTCACAGTATACGAGAAGACATGATAAGTAAACAACAATGGGCTGTGCAGTGCAGACGACACATTGCATATCACAAAAAAGGCAGATTAAATTTTAAAGTCCTGTCGATGACGAGGTCTTTCGAGACAGAGCATTAGCTCTTACTGAATAAGTATGGGTAACGAATCGGCCTTGTATTTATCAAATGAACCATCAAGGCATTCAAACGGTGTTACAATGTACTGTTTGCTTATGGTGCAGCTAAACTCCGACAGGTAATAGAACAGTTTCAGAAAATAAGTAGGAAATTGTGCAGAAAAACAACTGTGATAAGACTAAAATATTGTACAACTATCACACTGAATAGCAAATTATTCAAATAAGCAATGAACGCATAGAACCAATAGATGGGATTTGATATTTAGAGCATAAGAAAACACTGACTGAATAGACACGAAAACAAACAGAACTGTTGTAACTATCTGGAGTGCTTTTGAGAAACTAAATCGGATTTTTATAATTGTGTCTCTTGTGTATTGACACTTTTCATGTACTGCAGTGAGACATGAATTTTCAATACGAAAAGTACTAATAACTGATGGTTGCTCGGTGATCAATCAAGAAAGACATTTTGGAAATTACGCCGGCCGGAGTGGCCGTGCGGTTCTAGGGGCTACAGTCTGGAGCCGAGCGACCGCTACGGTCGCAGGTTCGAATCCTGCCTCGGGCATGGATATCTGTGATGTCCTTAGGTTAGTTAGGTTTAATTAGTTCTAAGTTCTATGCGACTGATGACCTCAGACGTTAAGTCGCATAGTGTTCAGAGCCATTTTTGAAATTACAAGAGACAAGGAAACAAGCAAATGGGTCAGTGGACAAAATGGAATCGAAAATTTAATTAAGACTGCACTGAAAATGTTCTATGTGGGATATGTATCAAGCGAACAGATGGTGGGAGAAGGTAAGGAATTTCCTGCAGGATTCCAGCAGCTAAAGAGAAGTTTACAAAAAGTGACATAACGTCCTTGGACAATAAATCCGCAATCATTGCATTAATATTTTCACTGAGGTGAAAAAAGGTATGAGATACTTCATAATATCGTGTCAAACCTCATTTTTGCCGGCATAGTGCAACACTTCGACGTGGTATGGACTCACCAAGTCGTTAGAAGTCTCCTGCCGAAATATCGAGACGTGCTGCCTCTATGGCCGTCCGTAACTGCGATGTGTTGCCGGTGCAAGATTTTGTGCACAGAATTCTCGATTACGACCCATAAATGTTCGATGGGATTGATGTCGGACGATTGCTGCCCGGTGTCACGGCTCACTGTCATCCACAAAAATTCATAATACACAAGGATATCTATATTTACAAGATTACTCTGCAACTCACAATTATTTCGATAGTTGCTTGGGAACGTGAAGTCCGTGAACGACAGAAAATGGTCTCCAAGTAGCCGAACATTACTATTTCCAGTTAACGATGGGTCCAGTTGGACCAGAGGACCAAGCCCCTTCCATGTAAACACAGCCCACACCATTATGAAGCCACCGCCAGCTAACACGGTACCTTGTTGTCAGCTTGGGTCCATGGCTTCGTGGGTTCTGCGCCACACTCGAACCGTGCTATCAGCTCTTACCAGCTGAAATGAGAACTCATCTGACCAGGCCATGGATTTGTAGTTGTCTAGGGTCCAACCTTCGACCAGAAATATAATAGACTGGCCCTGACGTCATTTTCGTGGCTCCAACATATCTGGGCTAAAGTCACGTGAATGTTGGCAAAACATGGTGGTTTCGTGTTGCGCTTATGGCTGTACTCAGCGTTTTGTCGGGGGAAATAGCATTACATTTCACGTGTAAGTGTTTCTATGATAGTGCAGATGATTTTATTGAAATCTGCTGAAGTGACTTTTATATGTTTTTTACACTTCAAATAGAGTATCACGAAAATTAATGTGTTGAAAGTGATGCCTGTAAAGTCAGGCTCATATTACATTTTGGAAAGTATCTGCGATAATTCGGTTACAGAAGTAAGTATAACTGTTTCTCGTTCCTACTCATAGGTTCCCTCAGGATGAAAACCGAAGGCAGCTTTGGATACAGGACTAGGTGAATACCGGACTGATAAATACGTTCCACCTCAGTTTACACGATTCGCAAATATTTCGAAAAGTCGCACATTTTCATACGGGTAACACTAGACGCAGGCATTATGGGTAGACAAATTCCCCCCCCCCCCCCCAGTGGGTTAAGGGTTTGGCGATAAGATGGACATCAGGCCACCCTCTATCATTAACAATGCCACTTCCGATAAGCAGCATCCCGTGTAGTTGCGGGATATAGGCAGAAGAAGATGTTAGTACATGTCTATTTCTGTAAGTTAATGAATATTTTTTCCTTGTGTGAAAATGGAGTAATCTTGCGAATATGTGGCAGCATGTTACAACTGTTTTCCGGAATAGAATAAGAGCTCAAATTATTAATTATTCATTCCGTGCTTTATTGATGAGATAAATAAAAACCCACTGCAGACCAGCTCATGAGTTTTGTCTCAGTGTCCACTTTCTACTGTACTTACCATCTCCAAAGAAGTAACATGTTATTGGACATTCAGCTACTCCCTATAAGCCTACACTGATACAGTATTCGGCAGTTAAGATCTCGAATTCATCTCCATAATCTCTTGTTTGTAAAACTGTACGAGTCGTAGATGGAGATTTTAGGTGCAGCAGGAGAGAATGATGTGGCTGCTTTCCTAAATCCTCTTAACACGAATTTTGAAGTAATTCTTACTACAAAGTTGCTACTGATTCCCTTCGTCAGTTGAACTTGATAGAGAGGTAATGTGTAAGATACTGAGCACGTAAGATAGTACTAAAACATATACTTATAGAACACTGGTGGAAATCCGTTCTTTTACGATTTTCAGTAAAAAGTTAACAGCTTCGCTGATACAAGACTCTGTTACCAGGCTGTAGTTACTGGAGGAATGACACTGATTAACGCTGCGCAGATACGTGTAAACAAGGACATAATTTGACTCACAACTAAGTGCGCCACGTGATTATATGGATGTTAAAAGGGCAGGAACGGGGGAAGAGAAATCTAGCATCGTCGTATGTTGAGTCCGTGAGGCAGTTGGCATAGAGTTTGTTCTGAAAGGAGGGTCGCGGCAGGTGGAAATTAGTAGTGGGCAGGCGGCAGTGGAACTTGGGACCGTGGCTCCGCCGCTGTTGACAGTGCGGCGCTCACACCCATCAAAGGCTGAAATATTCATCGAATAACGGAATAGTGCACGGCCGAAAAACGGCAGGTAATGGTGTGGGCAGCGCCGCGCTGATGCGCGTTTGTAGCTGGTCCCGATGCGAATCTCCCACATCGCTAAATCGGACGCAAGCCCAATACTTTGAAGCGAGTGGTCAATGTACCAGCGAATGCAGCGGACGCCCGTAAACTGATGACGTCTCATTTCACAATTAAATACTACACCATTACGTGGCGTTTACAAATTCCATCGCTTATCAAATTCTCTCGTATGACAGTTGGGTTACCCGATTCCAGTACGCAGCAGTTTTAAAACTTTTAAGTTCCAGACTTCGGTACTATCTCATTGACACTTTTGGTACGAACTTCTGGATGCTTAAAACTACTAATTCTCAGAATCTATTCGAAAACCGGTTCAGGAACCAAACTTGCTTACTTTTCTAAGCATACTGTCCCAAACCTTACAATACATAATTGATCCACAACAATCTGTCTCTGTGTCATGTAATAACTACATGGTGCAGAAGAGAAGTAGAAGCCGTTATCTTCCTTTCTCCTCGCATTTCTTAATGAGTCACATTTACTATTGTGTATTCCGACGTAAAAGTTGGGTGAGAATCTTTCATGAAACATGTACAGCGAAACTATCTAAATCCATACCTTGCTCTTCCAGTACTTGCCAATGACATCACTGTCCCAAAAGTCTTCGTTTACTGAACTGTTTCATTAATATGACTTTTGGATCAGCTTGTATGCCATTTGTTAGTTTAACATTAATAAGAAGGTTGCAAGTGCTTTAGTGCAGCAATTTTTTGCTTGTCCAGTAAAATGTAACGAAGTGAAACAGTGAACTTTATAATGCGGCGCTTATTTGTTCATTAGACTCATCGCTTGTCCACAAAGCCTGACAAAAAGTATTTTGATTCTTCGTTATGTTGATTCTAAGGTTTATACGTAATGAAAAATTTTGATAAGATGCAGCTTTCTGGCACTGTAATGATTATTTAATACGTGGTGCTTGTAAACGCTGAAATTGAATATCGCCTTCCGCTTTTAATATTATCTTACCCGGCTCGGGGGATGTCTGATTAAGTGCCAGACTACGTATGTAACGGTCTGGGATTCAATCCTAACTCAATCGTAAGACTTTTATCTGTTACTTCACTTCTTTCACCTCTTGAAATGGTTTCTTAATGTGAAAATATCGAGTTACACTGTGGTTCCCACTACTTATAACTGGCTGGCTAAGTCAGTTTCAAGGGCCAATAAAGCACTGCTGCTCAAATCAACCCGGTAGTTGACGATGGCTTTACCTTGCACTTCTCGTTGCGTTACCATTTTCCACAAATTTTCGTCGCATGTTTTTACACCAAATGACAATAACTAATTTCGTCTACTACATGATTTGTGGTGCTTATAAGGTGAGCACTTACCATCTATAGTGATTTTTATTAGGCCATACATCCTTCCTCATCGCCTAATGAGTCAGAGAACGCAATTTTCCTCAAACGTGTACTGTCAAAGTTCTCAGACATTCGTGAACAAAACTGGTTCCATTCTACAGGACTCATCCCATTTCGACGCAACATTCGAGAATGCAAAAAGGTCGAGTTGTTACTTACGTGTGGTCGTCAAGATACCCAGATTTCATTCATTTAGACTTTCATTCGTAGATCTGTTTGTGGAGTCTTGTTTGCGTTACTACCCTTCTGTTGGAGGGAGACTTACTTGTAGGGGTTACCGGAGCGTTGAAAAATATTCCCCATGTACCATGCACATTTGATAAAATTTTCACGCCATTTGTATCTTTGTCAAGCTGTTTTCTGCCAGTTCAAACCAGAGACTCTAGACGTTGTTAACTCAGCGGCCTGGAGTTCTTACTTGCAGTTGGTTCCTCTCTCTATGGCTCCACTCAAAGACAGTTTACATCCAACTTCTACAGTTTTTTTTATTGTTATTTTTTTATGCCACACGTCGTGCCCATTTCATTTGCTGTGCTTGAACCCAATGTAGTACATCACTGGCTTTAGTCACTGATTAAACATCGACAGATTTTGCGATCTATTATAGCTCCACTTTGAATCAGCCTTTCCATGCTGTCTGAGAAGCTCTCAGTTTCATTTTCTCGAACTCACTAAATGCCTATCTTTCGCAGGCATAAGCTGAAGCAGTCGAAAGCTCCTCTATCCAAGTCCACAGGTATTTTGGGCTTGGAGAAACTCGAGTTTCTTCCTAACATACTCCACCCCAGTTTTAAGTGGAGGAAGATCTCGTTCTTCATGTCTCCTTCCGTTTCCGTTGGCTTACTAGGATATTCATACTCTTCGCCTGTCTTTAGAAACCTTGATCAAGTCATAATGTTTCCATGCTAATGTTCGTCTTCGAAATGTTTGCATTAAGTGCAAAGTCTCCATGTTGTTGTACAACGTCAGAAACTAGAGAGCAGATCCTCTGTGTCATTAACTACGGGCATAGCATGATCTGCTAAACCTAAATTGCTTAATCGTTTTCCTCTAATTATTATTCCTCCTTCCTTCCGATGAACTGTCTTTGTTGACCTTCACAACGCAGGTGTGAATAGTTTTGTTGATATTTGGTCTCCTTGTTTTATTCTTCATTCCATGAAAATTTGCTCAGTGTGTTTTACACTTAACTGTGAAAATTTTTATCTTACATGACAAAGACAGTTTGTATGCTTGGTTCCATGGAACACCTGTTGACACATAACAGCTCATTAATGTTAAGGAACACTTCTTGTGAAAAAAAAATAGGCTAAGTCCGCTGCTCGTGGTCTAGTGGTGCCGGCACGGTAGCTCAGCGTGTTCGGTCAGAGGGCTAGTTAGCCTCTGTAATAAAAAAAAACTGAGTGAACGGATCGACGAACTGCCTGACAGGGTATCATCGGCCGTCCGCCCCGGAGAAATTCAACGGAAAAAAAGAAAGAAAAAGAGGTTAGCGTTGCTGTCTCTGGATCACGGGGTCCCGGGTTGATTCCCGGCTAGGTTGTGGATTTTCTCTGCTCGGGAACTGGGTGTTTGTGTTGTCCGGCTATATTTGATTGTGTAAGAATTGTGACTTTGTACGGGCGCTGATGACCTCGCAGTTGAGCGCCCCACAAACCAAACATCATCATCGTCAAAATAGACCAATATTTATACCACATAATAATCTAACGTATCAGTAAACGCTGAAGAATTATGAACACAATTTTAGTACAACTGAACTCATTGCCACGAATCCTTTAAGCTCTACAGCTCTGTGTGGCAGAATTTCCTTGTACCTAGTGGGTGTCGCAGGAGGGATGGTCAGCATTCATGGATATGACTGGAAATACCATTCGAAGCAAAAATCTTTAGTAAACATGCACTATAAAAATGCATTCCTTAAGAGTTATGAGTACTTGTTGAGAACAAGAGATATGCTTCACGGGGCAAACACGAACAAGGACTCATAGTGCTTAAGTTACCCATTTTAGAGCCCATGTTTGCAAAGTATTTTTTACTTCGAGCGATCTTTCCTGTCATATCCCTGAATACTGATCATTTCTCCTAGAACACCCTGTGAAAAAACACATTTTATTGACGTAAGCATGACAACATATGAAAAATTAAATCTTCATCACTGTTGCTTATTCGTCCCAATGAATGGTGTTTTATTCTTTCCACTTTTTATATCAAGTAAAGAAAAAAATATGGTATCAAACGTCTGTCCTGGCTGTCTTTGTTAGTGCAATTATTTATCTCCCAACAAGTTCCAGAAACGAAAATATCTACTTGTCTGAAAAGTACTCTCGTTGGACTCAGGCAGCTGACAGGAAGGTGAAAAAGGAGACTGCGTGTTAGGTGGATGTAACGACATGAGAAACAAAATTAGAACAAAACTGTCAAATGCCAGGTATCTATTCCACGTACTGTGTGGATAATAAAGCGATTGAAGTAACATTTCTGATAGGACGAACGAATTTCCTGAAAAGATCTTATTTTGGACGCTAGCATAGGCAGCAGAATACTTGAAACAACGTTAATGTGGAACTCTGATACTACCTGCCTCTCAGAAAATGTATCACTGTGGCCGCGCGGGGTAACCGCGCGGTTTGAGGCGCCTTGTCACGGTCCGTGCGGCTCCCCCCGACGGAGGTTCGAGTCCTCCCTCGGGCATGGGTGTGTGTGTTGTCCATAGCGTAAGTTAGTTTAAGTTAGATTACGTAGTGTTTAGGCTTAGGGACCAATGACCTCAGCAGCTTGGTCCCATAAGACCTTACCACAAACTTCCAAAAATGTGTCGCTATCGACCGCCCGTATGCGATATGTGTAATTTATGAATTGTGTCCGCTATACGCTCACACAAAGCGTGCGGCATCACTCATACTGCTCAGATTTATCCAAACAGGTCAACCGCCTGCAATGCAGTGGCCGCTCTGCACTAAGCGGAAGTTTTTATTTACCTCCATTTCATATGCAGTAAACAGATATATTCACCATGGCACATGCGAAAGTGTCATGTCGTACGTGGATATTTCATAAGGTTTGAAGCTCAGAGCGCGAGATGCAGGGACGTGGGGAATGAGCAATTACCCCAGGGACGAGGTGACGCACAGCAATTCCGGGACTGGGGGACGGCGTAAGACTTGCTAAAAAGCGTAACTTTATTTCAGAAGGAGAAATATAAACTCCAAAGTTCGGGATGTCAATTCTTTGTTCCCTCATAAAATTTAAGTGTTAGTTTACCTGTTTTTTATTTAACCACAGCCACTCAGATATTGCAATGTCCCTTGGACGGCAGTAATAGCTGCTGTGCCTCAGGGAAGTATAATATGACCGGTACTCTTTGTCTTATACAGTAAAGACTTTTCGGAAAGTATTAGCTTAGCCTTACGGTTTTTGCGGGTTATGGTTATCTATGAGGAAATTCTATGCGGCAAAAACTGTAGTAACATTCAGTTCGAACCCGGCAAAATATCATCCTGGTGCAAACGCTGGAAACTAATGTTCAATACACAGAAGCGTCAAGATGTACACTTCAAGAAACGTAAGAGCATGATGATCTTTAACAACAGGTTGAAGGAGTTACCACCACAATCAGATATGTCATAGAAATATTTGGAACTAACAATCTGTAAAGATATGATGTTGGTCATCTACTTAGTTTCGGTTGTAGTTAAGCAAATGGCAGGCTACATCGTGTCATTCTGGAAAATTCGTCAATCTACAAAACAGACTGAATATAAAACATTGTTCAAGAGTATGCGGCCCATTTCATGTCGGACTAACAGAGGACATAGAGCGTGTACGGACATCTGAAGAACTCTGGCTTAAGCTTAAATAGATATAAATGCAACTGGCAGAACAGCTCATAATTCGAGTGACTCTCCGATTTGTACGGCCAGTAAAAAGAAAACTGTGAACAGAGACTATCACATATTAGGTGTAACACAAAGCGTAGGTCTACAGATAGATGCTGAATGAAACGCGTTTGCCTGTGAAGAGATCATCGCGTGACGCTTTCAAAATCTACCATAGCAGAATATTATGGAACCCAAACAAATTTTCGCTGTATGTAAAAGCTTTTAGTGGCACCAACGTTAGTATCCAGTCACTCACGAACTAGACAGGAAATGAAACTGAGGATAGTTGAGCAAAAGCAGAAATGCTGAACTCTGTTTTCAAATGTTCAGTTACAAACGAAAATTCAGAGATATTGCCTCTGGAATTAGTAGCATATTCTATGCCAAACTGCGGCTGAGTTAGCACATCATTTTACCATAATATTGCTCAGAATCCTCGAATAAAACTCCGTGCTTAGCAGTTGAAAGAAAACACAGGTCACACCCGTGAAGTGCAGTGGAAGTGATCCACGAACCACCGTCCACTAAGTATATGACTTCTACGTATTGTAGAACATGTTCTGAGCCCAAACGTAGTGATATATCTCGAACAGAATGACCCCTTCCGTGTCAGCCAACAGGGATTCCGGAAACATCGATCATGTGGAACCCAACTCGCAATTTCCTCACATGACATCCTGAAAGCCATGAATCAAAATAATTCTGTAAAAAAGGTCTAAGGCGCCTTGTCACGTTCCGTGCTGCTACCCCCGTCGGTGGTTCGAGTCCTCCCTCGGACATGGGTGTGTGTGTTGTCCATAGCGTAAGTTAGTTTAAATTAGATTAAGTAGTGTGTAGGCTTTGGGACCGATGACCTCAACAGTTTGGTCCCATAAGACCTTACCACAAATTTCCAAATACGAAGGTCATCCAAAAAGTGCCGAGACGTATTTAATTCTAGCCGTATAAGCAACGTTAGCGCAGTAAATACTACGGCGGCTTGAACTAACAACTGAATAAGTTCACAGATGTGCGAATGGTTCGAAGACTTCTTAAGTAATAGAACCGATATGTTGTCCTCGATGGCGACTGTTCAGAGACAAGAACATCGTCGGCAGTGCTCCAAGAAAGTGTGATAGGTCCGCTGTTGTTCTCTTTCTCATATATATATATGTGTGTGTGTGTGTGTGTGTGTGTGTGTGTGTGTGTGTGTGTGTGTGTATGTGTGATTTGGCGGACAGGCTGGGCAACAGTCTGCTGTTGTTTGCTGATAATGTTGTGGTGTTCGGTAAGATGTCGAAGTTGAGTGATTGTACGAAGATACAAGACGACTTAGACGAAATTTCCAGTTGGTGTGATGAATGGCAGCTAGCCCTAAGCGTGAAAATGTAAGTTAATGCGGATGAGTAGGAAGATCAAGACTGTAATATTCAGAAACAGTATTAGTAGCGTACTGCTTCACACAGTCAATTCGTTCAAATATCTGAGCGTAACGTTGCAAAGCGATATGAAATGGAACGAGCATCTGAGAACTGTGTTAGGGAAACTTCAGTTTATTGGGAAAATTTTAGGAAAGGGTGGTACACCTGGAAAGGAGACCACATATAGGACGCTGGTGGGATCTGACACTGCTCGAGTGTTTGGGATCCGCGCCATGAAGACATCGAAGCAGTTCAGAGGTGGGCTGCTAGATTTGCTACCGGTAGGTTAGAACAACACGCAAGTGTTACGGAAATGCTACGGGCAGTCAAATGGGAATCCAAGGAGGGAAGGCGACGTTCTTTTCGAGAGCCACTGCTGAGAAAATTTAGAGAACTTGAATTTGAAACTGACTGCCAAACTATACTACTGCCGCCAACATACATTGCGCGGAAGGACCACGAAGATAAGATATTAAGGATTAGGGCTCATAGCGAGGCTTATGGACTGTCGTGTTTCTCTCGCTCTTTGGCTGTCAGCACTGTGGGACTCAACTTCTGAGGTCATTAGTCCCCTAGAACTTAGAACTAGGTAAATCTAACTAACCTAAGGACATCACACACATCCATGCCCGAGGGAGGATTCGAACCTGCGACCGTAGCGGTCTCGCGGTTCCAACTGCAGCGCCTAGAACCGCTGGCCACTTCGGCCGGCTTTTCCCTCGCTCTGTTTGCTAGTGGAACAGGAACGGAAATGACTAGTAGTGATGCAGGGTACCCTCCGTCACGCACCGTACGATGACTTGCAGAATATCTATATAGATGTAGATGTTAACAACAGATGTGCGTTTGAGCAGTTAGTTGTGAGCAGGCGCTGTTAAGTACTGGATGTGTGACCATAGTGTGTAAACGTTGTTCTGTCACAAATCTCGATGGAGCAATATCTCTAAATCAAATGATAATTAAATCGATACCTCAAGCTGTCGACAGGCGTTGATATACGTCAACGGGGAGAGTTGAAAATGTGTGCCCCGACCGGGAGTCGAACCTGGGATCTCCTGCTTACATGGCAGACGCTCTATCCATCTGAGCCACCGAGGCCACAGAGGATAGTGCGACTGCAGGGATTTATCCCTTGCACGCTCCCCATGAGACCCACATTCCCAACTTAATGTCCACACACTACATTCGTAGTGCCCCTGTCCACTACACTCATTACTCGCGGCAGACAATGTTACCGAGTCCAGTAAGGGTTCGGGCAATGCGTGTGCATCCACACAGAAGAAGAAGGTCGATGGCTGGTTAGCCTTAACTATATGGAGATGGTATCTGTTCTTTCGGACATGTCCGAAGAATAAGGACAATGGCCGGTTAGCCTTAACTATATGGAGATGGTATCTGTTCTTTCGGACATTGAACTTATTCTTCGGTGCCGATGTCCATAAGAACAGATACCACATCCATATAGTTAAGGCTAACCGGCCATGACCTTCTTCTTCTGTGCGGGTGCACACGCATTGCCCGAACTCTTACTGGACTCGGTAAGATTGTCTGCCACGAGTATTGAGTGTAGTGGGCAGGGGCACTACGAATGTAGTGTGTGGACATTAACTTGGGAACGAGGGTCTCACGGAGAGCGTGCATGGGATAAATCCCTGCAGTCACAATATCCTCTGTCCCCTCAGTGGCTATGATGTATAGAGCGTCTGCCATGTAAGCAGGAGATCCCGAGTTCGAGTCCCAGGCTCGAGTCCCGGTCGGGGCACACATTTTCAACTGTCCCCGTTGATACATCAACGCCTGTCGACAGCTTAAGGTATTGATGTAATTATCATTTTATTCTTGAAAGCTGCATGGTCACCGATGGTATCTGTTCTTTCGGACATTTCCGAAAGAACAGATACCATTTCCATATCTCTAAATCAAGTGTTCAAGACATTCTCCAGAATGTTTTGAAGAAGAGAAAAGTGCGTGCACCGTTTGTCCCGCACACCTTGACTCCCGAATAAAGACAACGACACGTGGACGCCTGCCATGTCTTGACTAAAATGCAAGACGCGGACAATTCTTTTCTGGAAAAAAATCCATCACGGGTGATGAGACTTAGTGTTATAAATACGATCCTACCACAAAACGACAAATATGAGAAATGAACATGAAGTGTTAACACTTCGACGACGTTACCGACAAACAGGCCAATGCGACGCGCGAATTTTCAACATCCCGAAGAATTTTTTAAAGGATTTCATCTGTTAGAGTTTTATTTTATGATTTCAATTTCGGCATTAAGCCATTTCCAAGCATAAGATTTTGACATACATGTCAAAACCGTCTGCTTGAAAATGCTTGACACATATGTCAAAATCTTATGCTTGAAAATGGCTTAATGCACGAACTGCAGTCGTAAAACAAAATTGTAACAGCTGAAACGAAGATGAAATCCTTTAAAAAGTTTGTAGCAGCTGTGGATTCATATCAGAAGAAAATAATCCAGAAGAATGACATTTCTGACAGTTTCGCGTAGTTTTATGAACGTTCCAAGGTGGAGGGAGACCGTTTAGAACGTCTGCACCACTAAAACACCATCTTATTTTTTTAATTTCTTATTAATTTAGTATTGAAACTTTTTGACTGACGGTGTAATTTAGCGAAAACATGAATGTTAGCTCTCCCAGTAAAGACGTCATCCTGAAATAACTATAGTTTTGTTGCTCTATTTCATTTAGCCCTGCTTTTACCCAATTTCTGTACCACATTTCTCGTTATCAGTATAAAATTCCATAGACTTAACTTCTTATCCGAAAGTTTTTCTCATAGGCGCTGGAGCACAGACGAAATGCTTCTCTCACTGTCACATTAAAATCATGTCTCTCATTCACGAAGAGGTTCACCACTAAAGGGGGAACAATTATAGATGATTACATTATTCATACTTTTGCCTCTTAATTTATGGGTCACACTTCACTCTCAGGATCTACAGAAGTCATTTTTTCTACCAGATCACAGAATGCTACTGAAACAGAGGGCAGCCTTTCGTTGTTTCAGAAATTAGGTATTTTACAAGCCCTACGTCGAAGATTGGCCTGTAGATGCGACTGATACAAGTGTTATTGACATTCTTTTCATTCCACTGCGATGAAGGTACGACCGTTCATGATTCTCAACTTTCATTAGCATTTTAAGCGATAAGTATGAAGGTTGCACCAAAATTTTTTTCGTAATTCTCCTGCTGAAGAGCTTTAAGAGCAGCTTTCTGAGCAACGAAAGGAGTCCCATTCACGAAGTCGCTCATAGCAGGCTAATTAAAAATTTGTATGACGTTCTCCTCCTCTCTGAATGAGCGGTTCCTTAAGCATGCCGCTTTTCTAGAGCAGAGCCGATGACCTCCTCTGACAACCCGTGGCGGCAGGAATTCCGTGTCTCTCCGGGTAGCCCGTTCCATAGACTCCCTGTTCTTGCATTCGATCGCATTGTATCTGTAAAACCAAAGGCTGGGTTGCTGTAGTGTTTTGTAGGTACTTAACAGTGCTCTAATCCCCATCAACGGGTTTCATTTGGAAAGAAGGTCTGATTTTCGTTGGTTTGCCAGGTGTTTGCCAGACGTTCCTTTGCGAATAGGTTTACAGGCCACTAGCTGCGGCATGAAACCAGAAATAGTACCTTGCCTGGGAAAAAACTGTTCACTTGTATTTCACCCGCAGATAGATTACTAGATTTTTTTAAGGCCTCTACTTTAACGTATGTATGAGCTTCCTAATATTACGTACTGGAAACAGCATACTATTAGACTTGCTAATTTAAGTTCCAAAAAGGAAGTCAGGTTTGAGCTATTCATTTCTTGTAAGACGTGGCAGTCAGACGGATAATTCGCTTACGTGGACAAATAAGAAGCCTTAATTGAATCATATCAACAGAAATTTGCCCTAACAGTAATAAGTATTCAGTGTTTTGCAGATGCTAGTTCTGATGAATTAAGAAGAGATAATTCGGAAGCTGTTTCTGTTCTTGAGTAAATCTACTCATGAGCAGCTGAATTTGCAGATAAGTTTTATAGAAGTTTAAAACCATGGTTTCAAGCGGGATGCAAATTGTTGTCAAGATTTAAAGAATATTAACATACAGAGCAGGCCTATTTCAGCCTTTAAGCTCATACTGATGTGTATCTATATGTTAGAACCACCTGATAAAGGCTTAAAGGACTAAACGGGCTTCCAGTGGATATTAATAAATTTTTAATTCTGAAAAAGTTAATAGCCATGAAGGAAGCAAGGTTTTAGTTTTCAATAAATTTTATGCGGCTGTGGACTCCTACATCTACATTTACAGCTACATCTACATTTGCATCTATATTCACTTTAAGGTGAATGGGGGAAGGTTATGCATCGACACCATGAGGCACCAACGCAGATAACCATCTTACCTCAAGGTCAGTGATTAGGTTTCTGGGGACCCATTCAACTGAGACGATTGGATTAGTTGACTACAAGATCAGCGAAAACCCCAAACCCCACCCCACTCCCAAGGAGAATCCACACATCTCGGGAAGGTGCATGTGGTACAATGAAGGTCATAACATAGCCCAATACCGGTCACTTGTCCATCCACAGCTGTAGGGCAAAGTGGAAAACATCTCCCCCTCCCCCCTTTCCTCTCTAGGCCAATAAAAATCAAACACTACAATCCCCATCTCCATTTTATTACTTGAGAAGTGTGTGGTCCTTGTTAGTTAAGATCCTTGCACAGTGGTGAATGGTTCATCAAATGGTTGAAATGGGTCTGAGCGCTATGTGACTTAACATCTGAGGTCATCAGTCTCCTAGAACTTAGAACAACTTAAACCTAACTAACCTAAAGACATCACACACATCCATACCCGAGGCAGGATTAGAACCTGCGACCGTAGCGGTCGCACGATTCCTGACTGAAGTACCTAGAACCGCTCGGCCACATGGTCCGGCAATGGTTCATCAGCAACAGAGTTATTCTATTTACGAAATGGTGGTAAATATCACTATAACTTACGAGGTAAGACTCTTTGACATTACGTTGTGTGGCAGCATTACTGATTGATTTCATAGTAAAATATACTGCAAACTGGCTCTAAATATAACAGCGTGTTGTGCACGAAGAGCCATTGTACTCGTCGCATGTCACTGTGTGGTGCGAATTGGAAAGCACTTTATTCTCGGTCCTTTCTTCTTCGAAGAAAATACACCCGGACGGAATGTTAGGTGTATCATGACGTTTGCACGTCATTGAGAACTTCTTGTACAGCAGCTGTGTGTTTAAAAGAACACAGCTGGCCGTTGTGACCGAGCGGTTCAAGACGCTTAGGTCCGGAACCGCGCTGCTGCTACGGTCGCAAGTTCGAATCCTGCCTCGGGCATGGTTGTGTGTGATGCCCTTAGGTTAGTTAGGTTTAAGTAGTTCTACGTCTAGGGCACTGATGACCTCAGATGTTAAGTCCCATAGTGCTTAGAGCCATTTAACCATAAAAGAACACAGCTGTGTGGAAACCACTGTTTTCATGCAAGATGGGTCCACATCTCATGTTTGCTCGTCCAGTGAAAGATCTGCTTAATACATCATTCCACGAACACATTCTCTTCAGAGGTTTTCGAGATGCATGGCCTGCAAAATCACCTGATCTGAATCCATGTCACTTCTGGCTCTTTGGATATTTAAGAGAACGCATTTACCAGGGACTTGCTCGACCTCTACCTCATCTGAAGACCAGTGTATAGGAACACGTTGCTCAGATTCCTCCGGAACTGCTGGGAGCATCTGCTGATCACGCCGTTTCACGGATGCAGCATCTCGTCGATGTCTCCGGTGCACATAACGAACAAACTGTGTAAGCGGCGGTCAATAATAAAATCAACATTATGTCTTTCTCACTTGTTTGGTCTTTTCTGCCCACGTCCCGCACCTGATCCACCACATATGGAGACATTTATATATGTCTTTCTTGTATTCGCAGCGCCAGGTTTGCAGTTGCTGGCTAAAATTGGGGCTAATTTTTTTCCCCGCCGTATATCGATTTCGCATTAACGAGTTATAATATCTATCAAGTTTCGAAGCAATAAGATTATTACAGCCCACGCTGAACCTCTGTTAGCAGCTGCACTTCAATCACAACCACCCGCTACTTATGGACAACCATCTTCTTTTGTTTTTCTTTTTCTTTTGCTTGTGCCGTTTTTCCCGCGGATACGCAGGGTCAGCATGGTTAATCGGATGTGCCAATCTTAGTTGTAGGGGTGGCCGGATGCCCTACCTGCCGCCATCCCGTACCCCCTGGGAAGGAATTTGTGTGCCCCAACTGTCTGCGACTAGTGTAATCCATGGAATAGTGCGAAAGTGGTCAGATGTCTGCGAGCCGTGTAACTGAGGAGGGACGTGGGGACCAGCCCGGTATTCACCTAGGGGGATGTGGAAAACCGCCTAAAAACCACATCCAGGCTGGCCGGCACACCGGCCCTCGTCGTTAACCCGCCGGGCGGATTCGATCCGGGGCCGGCGCGCCTACCCGAGTCCAGAAAGAAGCGAGTTAGCGCGCTCGGCTAACCAGGCGAGTCTGATGGACAAACATCAGCATTCCCTAATGCGAATACATTTAAAATGCTTTATAACGGCTGTAGTCGACGTAGTGCCTGTTCGTCTGGACATTCATGCGTGTTCAAAGGAACTTCGCAACGTATTCAGAATAAAACAGACAATGTAATATCTTATTTATCCGCCGATACCGGGCAAGCGACTTCCAGATAAAATGTTTGACCTGTACGGGAATATACATAACAGATGTATTAGTACAGGTTAACGACACATGGGTGAGAACATGTGGAAGTTTGGATATGGCCACTATGAACCGTGCACGGATACAGCCGGCACGAGAGCTCAGCGTGCTGGCTTAGAGAGCTGGCTGCTCTCTGTAACAAAAAGACCGAGTAAAAGGATCAACAACGAACTTCAACAGATGGCATGTGACATCCGCTACGACCAAATACAACGAACAAAAGAAAAAAAAGATAGCTAATGGTAAGGCGACCGCTCCCGATAAGCGGGAATCCGGGCTCGAGTACCGGTCTGGCACAAATTTTCATTTTCGTCTTTCCATCCTATAGCTGATTGCGAATACATTTAATGTATTTCATAGCGGCTGTAGTCACCGCAGTGCCTGTTCCTTTGGACGTGCATCTTGTTATTTCGTGACTTCAGTGCAAATAAATAAATTATAAAATCTGCTGACTTCAACCGCACCTTTATTTCACTGTTCTGTTCGTAAACTAGTGAAGCAGTGTAATATCAAAGAGGCCTAACACCTTTTGATTAAAATTAGCAATTAAAATTGTAATAACCTGTGGGACAGAAGGTAACAAAAATTTACTTACTGTTGCTTATACCGTAGGGAGAACACATGATTGCATTAGCAGGTGGTTTGGGGTACATAGTATGAGAAATTTAGAACACAAACTTGAGATCTTTGGCAGCAACAACGGCGTCGAGTCAAACTGACGTTGTATTAGAGATACAGGTACACCATTTCGTGTTTCTTCACTTCTGCGCCAAAGTTCTTCAATCGTAGTGGTTGTGAGTGATGGTGTGCTAGTCTCCTGACCACGTATGACCGGATTTTGTTGTCGGAGACCTTAGAACGTGCTGGTCAAGGCAACAGTCAAACTTCCTCTGTATCGTGGTAGATCAGGACAGCCCGGGTGACAAGCAGTCTTTCGTTACCTTGTTGAAAGTTAATGTCACGGAGAACTGAACGATAGGGCACAGACTTCGACTTTAACATTACAGATGTTTAATGTCTGCGGCCCAAAGTGCCTGCTACGAAAACCAGAGGTGATAGTATTGTGTACTCAGCAGGACGCCATATCATCGCACCAGATCGGCCCCGGATCGAATCCGCCCGGTGGATTAACGACGAGGGCCGATGTGCCAGCCAGCCTGGATGTGGTTTTTAGGCGGTTTTCCACATCCCACTAGGTGAATACCGGGCTGGTCCCCATGTTCCACCTCAGTTACACGGCTCACAGACATCTGAACACATTCGCACTATTCCATGGATTACACTCGACGCAGAGTTGGGGTACACTACTTGGGTCCCGGGGGGTACCGGGTGGCGGCAGGAAGGGCATCCGGCCACCACTTAACCATTAACATGCCAAATCCGATTAACGATAGGCTGACCCTGCGTAATTGCAGGACAAGGCTCAAGAGATAGATAGATAGATCAACGCACCAGATGTTGGTCCCTTATGCCATTGACGAGTGCACTCTGGCAACGTTCGTTATTCTCAAAGCATAGATCATTCACCCATAGAAACCTCCTTCGTGACGATGTAGACAAAACTTGGATTCATCTGAAAAGGCGCAATAATGGTTGCCGTGATGACAATCTCTGGTTCTCCAAACATCACGTGCAGTACGTATGGATACGCGTCTTGCTCCAAACAAACCCATTTTCTAACTCATGATACGTGGCGGGCCTGTACGATAGTGCACGACCGAACAATACGTATGTCCTCTAAGGCGAGTGTGCCCGGGGCCGCCGGCCGCGGTGGTCTCGCGGTTCTAGGCGCGCAATCCGGAACCGTGCGACTGCTACGGTCGCAGGTTCGAATCCTGCCTCGGGCATGGATGTGTGTGATGTCCTTAGGTTAGTTAGGTTTAAGTAGTTCTAAGTTCTAGGGGACTGATGACCACAGCAGTTGAGTCCCATAGTGCTCAGAGCCATTTGAACCATTTTTTTTTGCCCGGGGCCAATGAGGTCATGCATGACGCTTGAGTAAGGATCTCTCGAATCGATCACTTACATGTTTGCTTGTCACACGTGCGATCCTGACTAACAGAGGCATCACTATTACAAAACGATACACCAATGTCGATAGGCATCGATCCTGCCGCTGTCAAATTCGGACACACGCTGTTAAACGTTTTATCTTTCTTCCACAAGATCTTCTCACAGAGCACCAACATTCAAATGCGATTTCATAATGAGTACCCGCTGCGTAATATTTCCATTTACAAACAAATATTTGCTGCTGATGCTTTAAAATGCGTGAGCATATCTATGCGTTTAGTACACGTGTATCATCACTATTGATGGCTACAGCCACACTCACGTTCTGGAACCTGTAGACATATCTCCCCCTGCAACAAGCAAACCATCCTGTAAACATATCTCCCCCTGCAACAAGCAAACCATCCTGTAGACATATCTCCCCCTGCAACAAGCAAACCATATCCGTAACTTATCCTTGCCCTCGCATTGGCTGTAATCTGAGAATGGAATAACACATGGCCATGGGGTTCTAGGCGCTACAGTCTGGAGCCGAGCGACCGCTACGGTCGCAGCTTCGAATCCTGCCTCGGGCATGGATGTGTGTGATGTCCTTAGGTTAGTTAGGTTTAATTAGTTCTAAGTTCTAGGCGACTGATGACCTCAGACGTTAAGTCGCATAGTGCTCAGAGCCATTTGAACCATTTGGAAAAACACATTCAGTATCTGCTAACATCGGAGCGTACTATACGTTTATTGACTATGATCGCAAATTTCATTGGGGAAACAGGACTCACGGGCCCTTCACTGAAGACGATGGCTTATTCACTGTGAGACGAATTGACTGTGGACTGTAGGCGCTCTACTTTATTCGTGCGTAGTTAATGGGTCACACTTCAATCTTCTGTGTTCATCGACAGATGACATAAGTGATGTCTCCACTGA
Organism: Schistocerca piceifrons; assembly: GCF_021461385.2. Lineage (NCBI taxonomy): Eukaryota > Metazoa > Arthropoda > Insecta > Orthoptera > Acrididae > Schistocerca > Schistocerca piceifrons. The sequence continues at coordinate 186,673,010 of NC_060149.1, forward strand.
ATGAAAGAAACTGAGAGGGGATCTATAGAACGTTGTCAGTATATTACAGCACATGATATAAAAACAGTACACTAACATAGTTAGCATTTTCTCTTGCTCATACTGCAAGCTCTTTTCTGAAAAGCCTGTAATTAAGTGATACACAACATTTAATTACACCAGATTTTTACTTCCACAAGAGTCTACGATTTTTTTCAACTGGAAATAAGTAAAAGTAATTGTAGTTATAGAATTTAATTTGATAATCGCGTTCTGCAGGAGATTTCAGTTTCGAAAATCCTCGAAAATCCCCCTCCCCCGAATATTCCGTAAGTGTAGAAACATTGCATCTGCGAAAATATAGCAGGCAACAAAGCGTAATGTATTCATATAATGTTGAAATAACGAAATGTGGAAGTATAGAGAGCAATTAATTAACTCGCTTGGATTTTGTAGTTTCAATAAAGCCGTTTGTCTGCGCTTACATGTGTGGGATGTGGCCGTTATATTACTGTCCCGGTTTAAAATAATAGTCGTAATGCCTACACACTAAGGGAGCTGTGTTTAATTAATTAGCGGTTTCAAAGCTCGTATATGCCGCGGAGACAGCTCTGTGCAGTAAGCAGAACATTTGCAGCCCGCATAGGAACGCTGCCGTAATAACGAAGAGCACATTTTTCCAGCAGCGAACTTGCTCTTGTATACCGGACGACCACTCGAACCAGTCGATGATATTTGCGCTGCGTGTCGAACTGAAAAATGTTTTATACCAAGTATTAGTAAAAAAAAACAATTTTCCTGCTTCCAACTTACATCGATGCCAAAAAGAAAAAAGGTCACATTGACAAGAAGGAACCCCGTGAGTGCGAGGTCGGAAGTTTGTTGTTTAGTAAGGCTCATTTAAAAGTATTGAGTTAACAATTACGAGAGGAAAAACATTAGCTGCCAATCACTCACCATGTCCATCAGGAGAGCGACAGAAAATGAGTGGACGGAGGGGCGACCTGCTATGAGTTGTATATATTACACTTCACTAAATCGACTTCGTCGTCATTCAAGAAACGTTCAGAATAAACCATTAACTTGCACAACGAACACGGAATGAAAAATGGCTCGTCTCAGTGATCACAAAGTTTCACACCATCAAGATAAAAGGCGTACTCACTGTGAATTACGAACTGTGCAGGACGTTTAGCTAGCTATCTACTCGTAAGGAACGCACATGGAATCATATTGATGTAAAGGGGTGATGAGAACTGATGGAATACGATGGCATGCAACTGAATGCGAAACAGTCTGTCGTGTAGCTTATCGTGAAACTGGCTTTCCTTTAAGGAGTACCTGCAAATAGTGTGATATATGTTCTATAGGCACGGCTAAACTTGAAACTTCGTGGCAGATTAAAACTCTGTGCCAGACCGAGACTCTAACTCGAAACCTCTGCCATTCGCGGGCAAGTGCTCTACCAACTGAGCTACTCAAGCACGACTCACGCCCCGTCCTCACAGCTTTAATTCCGCCAGTACCTCCTCTCCTACCTTCCAAACTTCACAGAAGCTCTCCTGCGAACCTTGCAGAACTAGCACTCCTGGAAGAAAGGATATTGCGGAGACATGGCTTAACCACAGCCTGGGGGATGTTTCTAGAATGAGTCGTGCTTGGGTAGCTCAGTTGGTAGAGCACTTGCCCGCGAATGGCAGAGGTCTCGAGTTCGAGTCTCGGTCTGGCACACAGTTTTAATCTGCCAGTAAGTTTCATATCAGCGCACACTCCGCTGTAGAGTGAAAATTTCATTCTACGGCTAAACTTGTCCAGTGGTTCCAGGTGGAATGAACTGCAATGTCACATACGTCGCTCTAAAGGAGCATGATTTTTATACGCAGTCCAGTAATCAAGCAAAAGCAAGTTATTTTGACCAGGTTTGGGCCAAAAGCAGTACTCATATCATAGTTGTAGTCTCCTGACGCCCATTTCCCCACTCTTGGTTTCTTTGACGTAAATATTCCCTGCTGCCCTTGCAAGATCAAGTACACGAGAAAGAATCGTAGCTGGCAGATCATCTCCCAGTTCTTACAGTAAATAACTTTCCAGCCAATTTACCATCTAGATTAAGAGTCGGCGTAATTGCATACAAATACGTTTAGACAGTGATGTTAGTCGATCTTGATACAACTCTCTGAGTATCTCTAATATCCAAGGTTTATAAGCATTTCCTCTTCAAATCGCGATTTGTCGGAGCTGAAAACAAGTTCCTTACTGAACGATGGGATAAGTTTAGCTCATATACAAATTTTCGGGTTGATTCCGCAGCTTGCTGTGGATCGTCAAGTTGACGCTTTGTTTGAAATATCATTATGTTACGTTTTCCAATTCTGTAGCACTGTTTTAATTTATGCTACTGTCCAGTGATTCCCTTGAAATCACTTTAATCTGTGTCGTGCGTAATTTGATATGCATAACGTAGTAAGTCACTATCACGCATACTCTGTAAATTTCAGCGAGCGCCCTAGAACAGCAGTTGTTCTAACAAGTACGCCTTGCCCTCACATCAATAACCGTGGTTTAAGCACTACACGGTCGTATTGCTGTGGACTTAAAAGAAATCTGTTCATGACTGTTTTTTTTTTTTTACTATACTGTACGTAAGTATGTTTAGTCTCCGCTCCTTGGACCAGAATTGTCCTTGGAGACGGGATTTGTTACTCCCTGTCCGACAAGGATGATGAACTACATGACTCGATACTTGTTTCAGTATGACTTTCACTTTTAAGCACATATCGCCATCATTGAACTCCTCGTGTATATTGTCCGCACCGTCGAGCGTATACGAGAGCATACATTTCACTGACTTATCTTGCATAAACGGTAATATTTCATCTACCAGTTCTACCTCACTCTGCGAAATTTCTTGAGTTCCTTTTTGAAGAACTGTCAACTTCGGCAACTTTGTTTATCCCCATTTCTTAGCTTTGTACCAACTCGACCAGCACTGTAGCGCTGTTGTCAGTTATTCGTGGACTAAGTGGTTCAACTACGCTCCGTAGTCTCATGCTGTGCTCACTATTGGATACCCTCAGTCCCGCGCGCTGTTGTCATTAGCAACCAATATTGTATTTGGATGATAGACAATATGTTAGGCGTCGAAGGCCGTAAACGTCATTGGCCTTTGGGACCTCTCACTCAAGGGGTTCCTTCTAAGTTCATCCGAAAAGTTTGGAAGCAAGAAATTCGTACAGAGAGCATATTGAGTATAAGACACGCTTTGTTTCTAAATCCGATGAGAGGTGCGAAACGTAAAATTGGGTTTGAAAGGAATAAGATGGAATTTTGTTGGGAATCGTCCCCTCGACGAGGATTTCATTAAAGGGGGAGCATAAGCTCGAATACGGCAAGCAAATGGGTCGTGTCCTTCCAGAGGAACCATTTCATCATGCGCTTTAACCGGGTTAAGGAAATACCGGAAAACTTAACTCTGAATATCAGTCCTCCGGAAAACAGCTGGAGTGTCTTGCCACTGCCCCACCGCGCTCGATATTTTGATCTGAACAAGGAAACACTCAAGGTAGATACATAATTGCATGAGCAAGAACGCGTATATTTACTGTTTTTTTCTGGAAGAGGTCTAAAGTCAACTTTAGTAACTGTATTTGCTTTGGCCACGCACGTGCAGGATTATTGCAAAACATCAAGAGCGAAGGCTGTAGATAATTAATTTTTATCCCCGGAAGTTCAATATGAACAATCGCAAACTAAAAGACTTTTGTTTCTTATCTATTTGTGTTTATACAAGAAGAAATGGGGGTTAAAGTTCACTGTTTCGTCGATTTCTGGGGCACTACTGAGGGACGCTAGGAGAGGGAGTAAATATATCTTTAGTTTTCCCGGGATTATTTCTAAGAAATACGTTAGTTATAATGCGTTAGCCGTACGGGTTGTGTCCTCCGTTGTTTAGTATACGAATTCATATGCAGGAGTGATATAATAGAGTGAGTGATAGAAGAGGAGGATGTGCAGGAGGAGTAGTAGGTAGAGTGATATCGGGAAGGGAAAGAGAGAAGTGGATTTTGATTGATAGGTGGCCAGAAAGACGGAGAGAGCTTTCCGTGGAATTACAGCCTTGCATCAAACTCGAATTACAGAATCTATAGTTAAGGTCATTTCTCGTACATGGGAAGAGGTAATGTGTTACTTGACTCTTCTTGCAACGTCTACCACTGTAACTACGATGGCTTGCATACTAATTGAACCCGTGACGAAATGTGCTTCTCTTCTTTGGATACTCCCTGTCTCCATTGTTCATACTACCTGATAAAGGCCCACGCATACTAAGAGATCGGCCGAACGACTCTTTTCAAACCATCCCATTACTTAAATCTGCTATTAGATTAGATCTGTGGGACGGACCGTGACAAGAACCCTGACATTAACTTTCGAGGCTAATCCTTTTGTCGACTGAGCTAACGAGACACGACTCATGGTCCGTTATCACAGCTTCTGTTCTGCTAATACATATCCCGTAGTTTCCAAGCTTCACCAAATTGTCCAGTGTACTTCGGAGAAATGATTTTTCCATAGTCTACTCTAAAGTGGAGCATGCGTTGTTTTGAAACTTGTTGACTGATGAAAACGGTCTGCTGGGTTGGGATTCAACCTAGAACCATTTTTTCGCAAGAAATGCCGTACTCATAGAGTGTCATACAAAGATACCAAGCAGAGGACTGTACTACGAGGCAGTGGTATTCATGGTGAAGAGAAGACACCTCGGAATAAAGCTGTTCACCTATTACTATTGCTGAGAAAATATGTCACAGCAGAAAAGCATTATCTTTCAGTAATACTGATCATTTTGGTTTTGAAACGCTCTGTAATAATCTACGATCAACACTGACATACTGTTAACTTCCTCCAGCCGGTGTGGTCGAGCGGTTCTAGGCGCTACAGTTTGGAACCCCGCGACCGCTACGGTCGCAGGTTCGAATCCTACCTCGGGCATGGCTGTGTGTGATGTCCTTAGGTTGGGTTGGGTTTAAGTAGTTCTAAGTTCTAGGGGACTGACGACCTCAGAAGTCAAGTCCCATAGTGCTCAGAGCAATTTGAACCATTTTGTTAACATCCAATAGAAATAGTTAGTTTCCAAATTGTCTTTAATATATGCGCCTCAACACGAATACTGATCAGACTTATGGTTGTATTGAGCACAGTGTTACACAAGCTTAATTATCACCAAAGAATATTGCAACCACATTTAAAACATGTTCTGAAATGTGTTTCAAGAAATTTTCTAACCATATATTTTTCGGTGCAACTTACCGCTTGGGTGATTCTTAACAAAAAAGTGTTAAAGGACAGAAGCGATCCATCTTTCAATATAGCGTCTGCTAATGGACGAGACGAGGTCCCACATGTGACGTGGAAGCCATTGATCTGCTGTGTGCCGATGCAAATACAGAAGGAACTGATTAACAAAAGGTCGCCGTGGAGTTTGCAAGGCAGTTAATTAAATGGGGGACACTAGAAATCCACGGATGACCGACGTGAAAGTGAGTTTTTTAGTTGATGCAAATATTTGCGGACAACGAGAGAAACATTTGCAGAGCGAACTGAATTGGCTGCAGCCATTACAGGAACGAGTGAGCAAACAGTAGCCACGGCATAGGGACAGGGCGGACTGTTAATTTGCCAGTTATTTGACTTGGCCGCGCGGCGCCACGCAACAGGCGGCAGGCGGCAGGCGCAGGGAACTGGAGAGCACGTCTCACGCCTTCAATTAAGCGCCGGCGCTGCTATATATGCGTGCTTTCTTGTCATTTCAAAGCGACTGTGAAGTCGCCTACCGAGAAAATGAAACTAGAATTGCGAGTGTCCCGGCGACGAACTTCAAATGCACACTCGAAAGTGTACGAACTTATTCCCACGAGTTCTCACCAGACAGACTCACCTTTTGTTGCACTACGTGCAGTGCCTCGTTGCTAACGTTATTTTGCCTCATTTTCCTAATTATCTGTGCAGGAGATTGACTTGTCTAAGAAAGTGTTGTCTTTACCAAATGCAGCAAAAAGGTTCAAATGGCACTGAGCACTATGGGACTTTAAGTCATCCGTCCCCTAGAACTTAGAACTACTTAAACCTAACTAACCTAAGGACAGCACACACATCCATGCTCGAGGCAGGATGAAGCGCCTAGAACCGCTCGGCCACCGCGGCAGGCTCCCAAATGCAGCAGAGTCTGCTTTCTTTTATTTCCTGTTTTTTTTAACGAACGGGGCACTTACGAGTTCGATAATTTTATCACACCTGATGTTCACGGTAAAATATGGCGGGCGAGTTGGTGCAGTGATAAAACACTATGGTAATGGCGGTTCAAACGCCCATCCGGTCACCAAGATGTAAGTGAGTTGCCCAGAAGGCAATGCACCACATTTTTTCTTCAACAATTCTTTATTGAACGTAATGAGAATTATGTGTGGCCGAGCGGTTCTAGGGGCTTCAGTCTGGAACCGCGGGACCGCTACGGTCGCAGGTTCGAATCCTGCCTCGGGCATGGATGTGCACACTTAGGTTAATTAGGTTTAAGTAGTTCTAAGTTCTAGGGGACTGATGACCTCAGATGTTAAGTCCCATAGTGCTCAGAGCCATTTGAACCATTTTTTTTGAAAGAATGGTGTCTTATCTTCACACCCTATTTTTCCACGTAATCCCCATGTCGTTCTAGGCCTTCCTCCAACGCGAAACAAGCGTGTATGCCCTGCCGGTACCAATCCTTGTTCCAGTGGCGGAGCCAGTGCTTCACCGTGTGAATCACCTCCTCATCGTTCTCAAAATGACTTCCACAAATGGCATCCTTTAATGGCCCAAACAAGTGGAAGTCCGATGGGGCTAGGTCAGGGATGTCACATGTGACAGCTTTGGATAGTCTCCTCGACCGCTGCAAATCGTGGAGCTCCGCCGAACCGCTTTCTGATGACCTCACCACCCGTGCCCAGCAATTAACTGTACTTCAGTTTACAGCAGATGGTCCATAGACTTTGCACAAGCGTTTGTGAATATTCTAGACAGTTTCTTTCTCTACAGTGAGAAATTCAATAATGACACGTTGCCAGTGAGCTACATCACCTGCAGACGCCATTTTGAAACTGTCCTGCAGCTACGCTATCTGTCGGAAGTCATAGAAACTTGGCGCGCTCACTCAGGAGACCTCAAATAATACATGAGTAACATTTAGCATTCGTAGTATTGTTTTCGGCCGAGGAAAAAGTGTGGTGCATTACTTTCTGGGCAACCCTCGTAGGTTTTCCGTGATTTCTCTACATAATTTAAGGCACGTTCCGGGTTGATATACTTGAAAAGGCACTGAAGATTTCCTTCCCCATCCCTCAAAACATTTTTTATTACTTTAGCCTTACTTTGATACAGTTCAAGAGTGATCTATTCATTTATAATGAAACCCATTCTTCTTGTTTCAATTTACGGGAAAAGATAGATACTTTGCTTCTTGATCTCTGGATGACAACCGAGAAAATTTTTCTCAGCGGAAAGTACTGCCTGCGCATGTAGACTTTCCGATTTCATAGTGCATCTTAGAGACGTTTTTATTTTTTATAATGTTGAAAATCATCATTCTGCCTGTGATGTAGTCATGGGAACTGGCAAAAGGATTTTTATCAGTTTCGTAACTTCACTAATAACATATCTAGATTATTTTCCAAAATAAATTTCAGTAGCTCAATTCATTTTCAATATTCATGAATATCAGACCTCTTCTCTTAAGTGCAACAGTTCCCTGAAGAGACAGTTGTGAAAACTTAACCTATTGACGATCACCTATAGTCACGGAATTAATTTCTTGAGGATACAAGTCCGTGGTTAAAGTTTTATGTATTTTCAAAACTGTTTCACAGACGAAAATCGCACTATAGTTCCTCCTTTAGACCGTCGCACGAACGACAAAATGACAGGTATCGAATTTAGTGACCAAGGGATAGAAAAGCAACTGAAGTCACTCGACAAAGGGAAGGCCACTCGAGCTGACGGGACACTAATACGATTCTACACAGAGTATGCGAAAGAACTTTCCCCTTCGAAACTTCCTGGCAGATTAAAACTGTGTGCCAGACCGAGACTCGAACTCGAGACCTTTGCCTGTCCTCATAGCTTTACTTCTGCCAGTACCTCGTCTCTTACCTTCCAAAGTTCCCGTGTTTGAGCCTCCGTCCGGCACACAATTTTAATCTGCCAGGAAGTTTCATATCAGCGCACACTCCGCTGCAGAGTGAAAATCTCATTTTGGAACTTTTTCCCCTTTTCTAGTTGCAGTGTTCCTGATGATTGGGGAGAAAGCATAAGTCAGTCCCGTTTTCAGGAAGGGTCGTCGAATAAACGCACAAAACTAAAGGCCCGCGTCTCTGACGTCGGTGTGTTGTAGAATTTTGGAAAATGTTTTATGTTCACGTTTTACATTATTTCTGGAGACCGAAAATCTCGTGTGTAGGAATCAACATAGGTTCCCAAAATAACGATCGTGTGAAACCGAGCTTGCCTGTTCCTCCACGAGACCCAGAAATCAGTAGTACAGGATCCCAGGTACATTCTGTGTTCCTTGATTTCCGCTAGGTGCTCAACACAGTTACACATAGCCGTCTAACGAACAAGATACGAGCCTATGGAATATCAGACAAAACGTGTGATTGGATCGAAGACTTTCTAGTAAACACAACACGCAAGCCATTCTCAACGAAAAGAATTCTTCAGACGTAAAAGTAACTTTGGGCGTACCGAAAGAGAGTGTTACAGGACCAGTGCTCTTCACGTTATGAATAAATAACCTAGGAAATGACGTCGGAAGTTTGCCGAGGCTTTTCGCAGATGATGCTGCTGCAAACAGAAAAGTCGCAACGCTAGAAAATGGTAGCGACATGAAGGAAGTCCAGCAGCGAATTGACGCTTGGTGCAGGGAGCGGCAATTTTCCTTCAACATTAACAATTGTAACGTATTGTAAATACATAGACATAAAGACCTTTTTTTGTATGGTTACACGATTGCAGAACAATCACTGAAACAGTTACTTCCGTAAAATATCTGGGAGTGGGCGTACGAAGCGATATGAAGTGGAACGACCACACAATATTAATCGCAGGAAAGGCAAATGCAAGACAGAGATTCATTCTAAGAATCCTCAGAAAATTTTGCCCACCAGAAAAGGAAGTATCTTACAAAACACGACCAATACTTGAATATTACTCGGTAGTCTGGTATCCGTACTAGGTAGGACTGACAGAGGAAATGAGAAGATCCAAACAGAGCATCTCGATTCGTTACAGGTTCATTTAGTAAGCACGAAAGCCTTACGGAGATGATCAGCCGACTCCAGTGGCAGAGGTTGACTCGGAGGCGCTCTCCATCGCGGTATGGTCTACTGTTAATTTTTCTCCTAAGTATATCTCGTGAAAATATCATGAAGGAAAAAAAAATGGTTCAAATGGCTCTGAGTACTATGGGACTTAACTTCTGAGGTCATTAGTCCCCTAGAACTAAGAACTACTTAAACCTAACTAACTTAAGAAGGACATCACACACATCCATGCCCGAGGCAGGATTCGAACCTGCGACCGTAGCGGTCGCGCGGTTCCAGACTGTAGCGCCTAGAACCGCTCGGCCACTCCGACCGGCAACATGAAGGAAAAGTCAGATTCGAGGCCACATGAAAAGTGTGAAGTCATCAACATGTGTCCTAAAAATAATCAGTTAAACTTCGGTTACACGATAAATCAATCAAATCTATAGGAAGTAAATTCCGCTAAATACCTAGGAATTACAATTACGAACAACTTAAACTGGAAGGAAAACACGGAAAATGTTTTGGGGATGGCTAACCAAAGACTGCGTTTTATTGGCACAATGTAACAGATCTACTAAAGAGACTACCTACACTACACTTGCCCGTCCTCTTTTAGACCACTGTTGCGCGGTGTGGAAGCCTTACCAGATAGGGCTGACGGAGTACATCGAAAAGGTTCAGTGAAGGGCAGCACGTTTTTTATTATCGCGAAATAGAGCAGAGGGTGTCACTGAAATGGTACAGGATTTGGGGTGGACATCATTAAAACAAAGACGTTTTTCGTTGTTGTGGAATCTTCTCACGAAATTTCAATCCCCAACTTTCTCCTCCGAATCCGAAAATATTTTGTTGACGCTGGCCTACATAGGGAGAAACGATCACCATGATAAAATAAGGGAAATCACAGCTCGTACGGAAACATACAGGTGTTCGTTCCTCCCGCCCGCTAAACGAGATTTGAATAATAGAGATTTGTTAAGGTGGATCGATGAACCCTCAGCCCGTCACTTAAATGTATCCATGTCTTGCCAGGAATCGTTCTTCCCGGGCATCTTACGCGTATGGAAAAAGAAAAGGCGGAAGTGACAGTAGTATACGAAGTACCCTCCGCCACACATCCTAAGGTGGCTTGCGGAGTTTGGATGTAGACGTAGATGAAGATGCAGAGACTGAAAGTGGTAGCGCAGCACTGAAACGCAGGGTTCGCATTCAAGAAGACCGGGCTTCAATTCGTAGATCGGCCACCAACATATAAGATTTCGTGGTTTCTCTACATCACTTCAGGAAAAATCCAGGATAGTTCCTCTGGTATCCGGGTCCGCGGAAATTGAATGCCCACCCGCGGAAATGGACCTCGATGGCCGTTAAAGAGTGCAACGCTGCGCTCGTGCCACTCATCTCGCCACGTGAATCTGTCGGCCAATAGCGTTCCTCGCGACGGATGTAAACACGGTCGGCCTAGCGAACTGTCAGTCAGTTCAGTACGCGCGTCTGAAATTGTCGGTTACTGTCAACGCTGTGCTACAAGTGTTTCGTGACAACCTTACTTTGTTATATCTCTCTGATCACTATTAGGATTGGTCTATCTTGGCTCCTGGCCTGTTGACATCGTTGTGACGGTTTCCGCTTTGCACTTCGCTGTTTATATAGGACGATTTGGTCCTGTCTCTATCCTGTCTGTCGTTCAGCCAAGGGTGTTCAGCACGGCTACAGGCTGGTATTCTGTTCTCTTTGCAGGTGGCCCTTGCAAGTTGCGGGTTCAGGTGCTCCTCTCCTGGGTTCTGACGTATGCACTTATATGGCTCTGAGCACTATGGGACTCAACTGCTGAGGTCATTAGTCCCCTATAACTTAGAACTAGTTAAACCTAACTAACCTAAGGACATCACAAACATCCATGCCCGAGGCAGGATTCGAACCTGCGACCGTAGCGGTCTTGCGGTTCCAGACTGCAGCGCCTTTAACCGCACGGCCATTTCTGCCGGCTATGCACTTATATCCGAATACTCGTGGATATAGCACTTCCTTTGGAAAAGCAGGGTTGGTTTCCTTATCCATCCTCCTCCAGCCCGAGCAGGTGTTCCATTTCCAATGACCTCATCGTTGAGAGAAGTTAAGCCGTAACTTTCTTCCTGTCCTTCCAGTGTTCACATTTGAAGTGATTAACGGAAATTCTGGGAAACTTAACACAAGAGCGCTGGACGTATGTTTAAGCCCTGCTTCCCTGGAATACAACTCATTGTTTCAACCACTACACCACGTCACTCAGACGCAGTGATATAAGTCGCTAAGCTGTATTTCTGGAGGAGTGAACTGACTACCTCGGGTGGAGTTGGCTCGTATTAGCAGCGTATATTTCAAGATTTTTCTTGTGCAATGATTTGACTTAATCATTAGTTTATACGGTACAATTATATGTTCACGAATATCGTGTCATCGAATAGTGTGTACGAATGGCACGAAGAGAGCAAGCAGATTGCTATATTGTTCAAGTGCAGATATGCTCTCTGCAGAGCCAACTTTGCATGAAGATTTAGTATTCTGCAAAAATTATACGCGGACTGATGGAACAATGTCTAACGGTCAGATCACAAATCCATAAGGTAGATCTTCAGTCGGACCTGGAATTGAAATCTATTTCTTGGATACTGCAGTGCAGATAACCGTGCAGTTGTGCGCCCCACATAGGAAAACAAACAGGGATACTATAACAATGCTTCCTGTACGATAAAATTGTGGTAGTGCTAAGTTGTTTGTTGGGGTGATTGGCTGGCCGCCAGACGATGATGGACCGTGGTAAATGAGAAAGGAGGCTAGCGCGGGAGAAAAGCGGCATCCATGCTAGGCGAGCTAAGGCGGAGGTTCCAGTGGCTTGAAATATGGAAATAAAATTGTAATATCTACGGAAACTACATAAGAAGTGATTATACTGCGAAAATCATAAGCACGGCGTACGAACTGTGGTGATGATGAGGGTTCACTGCAAATTAAACCTTTCCTTTTAAGCACATTATATAACATTTATTGAGATTTATAATTGTCATAGATTATAAAAACTACAAGAAATGAACCTATCACATAGTTTACACTCCTGAACCAACATATGAAAGCTGATAATCCCAGCAGTTGTGAAACCGTCTTACTGTTGCTATAAAACAAGAAGACAAATAGTTGTAAACAATTATTTACGCAGATCGTGTCATAACCACGAATCCTCCATATGATCACACATTATAAGATCAGCATTAGTAACCCAGTACGTAATTCAACATATTCCTATATGAACTCAAGCATAATTCAATGTTGACAAAGTATTTGAAGTTCTTGAAATGACATGAAACACCTTGCAACAAAAAAAGTTTTGCGTCATTTCGGTTCCGAAAGTTCCGGAACATGTACAGAAAATTGGAATAGACATCAACATAAACATCATTTCACCCTTTATATTGCTCATGAAAACCACAGATTACATGTTGTACCACCATACACCGAGACCTTCAGGGATGGTGGTCCAGACTGCTGTACACACCGGTACCTCTGATACCCAGTAGCACGTCCTCTTGCATTGATACATGCCTGTATTCGTCGTGGCATAATATACGCAAATTCATCAAGGCACTATTGGTCCAGATTGTCCCACTCCTCAACGGTAGTTCGCAGTGGTTGGTGGGGCACGTCACCCTTTTCAATCTATCCCATGCATGTACGCTGGGGTTTGTGTCTGGAGAATACGCTGGCCACTCTAGTCGAGCGATATCGTTACCCTGAAGGAAGTCATTCACAAGACGTGCAGGATGGGGGCGCGAATTGTCGTCCATGAAGACAAATGCGTCGCCAATATGGTGTCGATATGGATGCACTATCGGGCGGAGAATGGCGTTCACGTATCGTACAGCCGTTACGGCACCTTCCATGACCATCAGTGCTATACGCCGGCCCCACATAGTTCCAGCCCAAAACATCAGGAAATCTCCATCTTGCTGCACTCGCTGGACAGTTTGTCTAGCCGGCCGCTGTGGCCGAGCGGTTCTAGGCGCTTCAATCCGGAACCGCACTGCTGCTACGGTCGCAGGTTCGAATCCTGCCTCGGGCATGGATGTGTGTGATGTCCTTAGGTTTGTTAGGTTTAAGTAGTTCTAAGTCTAAGGGACTGATTACCTCAGATGTTAAGTCCCATGGTGCTTAGAGCCATGTGAACCATTTGAAGAGTTTGTCTAAGGCGTGCAGCCTTACCGGGTTAGGCCCATCTGTACCGCGCTACATGGTGTCGTAGTTGCAAAGATGGACTTGGCCATGGACGTCGGGAGTGAAGTTTCGCATCATGCAGCCTATTGCGCACACTTTGAGTCATAATACGACGGTTCAAATGGCTCTGAGAACTATGGGACTTAACATCTAAGGTCATCAGCCCCTAGAACTTCGAACTTCTTAAACCTAACTAACCTCATGATATCACACACATCCATGCCCGAGGCAGGATTCGAACCTGCGACCGTAGCAGTCACGCGATTCCAGACTGAAGCGCCTAGAACCACTCGGCCACACAGGCCGGCCATAACAGGACGTCCTGTGGGTGCAGGAAAGCATTATTCAACATGGTGGCGTTGCTATCAGGGTTTCTCCGAGTAATAATCCGTAGATAGAGGTCATCCATTGCAGTAGTAGCCCTTGGGCTGCCTGAGCGAGGCATGTCATCGACATTTCCTGTCTTTCTCTATCTCCTCCGTGTCTGAACAATATCGCTTTGCTTCGCTCCGAGACGACTGGAAACTTCCCTTGTTGAGAGCTCTTCCTGGCACAAAGTAAAAATGCGGACGCGATCGAACGGCGATATTGACCGTCTAGGCATAGCTGAACTACAGACAAAACGAGCCATGTACCTCCTTCCTGGTGGAATGACTGGAACTGCTCGGCTGTCGGACCCCCTCAGTCTAATAGGCGCTGCTCATTCGTGGTTGTTTACATCGTTGGGCGGGTTTAGTGACGTCTCTGAACAGTCAAAGAGACTGGAGTTCTGGAAACCAGGGTGACGCCGAACGTTTCTTGATGTGTGTCTCCACTGTATTTAGTACGTATCTTATATATATATAAGAAATTCAGTTTTGATAAGTGAATGGCGGTAATTTTACAAATATTTATCCTGAGTTAAGTAGCGGTCATGCGACCGAGTCGTTAAAGCAGCGTGCTCAGCGGAGCTTGTGAAATTTGATTGGTATTCGAAATAGTGGCAAGAACTGTGACGGTTGTTGACTAGAGTACCACATCATATAGGACAGAACTCGTGGCACTTGTTAGAATACTTATTGGTCGTGAGCTGAACACTTGTAACTATTTCGCAACTTTGAATTACTTCGAGGGAATAGCTGTGGACTTTTAATTCGGCCTGGACTTAGAATTTTCAAGTTGCTTTAAGTGTGTATTTGTTTTGCTACCACGCAACTTTATCGTTATTTAACATTTTTAGGCGTTTTTCTACTTTAACATGTGCTGCAGTTTTATCGTTGCAAATTGTGTGACGCATTTATTAGGTTTCCGTCGCAAATGCATCCATGATTAACGAGCTTTAGATTTTGCTGCGAGTGTTGATGGGAGTTCGCGTTAACAAATTTTGCTACTTGTTTCGTGAATCATGGGAGGCTTTATGCACTTGTTTTGCATAGATTACTGTCTGTAAATGCTATTATTTTACTATACAACTACATTTGCGCTAATATTTTGATTATTTTTTAGTCGATTTACTGTATTACTTTTATGTAAGGTTAACATTTACAAATATTAATGAGCTTATGTGAAATAAACATTTGCTTTGAACTCTAAACAATTTGTTTTTAGGCAACATCATTATCGAGAGAGACCCTTTTTAAATACTTCACCATTATTCAATTATTTTTATTCATATTTTGTCGCTACCTTTTTCGCTAATGAGTCTATACAAGGACAAGGTTTAAGGAACTTTAACTGTGTTAGGATATGGGCTTAAAAGCAATGATGCACGGCCAGCCCCTATGGACTCCAGTAAGCCACGTATAAGTGCAGTGGCCACACCTGCTGTCACGTCGTAGTTGAGTCTGACACGCTCAGGGATTGCTTGATAGAAATAGCCAAAAGGCTACCACAAAGGATCGCCGACGACAAAAAGTTTAAGAACATGCTATCAGCAGGAACGGTGTTGCTCATAGCATGCAAAGTCTTGTTTATAGTGTCGTAGGATAAAATGGCTCTGAGCACTGTGGGACTTAACTACGGTGGCCATCAGTCCCCTAGAACTTAGAACTACTTAAACCTAACTAACCTAAGGACATCACACACATCCATGCCCGAGGCAGGATTCGAACCTGCGACCGTAGCGGTCACGCGGTTCCAGACTGGAGCGCCTATAACCGCACGGCCACTCCGGCCGGCTCGTAGGATATTCTAGGTCCCGGCCGAAGCGGGTGAGCGGTTCAAGGCGCTACAGTCTGTAACCGCGCGACCGCTACGGTCGCAGGTTCGAATCCTGCCTCGGGCATGGATGTGTGTGATGTCCTTAGGTTAGTTAGGTTTAAGTAGTTCTAAGTTCTAGGGGACTGATGACCTAAGAAGTTAAGTCCCACAGTGCTCAGAGCCATTTGTTATTCTAGGTATGGTGTATTTGGAATTCATGCCTAAAGGTAGCACCATAAACTGTACAAGGTACTGTGAGACCCTCGTAAAGCTGAAAGCACGAATTCAAAGAGTTAGTCCACACATGGATCATCCTCTCTTACAGCATGACAATGAATGCCAGACCACACACGTGTGTGACAATTCAAACCTTGCGTTCACTGTCATCGAACCCCCTCCACAAAGTCTATATATGGGCCCAACCGATTTTCTTCTGTTTCCAAAACCTAAAGAATACTTCTGAGGACTTTACTTTGATAGTGATGAACCGGTGCAATCAGAGGTCAGGTAGTGGCTCCGTCAAAAAATCAAACGATCTACAGTGATGGAATGAACAAACTGGTCTTTCGTTGGGAAGAAAGTGTTCATTGTCAGGGTGACAATGTTAAGAAATAAATATGTAGACATGAAGAACAAAGTCTTAGAATGTTAATTGAGCTTGTTTTATTTAAAAAGCAAATTTTCACATAAATTCGGAGACATCAATTTTCAGCGCGCCCTCATGTATTTTAAGTGAAGTGCGGAACTGCAGCAGTGAATATAAATTATAATACGAGGATTAGTTTAAAGAAGACGTAAGGGGAGGTAATAACTATATGCTATAAAGAAAAGATTGGATCGTTAACATAGGTTGCTGAGATTCTTGGCACGAATAAGTGTATAGTAACTGACACACAAGAGAACCAGGATAAAGTCGTTTTATATTCGTCAAAAGGCCACAAATTAAACAAAAGAAAATACCGATGAAATATTACTTCCAAGTACTTTCATAGCCCAGTACGAACCTGCCTCGAGTTTTGAAGATTATTCGTGTATATATTAATGAAACATCAGCAGCCCTCAATTTATTACCGTCTTTCTTCTGAATTAATATATTTACACGTATTTTAAGCTGTTAGTGAAAGGTCTGTTTCCTAACTGTTCAGTTTAGTATTGGATAATTTAACTGTTTCTCTCGATTATCTATATGTGAAACTTACAAAAATACCTGGAAGCGTAAAAAGAGTGTTTAATTGATACGCACTTCTCGTGTGTCAGTGCAGAATATTGTTTATCGCGTTGTGTATAAATTTTTAACAGATGTAAATAGACAAACAAGCGCTCCGTGTTTGCTCGTATTAGTGTAATTGCCGACCCGTTCGTCGCTAAACAGAGTCGAGTGTGATGCGTTATTAATTCATTTGACAACAGGCTTGCGCCAGCGAAATCTGAAAGGAATTACACGGTGAATGAAAGCGGTTCCCTGCCTTTGGTAGGATGAATGAGTTCACATTTACGGCCGTAAACTCTGGATGTCAGAACAAAGAAGTAGTTCATTTCACAGCACAGATAAGACCGGCTTTGGTGAGACCGACATAAAGACCGAAGCACTGCCGACCGCTGCTAGTATCGAGAAATACCAAACTCGTCCCTAATGGGGTCACCATGCTGTCATTCGACAAGGAAGCTACCGGTACTTACCGCGATAATGGCCTTTAACTTTGGCAGCTATTTGCTATAGATAGATTTTCTACCATCTGTTACACTGAGACATATGCTGACTAATTTGAGATTGATGTGTTAAAACGGTCTTTATTGGATCAGAATAGATTACTATAAGTAATTCTGGTAGACCGACGGCTCAGTGCGTAAGTGCGAGATTACAGACTGAAAGGTCTGGAGTTTGATCCACAGTTGGTCCTTAGATATTTTTCTGGCACTTATTACTTGTTTCACCAAGCACAGTGGCTCGCAGCTCATGATTAACCGTAGGTCTCCTTATAACAAACCGAGTGCGTCAGGTAAACGGCCGGAGGAAGACAAGAGCTCACGTTTTTTTCTTCAAATCAACCTTCAGTTTGTGAACAGCTTCACCTTAATTTCTGTTGATAACGCCAGCAACTTCTCGATTCGCCAAGCTGAACGGTCATCACAGAAATAAGTGATTACATTAACTGCAGTCTTCGTAAGTGCCTTCGACAACCAGTGGTGGCCTACAACGTTCACATGTATGAGATACCTCACGCAACCCTTTGAACTCTGTCAGAGCATCAGAACATGGAAAAACACAAGAGGATGAAAAAGTTCATCAAAGGATTCACCACAATGCTCGATACGTGGACTTCTTTCTGGGACGTCTTTCTAGGACCCCGATTACGGAAATCAGACGAAGATAGTGGTATTTGAGGACGATATTGTTTACGGAATCGACATGTTTCTGGTAGTTTTGAGGGACTCTTGGGATTTATTGGAGGCCCGTTGTGGTCTCGAAGGAATACTACAGTGGTGGTTGCACAGTTAAACAGGTATAGCTGCACACAAATCCACTTTGCACTGATGGGAGAATGTCGCTAAACAGACATCAGGTGATAAAACTTGGTAACACTTCCATCACCAAACAGACAATCTATAGTGATTTAGAGTTCTTTCTAGACTCGAAGTGGAAGTTCCTCCACCACATAACCACTGTAGCAGCGAAAATAAACTCATGAATCAGATAACGTCATATTTTTTTCAGAGCGTGTGGCTGCACCCACCCTCCGTCACGCAATGTAGGATAAGCTCGCTGGGCGCACTGTTTGGTTGCACTCCAGCGGTTCACCGTCTTCTTCCGAACTGTCGCAATGAATTCACTCCGAATCTATCCTACAGACGTCATATTAAGAGGATACAGCAGCAGTGCACTGATTGTGTGGAGAGAACTTGGATATAACGAAATTAGAATTATATTAATACCTTCAGCTGCTAACGGGCGTTGATACATATCAACGGGGACAGATGAAAATGTGTGACCGGACCGGGACTCGAACCCGGGATCTCCTGCTTACATGGCAGACGCTCTATCCATCTGAGTCACCGTGGGCGCAAAGTATCTCTGCCTATGCATTTGTTAATATAGATAAATATAACGGGGAAGTGGGACGGGTATACTTTGTCAGGTGGAGTGGGACTACAATGAAAAGCATCGACGGGCAGACACAAGTGTTGCCTCTGAATTCGGAAAAGTGCGAGGAAGGGTCCACTAATACCCCTGTCTGAATTCCGAAACATGCTCTTCAGGTGTACATATTTCTGGGCAGAAGCTTTTGAGACTGACAAATGAATGCTATACTTCTCATTCTCGTCTTTACTCTCTGTCTGAATCGGCTCTTCAGAACATTTACACTTTTGTAGCTTGTGAAGAGTACAACCAGACTCTTACGTTCGACTGAACGATGTCGGATCCTGTTCCATACCAGAAAATGGAAATAAATGAAGATCGGCAAGTGCTTATCCAGAAGGAGGTAGTGCTTCGGTGAAACGAGGAAATGAACAGATCGGATTAACTGAAACTTATTTTGTAAAACAAAAAAAAACAAAAAAAAAAGCTTTAAATATCTTCCGAATGAAATTACTTCCAATTGAAGTTTAATATTAATTTCTTCCCTTTACACA
Organism: Schistocerca piceifrons; assembly: GCF_021461385.2. Taxonomy (NCBI): domain Eukaryota; kingdom Metazoa; phylum Arthropoda; class Insecta; order Orthoptera; family Acrididae; genus Schistocerca; species Schistocerca piceifrons. The sequence goes on from NC_060149.1 coordinate 186,692,380, forward strand.
CTTTTTCGTCACCCTTCACTCAGGTAGCATATTTAAGATTAATTATTACCTTTATTTAAATTTTGTTATATGAACGTAGTAGTTCTCTCAAGCTTAATACTGCTACACTCCTCCAATATGGCTTACTGGAATGTTGCGCTGAATGACCAAGAGAAAATAATTACTGCTGCTAGTTGCGGAGTCCGGAGTGCTGGTGGTAAGGTTAGTTGAAGAGCAATTAAGTACGCATCTAGTCAGTTCGGTGAGGAAAAGATTCATTCCTTTAACAACGGTCTCGACCCTTACCCGAATCATCAGCTGCTTGTTTCGAAACAGTAATGAGAAATCTCCGAATCCGGCAAAATCCGTACACTAGGTGATGTTATTCTTAGTTGATACCTGCGACAGTTTCCTCGCAGGTTTCCCTGTTCTATGCGTATTACAGAATACCGTGACCACTGTTCATACACATTAAAAAGAGTGTAGGATCTCCATCAAGACTGAAACGTACAGAACATTAATCAAGGCTTGGTGATGAGGCAATTAGTATATGTAGTGCTACTGTTACAAGTGTTGTGAAGGCTAATTGTGACGATACATGTGAGTACCGCACTCCAGAATGTCGACTTTCCTCATGGTTCTGTCCTGTACTCTACTTTTTACTGAGTCATCACTGTTTTCATGCTGCTCGTGTTTCTACGCTACTGATTTTCTTTTTCAAACATTCATTGTGTCCTAACTGCACTGCTCATATCAGGTGAACAACAGTTAAGCTCAATTCAGCGTCCTTTCCTGCGGCTCTTGTCACTACAGACTGCTATTGATCTGCTGGCAGATTAAAACGGTGTGCACGACCGAGACTCGAAATCAGGACCTTCGCTTTTCGCGGACAAGTTCTCTGTCATATAACCTAACCAAGCACGACTTACGACCCGTTCTCGAAGCATTACTTCCACCAGTACCTCATCTCCACCTTCCAAACTCCAAAGAAGCTCTCCTGGGAAACTGTAAGACTAGCACTCCTGGAAGAAAAGATGTTGTGGAGACATGGCTTAGCCATAGCTTGGGGGATGTTTCGAGAGTGAGATTTTCACTGTACAGCTTGGGTATCTCAGTTGGTAGAGCAGTTGCCCGTGAAAGACAGAGGTCCCGAGTTCGAGTCTCGACCCACATTTCTATTCTATGATACTGACTTGTTGACAAATGCTTTGACGTTAACTTAAACATGTCAAGTGGATAGAAACAGATATCATGTCTTTAAAAAATTCTAAGATCCCCTAGATTTGTTTATTAAGACGAGAGAAAATTTACTCACGTCGCATATCACATAAAACTGACGAAAACTTGACCCAGTATGCGGTTTTCAACTCACCCTCCGCTGCAGACCTTATTCCAGAAACAGCCCCTAGGCTACATTTAAACCGTATCACCGTAACACCCTTTCTTCCAGAAATACTAGTCCAGCTAGGTATGTAAGAGAACTGTGAATTTTGGATGCAGAAGAGGGGTACTGGCAGATTCGAAGCTGTGAGGGAGGGTCGTAAGTTACGCCTGGGTAGCACAATGGGGAGAAGCAGTTTCCGTGCAAGAATAGCTTCCAAATTATAGTCCCGATTCAGCACCCTGTTTTAATCTGTTAGGAAGTTTAGTTACTCACTGTCATAAAAGTGTGGTGAAACTGGAATTGACTGCCAAATTTTCCGTTCATAAATTACTATCACGTGCTTCGAATAACTGCGGATTTGTTTATCTCTCACCGTTCGTTATCGCTACTAGTTTTTACAAACGTTACGTACAAAAATAAATGGTTCAAATGGCTCTGAGCATTATGGGACTCAACATCTGAGGTCATCAGTCCCCTAGAACTTAGAACTACTTAAACCTAACTAACCTAAGGACATCACATACATCCATGCCCGAGGCAGGATTCGAGCCTGCGACCGTAGCAGTCACGCGGTTCCGGACTGAAGTGCCTAGAACCGCACGGCCACCGCGGCCGGCCGGCCGTTACGTACATCACTGCAAATAAAACATAAATTGAGCATTATTACACCGAGAGATACCCTTGCCATCCCCACTAGTGCACAATGCGGCAAATAATGAGTTTAAAGGAAACGCCTGGTGTGAATAGACACATCCTCTGTTCAAAGAATGTGTTTTGGTAGCCGTAGTGAATCAGTTTCACCACTCTTATCACCCACTGGTGAAGACAGCAGCCTAACCTTCAGAACAGAAGAGCGCCGATGGAACAAACCAATGCCATTGCGTGGTGTGTTTATAGTGGCGCCGGAGGTGGAGTAACGACGAAGAGAGCTTCTTACAGAAACGACCTGACTGAGACTTTTGGTGCAAATTGCAGTGACTAGATCGTTCGGTAAACACAGACAGCGATCGGTTCCTGTCGAACAGCATATAGCAACAACAGAGACATCTTCCAGCACTTGAAGTAACTGTGTGAAACCTCTCTTCCAGCTCGACAGGCAATTACCTCGGTCGTCGGGGCGTTTACCATAGACCACCGTGATGCTCCCTAGCCTGAAGCAATATGTAATCGAACCGCATCTACGTTCGCTGCCAAACTACCATTTTTCCTCGCGCTCTGCGCACAGCACCAACATTATATGTAACTTATCGATAATGTTCCCTGGACGCGCGAGAAAAGCGTTTCCTCTATAGCTTGTCTTCCATACCGCTGCCTAGCGCCAAACATGTATCGTTCCATGCAGAATTTCTGAGCTGTTTCTGTTTATGTCTACATGAAGTCTGGCTCGACTGAAGAATAAACCACATAGATGCACCACGACACCGCCGAATAGTGACCGATTTCTTCTTGCATAAATAACGCCATGTAATACCTTCAACTGCTATTCAGTTTATTCTATAGTGTGCGACTGGTTTCTGTAAAAGACCACTATCCAACAAAGATTTTTATTAATAACAAAAGTTATGTATATACATCAAAGAAACACAGCGTCAAAAATATGGTATTCATAAACAATGGTAGGTCATGCACAGGTCGATGCATGTCTAAACGTTATTTATAAATATTATATTTCTGAGCATGTGGTTTTTTATATTCACCATCTGTTGACAAAGTTTCTAGACTGATTTTATTTCTGGCGTATAAGCTACGTCAACACAGTAACTGCAGTTTCTGGTTGAAGTAACAACTGTAAAATAGAGATCTGAATTCTACCAATAAGTTTTAAATAAGCAGTGTTAAGTAGGGTATGACGCTCTGTGACAATTCGCAAAGGAGCAGCTTCTCTAAATCAAGCGTTCAAGACATTCTTTAGAACGTTTTGAAGAAGAAAAAAGTGTGTACAAAGTTTGTCCCGCACGCTTTGTCTCCCCAATAAATAAAACGACGCGTAGACGTATAGTGTAGATTGACTGAAATGCTAAATGAGGACAATTCCTTTCTGAAAAAAACAAAAGAAAAAAACTAGGTGTTACGAGACTTGGTGCTATCAATCCGAACATACCACAAAACAACAAAGTGAATAAATTTACGCGAGGAGTCAACACGTTGACGGCATGACCGACATTCAAACCAATGTGATGTGTGAGTTCAACAACATCAGAAAGAAGGACTTGGCTGTCGTGTTTGCATGAACGTTCTGTGCGCTGTAATCAAATAAATGGGTGGAGGCAATATAGAACTCCTAAAAACACTATGGAAAACAACCATCTTAATTTTTCTCTCTCTCTCTCTCTATTTTGAAACTTTTTACACTTGGGAAGGGGGGGGGGAGGGGTACATATTTAACTCCTGCTATCAACAAAAATAAAAATCTGTGCTGAATAATGATCTTTAACTGAAACCGGTCAGGGATAAAGAATAAAATGAGTAGCAGATTATGGTGTTACACGATTTCACTTCTAGAATTTATAAAAGCTTTGAAACACAATCAATGAAAAGGGTTCTTTCTAGGGTGAAAGGCTTCATGTCGAGAAAGTCATACTTTCTCCACTCAGTTTCCATTTCCTACATTGTTCTTTTGATGCAGCTGAAAAAGCCTTATACTTTATAGCTTTTTTTGCTGACGAGATTCATAGAGTACCCTCGGGAAGGTTACCAAAAAGGTAGAACTTATGGGTTTAGATAAAAGGAAATGACGAATTGCAGTGAGGGCCAAATATTTCTAAAACAATATCCATCACACGATAGTGTGAACATCGCTAGCGTTAAAATTTTTATGGAACCGTAGTGGGGAAAAGATGCACACAAAATAATATTTCTTTTTATTTTCTCTAAGCACTTAAATTTTATCTAAGAAGTTGTTTTACATCCTATATGTGTAACACACAGGCAGTCGTGGTCTAACGGGAAGAGCACATAACTCCGGCTTTCGAGGTCCTGAGTTCAATCCCAGGTAGGAGCGGGGAATTTTCGTCGTTACGGTCCCTACAGGACGCCGCAGATCAACTGAGTCTGCTGTCATAGGAGAATACAGGGAATTTTTCCAGGGCCTGAAAGGTGACTGGGGCGATGGGCCCACCACCCTCCCCTTTCTAGCGCCGAGGCGGCGAGAGACTATTCTCCACGTACAATCAAGCTAATAGCTCGTTCACTGGGTTGTCCCACGGTCTTTACTTTGATGTACAACACTATATCACGTATACAGCTTAGTAATGGGATTATTATTGCATGGTACCTCAGGAAGCGTCCAACTAGTCAATCTCTTCTCTTAGCCAAGTTGTCAGATAAGTTTCGTTTGTCCCAGATTCGGTGCTACACCTCTTCATTAGCTATCGGATGTACGTGTTCAGTCTCCGTGATTCTTGTGTGCACCACATTTTGAAAGCCTTACAGGCCCTGCTGGCGTGTTCTCTTTCTTCTCCAAGTTTTAATTCCACATAACGCTACACTCGAAACAAACATTTTCAAAAACTAGTTCGTAATACATATATTGCAAGTGTTAACATATTGCTCTTTTTCAGAAGAGCAACTTTTGTTATTGTAAGTCTGCATTTTAAATCCTCTTGATTCCTTCCAGAGTCATTTATTTTGCTGCCCAAAAGGAGAGCTCATCTTCCGCTTGTAGTGTCTCGTTTCCTAATCTAATTCTCTCGGCAACTTCTGAACTATTTCGGTAATAATCAATTACCATTATTTTACCTTTGTTACTATTTACCTTTTGAAAACACTATCCATTGCATTCTACTGATGATGCGTTAGAGAACTCTAAGAAAGTTACATTGTCTTCGGTAAACATTGACGTTCTTGTTGCATCTCCCTGAACTTTAATTTCCGTTCAAAATGTCTCTTTGGTTTTCCTTTGCTGTTCCCTCTATGTACAAATTGAACCAGGTGGGGATTAGACTACTCCCTCACCCACTTCGCTTTCAACTAGTGCTTCAACTCTCATGACTGGAGTTTGGCTTCTTTACATGTTGTATATAAGCTTATGCTTGTTGTGTTTTATCCCGGATAACTTCAGAATTTTACAAAGTGGATACTTGTCAATACTGCCAAACAGTTCTCTAAATTTATAAATACTATAAATGTTTCCTTCCCTTGAATCTATCTTCTAATATAAGTCGTTCTGTAAGTTATTACAATAAACAAATTACATTTAATAGTGCTTTAAAAACTTAACGAACTAAAGTGTAACCAGAACTAAAAACCAAATGAGGAATGCTAAAGTAGAAGACTTATCTGTATTCTATGAAAAGGAAAAAAAGAAAGGAAATATACAGACTCCCACAGCGTAACTGGCGACTGCGTGAGTGCGCTGGAAAACTATTAGGTCTTCTCACACAACGGCAGGGTCTACACCTAGTGTTATTAAATATGACTTCATCTATTGCACGGAGGAACTAAAACTTCTTCTTCTTCTTCGGCACTACAGCCCTTGGTGGGCCTTGGCCTCCTCAACAATCTTCATATCTCTCTGTTCTCAGCCTTTTTTTTTCCATCAACGGATCCCCATCTTGGCAAGGTCAGCCAGCACATTGTCCATCCATCTAGCTCTTGGTCTGACCTTCCTTCTGGTGGAATACAGTCTGGCATTCATTATTCGTTTGGGCATCCTTCCTTCCGTCATCCTCTCCATATCTCATAACCAACGTATTCTTTGAGATTTGATAAATTTCACTATATCTTTCCCTTGTATAAGCTCCTGTATTTCATGATTGAATCTCACTCTCCAACCTTCTGACTCTCTCACAGGCCCATAGATTTTTCGTAAGATCTTCCTTTCAAGTGCCCTTAGGCTCTTAGTGTCTGCTTCTGTCACTGTCCACGTTTCTGATCCATGTGTGGCAACAGGTCGCACAAGAGAATAGTATACTCTCAATTTAGTTGTTCTTGTAATTAGAGAGTTCTTGAGTATCTTTAAGTCTGCATAATAGGCTTTGTTTCCTGCTTGTGTCCTTTCTTTAATAGATTTTCTCATTCTGTTAGCATTGCTTTGGAGGACACCTAAGCCGGCCGGCCGTAACCGCGCGACTGCTACGGTCGCATGTTCGAATGCTGACTCGGGCATGGATGTGAGTGACGTCCTTAGGTTAGTTAGGTTTAAGTAGTTCCAAGTTCTAGGGGACTGATGACCTCAAATGTTTAGTCCCATAGTGCTCAGAGCCATTTGAACCATTTTTGAGGACACCTAAATAGTGTAAGCATCTAACAGCTTTGAAGCATTTATCAGAGATCTTCAGGTCCTGTGGTGTTCCTCTAGCTTCAGAATTGGACATAACCATATATTTTGTCTTGCTTTCATTTACAGTAAGTCCTATTCTTGTTCCTTCTGCTTCCATTTGTCCATGTATTTCTTTAAGTGAAGTTACATGCCTTGCCACGATGGCAATATCATCTGCATATACGCATATCTTGCTGGACTTCATCATTATTGTTCCTCTTTTATCTCCTTTTTGTATGATACTGTGCAGTGCTAAGTTAAACGGGACTGCAGACAGACCATCATCTTGTTTCACTCCATCTTCAAGGTCAAACTGCCTGGTCATTCTGTTATTCACTTTTACCTTTGCTTTTGTATCCTTCATTGTTAGCTCCATTAACCTTGTCAGTTTATCACAGATGCCCAATTCTTTCAGCCCTTTATACAATGCTGGCCTATTAATACTATCGAAAGCTTGTTTAAAGTCAAAGAACAGGAAGTGGAGATCTATATCATATTCATAAAATTTTTCCATTATTTGTCTAACAACAAACAACTGCTAAGAGGTACCTCTGTTTGGTCGGAATCCACATTGGTATTCTCCGAGTATCTTCTCAGGACACTTCTTTATTCTTTTGTTCAGCACTCCAGAGAAAAATTTATATACTGTATTCAGTAGGGCTATGCCTCTATAGTTTTCACAATTCAGATTTTCTCTTTTCTTATATATTGGGCATATTATTCGAGTATTTCACTCCTCCAGCATGCTTTCATTTACCCATATGTTCTTTATTAGTTTAAATAGTTCACGTCTCAGAGATTGCCCACCTGATTTTATTAGGACTGACACGATCCCATCTTCACCATGTGCACGGTTATTTTTTACTTATCACTGTTTCCACTTCCAGCATTGTTGGGTTTTGTGCCTCATCCCTTTCAGTTTCTCTTGCCTCTGTGTTCTCTCCCTGTTCTGTGTACCTCTTGGGGCCTGATCTGAGTTTTTGTTAAGCATATCTTCAAAGTATTCTGCCCACCTCTGCAATATTTCTTGTTCATCTATTATTATCTCACCGTTTCTGTTTTTGCAAGCATTTTGTTTTTGTTGAAAATTTTTTTCTCATCTTTCCCACGGCATGATAGAATTTCTTAGTTTCATTCTGCTCCCCTAATTCTGCTATCTCTTTAAACTTTGATTTCAGCCATTCCTTTTTCTTTTTCTTGCATATTATTTGGGCATTGGATATTAATTGTTCGTACACCTTCACGTTTCTTCTAGTTTCTCTCTGTATCATTCTCAGTCTTGCTGCGT